>NC_031990.1:30056891-30106394 GCF_001879085.1 Nicotiana attenuata
CCGGATCTTTGATGGCTTCCGTTGTCGGGTCAACCTTAGTCCCTGACATGGCAGATTGCTATGCTTTCGCACTTGCTCCTTTCAACTGCTTGGTGTGTGAGTAGTCTTGAGCGATTCGGTAGCACTCTTGCGCGGTGCGCGGCTCGCCCTGAATGCTAAATATTCCCCAAGGGGTGGGGAACTTGATCACTTGGTTGAAGCTTGAGGGGACTGCTCGCATGGCGTGTATCCACGGGCGTCCTATGATGGCGTTGTAGGCTGTTTCTTGGTTCATGACGTGGAAAGTGGTTTCCAGCGTAACTCATCCTGCTAAATTCGGCAATGATACCTCCCCGGAGGTTCGTTCCACTGCATTGTTAAAACCTGTCAGTGTTATGCAACGCGGTATTATCCTATCTTCGAGCCTTATTTGCGCGAGGACTCTTGGATGGATAATAGAGGCGCCGCTTCCGTCATCAACCATGATTCTCTTAACATCAGTGTCAGTAATATGTAAAGTTATGACCAAAGCATCATAATGAGGAAAAGACAAACCGTCGGCATCAGACTTATCGAAGGTGATACTCTCTTCGAAGTCATCATACCATTCGTGGGCGATTGTTCGCTTCAGTTTGTGCGGAGTGGTGAACTTTACATGGTTGATTGCTGAATCGTCGCCTCCTCCGAGGATCATGTTGATGATGCGTGCTGGCGAGGGCGGCTTTGGCGGCCCTTGAGGTTGATCCCACCCTCGTGCGAAGTTGATCTTTCCCTTATCGCTGAGCAGCTCCCTCAAGTATCCTTGGTTCAGCATTCTGACCACCTCCTGCCGTAGCCCTATGCAATCTTCCGTTTTGTGCCCTCGTTCTTGGTGGAACTCGCACAAGACATTTGACTTCCTCATGGCGGGGTCTGATTTCATCTTCTGCGGCCATTGTACCTTGGTGCCCAGCTTCTAGTGCGTACACTATTTCTGAGGGAGACACGCAAAAGTTATGGGCGGATAATAAAAGGGGTATACCTCTTTCATTACGGAGTGGGGCGACATGTCGCTGCAGTGCTTCTGTGTGTCTAGGCGGTGGTGATGCGAGGATCTGAAGTAAGGTTGTTGCCTTTCTTTGTTGAAGCGCGAGGAATGTTCCCGCTGGCCCTCGCTGCGTCGATCCCTCCTTGCTTCTGACTGTATCGTCGTGAGCCGCTGGGTTGGTCCGTTGAGGTCATCCTCGTCTGCTCGTACCTCGGCACAGTAGGCGTTGTGGATCTGCTCCTATGTGGTGGGAGGATACTTCATGAGTCGGCTTAGTAGCTTTTTGGTTGCTCTCGAACCATCTCTGCTCAGCCCGTTTTGGAAAGCTGCGACCGCCATGCCTTCCCATACGTTTGGTAGGCTCATCCTTACTCTGTTGAATCTGGCCAGGAAGTCCCTGAGTCCCTCACCTACGGTTTGTCAGACGGCGAAGATATCGTTGACCCTGGCCTCTGCTTTCTTTGCTCCTGCATGGGCGGTGGCGAACTTATCCGCCATTTCTTCGAATGTTGATATTGTTCTGGCTGGCAGCTGTGAGTACCATGTTAGCGCTCCCCCCGTCAACGTTTCTCCGAACTTTTTCAGTAGTACGGATGGTACTTGTTCCTTTGATAGATCGTTACCCTTCACAGCGGTCACATAGTGGATCAGGTGGTCTTCGGGGTCCGTCGTCCCGTCATATATCCTTCAGTAGGGTGGCATCTTGAAGGTTTTTGGGATCGGGTGAGGTGCAGCTTCTTCGTTGTATGGTTGTTCGACGAATCTTCCCACGTCGCGCTTTGGTAGTAACTTAGGAGCGCCTGGAATTTTGTCTACTCTTTCCTGATGCTCTTTCATCTGATCCCGAAGTGCCTTGTTTTCATTCTCCATTTCCTCCATTTTTTTAAGGATGGCTGCAAGTGTGCCATCGCTGGTCTGGTCATTGGTGTGGTTGTTGTTTGTACGTACAGTATCGTATTCACTGGTGGTAGCGATGTCTGTCGTCAACGGGTTCTTAATGTTGCTTTGAGGCGATTTTTCGAGCAAGCTGCCTAGTGTGTTCGTCAGCCATTCTTCCAGTAGCTTCTTGACCACCGGGGGTGGTGTTTCTTTGACTACAGACGTGGAAGCTCCCTTTTCTTGCATGATCGTCAGATCTTCAGATGGGGAGGGTGAGATTTCTCCCTCTTGAGTGCTACCGGTTGTTGTGCTCAAGATGTTTTCTCTGCCGGCCTCGTTGAGGGGGCCTATGAGGTTGGTTGTGACGCCTGCTATTGCTTTCAATCTTGCGTCATTTTCCGCCATTTTTCGATTTCAGTAGGGTGTGAAGGAAGGTGGTTTATTTTTGATGTTCTAGGTGCAAAATATGATTTCGATTTCCGAGTTCCCCACCGACGGCGCCAAATTATTTTGCTCAAAAGATACTAATTACTTTATAAGCGAAAAGCAATCAAAATGAATCAAAGGTAAATCTTGATCGAATATAATGAGACCTAGAAGTTTGTATTATGCTTGTGATTGTTTCAACAACTTGGATATTCGAGAGAGTAAGAGAAAGCTTGTTTAGAGAGAGAGAGAAATAGAAAGAAAGATAGCTTATTGTTGAAAGATCTCATGCCTTTTACAACATCGGGATTCTCCTTTATATAACAAGAGAACCCCCTCAAAAATAATAAAATAATACAGGGATAGGTCACGTGCTTTCGAGGAGACGACGAGACCTAAGGGCACGCTTTCGCTCTGACATTCTTAGGTCGTCCCCTCTACTTCGGCTATTATTTAGTCGTGGGTCGTTGCTACCGTAGTGGGCAGAATTTGACCCCATACAGTGTCTGCCCCTCTCTTCAACCTTCAACTCCCATTTTCTTTGGAGCTAAAACTGCAACCTTAAATTCTTCAAATTTCCCGAAAATACTTCAACCCATTTATATATCCTTTATCCATTTCATTTAAGTTCTTCAACTTCTCTGTGCTTACATTTTCTGGTCAACGTTTGAGACTTGGATCAAGTGCATGAGCATTCACTAGGAAATAAAATAAAATAGAATACAATATCTATCCGGAATAACAATTTGGACAGGAAAGAAAAAAACAAATACTCTGAAGGAGACTCTGCTGGCTACGGATCATATCATGGAATACAGCTCACCTAAGTCCCGCATCAACCACGTTGTTGCGCCCATAATGGTCACTGAACATACATGTGCATGTACAACAAAATGTTCATCAACTGTAGTATGAGTACGAAAATAACGCCTACCCAGTAAGTATCCAGTCTAACCTCGAAGAAATAGTGACGAGGGATCGACTTCGACACTTACTAGTGGTCCAATAATATCAGGTACAGTAAAAGAGTGGGTAAATCTGAAACAGAGTAAATATATGAAATAAACATGTATAAAATACGTGGTATAATGCCCCTCTTTCCCCTCTTTACAATTTTACTCAAGCTCTCAACTAGCAAGTTCCCTCCATAACCGGAGCATATATATAGATATGTTGGGTATCATCAAAGAGGTTGTCATAATTTAAATTAGGGAAAAACCCTCAGATACACTGGCTTCTAGACAAATGTTACGCACGATTCCATGAGGATAATATATATATATATATATATATATATATATATATATATATATATATATATATATATATATAGGAAATGCCGAGGCGTACGGCTCGATCCAACATAAAAGTAAACTGTGTACTGCCGAGGGTCGAACAACGCGAACCATAGATACATCTATTAACCTGCCGAGCGAACGGCCCGCTACCTTGAGACCTTTCGAAATTACGAAGTTCAAATGAAACCTTTCAAAATATTTAGTTAGCAAACTCAATCTCTCTCCCTCTCAAGGCAAGCAATAAACATAAATCTATAACAATATCAACAAGGCATGATGCGAGACTAAAACTACCCGGACATAGGCATAGCTAGTAGCTACGTACGGACTCTCGTCACCTCGTACGTACATAGCCCCCACAAATAGAAGCACACAATTATTTAGTTCACCTATGGGGTTAATTCCCTCTTACAAGGTTAGAAAGGAGACTTACCTCACCCCGATGTTCCATAACCGGCTTCCAAGCCCTATCAAATCACGTCCGATTGACCGCAAATTTTGCATACAAGTCATATTTGACATTGCACACCTACTCCTAGTCTCCAACTTCCGGAATTGAAATCCTATCAAAAAGTCCACTTTCGGTCAACCTTCTCAAAAACCTTCAAATTTCTAACTTTTGCCAAACGACTCCAAAATGATCTAGGGACCTCTAAATCCACTTCCGGACGCGCTCCCAATACTAGAATCACCATACGGAGCTATTCTCAGACTCGGAATCCCAAACGGACATCGATAGCATTTTGAAATGCACTTCAACCCAAATTATGAAATTCTTCTAAAATGCTAACTTCTAAAATAGGCGCTGAAATGCTCCTGGGCCATCCAAATCCTGATCCGAACATACACCCAAGTCCAAAATCATCATACAACCCTGTTGGGACCTTCAAACCTTGATTCCGAGGTCGATCATTCAAAAATCCAACCTTAGTCAATTCTTCCAACTTAAAGCTTCCGAAATGAGATTTCTCTTTCCAAAATGACCCCGAAATTCCCGAAATTTAATTCTGACCACGCATACAAGTTATAATACCTGAAGTGGAGCTGCTCATGGCCTTAAACCGCCGAACTAGAGCTCAAAATGACTGATCGGGTCGTTACAAATAACAACAGAGAGATAGAAATATCAAGAACCGGTCTTACTTCAACATTTAGTTCCACAATACCAACCTCAACTTTGAGTCAATACTCAATCAATACCAAATTCCGTAAAACATGATAAGAGTTGCTCAACATAACGAATAGTTAGTCTAAGCATGAACAATATGATCAACGAATACAACATTTACAAGAATAAGACTCACTCGCATGCTATGACTCGACAACAACGCATAGGTGCTCGTCACCTCACCTATACGTTGTACTAAACATCCAAACACGTAGAAAATTGGCAAATAATACCTAATCCCTCAAGCCAAGGTTAACCACGACACTTTTCTTGCTCCAACGGCCAAACTCACAGCTCAATCACAGCTTTTCCCTTCACACAAGCCTCCGGACCAATAGAATCTAGAAATTTACCAACTAAACGATTTAAATAAAGCCTTAGGATCTACCCACGATTGTAAAGAATTCAATGTAGGAATTTTTGAAAAAGTCATCTCTCGGGCCCGCTTAGTCCAAACCCGAAATTCGGACCAAAATCCGATTACCCATTCACCCTCGAGCCCGGATATATAATGGGTTTTGGAATCCGACCTCAACTTTAGGTCTAAATCTCCAAAATTTGAAATTCCTAGTTTCTACCGAAAAACCTCCCAATTTCACCATGAAAACCTTAGATTTTTGGTCGAATCTTATGAAAAAGATCACTTACCAATGATTTGGGGAAGAAAATTTCTTTGAAAAATTGCCTCCTATGGTTTAGGTTTTGAAAATTTGGGAAATGAATCAAAAATCCCGTCTAAGTCATCTTTTGTTCAGCTGTAGGTATCGCATTTCTGAACAAAACTCCGCATTTGCAATGTTACACCCCATAGTTAACAACCTTGATACCGTTATAGGGTATTTGAATGGAACGTTTTTGTAAAGAAAAAAAATAATTTGAAAAAAATGATTTTATATAGTATTAATATTACTACTTTCGAATATGTTCTAAATTATACACATAATATGAGAAAAGTTTATGAGATTTTCTTTATTGTAAAGATATGAATTGTTTTTTTTACAAGAAAAGAAGGTTATCTTCTTATTTTTACCATTTTAAGAATTAAACATACAAAAATTTGTACTCTTTATATAAAATTATGAAAATTAGAAGTTGAGAATATATATGTATTTTTACATGGATGTTTTAATAAAATAATAGTGTATGTATTAAGTTTATATGGTACCACATGACCATGATAGTAAGATATATAAAGTGTATTAAAAGTGAGTAATATTTTAAGTAATTTAAGATAATTGGTTAATTATTGGTTAGTGTGAGATTAACAAGTTAATTAAGGAAATTGTGGATAAGCTTAATAGCCAAAAAAAATGTGGCAGCCACTAAATAATATTTGGTGACTCTTAAGCTTTCATGTGTCCAAAGCAAAACATATAGAGTTTTATATTTCCCAGGCGTAAAGACTACAATAAAGCTCAATTGCTTTTTGTTTTGCTGAGATAAGTACATAAATTGAAAATCAAGGCATTTGACAGGAGAGTGGCGTGTATTTTGTCTTGAAATTGATCTTCTAATCAATCTTGTGGTATGTTTCAAATAAACATAGGAGGCTATGCGTCTGGTGTTGACCATTTCTCTTTTTAGCACCTAATTTTTGCATGAATGTTATGATTTTGAAGGATGCATCTTTTCAATTCTGTCCCCAAAAGAAAAATCAATCTTTTTTTTTACTTCTTCGAAAAATCCATCTCCTTGACAATTTCGTCGACAGCCACCAAGCATAATCCTCAATTTTGTCGTAAAAATCCAATCTTTTTCATATCTCTGAAGTATTTTGCAAATGAATGTTACTCTAATTCAATTTCAAAAACTACAAGACTGGATCTTTTCTCGGTTTCTCACTTGATTATGGGAGAACTATTTGAGAGGTTAAGTGTGTGCTGACAAGGTTCAAAATATTGGCTATGGAGTTTAGGTAACCAATTAATAGAATAAAAGACACTACAATCAGATGTGAAGTTTTACACATTAGCAACGTGATTGCTTCGAGCTTTTCATACGACTTGTTCCGTTTTCGTCGCAATTAACGTGTGTTAGAGGGATTGTCAAGAGAATCGGCTCAGGTATGTTAAGGCTATCCCTTTGTCACGACCCCAAACCACCCCGGTCGTGATAGCGCCTATCACAATACTATACAAGCCGATTCAACACTAATACATAGAGGTCGTTTGTAAATTTAATTCCAAATTAGTTATGAACACAAGTCTTTCATTTGATATAACAGAATACGCGGAAGAAAAGAAAACAAGTACGCAAATACATCCACACTGCCCGATCCTGGTGTCACTAGTCATGAGCCACTAAGATACTGTCTAGTACTGTCTACTCAATACAAGAAAAGACTGAATTAAATAACACTAAGGACAGGAAGGAAAAAGGCAGGGATGCGAACGCCATACAACTACCTTGCTATCTCCGTAAATACTCAGAAGCTGCTGAAAGCTCTCACTCTGATGCCTTTTCCACTTGACTCGGCCTCAAATCACCCCGAGTCTATCCAAAATCAGAATCATAACATCAATATATGCTAAAGGAACAAAGCCCACACGAAAATAATCAAATTACATCAAAAATCCCGAAATTGGCCAAACCCGACCTCCGGACCCACGTCTTGGAATCCGATAAAAATAACATCACTAGAATCCTTATCCTCCCACGAGTCCATACATACCAAGAACATCAAAATCGGACCTCAAATTGCCCTTCAAATCCCCAATTTAAACTCTCCAATTTCAAGCCCTAATTCTCCAATTTTAACCCTTAAATTCCACTAATTTCATGTCTAATCAGTTAGAAATCACCATAGAATCGAGTATTGAGTTCAAAAACCTTACCTCCAAGCGTTACCCCTCGAATCCCTCTTCAAATCCTCTCAAAAAGCTCCAAGCCTGTCTAAAAAATGGTGGAAATAGGCAAAAATTTGCAAAGAGAAGCTTATATAGTTTCTGCTCCAGGGATTCCGCACCTGCGTTCCCATAAGCGCACCTGCGCTACCGCTTCTGCGAAAATTCTCCGCTTCTGCGTTTTTCACTTAAGGGATCTAACTTCCGCACCTGCGCCCCAGGCCTCGCACCTGCGGGCTCGCAGGTGCGGTTAACCATTCGCTCTTGTGGCTAAGTCAGCTCATGTAGCCATCTTCACGCGCCTGCGATCATTGCACCTGCGGTCCCCAATCCGTAGGTGCGGAAACAACAGAAGCAGCAGCTGAAGCTGCTCAATCCCAAGGCCATATTTTCCGACAACCTTCCAAACTCATCCCGAGGCCCCCGGGACCTCAACCAAAAATACGAACAAGTCACATATCATCATTCAAACTCATACCAACCCTCGGAACACTCAAAACAACATCGAAACATCAAAACACCCTCGGATTCAAGCCTAAGGATTCCAAAACTTCCGAATTTCGCAAACGATCAAAAATCCTATGAAAACTCATCCGAATGACCTGAAATTTTGCACACACGTCACAAATGACAGAACAGACCTACTCCAATTTCCGGAATTTCATTCCGACCCCGATATCAAGATTTCCACTACCAGCCGGAAAATGCCAAAATTCTAATTTCGCCAATTCAAGCCTAAATCTACTATGGACCTCCAAAATACATTCCGATCACACTCTTAAGTCCCAAATCACCTAACGAAGCTATCTGAACCATAAAAAATAAATTCCAAGATCATTTACCCATAAGTCAGCTTTCAGTTGACTTTTTCAACTAAAGCTTCCAAATAAGAGACTAGGTGTCTCATATCACTCCAAAACTACTCCAAACCTGAACCAACCAACACGATACGATGAGATGTAGTTGACAACACATAAAGAAGCAGATGGGGAAAACGGGGTTATAACTCATGAAACGACCGGTTGGGTCGTTATATCCTCCCCCTACGTTCGTCCTCAAACGAGTCAAGAAACATACCTGAAGCCTCAAATAGGTGAGAATATCTACTCCGCATCTCCCGCTCTGTCTCCCAGGTAGCCTTCTCCATGGGCCGACCTCTCCACTGCACTTTCACTGAAGCTATATCCTTTGATATCAACTTTCGAACCTGTCGCCCCAAAATAGCCACTGGCTCCACATCGTAAGTTAAATCACCGTTCAACTGAACCGTGCTAAAATCCAAAACATGAGACGGATCGCCAATATACTTCCGGAGCATAGAAACATGGAATATCGGATGCACACTCGAGAAGCTAGGTGGCAAAGCCAGCTCATAAGCCACCTCCCCAATCCTCCGAAGTACCTCAAAAGGCCCAATGAACTGGGGACTCAATTTACCCTTCTTACCAAATCTCATAACACCCTTCATGGGTGAAACCTTCAGTAGAACCTTCTCCCCAACCATGTAAGACACATCACGAACCTTCATGTGAGCATAACTCTTCTGTCTCGATTGCGCTGTATGAAGCCTCTCCTGAATCACCTTCACCTTTTCCAAGGCATCCTGCACCAAGTCTGTACCCAAAAGCCTAGCCTCGCCCGGCTCAAACCAACCAACTGGAGATCTACACCGTCTCTCATATAAAGCCTCATATGGAGCCATCTGAATACTCGACTAATAAATGTTGTTATATGCAAACTCCGCGAGCGATAGTAACTGATCCCATGAACCCCCAAAATCAATAACACAAGCGCGCAAATGTCCTCCAATATCTAAATAGTGCGCTCGGACTGCCCATCCGTCTGAGGGTGAAAAGCTGTGCTCAACTCAACCTGAGTACCCAACTCTCGCTGCACGGCTCTCCAAAACTGCGAAGTAAACTGAGTACCATTGTCAGAAATGATGGAAACTGGAATGACATGCAGGCGAACAATCTCTCGGATGTAAATCTCTGCTAACCGCTCTGAAGAATAGGTAGTACACACAGGAATGAAGTGCGCGGACTTGGTCAGCCGATCCACAATCACCCAAATAGCATCGAACTTTCTCAAAGTCCGTGGGAGCCCAACTACAAAGTCCATGGTGATCCGCTCCCACTTCCACTCTAGAATATCTACCTGCTGAAGCAAGCCACCCGGTCTCTGATGCTGATATTTTACCTGCTGACAATTGAGACACCCAGCTACAAATCCCACAATATCCTTCTTCATTCTCCTCCACCAGTAATGCTGCCTCAAATTCTGATACATCTTCGCGTCACCCGAATGGATGGAATACCGCGAGTTGTGGGCCTCCTCCAGAATCAACTCCCGAAGCCCATCCACATTGGGCACACATATCCAGCCCTGCATCCTCATTACTCCATCATCACCAATAGTCACTTCTCTGGCATCGTCGTGCTGAACTCTGTCCTTGAGGACAAGCAAATAAAGATCATCATACTAGCGCTCTCTGATGCGATCAAACAAGGAAGATCGAGAAACCACACAAGCTAAGACCCGACTGGGCTCCGAAATATCCAACCTCACGAATCGATTGTCCAAGGCCTGAACATCAACTACAAGAGGTCTCTCCCCAACAGGAATATATGCCAAACTGCCCATACTCACCGCCTTCCTACTCAAAGCATCGGCCACTACATTGGCCTTCCCCGGATGGTACAAGATAGTGATATCATAGTCCTTTAGCAGCTCCAACCATCTCCGCTGCCTCAAATTGAGATCTTTCTGCTTGAACAAGTGTTGGAGGCTACGATGATCAGTAAACATCTCACAAGAAACACCATACAGGTAGTGCCTCCAAATCTTCAACGCGTGAACAATGGCAGCCAACTCTAGATCATGAACAAGGTAGTTCTTCTCATGGGGCTTCAATTGACGAGAAGCATAAACAATCACTCTACCTTCCTGCATCAACACACACCCAATACCAACTCTCGAAGCATCACAATATATTGTATATGAACCTAAAATTGAAGGCAAAACTAACACCGGAGCTGTGGTCAAGGCAGTCTTGAGCTTCTGAAAGCTCGCCTCACACTCATCCGACCACCTGAATAGAGCACCCTTTTGAGTCAATTTGGTCAAGGGTGATGCAATAGACGAAAATCCCTAAACGAACCGACGGTAATAACCCACCAAACTGAGGAAGCTACGAATCTCTGTGGCTGAGGACGGTCTGGGCCAACTCTGAACCGTCTATATCTTCTTTAGATCAACCTGAATACCCTCGCTGGACACCACATGCCCCAAGAAAGCCACTGAACTGAGCCAAAACTCACACTTGGAGAACTTTGCATAAAACTTCTCCTCCCTCAACCGCTGCAATACCATTCTCAAATGCTCCGCGTGCTCCTCCTGACTACGCGAGTACACCAGAATATCATCAATGAATACAATGACAAACGAGTCAAAATACGGCCGAAACACGATGTTCATTAAATGCATGAACGATGCTGGGGCATTGGTCAGCCCAAAAGACATCACAAGGAACTCATAATGACCATATCGGGTCTTGAAAGCTGTCTTACGAATATACGAGTCCCTGATCATTAACTGGTGATACCCTGACCGGAGATCAATCTTGGAGAACACCCTCGCTCCATGAAGCTGGTCAAATAAATCATCAATACGAGGCAAATGATACTTGTTCTTGATTGTAACTTTGTTGAACTGCCTGTAATCAATGCACATCCTCATCATGCCATCTTTCTTCTTCACAAACAAAACAGGCGCACCCCAAGGTGACACACTAGGCCGAATAAACCCCTTATCAAAGAGTTCCTGAAGCTGCTCCTTTAAATCCTACAACTCCGCCGGTGCCACACGATACGGTGGAATAAAAATGGGCTGAGTGCCCAGCACCAGATCAATACCAAAATCAATATCCTTGTTTGGGGGCATGCCCGACAGGTCTGCAGGAAACACATCGGGAAAGTCCTTCACCACTGGAATAGAATCAATACTAGGCGTCTCTGCACAGACATCTCTCACAAACGCTAAGTATGAAAGACAACATTTCCCAACCATCCGCCGAGCCTTCAAAAACGCAATCACTCTACTGGGGACAAAATCAGTCGAACCTCTGTTGATACCCAATCTTTTCCTATATATTTTAAATATGCATAAATACCTTCAAATAGCATATATATATATATATATATATATATATATATATATGCATGCACAAGAATTTTATTATTTTTTCCATAATTATAAGGGTTTAAATTGATTTATTTTCTCCTTTTTTATCCATAAAATACCCAATAATTATTATTTCCAAAATTATTATTTTGATAATTTATCGATTGGATTTCTATATTTATGCCAAAATATGGCTAAGGTAATTTTTATATATTTTTGCAATAACATTTTAGTATTTTTAAGCTAAATTGCATATAATTGCAATGTTAGCCCATTTTAAGATCTAATTATGTTTTATATGCATAAAATTAGATCCTGTATTTTCAAATTATTGATTACATATTTTAAATCATTTTGGAACCTCAATTTATTTTCCAAAAATTACCTATTAATTTATAAATTAAAATAGGGAAAAACTGGCTATTTAAGTTATAGCCAAATTGGCTTTCAATTATAGCCAAATCGGACCCCAATTCCCAGCCCAATTTTACAATTAAAAAACCTGATCCACACCCTATTAACCCTTACCCAAACCCGTAACCCACCTACCTATTTTAATCCTGACCGTTGATCTCCCAGATCAATGGTCCAAACAACTCCTTTCCTTTTTAATTTCTAAACGACCCCAACCCTAATTGATTTCTCCAAAGGCGCCACCTTCAGATGCTCTCATCTTCACTCTTCTCTCAAACCTAACCCTAGACTCCTCCACTCCCCTCGATCTCCGGTCATCTCCGGCGACTATCCTTTTCAACCCAGGCCTCCAATGGGTATCTCATCATCCTGCTCATCATCTCTAAGGCCTTCAAGGATCCTAGGCCATGTCGATTTGGACCTAGGGTTTCTGGTTCTGTTACTTATGGGTTCTCCGGTGTGATTTTGGGCAAAATCACACCCTATATGTCACGATCGGTGAAGTTTCAACAGGTTCTTTCAATTTCTATTTGGGTTTCCTTTTGAAACCCTAAATCTCTCCTGAATCTCTCAAAACAGTGTTATTTTCATGCTTTAAGTATGTTTTCTTCTATGTTATGCTTATTCTCGAGCTTCTTCTGAAAGATCATCTACTTAGAATTGTTTTTACTTTCTTTGGAAAACTAGGGTTTCTCGGAGTTATTTTACGATGTTTCAACCGATTTCATTATGATTAAGCCTTTTCCTTGTTTATTTTGACCAATTCTATGCTCCTCCTGCTTTTTAGCTTGACTCTGTTAAAAAACCCTAATTTCTGAAGATTTTTTCTTCGCTTTGGTTATGAGTGTTAGCATGATTTCTTTACTCTGGTTCTATGTGTTAGCATGTTTTCTTCGCTTTGATTATGTGTGTTAGCCTGACCTCCTTTGCCTTGGTTCTGTGTGCTAGCGTGTTTACGTGATTCTTGTTAATGTCTTGTGGTCACCATGCTTCAAATATGTCCTGCTGAATCTTAGCCTACTTACACCATCTCCAAATGATTGTGTTTGCTCATCTCCTGTTCCCTTCTATCTATATGGCTGACTTTGTTTGCTACTCTTGTTCATTCGCCTCTATATATATGTTGAGAATACAGAATCATGACTTCCCATGATTGATTCTGATTTTTCCTTGATTGTTGGTAATTTAAAGATTTTCTTTCAAAGCCCTAGAATTTTATTTGCCTGTTTAAATTAACTCATTTCGTTACCTTATTTGCTATGGTACCTTGTTCTACTGAGCCTTTCCTGAATTTGGTCCTAATTGATTACTATATGCATACTGAACCTTGACTCCTTCCTTATTTAATCCTGCACTGATTTTCTTCTTGCCTTATATGGTACTGAATCTTTCTGTTTGATTTTGACTCCCTTAACTAAGGGGAGTACTTCCTTGATTCTATAATTGATTGATTTTGAGTTCTTAAATTAACATACTACTATGATTTTTACCTTATTTCACTACCTACTTTCAACTATAAATACCCTAAGTCTTTCACAAACAAAACACACGAACACACTTAATTCTGAACCAACACTTACACTAAAACTCTCTCTCTTGCTTTACTACTTGTACTGTGGCATGTATAGTTAGCTGAAAGCCAAAGCTGTATTTCAAGTCCTGCTACCTTTCTTTACTGTATTTTGCTTCTTTGAACTGGTATGTTCTAATTAAGCTTTCAACATCAACAATAACATGGTTACTTAATGTTCTTGCATTTTTGTCTGCCTACTGCTTGTATCTATTTCAGTACCTTTATTTAGCATGCTGTAATTTCTTTTCTCCTGTTCTGAATCAATGCATTATGAATCCTCAACCCCTACCCCAATGTGTTTGGTGCTTATGGCTTGCTTGGGACATGACATCATCAAATATTGCTGAACATGACTCAAACTTGGTCCTCCTAGGATCATGACCTCCAGGTTATCCTTATATGTTGTGTGTTATGGTTGATTTACAAGCATGACAACACCCCTATTGTTGTACATGCCCAGAATTGACTCATGCCTAAGTATATAGGCCCTTGCAATGGATTCCCCAATCCTCTGCCCCTTTGGTGTGAAATTATCAATCTTTAAAGTATTAATGGCTGTCTCCCATCCCCCATTTCTTTTCCTTTGTTCCCTCATCTTTTTAAAAAAATCAGTTCCTGCACTTCCACTCTCTCTTAGACTTAAGTCCTACCCCCTCATGTGAGCCTTGCCTTGGGACCCTTGAGCTCTCTCTGAACTTGGACACATGAGGGTTGGCCCTTCCACACTGCACATATTCAATTTTGGTTACCAAGTCTAGGTGTAAGCACTGCCCGGGATCCTTGATATCCTTAGGGAACTTTGATGCACCTAGACTATGACATTGTCTACGGAATTGAGGCATTTGAGGCCATTGGAGACTTTAGAAATCTGGGCCTAATTGTAGGCTCCCTATAGAATAGCTTCTTATTTTCTTATCTACTTATGTAATTCATTCATATGGTCTGTAATAACTTGTAAACAAATACTGGGGTAACTAGTGAAAGGGATGGATAGCTACATGTTTATGGGGTAATACGAGTAGAAATCATGCTCATAGGACTTTACAATTTAATCTGATTGCTTTACCAAGTAGAAATCTTGCTTATATGGATTTACATCTTGTCATACCATGCTAGAAACCATGCCTATAGGTTTCAAATAAGTCCGTAATAGAAATCATGTCTGCAATGTCTTAAAATCAGCTTAACAAATAGATGCCATGTCTATAGGATGTAATTTAACCCAAATTCTGTTATAACAAGTATTTATGTAGGTTTCCATGCCTGCAAGTCATAAAATTGCCTTAACAAATAGATGTCATGCCTATAGGATGTAATTATCCCAGATTCTGTTATAACAAGTGTTTATGAATGTTTCCATGCCTGCAAGCTTTTTAAAATCAGTAACATATAGAAATCATGCCTATAGGGACTCTTAAATAAAATCTGATTCGCTTCATTCACAGTCAATGTTAGATATCATGCTCCTAGAGATTAAAATCAGTAATAATAGTACTATCACTTGCAGAACCTGTAACCAATCTAATTTAATTTTTTCCATTCTGAACCTCTTTTTCAATAATCTGATTCCCTTGCTTGACGAGGTTTAGCAGGCTTGCCTAAAGATTTTTAAATAATTCGTTCAAGTTCTACTATCTTACCACCTTCTGAACTAAGTAGATATCATGCCTATATGACCCCGTCTAAACACTTAGGCAAACTTTAGGCAATATAAATACAACTGAACTCGCCTCTGTTATTTGTTTAAGTGTTACAATCAGTAGGTTGGCCCGATTCTATTTCCTAACTGAGTCATGTAATAATCCAGGCCTGCTGCAATACAACAATCTCTTCTTCCCTCAAATATATTTTAGAATCAGACCTTACTCATTTGTTTAAGTCATGCTATTGGATTGTTTGTGTTTGGAGGAGGTATACTTGAGCCTTCTATGTTTGTGTGTTTCCCCTCTAATGTGCAATCTTTGTATGTTTTGTATGTCGTCTTGGAAATTCTTACCTTTGAAACCTCAAATAAGCCCAATATCCCTCCCTTTTTAGGATTAGTAGTCGTAAGTGCCTCCGGGACTGATAGGATTGGGACGGGTAGTAGCATGCAATAAGTAATCGAGACCAATCCGCGCTTTAATACCTTAACGGGGTTGGAAGGGTAGATATAGATATGATGACCACGCGATAATGTCACGTGTAGCCCCTCATTGAGGAGTGATTACCGGACATTGTGTGGGGTGATCCATATTTTTAATAAACCTAGGATCCCCTTCCTTTATTCTTTATTCTCTTTTAGCATTGTAATTCCTTATTTTTAAAATCAGCTCTTTTAATTATTCTTTCAAACTTTGTCTACTTCCGAACCATTGTGTATTGAAATCCCCTCTTATTTGCGCCTTATCTGCTTATATGTTAATTGTACCCCAAATTCACAATAACTGTCTGGCCGGGAACCGCACTAGTGGATCCTGAGGGGTGCTCAACGCCTTCCCCTTGGGATAATTTCAAGCCCTTACCCAATCTCTGGTTATTTAAACAAGCTTATAGTTGAATCTCTATTGGTGTCCTAATGCACCTTAATCATTAGGTGGTGACTCTTCAAATGCAAACCCAGTTCCCAAAAGGAATGAGTTGTCCCTCCAAATGTCATAAACCCGACTTCGCGAGAAAAAGGAGGCGTGACAGCATGGCGACTTAGCTGGGGATATTTAGGCTTTTATCATTTCAGACTATCATTGTGAAATTATGCTTCTTTATGTGCAATTACTTGTTTAATTCCTTTAAGCATTCAATCTTTTTCTTCAATTGCAACACTGACTAGTTTTTTAGTTTCTTCCCTTTATTACTACTTTAAATTATGAAACTGTTGTATTTACTGCTTCCTTAACGTGCAAATACGTGACAACATGTCTTTAATTATTGCATAATTATGCTCAACGTCATATTCCACTCGTGCCAATCAAATACCATAGCAACGCTTATAATGAGTGGTTGCGCTCTTCCGATATCATCACCCCCTAAATCCGGAAAAGGCATATTTGCGGTAAAACCAGTCGATCAACGGTGTAGTCGACGGTTCCGTGCCTTTCCCCCTTGAGTTGTCCGCTCAAGGGTACCGGTCTAAAACCCCATAGAAACCTTACTCTGTTTAACTGTGCATGCATCATGGTCAAACCTAGCCGAGTCAGTTATGTTGTCCGCATAATGACTCTTTAAGATGGCCTTGTCCAAAGTCCACTGGGTTTCCCTAAAACCCAAACGGACGTCGTCATGTTCTGTGCATTTATTTGGAGAACTAAATGCTTTTATGCCAATTGTTGATATTAAATAGTCGAGTCCGGTGGGGGTAAGGGCCTAACCTTATCTGTCTTGCAAAAATATGAGGCACGAAGTCCCCAGATTCGGCATGGTCACCAACATCCACCCAAAACTGCTAAGCTGGTGGAAATATTTTCACTCGAGTGATCAGACTCTTGTCCGAAAATATTTGGGAAACCTACCTTCTCTCCTGGAAATCCAACCCAACAACAAGATCATAGAAGCTGCTAGTTTGTTTTGGGATTGTGAGAGGTCTGTGTTCCGCTTCGGTGACATTGAAATGACACCCTTACTAGAAGAAATAGGAGGTTTAGCCGGTATACCATGGGAAACTCTGGGTTTGTTAATGCCCGAGAACCGCAAGGGCAGGGGTTTTCTCAAAATGATGGGTTTGAAGAAGAATCCAGAACTGACATGTTTAAAGGAATCCTACATCCCTTTTGATTATTTGTACGAGAGGTACAGTCACAGCAAATCCTACCGTACCTATCTTGAAGAGTTTGCCATCACATCATTAGGGCATATTCACCGAAGGGTCTTTGTATTCATGTTTTGTTTCCTGGGATTGATCGTGTTTCCAATGAAGAAAGCAAGAATCCACACCAGACTAGCTTTGGTAACCAAGACCTTAATGGAAGGAATTGGCAGGCAACCATTCAACATTGTGCCCATGATCATTGCGGAAATATACCGAGCCCTAGAGAGGTGTCAACAGGGAGCCAAACACTTCGAAGGCTGCAATTTGCTACTTCAACTTTGGCTTGTGGAACATCTCCAAAAGGGTGAATACTGACAAGAGATTCAGCAAAGGGACTGGGATGATCATATCACTTTTCATCATCCGAAGCGAATGAATTACATGCCCAATATGTTCGCCCAACTGGAGAATGCCAGAGAATGGGTCGAGCTCTTTGAAAATCTGACTGAGGACCAGGTACAATGGATGTTCGAGTGGTTTTCGACCAAGGAGTTCATCGCCCGATCCAGATATGCACCTTTCCTGGTATTGATAGGCCTGAGAGGAACATACCCTTACATCCCTCTCCGGGTTATGAGGCAAGCTGGTAGGAAGCAGATTGTACCCAGGGTCGACAAGATGAGTCACTTCCGGGCTGACTTCCAGGATGATGATAGTCCTTACAAGTGCCAAGCTCAACATATGTGGCACTGCAAGATCATCATGGGGAGGGATACCATCGAGCCGGATAGATACCGTGCTGGTTGTGCTCCCTACTATTTAGGCTGGTTGGAGGATAAGCATGATGGCCTGGGCTAGCCTGGTTTTGTTCGAGGTCACAGGATCATAGATGAAAAAGCCGAGGCACATGTCAAATACAACCAGCTGCGCAAGAGGATTCGGGAGTGCGAAAGCAAGCACCGTGAGATACAAGAAGCCAATCAAAAGCTAATTGAGGAATGGAAGGACATGACTGTCAGTGCCAACAAACGACTGGGATATTTAGAGCGAGGCATAGTGGAGTTGCAGAAGAAATTCCTCAAAAGGATCGAGGACTGTCAGAACGCTGAAGGAAACGAAAGCGGACATCTAGCCAGGGCTTACCTCTTGCTGGGACTTCACGAGCTGGGGAAACTGTTCGACGGAGCCAAGGATGCCGAATCTGGGGAAGGTCCTTCTAGGACCAAATAGATAGGAGTTTTTCTTTTGCTTTATGAAATGTAATAAGGCCAATAGCCATTAGTGACATTTATTTCCTATTTGTTTAGTGTCGATTTGGGATTCGTCTTATTTTCTATCAATAAAATGAGGCATTTAGCATTCTAAGTTCTCCAAATTAATTTGTCGCTAGGCCTACCTCGGGAACAAAGAGGTCCCCAAATTAGGACGCGCCTTACATTCTACTATGTGTTTAAATATCGCAACACTTTTTATAAACCTCACTAACTTGTTACCTTTTTGTTTTTTTTACTTTTTGTTTATTTCCCCTCCCCAAAGGTTAGTTCGTGCACTCTGCCAATATCATCTTACTCCACGAGATCCAAGGGCCCTCCACCCACTCCTCCTCTTAGTCCTGTCAAAAACAAGAACAAAGGGAAGGTGGAAGATTTGAACAACGCCAGAAAGGAAAACTCAACTGAACGGGTAGAGGTCACTCATGGTCATGTTACTCAGGTTTCCAAAGAAAATGCATCCCAACTCGAACAAAAGCTGCTGAAATTCCAAGAAGAACTTGATCAGGTTCGGAATCTGGCAAATCTGTCATTTTCCCTCACTACTCCAGATATCTATTTCCCAAATGCTCAGAACCCTACACCTCCACAGAACATCCCAAAGCAACAGAGCCATCCCGCTCCTCACCCCCACTGCAACACCTGCCATACCTCAAATAACACCCCGTTGCTCATCCCAGAACTCCATAACTCCACAAATGACCACTCCCACACCCACCATAATACCCCCATCTATGTGGAGACTATGCCACACGCCACCCAGCCCATCTCAAGTACACCCGAGTCTGATGATAAGGACTTGTTCATCAGGAACCTGGCTGAAGAACTTAAGAAATTGACTAGTCGAATTCAAGGCGTTGAAGGAAGTAAAGGAATTGAAGGGCTGAACTACGAAGATCTTTGCATACAGCCCGATGTCGAACTGCGGGGTACAAACCTCCTAAGTTCAAGATGTTTGATGGTACAGGGGATCCAAGGGTTCATTTGAGAATGTACTGTGACAAGCTGGTTGGAGTAGGAAGAGACGAGAAAATCCGCATGAAGCTTTTCATGAGGAGCTTGAAAGGAGATGCTTTGTCTTGGTACATTAGCCAAGATCCAAAGAAGTGGTCGAACTGGGTAAGCATGGCGTCCGACTTTATGGACAGGTTCAGGTTCAACACGGAGAATGCACAGGATGTGTTCTATATTCAAAATCTAAAGAAGAAGCCACAGAAACATTTCGCGAGTATGCTACTCGCTGGAGGTCCGAAGCTGCTAAGGTTAGACCTGCCTTAGAGGAAGAACAAATGAACAAATTCTTCGTCCGGGCTCAAGACCCAAAGTATTATGAAAGGCTGATGATGGTCGAGGGCCACAAATTTTCTGACATTATCAAGCTGGGAGAAAGGATCGAAGAAGGAATCAAAAGCGGTATGGTTATGAACTTCGAGGCCTTGCAAGCTACAAATAAGGCCTTACAGTCAGGAGGTGTGTCCAAGAAAAGGGACGTAGGAGCCGTAATGGTGGCACAGAGAACCAAATCTCCCATCAAATACCAAGCCTGCCCAATGCCTCCACTCACATATCAGCTTACTCCAAACTACCAAGCACCCTCACCCTCTTACCAAACTCCACCGCCCACTTATCAATCACCTCCCAAATATCAGCCTACTTCACCCAAATATTCCCAATCCGCACATGTTTACCAAGCCTACAATGCTCAACCATCCCACTATCAATCCCCTCCTGCACACCAAAACTTCCCTAGACCTCGACCAAACTTTGACCGAAGGCCTCCGAAACAATATACGGCTATTGCTGAACCTATTGACTAGTTGTATGAAAGACTCAAAGATGCTGGTTATGTCACCCCTATCCCTGCTGCAACTCCTGAGAACCCTTCTTAGTGGGTTAATCCAAATAAATCCTGTGCATACCATTCCGGCATGAAAGGACACACCATTGACAAATGTCATTCTCTAAAAGACAGGATCCAGACTTTAATTGATAACAAGATTATTGTGGCAAAGGAGCCTGCTCTAAATGTCCGCAATAACCCTCTGCCGGATCACAATGGTGGAGGCGTTCACATTATCTAAATAGAGGATGATTGGGATCCCGAGGGATCGATCGGTTTGATCACAGAAGGTGACGACCCAAAGAAACCAATAGTCACCCTTAATCCGATCGTGGTCCAGATTCAGCCATCTGGGGACGCCGAGGTAAATATGTCCGTACCACTTGAGTTTGAAGCAACATCCTCTGCAAAGGTACCAGCACCAATTGAGGTCGAATTCGTGTCTCCAGCGAATGCACCTACACCATTCGAAGTTGCAGTTTTACTGCCCAAGGTACATGCTCCGTTCGGAATAAAGATAGCCACACTAATTCCAGTGGCGATGTCGACCACGACACCATTCCATACAAAGGCTATACCATGGGACTACACAGTCGAGGCAAGAAGGAAAGGCAAAGTTAGGTTCGGAGAGGCTATTGCGGCACAGGGTATGACGAGAACTGGTAGAGTTTATACCCCGGAACATCTGGCTGAGTCGAGAAAGCAGGCCTCTAACCAGCTGCCCATCACCGAGACCGGGCAGGATGATCTCTGGAGAAAGATACAGGCCAAGGAATACTCGATCATCGACCAGCTGAACAAAACACCGGCGCAAATTTCCATCCTTTCTTTGCTACAAAATTTCGATGCACACAAGAATGCCCTGTTAAGGGTGTTGAGTGAAGCATATATGCCAAGCAACATCACCGGCGGAGAAAATGGCTAACATGGTAGGACAAGTACTGGAAAGTCACAAGATCACTTTTCATAAAGATGAGCTACCACCAGAAGGGTTGGGTCACAACAAGGCATTGCACATAACCGTGCAATGCAAAGACTATTTTATCACCAGAATCCTGATCGATAGAGGGTCCAGCCTCAACATTTGTCCATTGGTAACACTCAGGACGTTGGGTAAAGGACTGCACGAGATAAAGGACGGATCCATGTGAAAGCTTTCGACGGTTCCCAGAGGTCCACCATTGGGGAGATTAGTCTGTGTTTGCAAATGGGGCCCACTTGGTTCGAGGTTGATTTTCAAGTGATAGAAGTGACGGCATCTTACAATCTGTTGTTGGGACGACCATGGATTCATGTTGCTGGGGCCATAGCGTCAACACTACATCAGGCGGTGAAGTTTGAGTGGAATCACCCGGAGGTGATCATTCACGGCGACGGTAGCAATCCTATATATAGTCGCCAGACCATTCCGGCAATCAGAGGCAGAACAAAGTTAGGTGGGGAGACCTATCACCACATCGAGCGAGTCATTGCTGTTGACAAAGACAAATGGTGGGACAACAAAATCGAGAGCATATTGAACTGGAGTGGGTACGAACTTGGCAAGGGGCTTGGCAAGAGCCTCCAAGGAATCACTAAGAATATAAAACTCAGGAAACATGGCACCACTTTCGGTCTAGGATATGAGTATACCTAGGAAGAATTCAACAATTGGTCACCATGGCACGGTCCCTACTACCCATTGGAACAACCAATACCGCCTTTGGAGCAGACTTTCCAACACGCCGACATTGTTTATGAGACAGACGAGGAGGAGGCACTTGCTGCAGTGAAGAACTTGTTCCTAGAAGACGATGACATGGATTGCTGTGTTGTGTTCGAGGAGGAGGGGAGGCTGGTCCTTTCATACAAGCCGTAAGTAGAGGAGCATACCTCAACAACTGGACCATCAGAACCACCAGAGCCCGGCAAGCCTCGGGGTAGCAAGGCTGAACAAGCATCATGCACTATCTTTTATTTTTGCTAGTTAATTTTTTTCCCTTTCGCATTTTTGATTTCCACAATAAGATCTTCAATGTTCAAAACAGTTAAGGAATTTATCAAAGCATTTCTATTTTCCTTATAAATCAACACTCTTATTATTTTCTCTTGTTACTTTACTTATACATCATTACTATTACTTATCTTGATGAACCAATGACTGTGACATGCAATGAGACAACGCAACAAACAGACGTAGATTTGGAGGAAGATGACATACCGGAGGAGATTGTTAAGGAAGTTGAGAATTTTGAAAATAGACTGAAGTCCAACCTGGACGAGACTGAGGTTATTAACCTGGGAGATGCAGAAAACGTCAAAGAGACACGAATCAGCGTCCACTTATCACCGTCAGAAAAGAAGGAATACATAGAATTTCTAAAGGAATATGAGGACATATTCGCCTAGTCTTACGATGACATGACTGGTCTGAGTACATCTATTGTGGCTCACAAATTGCCAACCGATCCAACATGTCTGCCGGTAAAGCAAAAACTCAGAAAGTTCAAGCCTGATATGAGTTTGAAAATCAAGGAAGAAGTCACCAAGCAGGTCAAAGCCAAGGTTCTCAGGGTAGTAGAATACCCGACATGGTTAGCCAACATTGTGCCAGTACCAAAAAAGGATGGGAAGGTCAGATTCTATGTCGACTACCGGGATCTCAACCGGGCTAGTCCGAAAGACAACTTTCCTTTACCAAACATACACATCCTGATCGACAATTGCGCCAAACATGAGTTGTAATCATTTGTGGATTGTTTCGCTGGTTATCATCAGATCTGGATGGATGAAGAAGATGATGAGAAAACGACTTTCATTACGCCGTGGGGAATGTACTGCTACAAGATGATGTCGTTTGGCCTTAAGAATGCAGGGGCCACCTACATGAAGGCCATGACTACCATTTTTCATGATATGATACACAAGGAGATTGAGGTGTACGTCGATGACGTTATCATCAAGTCCAAGAAGGCCACTAATCACATGGAAGACTTGAGGAAGTTTTTCAATAGATTGCGAAGGTACAACCTGAAACTGAATCCCGCGAAGTGTGCGTTTGGGGTTCCTGCTGGAAAATTACTTGGGTTTATTGTGAGCCACCGAGGAATAGAATTGGCCATCAAAGGTCAAGGACATTCAGGAACTTCCACCGCCAAAGAACAAGAAGGACGTGATGAATTTCTTGGGAAGACTTAACTACATCAGCCGGTTCATAGCTCAATCTATAGTTATCTGTGAGCCAATCTTTAAGATGTTAAAGAAGGCCGCCACCACCAAATGGACTGATGACTGCTAGAAAGCTTTCGACAAAATCAAGGAATACCTATCAACACCACCAGTCTTGGTCCCGCCCGAACCAGGTAGACCCCTACTACTCTACATCGCAGTACTAGATGGTGCCTTCGGTTGCGTCTTGGGGCAGCATGACGAAACATGGAGAAAGGAACACGCCATCTACTAGCTCAGCAAGAAATTCACTCCGTACGAGGCCCGATATTGTCTATTGGAGCGCACCTGTTATGCTTTGACTTGGGTAGCCCAGAAGCTGAGACATTACTTATGTGCCTACACTACATATCTCATATCAAGGATGGATCCTTTGAAGTACATCTTTCAGAAGCCCATGCCCACTGGCAAGCTGGCCAAGTGGAAAATCCTGTTGAGTGAGTTTGACATTGTCTATGTACTCAGAAGGCAATCAAGGGACAGGCACTAGCAGATCACCTTGTAGAAAATCCCGTAGATGGAGAATACGAACCCCTGAAAACGTAGTTTCCTGACGAAGAGGTATAATTCGTAGGAGAAGACATTGTAGAACCCTATGACGGTTGGAGAATGTTTTTTGATGGAGCAACAAATTTCAAAGGAGTTGGCATAGGAGCAGTTCTAGTATCAGAAACCGGTCAGCATTATCCGGTGTCTGCCAAGCTCAGGTTCCCGTGCACCAACAACATGGCCGAATATGAAGCCTGCATCCTAGGGCTCAAGATGGCCATTGACATGAACGTACAAGAGTTGCTAGTAATTGGAGATTCAGACTTACTCATACATCAGGTCCGAGAAGAATGGGCAACCAAGAACTCTAAGATACTCTCGTATCTTCACCATGTACAGGAGTTGAGAAAGAGGTTCACAAAGACAGAATTCCGACATGTTCCCAGAATCCAGAATGAATTCGCCGATACATTGGCTACCCTGTCATCCATGATACAGCATCCCGATAAGAACTTCATTAACCTCATACCGGTGAAAATTCACGATCAACCAGCTTACTGTGCCCATGTTGAGGAGGAAGCAGACGGAAAATCTTAGCTCTATGATATCAAGGAATATTTGGCGAAGGGAGATTACCCAGAGCTTGCCAATCCTACTCAGAAACGCACACTTCAGAGGTTGTCCAACAATTTCTTTCATAGCGGAGGAATCCTGTATAGGAGAACTCCTGATCTAGGACTACTAAGGTGTGTCGACGCAAAGGAAGCATCCAAGCTACTGGAAGAAATCCATGCTGGGACCTGCGGTCCACATATGAACGATTTTGTCCTAGCAAAGAAGATACTCCGAGCTGGCTACTTTTGGATGACTATGGAGACGGACTGCATCCAGTATGTTCGAAAATGTCACCGCTGTCAGATACATGCAGACATGATAAAGGTACCTCTAAATGAGCTTAATGCAACGAGCTCACCATGGCCTTTCGCCGCCTGGGGAATGGACGTCATTGGACCAATCGATCTTGCCACTTCTAACGGACACAGGTTTATCCTAGGGGCAATTGACTATTTCACCAAGTGGGTCGGAGCAGCATCTTACAAAGCAGTGACTAAGAAAGTCGTGGCGGACTTTGTCTGCGACCGCATTGTTTGCCGATTCGGGATTCCAGAGTCAATCATTACTGATAATGGCTCCAATCTCAACAGCGACTTGCTGAGAGCCATGTGTGAAACCTTCAAGATCAGACGCAAAAATTATACAGCCTACAAGCCTTAGATGAATGGAGCTGTAGAAGCCGCCAACAAGAACATCAAGAAGATATTGAGAAAGATGATAGAGAAGCATAAGCAATGGCACGAAAAGCTATCATTTGCTCTGTTGGGGTATCGCACCACAATCCGCACATCAACTGGGGCAACCCCCTATATGCTGGTTTATGGTACAGAAGCCGAAGTGGAAATTCCTTCCTTAAGAATCATACAGGAAGCCGAGCTCGACGATGCAGAATGGGTGAAGAGTCGTTATGAGCAACTGGATCTTATAGATGGAAAGAGAATAAACACAGTTTGTCATGGTCAACTTTATCAGAAGAGAATGTCCAGAGCCTTCAACAAGAGAGTCAAGCCGAGGCAATTCACACTGGGACAACTGGTATTAAAGAAAATTTTTCTACATCAGGATGAAGCCAAAGAGAAGTTCTCTCCCAACTGGCAGGGTTCGTACATGGTTCACCGGGTTTTGACAGGAGGAGCCCTCATACCTGCAGAAATGGACGGAGATGTCTGGCCAAAGCCGATCAATTCAGATGCAGTCAAGCGTTACTATGTGTAATCTTTATATTTTCCATATATGATGTAAATTGAACTATGTCTGACCCGATTCCCGTTTAAGAGGGGATACGTAGGCAGCCCTACGGGTTCGGTCACAATTCAATAAAATTTTCATTTCCCCCCACAATTGGAAACTGGAGCAGAATTTTGAGGAGGACCCTCAAAATTCCGAAGTGATTTCAGCCAATCATTGCGAGCAGCCGTCAGAAGCATCAACCCATTAAATCGGGGCAGAATTTTGAGGAGGACCCTCAAAATTCCGTAGCGAAGGATGGTCGCAATGTCTTGAGCCACGTCACAGTCGTCGATTCATCTAAAAGTTGTTTCTTAATTGTATACTTATGTAATATTTTTACAAATTCATGCATGTTCATTATCGAAATCGTCTTGTTTAGCAATGCTACCCCCAATGATACATACCATATCACCAGATCAAAGCCGAACAGGTCAAGCAGAGCCAGCAGGGATGCGGACTAACCTCCCCCCTACAAAACTCATAATTTTTCTTTGGATGCAGGCACTAGGATTACTAAAGCATCAGGCATGCTATACACTCACAAGACAAACAATGTTCAGAAATACAATTCTCAGAACTATCGCACTTACCAACATTTGCTATCCACGCGCGCCGGGGATATTTCGTGTGTCACAATGTCCCCAGCGGTCACGATGCCGCAATCTGCT
Organism: Nicotiana attenuata; assembly: GCF_001879085.1. Classification (NCBI taxonomy): domain Eukaryota; kingdom Viridiplantae; phylum Streptophyta; class Magnoliopsida; order Solanales; family Solanaceae; genus Nicotiana; species Nicotiana attenuata. Next base: position 30,083,725 of record NC_031990.1, read on the forward strand.
ATCAGTTAAGAAAGCTCTATCCCATTTGCCCTCTTATTTCTTGCATAGTTCTGCCTTCCGAGACTAAACGCTGTCTCCATCTGCATTTTTCCGCATTGCATAAGGCTACCATTCTGCCTCCCGGGACTAAACGATGTATCCATCTGCATTTTCTGCATTGCATAAGGCTACCATTCTGCCTTTCGAGACTAAACGCTGTCTCCATCTGCATTCTGCATTGCATAAGGCTACAATTCTGCCTCCCGAGACTAAACGCTGTATCCATCTGCATTTTCTGCATTGCATAAGGCTACCATTCTGCCTTCCGAGACTAAACGTTGTCTCCATCTGCATTTCTGCATTGCATAAGGCTACCATTCTGCCTTCCGAGACTAAATGGTGTCTCCATCTGCATTTCTACATTGCATAAGGCTACCATTCTGCCTTCCGAGACTAAATGTTGTCTCTACCTGCATTTTTACATTGCATAAGTCTACCATTCTGCCTTCCGAGACTTAACGCTGTCTCTATCTGCATTGCATGGCTGAAAGATCGCCACCGTATCCGCATTGCATGGCTTAAAGATCGCCATCTCTACATCACATGGCTAAACGATTGCCACCTTATCCGCATTTGCATGGTTGAAAGATCGCCACCTCTACATTCGCATGGCTGAAAGATCGCCACCTTATCCACATTTACATGGCTAAAAGATCGCCACCTACTGCATTGCATGGGCTGAAAGATCGCCAAATACTGCACCTCATCGGCTGAAAGATCGCCAAATTATCCAAAGGCGTCATCGTTCGGAGGCATCATCTTCATGGCCCGAGAACACCATGTCATGGCCTGAGGATCCCCTTTTATCTTGTGCATATCATTATTCAAAGGCATCATGGTTCGGAGGCATCATCCTCATAGCCCGAGAGCATCATTTCAGGGCCTGCAAATCCTTTATTACACGCTTCATGGCCCAGGACATCATGGTCTAAGGACGTCATCCTAACCGTTCAGAGATAACATTCATGGTCCGACGGGAATTCGCATCATATTTAAATTTACGCACAATATATGCTTGTATTGCTTATTTGCAGGTAAACCGGCGAGCAACGACCATCTTGGCAGGAGCGATCCCGCTCCAGCTCCCGCAGCCCTATTAAACCTTAGCCATCCCCGTCCTGAATATTGCGTCCATTCTTGAAAAATCTCCATCGGCATACTCCGCCGACGGATCCTGAACTACATATGGCTTGATTCCTGTATAACCATGGATATGTAGGCAGCTCAGAAGCCAGGGCACGGCCTAAGCCTCCTCGAACGATTTCGTTCGGTCAAAATTGGTCATCATGTCTTTACCCGACAACTCTTTCATCCTTCCCGGGTAAAGAGGGGCAGCTGTCTATACCCAATTTTTTCCTATATATTTTTAATATGCATAAATACCTTAAAATAGCATATATATGCATATATAAGCATGCACAAGGATTTTATTATTTTTTCCATAATTTTAAGGGTTTAAATTGATTTATTTTCTCCCTTTTTATCCATAAAATCCCCAATAATTATTTCTAAAATTATTGTTTTGATAATTCATCTATTGGATTTGTATATTTATGCCAAAATATGGCTAAGATTATTTTTATATATTTTTGCAATTACATTTTAGTAGTTTTAAGCTAAATTGCATATGATTACAATGTTAGCCCATTTTAAGATCTAATTATGTTTTATATGCATAAAATTGGATCCTGTATTTTTAAATTATTAATTACATATTTTAAATCATTTTGGAACCCCAATTTATTTTCCAGAAATTACCTATTAATTTTATAAATTAAAATAGGAAAAAACTGGCTATTTAAGTTATAGCCAAATTGGCTTTCAATTATAGCCAAATCGGACCCCAATTCCCAGCCCAATTTTGCAATTAAAAAACCTGATCCACACCCTATTAACCCTTACCCAAACCTGGAATATATTTTAATCCTGATCGTTGATCTCCCAGATCAACTGTCCAAACAACTCCTTTCCTTTTTAATTTCTAAACGACCCCAACCCTAATTCATTTCTCCAAAGGCGCCACCTTTAGATGCTCTCATCTCCACTCTTCTCTCAAACCTAACCCTAGACTCCTCCACTCCCCTCCGTCTCCAGTCATCTCCGGCGACTATCCTTTTCAACCCAAGCTTCCAATGGGTCTCTCATCATCCTGCTCATCATCTCTAAGGCCTTCAAGGATCCTAGGCCATGTCGATTTGGACCTAGGGTTTCTGGTTCTGTTACTTATGGGTTCTCCGGTGTGATTTTGGGCAAAATCACACTCTATATGTCACGATCGGTGAAGTTTCAACAGGTTCTTTCAATTTCTATTTGGGTTTCCTTTTGAAACCCTAACTCTCTCCTGAATCTCTCAAAACAATCACCAGATCAAAAGCCAGAACAGGTTCAAGCAGAGCACAGCAGGGAATGCGGACTAACCTTCCCCCCCATACCTAAACTGCGAAATTTTTCTTTGGATGCAGGCACTAGGATTATAAAGCATCAGGCCAGCTATACACTCACAAGACAACAATGTTTCGAAAATAACAATTCTCAGGAGGCCCGGTATTCTCTGTTAGAACGCACCTGTTGTGCTCTAACTTGGGTGGCCCAGAAGCTGAGGCACTACTTTTGTGCCTATACTACATATCTCATATCAAGGATGGATCCTTTGAAATACATCTTTCAGAAACCCATGCCCACTGGCAAGCTCGCCAAGTGGCAGATCCTGTTGAGTGAATTCGACATTGTCTACGTAACTCGGAAAGCAGTCAAGGGACAGGCACTAGCAGATCACCTTGTGGAAAAACCCGTAGATGGAGAATACGAACCCCTGAAAACGTATTTCCCAGATGAAGAGGTATCATTCATAGGAGAAGACATTGCAGAATCCTATGACGGTTGGAGAATGTTTTTCGACGGAGCAGCAAATTTCAAAGGAGTCGGCATAGGGCAGTCCTAGTGTCAGAAACCGGTCAGCATTATGCGGTGTCTGCCAAACTCAGGTTCCCGTGCACCAACAACATGGCCGAGTACGAAGCCTGTATCTTAGGGCTCAGGATGGCCATCGACATGAACACCCAAGAGTTGCTAGTAATTGGGGATTCAGACCTACTCATACATCAGGTACGGGGAGAATGGGTGACCAAGAATTCCAAGATACTCCCTTATCTGCACCATTACAGGAGTTGAGAAAGAGGTTCACAAAGACAGAGTTCCAGCATGTTCCCAGAGTCCAGAATGAGTTTGCCGATGCATTGGCTACCCTATCGTCCATGATACAGCATCCAGATACAAACTTCATTGATCCTATTCCAGTAAAGATCCATGATCAGCCCGCTTACTGTGCTCATGTCGAAGAGGAAGCAGATGGAAAACCTTGGTTTTACGATATTAAGGAATATTTGGCAAAAGGAGAGTATCCAGGGCTTGCAAATGCTACTCAAAAGCGCACCCTTCGAAGATTGTCCAAAAATTTCTTTCATATCGGAGGAATCATGTATAGGAGGACTCCGGATTTGGGATTACTAAGGTGTGTTGATGCGAAAGAAGCATCTAAACTACTAGAAGAAATCCATGCGGGGACCTGCGGTCCACATATGAACGGTTTTGTCTTAGCCAAGAAGATACTCCGGGCTGGTTACTTTTCGCTGACCATGGAAACGGACTGCATCCAGTACGTCCAAAAATGCCACCGCTGTCAGGTATATGCAAACATGATAAAGGTACCTCCAAATAAGCTTAACGCAACAAGCTCACCATGGTCGTTCGCCGCTTGGGGAATGGATGTTATTGAACCAATCGAACCTGCCGCTTCCAACGGGCATAGATTCATCCTAGTGGCAATTGATTATTTTACCAAATGGGTCGAAGCAGCATCCTACAAAGCAGTGACTAAGAAAGTCGTGGCAGACTTTGTCCACAACCGTACTGTTTGTCGGTTCGGGATCCCGGAGTCAATCATTACTGATAATGGCTCCAACCTCAACAATGACTTAATGAAAGCTATGTGTGAAACCTTCAAGATCAAACACAAGAATTCCACAGCCTACAGGCCCTAGATGAATGGAGCTGTGGAAGCCGCCAACAAGAACATTAAGAAGATACTAAGGAAAATGGTAGAGAAGCATAAGCAGTGGCATAAGAAACTATCATTTGCTTTATTGGGGTATCGCACCACAGTCCGCACATCAACTGGGGCAACTCCCTATATGCTGGTCTACGCTACAGAGGCTGTCATTCCCACTAAAGTAGAAATCCCTTCCTTAAGAATCATACAGGAAGCTGAGCTCGATGACGCAGAGTAGGTAAAAAGTCGTTACGAGAAATTAGCCCTTATAGAAGGAAAGAGAATGAATGCAGTTTGCCATGGTCAGCTTTATCAGAACAGAATGTCCAGAGCTTTCAACAAGAGAGTCAAACCATGACGGTTCACACCGGGTCAGTTGGTGTTAAAGAAAATTTTCCCACATCAAGATGAAGCCAAAGGGAAATTCTCTCCCAATTGGCAGGGTCCATACATGGTTCATCGGCTTCTGACAAGAGGAGGCCTTATACTTGCAGAAATGGACGGAGAAGTTTGGCCAAAGCCAATCAATTCAGATATAGTCAAGCGTTACTATGTGTAATCTTATGCTTTCCTATATGATGTAATTTGAACTACGTCTGACCTGATTCCCGTTTAAGAGGGGATACGTAGGCAGCCTTATGGGTTCGGTCACAATTCAATAAAATTTTCATTTTCCCCCGCAATTGGAAACTGGGGCAGAATTTTGAGGAGGACCCTCAAAATTTCGAAGTAACTTCAGCCGGTCATCGCAAGCAACCATCAGAAGCAGCAGCCCAGTAAACTGGGGCAGAATTTTGAGGAGGACCCTCAAAATTTCGAAGCGAGAGAGGTTGCAATGTCCTGAACCACATCACAGTCGTCGGTTCATCTAAAAACTATTCCTTAAATATATACTTATGTCATATCTTTAACAAACTCATGCATGTTTATTATCGAAATCGCTTTGTTCACCAACGCTACCCCTATGGTACATACCGTGTCATCAGATTAAAGCCGAACAGGGCAAGCAAAGCCCGCGCGGACACGAACTAACCTTTCCCCTTTACAAAACTCATGATTTTTCTTTGGATGCAGGCACCCAAGTCGCAAAATCATATATTATACACTCATACTGTTTAGGAATACAACTCTCAGAACTGTCACACCTAGTCATAGTCGTTGTCCGCATACAATGTCCCCAGCAGCCACAATATCACAATCAGCTATCGGCTATCAGCTAAGAAAATTTTATTACTATTCACCTTTTATCTCTTGCATAAGGCTACCATTCTGCCTTCCGAGACTAAGTACTGTCTCTATCTACATTTTTGCATTGCATATGGCTACCATTCTGCCTTCGAGACTAAGCAGTGTCTCCATCTGCATTTCTGCATTGCATAAGGCTACCATTCTGCCTTCCGAGACTAAATGGTGTCTCCATCTGCATTTCTACATTGCATAAGGCTACCATTCTGCCTTCCGAGACTAAATGTTGTCTCTACCTGCATTTTTACATTGCATAAGTCTACCATTCTGCCTTCCGAGACTTAACGCTGTCTCTATCTGCATTGCATGGCTGAAAGATCGCCACCGTATCCGCATTGCATGGCTTAAAGATCGCCATCTCTACATCACATGGCTAAACGATTGCCACCTTATCCGCATTTGCATGGTTGAAAGATCGCCACCTCTACATTCGCATGGCTGAAAGATCGCCACCTTATCCACATTTACATGGCTAAAAGATCGCCACCTACTGCATTGCATGGGCTGAAAGATCGCCAAATACTGCACCTCATCGGCTGAAAGATCGCCAAATTATCCAAAGGCGTCATCGTTCGGAGGCATCATCTTCATGGCCCGAGAACACCATGTCATGGCCTGAGGATCCCCTTTTATCTTGTGCATATCATTATTCAAAGGCATCATGGTTCGGAGGCATCATCCTCATAGCCCGAGAGCATCATTTCAGGGCCTGCAAATCCTTTATTACACGCTTCATGGCCCAGGACATCATGGTCTAAGGACGTCATCCTAACCGTTCAGAGATAACATTCATGGTCCGACGGGAATTCGCATCATATTTAAATTTACGCACAATATATGCTTGTATTGCTTATTTGCAGGTAAACCGGCGAGCAACGACCATCTTGGCAGGAGCGATCCCGCTCCAGCTCCCGCAGCCCTATTAAACCTTAGCCATCCCCGTCCTGAATATTGCGTCCATTCTTGAAAAATCTCCATCGGCATACTCCGCCGACGGATCCTGAACTACATATGGCTTGATTCCTGTATAACCATGGATATGTAGGCAGCTCAGAAGCCAGGGCACGGCCTAAGCCTCCTCGAACGATTTCGTTCGGTCAAAATTGGTCATCATGTCTTTACCCGACAACTCTTTCATCCTTCCCGGGTAAAGAGGGGCAGCTGTCTATACCCAATTTTTTCCTATATATTTTTAATATGCATAAATACCTTAAAATAGCATATATATGCATATATAAGCATGCACAAGGATTTTATTATTTTTTCCATAATTTTAAGGGTTTAAATTGATTTATTTTCTCCCTTTTTATCCATAAAATCCCCAATAATTATTTCTAAAATTATTGTTTTGATAATTCATCTATTGGATTTGTATATTTATGCCAAAATATGGCTAAGATTATTTTTATATATTTTTGCAATTACATTTTAGTAGTTTTAAGCTAAATTGCATATGATTACAATGTTAGCCCATTTTAAGATCTAATTATGTTTTATATGCATAAAATTGGATCCTGTATTTTTAAATTATTAATTACATATTTTAAATCATTTTGGAACCCCAATTTATTTTCCAGAAATTACCTATTAATTTTATAAATTAAAATAGGAAAAAACTGGCTATTTAAGTTATAGCCAAATTGGCTTTCAATTATAGCCAAATCGGACCCCAATTCCCAGCCCAATTTTGCAATTAAAAAACCTGATCCACACCCTATTAACCCTTACCCAAACCTGGAATATATTTTAATCCTGATCGTTGATCTCCCAGATCAACTGTCCAAACAACTCCTTTCCTTTTTAATTTCTAAACGACCCCAACCCTAATTCATTTCTCCAAAGGCGCCACCTTTAGATGCTCTCATCTCCACTCTTCTCTCAAACCTAACCCTAGACTCCTCCACTCCCCTCCGTCTCCAGTCATCTCCGGCGACTATCCTTTTCAACCCAAGCTTCCAATGGGTCTCTCATCATCCTGCTCATCATCTCTAAGGCCTTCAAGGATCCTAGGCCATGTCGATTTGGACCTAGGGTTTCTGGTTCTGTTACTTATGGGTTCTCCGGTGTGATTTTGGGCAAAATCACACTCTATATGTCACGATCGGTGAAGTTTCAACAGGTTCTTTCAATTTCTATTTGGGTTTCCTTTTGAAACCCTAACTCTCTCCTGAATCTCTCAAAACAATGTTATTTTCATGCTTTAAGCATGTTTTCTTCTATGTTCTGCTTATTCTCGAGCTTCTTCTGAAAGATCATCTACTTAGAACTGTTTTTACTTTCTTTAGAAAACTAGGGTTTCTCGGAGTTCTTTTACGCATGTTTCAACCGATTTCTTTATGATTAAACCTTTTCCTTGTTTATTTTGACCGATTCCATGCTCCTCCTGCTTTTTAGCTTGACTCTGCTAAATAACCCTAATTTCTAAAGATTTTTTCTTCGCTTTGGTTATGTGTGTTAGCATGATTTCTTTACTCTGGTTCCATGTGTTAGCATGTTTTCTTCGCTTTGATTATGTGTGTTAGCCTGACCTCCTTTGCCTTGGTTCTGTGTGCTAGCGTGTTTACTTGATTCTTCTTAATGTCTCGTGGTCACCATGCTTCAAATATGTCCTGCTGAATCTTAGCCTACTTACACCATCTCTGAATGATTTTGTTTGCTCATCTCTTGTTCCCTTCTGTCTATATGGCTGACTTTGTTTGCTACTCTTGTTCATTCGCCTCTATTTAGATGTTGAGGATACAGAATCATGACTTCCCATGATTGATTCTGATTTTTCCTTGATTGTTGGTAATTGAAAGATTTTCTTTCAAAGCCCTAGAATTTTACTCGCCTGTTTAAATTAACTTATTTCGTTACCTTATTTGCTATGGTACCTTGTTCTGCTGAGCCTTTCCTTAATTGGAATTTTCCTGAATTTGTTCCTAATTGACTACTATATGCATACTGAACCTTGACTCCTTCCTTATTTAATCCTGCACTGATTTTCTTCTTGCCTTATATGGTACTGAACCTTTCCATTTGATTTTGACTCCCTTAACTAAGGGGAGTACTTCCTTGATTCTATAATTGATTGATTCTGAGTTCATAAATTAACATACTACTATGATTTTTACCTTATTTCACTACCTACTTTCAACTATAAATACCCTAAGTCTTTCACAAACAAAACACATGAACACTCTTAATTCTGAACTGACACTTACACTAAAACACTCTCTCTTGCTTTACTACTTGTACTGTGGCCTGCTTAGTTAGCTGAAAGCCAAAGCTGTATTTCAAGTCCTGCTACCTTTCTTTATTGCATTTTGCTTCTTTGAACTGGTATGTTCTAATTAAGCTTTCAGCATCAACAACAACATGGTTACTTAATGTTCTTGCATTCTTGTCTGCCTACTGCTTGTATCTATTTCAGTACCTTTATTTAGCATGATGTAATTTCTTTTCTCCTGTTCTGAATCAATGCATTATGAATCCTAAACCCCTACCCCAATGTGTTTGGTGCTTATGGCTTGTTTGGGACATGCCAACATCAAATATTGCTGAACATGACTCGAACTTGGTCCTCCTAGGATCATGACCTCCAAGTTATCCTTATATGTTGTGTGTTCTGGTTGATTTACAAGCATGACAACACCCCTATTGTTGTACATGCCCAGAATTGACTCATGCCTAAGTATATAGGCCCTTGCAATGGATTCCCCAATCCCCTGCCCCTTTGGTGTGAAATTATAAATCTTTAAAGTATTAATGGCTGTCTCCCATCCCCCATTTCTTTTCCTTTGTTCTCTCAGCTTTTTAAAAAAATCAGTTCATGCACTTCTACTCTCTCTTATACTTAAGTCCTGCCCCCCTCTTGTGAGCCTTGCCTTGGGACCCTTGAGCTCCCTCTGAACTTGGACACATGAGGGTTGGACCTTCCGCACTGCACATATTCAATTTTGGTTACCAAGTCTAGGTGTAAGCACTGCCCGAGATCCTTGAGATCCTTAGGGAACTTTGATGCACCTAGACTATGACATTGTCTATGGAGTTGAGGCATTTGAGGCCATTGGAGGCTTTGGAAATCTGGGCCTAATTGAAGGCTCCCTATAGAATAGCTTCTTATTTTATTATCTACTTATGTAATTCATTCATATGGTCTGTAATAACTTGTAAACAAATACTGGGGTAACTAGTGAAAGGGATGGATAGCTACATGTTTATGGGGTAATACGGGTAGAAATCATGCTCATAGGACTTTACAATTTAATCTGATTGCTTTACCAAGTAGAAATATTGCTTATATGGATTTACATCTTGTCATACCATAGAAACCATGCCTATAGGTTTCAAATAAGTCCGTAATAGAAATCATGTCTGCAATGTCTTAAAATCAGCTTAACAAATAGATGCCATGCCTATTGGATGTAATTTAACCCAAATTTTGTTATGAAACGTATTTATGTATGTTTCCATGCCTGCAAGTCTTGAAATTGCCTTAACAAATAGATGCCATGCCTATAGGATGTAATTACCCCAGATTCTGTTATAACAAGTGTTTATGAATGTTTCCATGCCTTTTAAAATCAGTAACATATAGAAATCATGCCTATAGGGACTCTTAAATAAAATCTGATTCGCTTCATTCATATTCAATGTTAGATATCATGCTCCTAGAGATTAAAATCAGTAATAATAGTACTATCACTTGCAGAACCTGTAACCAGTCTAATTTAATTTTGTCCATTCTGAACCTCTTTTTCAATAATCTGATTCCCTTGCTTGACGAGGTTTAGCAGGCTTGCCTACACATTTTTAAATAATTCGTTCAAGTTCTACTGTCTTACCACCTTCTGAACTAAGTAGATATCATGCCTATAGGACCCCGTCTAAACAATTAGGCAAACTTTAGGCAATATAAATACAACTGAACTCGCCTCTGTTATTTGTTTAAGTGTTACAATCAGTAGGTAGGCCCGATTCTGTTTCCTAACTGAGTCATGTAATAAGCCAGGCCTGCTGCAACACAACAATCTCTTCTTCCCTCAAATATATTTTAGAATCAGACCTTACTCATTTGTTTAAGTCATGCTATTGGATTGTTTGTGTTTGGAGGAGGTATACTTGAGCCTTCTATGTTTATTTGTTTCCCATCTAATGTGCAATCTTTATATGTTTTGTATGTCGCCTTGGAAATTTTTACCTTTGAAACCTCAAATAAGTGCCTCCGGGACTGATAGGATTGGGACGGGTAGTAGCATGCAATAAGTAATCGAGACCAATCCGCGCTTTAATACCTTAACGGGATGGGAAGGGTAGATATGGATATGATGACCACGCGATAATGTCACGTGTAGCCCCTCATTGAGGAGTGATTACCGGACATTTTGTGGGGTGATCCATATTTTTAATAAACCTAGGATCCCTTTCCTTTATTCTTTATTCTCTTTTAGCATTGTAATTCCTTATTTTTAAAATCAGCTCTTTTAATTATTCTTTCAAACTTTGTCTACTTCCGAACCATTGTGTATTGAAATCCCCTCTTATTTGAGCCTTATCTGCTTATATGTTAATTGTACCCCAAATTCACAATAACTGTCTGGCCGGGAACCACACTAGTGGATCCTGAGGGGTGCCTAACACCTTCCCCTTGGGATAATTTCAAGCCCTTACCCAATCTCTGGTTATTCAAACAAGCTTAGAGTTGAATCTCTATTGGTGTCCTAATGCACCTTAATCATTAGGTGGCGACTCTTCAAATGCAAACCCAGTTCCCAAAAGGAACGAGTTGTCCCTCCAAATGTCATAAACCCGATTTCGCGAGAAAAAAGGGGCGCGACAACCTCGCCACTCAATCCGTGGCACACCTGGCATAGCCAACTTTACTGTCTTAGTGTGACAGTCCAATATAGAACGACATGGAGATAGCTAATTCATGCCTAATATCACATCAAAGTCCACCATACACAGCAACAAAAGGTCCACTTAGGTCTCCAGACCCCCAATAGTCACCACACACGACTGATATACGCGGTCCACAATGATAGTATCGTCCACCGGAGTAGATACACGAACTGAGGAAACAAGAGACTCACGGGGCGTATCCAAATAACGAGCAAAATACGATGACATATATGAAAAGGTTTCCAAGATCAAATAACACAGAGGCATCTCTATGGCAAACTAAGACAATACCTATAATCACCGCATCTGAAGCAATGGCGTCTAGTCTGGCTGGGAGGGCATAGAAACGGGCCTGACTGCCACCTAATCGGCTTCCCCCTCTAGGGCGACCCCTACCTGACTGACCCCCACCCTTGGTTGCCTAGGCGGGTGGTGAAGTAACTAGAGCTGAAGTCGAGGGTTGACTCCTATGCTGAGATGGACCCTAAAAAAGACGAGGACATTGCCTCCTCATATGTCCAAACTCTGCACACTCGTAACAACTCCTTGGTGCGGGAAACGGGGATTGAAGAGAACCCCTAGAACCGGAATGACCAGCAGAAGGACCTGGCATGGAAGGGCCTTGAACTGATGGAGCACGAGATGAACTCTAGGATGGTAGGGCACTAAGTGATAAATGGACCTGGTGAGAACTGCGAGAACCATGGCCTGATGATGTCCCACGATGAATTAGGCGAGCCGACTGAGCATGTCTGAATGGACGACCTCTACCGTGCTGAAACTGACCTCTCGAAGGAACACCACCAAAAATACCAGATCCCCGAGGCCTCTTGGCCTCCCTCTCATCTCGATCGTAGCGACAAACTGACCCAATCTAGCGGCCAATATCAACAACCTCCTCAAAAGTAGCACCTGACACCCTCTCTCTGGTCATGAGAATCCGAAGCTGATATATGAGGCAATCAACGAACCTCTTGATCTTCTCTCTATCCGTAAGAACCAACCAGACAGCATGACGAGCTAACTCCGAGAACCTCATCTCATACTGTGTCACAGTCATATCATCCTAACGTAACTACTCGAACTGCCTGCGCAGCTCCTCCCTACGAGACTGTGGCACATACTTCTCCAAAAAGAGAATGGAGAACTGCTGCCAGGTAAGGGGCGCTGCACCAACAGGCCTACGCCTCTCACAAGCCTCCCACCAAGTGAAGGCAGCTCCAGAAAAATGAAAAGTACTAAATGCTACCCCGCTGGTCTCCAAAATACCCGATGTACGAAGAATCCTCTAACACTTGTCCAAGAAACCTTGGGAGCCTCGCCCTCTACACCCTGAAAGTTGGAGGCTGAAGTCTATCAAACCTCTCCAATCGACGCTGCTCGTCCTCAGGCATAACTAGTACTACAAAATCCTGAACAGGTGCAATCGGCTGGGTTGGTGGTGCCTCCGGTGTCTGCAATCCTTGAACAACCTGCTCGGGTGTGCGGGCGGCGGGAGTCTGAGTGCCTCCCCCGGCCTGAGAAGTGGCTGCTGAGTAGAAACTGCGACCGCCTGAGCAAGACTAGTGCAGACGGTCAAGATCTGAGCCAAGGTGTCCTGAAGACCCGGAATGACAATAGGCACAGCGGGTGCCTGAGCTGGCCCCGCTGGAGCATCCCCCACTGGAATCTAATCAAGAACTAGGGCGGCTGGTGGATCTGCAGGTGCTGCTCCATCTACTGTACGGGCTACAGCCCCGCCCCTTCCATGGCCTCGACCGCGACCTCGGCCTCTAGCGGCCCCAATTGGTGGTCTTCCGTCCTGACTGGTAGCACGTGTCCTCACCGTCTGTGAGGGAATAGAATAACAGAAGTTTAGTACTAGAATCAACAGATTCGCACGACATGAATTTCAAGAATGTGAAGTTTTCCTAAAGGTTCTGTAGCCTCCCGAATATAAGTACAGACATCGCCATACCGATATGAGAGACTCTACTAAATTGGCTCATGACCCGTGAGACCTATGTAACCTAGGCTCTGATACCAACTTATCACGACCCCAAACCAACCCGATCGTGATGGCGCCTATCGCAATACTAGGCAAGCCGATTCAACACTAATACATAAAGGTCTTTTGTAAATTTAATTCCAAATCAGTTATGAACACAAGTCTTTCATTTGATATAACAGAATACGCGGAAGAAAAAAAAACAAGTACGTAAATACATCCATATTGGCCGATCCTGGTGTCACTAGTCATGACTCATGAGCCACTAAGATATTGTCCTGTACTGTCTACTCAATACAACAAGAAAAGATTGAAATAAATAACACTAAGGATAGGAGATAACGGCAGGGCTGCGAACGCCATGCAACTACCTTGCTATCTCCAAAAATACTCAGAAGCTGCTGAAAGCTCTCACTCTGATGCTCTGGCACCTGGATCTGCACACAAGGTGCAGAGAGTAACGTGAGTACGCCAACTCAGTAGTAACCAAAGTAAATAAAGACTGAGTGCAATGACGAGCATTTAAATCATATACATAATCTGACATAGAATCTCAATGGAAATATCGAAGTCAAATTCGTAGTTCAATTTGCAAACAGCACGTAAAAACTTCAGTTTCAATGAAAGTTATTTAAAACATTTGTTCAACACATTTTCACTAGAGTTTCAGTATAAAAGAAGAGTGAAAATAGTAATTTCATAAACAAGCCCCTCCGGCAAAGCATCACTCGTAACTCAACTCTCGTCAATCAGCACTCTCACTCCTCACCATCCGGCCCCTCTCAGTCATCAATCTCACAGCCACTCGGGCATTTCGACACAAAATGAGGGAACTCAGCCCAAGTAACTTTCAAATATTTAAAACAGAATAATGAAATTAAATCAAAAGTAAACAGGTAAAAATCATGACAGAGGATATACTTTCGAATCAAAACAGTGTGAGGAGATTAGTAAAATACCCCTGAGGGCTCAAACAGTTCGGCACGAGGCCCCAAACATGGCGTTCCGCCCAAATTAACAGATTCATTTCTAAAACACATGGATATCATATAGAGTTTATCAAAATAAGCAACTCTACAGTTACTACGGGATGGACCAAGTCACAAATCCCTACCGGTGCATGCCCACACACCCGCCACCTAGCATGTGAGTCACCTCATTTACCAAAATAGTACGAAATTTCAGGGTTTCATACCCTCAGGTCTAGATTTAAAATCGTTACTTACCTCAAACCGGATGAAAATCTACTCCGCGATGCCTTTGACACTTGACTCGGCCTCAAATCGCCTCGAATTTATCCAAAATCAGAATCATAACATCAATATATGATAAAGGAACAAAGCCCACACGAAAATAATCAAAAAACATTTAAAAATCCCGAAATTGGCCAAACCCGACCTGGGCTCATGTCTCGGAATCCAATAAAAAACACATCACTAGAATCCTTATCCTCCCACGAGTCCATACATACCAAGAACATCATAATCGGACCTATAATGGCCCCACACATCCCCAATTTAAACTCTCCAATTTCAAGCCCTAATTCTCCAATTTTAACCCTTAAATTCCACTAATTTCATGTCTAATCAGTTAGAAATCACAATAGAATTGAGTACTGAGTTCAAAAACTTTACCTCCAAGCGTTACCCCTCGAATCCCTCTTCAAATCCTCTCAAAAAGCTCCAAGCTCGTCTCAAAAATGGTGGAAATGGGCAAATATTCACGAAGGGAAGCTTATATAGTTTCTGCTCCAGGGATTCCGCTCCTTCGGTCCCATAAGCACACCTGCGCTAACGCTTATGTGGAAATTCTCTGCTTCTGCGGTTTTCACTTAAGTGATCCAACTTCCGCACCTGCGCCCCAAGACTCGCACCTGCGGGCTCGCAGGTGCGGTTAACCATCCGCTCCTGCGGTAAGTTCGCTCCTGTGTCCATCATCATGCACCTGTGATCATCGCACCTGCGGTCCCCAATCCGTAGGTGCAAAAACAACATACGTAATAGCTGAAGCTGCTCAATCCCAAGGCTAAATTTTCCGACAACCTTCCAAATTCATCCTGAGGCCCCCGGGCCTGAACCAAAAATGCGATCAAGTCACATATTATTATTCAAACTCATACCAACCCTCGGAACACTCAAAACAACATCAAAACATCAAAACACCCTCAGATTCAAGCCTAAGGATTCCAAAACTTCTGAATTCCGCAAACGATCAAAAAGCCTATCAAAACTCATCCGAACGACCTAAAATTTTGCACACACGTCACAAATGACACAACGGACCTACACCAATTTTCGGAATTCCATTCCGACCCCGATATCAAGATTTCCACTACCAACAGGAAAATGCCAAAATTCTAATTTCGCCAATTCAAGCCTAAATCTACTGCGGACCTCCAAAATACATTTTGATCATGCTCCCAAGTCCCAAATCACCTAACAAAGCTATCCGAACCATAAAAATCAAATTTTGAGATCATTTACCCAAAAGTCAACTTCTGATTGACTTTTCCCACTAAAGCTTCCAAATAAAAGACTAGGTGTCTCATATCACTCCAAAACTACTCCAAACCTGAACCAACCAACACGATACGATGAGATGTAGCTGAACAACACCTAAAGAAACAGAAATGGAGAAAATGGGGCTGTAACTCATAAAACGACCGACCGGGTCGTTACACCCTTCTTTCTTTTTGGCATGATCTATACGTCACAAAAAAAGAGCAAATACATAATTTTCATAAATGACTCTATTTATAGAAATACTAGGGGTGTCTATATTATTGATTCCACATGTGAATTATTATTGTATCTTCTGTTCATGGGTCTAAAANTTTAGTGTGGTTGGTGATTCATTTGAAAAGTGTTTGGGTAATTTGGATAGAGTCTTGGCCTGATGTGAAGACACAAATCTCGTTCTTAATTGGGAAAAATGCCACTTCATGGTTGAAGAGGGCATAGTGTTGGGCCACAAAATTTCAAAACATGGGATTGAAGTTGACAAGGCCAAGATAGATGTGATTTCAAGGCTTCCTCCTCCCACTTCCGTCAAAGGGGTGAGGAGTTTTCTTGGGCACGCGGGGGTTTTACCGGAGGTTTATAAAGGATTTCTCGAAGGTGGTAAACCCCTTGTGCAAGCTACTTGAAAAAGATGCCAAGTTTGTGTTTGATGAAGGATGTATGCAAGCATTTGAGCTTCTCAAGCTTAAGTTGACCGCTACCCCGATCATTACCGCACCATGTTGGAGCTTACCCTTCGAGCTCATGTGCGATGCAAGTGACGTTGCGGTTGGGGCTGTTTTGGGTCAAAAGGTTAACAAATGTTTCACCCGGTGTACTATGCAAGCAAGACCATAAACGAGGCTCAAAGGAACTACACGGTCACCGAGAAAGAATTATTGGCCATATTTTTTGCAATGGAAAAGTTTCGGCCGTATCTTATGGGGGCTAAGGTCATAGTGCACACCGATCATGCCGCCCTTAGGTATTTGATGACAAAGAAAGACACAAAGGCAAGGTTGATGAGATGGGTGCTACTACTCCAAGAATTTGATCTAGAAATAGTGGACCGGAAAGGTAGTGAGAACCAAGTGGCGGACCACTTGTCCCGTTTGGAGGAGGAGGGGACGCCTTGTGATGGCTTAGAGATCAATGATTCATTTCCCGACGAACAACTCCTTTCGGTGTCAATGAATGATATGCCATGGTTTGCCGATGTTGCTAATTACCTTGTGACCGGAATAATCCCGTGTGAGCTCTCTTCTAACCAAAGGAAGAAGCTCAAGCGGGATAGTTTGGATTTCTATTGGGATGAGCCGTACTTGTTCAAGATTTGCACGGATGGTGTGATTCGAAGGTGTGTCCCGGAGGAAGAGCAATTGAGTATTTTGGAGGCTTGTCATTCCTCTCCCTATGGTGGCCATCATGGCGGGGCGAGGACGACTTCTAAATTCTTAGTTGTGGGTTTTATTGGCCAACTTTGTTCAAAGATGCGGATGATTTTGTGAAGAGATGCAACGAGTGCCAAAGAGCGGGGGGAATTTCGAAGAAAGATGAGATGCCTCTCAATACCATCCTTGAGGTTGATATTTTTTATGTATGGGGCATTGATTTTATGGGCCCATTTATTAGCTCTTGTAGGAACACTTACATTCTTGTGGCGGTTGATTATGTTTCAAAGTGGGTTAAAGCCGTGGCTTTGCCCAACAATGAGGCCCGAAGTGTGGTTGCATTTCTCAAGAAGAGCATTTTTACAAGGTTTGGTACTCCAAGGGCAATCATAAGTGATAGGGGGGTCTAATTTTTGCAATAGACCTTTCGACACTTTGCTTTCAAAGTATAGTGTCAATCACAAAGTATCTACCCCCTATCACCCTCAAGCAAGTGGTCAAGTGGAAGTCTCCAACAGGGAAATCAAAAGCATATTGTCAAAGACGGTCAATGAAAATAGGACCGATTGGTCGAAGAAGTTGGATGACGCTCTATGGGCTTATAGGACGGCTTTCAAGACTCCTATTGGTATGTCTCTGTACCGGTTGGTTTTGGGAAAGCTTGCCATCTTCCGGTTGAGTTAGAGCACAAGGCCATGTGGGCTTTGAGGAAGCTTAATCTTGAGTGGGATGTTGCGGCCAATCTTCGTGTTGAACAACTCAACGAACTTGATGAATTCCGGTTCCATGCATACTCTAGTTTGTCCTTGTATAAGGACAAGATGAAGTACCTTCATGATAAATATGCTCGTGGAAAGGAGTTCAAAGTTGGTGATTTGGTTCTCTTGTTCAATTCCCGGTTATGTCTGTTATCAGGAAAGCTTAAATCAAAATGGAGTGGACCGTTTGAAGTTGTGTTGGTGACCCCTTTTGGTGCTCTTGATTTGAAAAACAAAAATGGTGAAGTCTTTAGAGTGAATGGGCACCGTGTCAAGCATTATCTCGGGAAAATTGATGATAGCCACGTAGTGGCACTTATTCATTTCAAATGATGTGATGGTAACCCGCGTCGTGCCGCGACGTTAAATCAAGCGCTTCTTGGGAGGCAACCCATGTGTTTTTCTTCTTGTTTTCTTTGATTTTCTTTGTAGTATAGGATTGATTTTTGGGCTAACTGGTTGTGAGATGTTACAGGGATTGTGTTGATGCAGTGCAAGACATAGTGAAGAACTGTTCAGTCTCTGAAGTTGCCAGTGCGGCCGCACTACACTTTGTGCGGTCCGCACTGGTGAAGGCTAAGGTGATACCTCTCTGAAGTTGGCCACTGCGGCCGCATTACACTTTGTGCTGTCCGCAGTGGACCACTGCGGCCGCGGTCTGTTTTGTGCGGACCGCAGTGGGATAATTGGCCAAGCTTGATCATAATAGCTCAGTGCGGACCGCGGTCCATTCTGTGCGGTCCGCACTAGTAGGTGAGAATGGGTCCCAGGGTTTTTTCTATAAATAGACCCTGAGGACCCCCTTTTACCCTTTTCGCAAATTTAACTCTCAGAAGCATAGATCACTGTTCATCCTCTTCTCTTCTCGTAATTAACTGCATAGATTGATCATTCCTCATTTCATCTAAACTGGTAACATAATCTTCCTTTTTCTTGTTTAAATTCTGTTAATTTCATTTTATTTTCATTTTTTTTCTTAGCTTAGAGTTTTTCTTCCTCTCATAATTAGTTCAATTTCTAGGTTAGATTAGTTTAAATGTTGATTCCTGTGGACTTGTTAGTTAAATGAACTGGTAATCAATTAGGGACTCTAATTAGGCAAAAATTTGAACTTAAAAGCAAAATCTCAAACCCTAACTCAGTGCCATTCTGGGCACCCAGTGCGGACCGCAGTCGTTTCTATGCGGTCCGTGGTGCCCTAGTGCGGTCCGCAGTACCACTTTGTGCGGACCGCACTGATGATCTTATGTCAATCTGAACTTTGGGCAGTGGGGCCGCGGTACATTTTGTGCGGTCTGCACTACCTAGATACAGAGAGTGGGTAGTCTGATCCCCACCTCTTTGCGGACCGCGGTTGTTTTTGTGCGGCCGCGATGGCCTCAGTGCGGCCGCGGTTGGTTTTGTGCGGTCCGCACTGCTGAGATTCAGAGGCTATGTTTTTTGAACCCCATACCTGTGCGGACCACAGTCATTTCTGTGCGGTCCGCGGTGGCCTCAGTGCGGTCATAGTTGGTTTTGTGCGGCCCGCACTGGGCACTTCTACAACCTTTCTTCACTGTTTCTGCAACACTTTTTTTAATTGATTACACTGATACTAACAAGCTGTGTGAACTATGATTGCAGACAATGGTGAGACAACGAGGAGGAAAAGGCTCAAAACAACCCGGCAGAGGTGAATCCTCCCGGGGAGGAAAGCAAAATATGATTAAACTCACTCCCCAAGTTCGGGAGAACATAAAAAGAATAAGAAAGTTGATAAAAGCTGCTGACAGGGCAGCTGAGCAGTCGGGGAGTGAGTACGAGCCTTCTCAGGAGGTTTTCTCAGACTCTATTCCTACACAGGTCCCTGATTGGCCCGGGATTCAGATTGACAGACTCTACTCCTCCACCTTCACCCATTTCCCAAGCTCCAACAAATGTGGATTCTGAGTCGTCTGAAGGCTCAGTAGCGGGTAGTGAAGAATACTCTACCTCTCCCACATCTTCATTCTCCGGAGAGGAGGTAGAAGGAGAAGAGGAGGAAGTAGAGAAAGATGAGGAGATAGCTGAAGGTGGTGAGCCTCAAGTGGGAGGCATTGCTCGAACTAGAAAGCCCGATGTTTGGGAGGATAGGTTTGTGAGCCAGGTGGTACCACAAGTTTAGGGAGTGGTGGCCGGTGAGAAAGTTGATACCGGAGCGGAGTTTCATTGACAGAGATCTATTACCCCACAACCCTGACGTGCAGAGGCAGTTCAGAACTAGAGTGGGTTGGGAAAACTTCTTAGATGACTGTGTGGACGCCAACGAACACTTGGTCAAAGAGTTCTATTGCAATGTAGCCCACATCAAAAAGGGCTCCAAAGTGACCAAGGTTCGTAATAAGACAGTGTTGTTTGATGGGAAATACCTCAACGAATACTTGGGCTTCAATGAGGAGGATGAGACTTTATATATGGCGAAGTTGGAGATGGGCGAAGAGGTCCGTCCATGGTTAGCTCAGTACCTGGCAAACCCAGGTACCGTTCCTGATTGGTTGACAGCTGGGGTAAAAATATTGCGGAGGACCCTAAACTTTGAGGCAAGGGGTTGGGAGACGTTTGTTTGCAGCCGGTTGGATCCTACTACACATGACCAGACCCTTACTCTCCACCGGGCTGTATTGGTTGCTTCGATTATGGCGGGATACCCCATAAAGGTGGGGAATGTGATGTCCCGCATTATCTCGATAGTGGGAACAGAGCATGACCGGAACTACCCTTTGCCTAGCACCCTCACTATGTACTTTCGGGACTTGGAGGTTGACAAGAAGCCCTACGACGTCAAGGTCAAAGCGACAACCCCGTTCTCTTGGTATAGCTTGAACGGGAATGACAACCCCAAGGACAAGAACTACAAAGCCCATGTTTCTGCCCCAACTGGCCAGTCTGAAGAGCCAGTTGTGGTAGAGGTCCCTGCTGAGCCTACCCCTACTACTGCTGACATGCCTCCCGGACCTTCCACATCTGCAGGCCCGGAGATCCCATCTACCCGGGCCCATCCCATTACTGCCCACCGGCTGAGCCATACCCTTATGAGTATACACAACTGGATGCAGACTGCCTCATCCAAGTTGTCCACATTGACTATCACGGTAGAGGCTCAGTCGGCTCCCCCAACCCCACAGGTGCCCCAGTCTATAGAGGATGCTTTGAAGGAGATACTTGAGAACCAGAAAAAAATCCTCACCACTCAGGATGCATTGGCCAAGGCAGTCAAATCACACAGCAAGGCTCTCAAGGAGCTTGCTAAGGAGCATAAGAAGCTGCGGAAGACACGGGCCTCCAAGGAGTCCGTGAAGGAGCTGTGGGCAGATGTTGATAGACTGAAGGCAGACCAGTTGCCTTTGGGCCTGTTGCTTGATGATCCAGTCCCAGCAGCTCATCCACAGCTGGAGCAGACCCATAGGCCTCCGAAGAGGAGGAAGATTCCTAGAGCAGATGATGCCATCATCCAGTTGGCGGACCCACCGGAGGCTTCCTCCAGTCAGCCACAGGATGTACCAGTTCCACAGCCCGTCGAGGTCCAGGACCAAGTCCCAGTAGTAGCAGAGTAGACCACCGGGAACCAGTCTGAGGTTCCCGAGCACACAGAGGACCCAGGGACCACCCATGATCCTATGCAGACAGACACGGCTTAGGGAGTCTTCTACATCCTTTTTCTATATTTTTTGGTGCTTATTTAGATTAGTTGGCATTGGGGACAATGCCAGCTTTCATTTGAGGAGGTGAGCCCTACATTTTGGTGGATGACTGTATATATTGATATTTTTATGCTCTCTTGATTTTTTTTTTCACATTTGGTTTGTATATAATTTGATATTATCGCACTTTTATTTCACTTTTGGTCTGTATATAAAGTTACATCACATTGTATATATTCATCCCCCGATGTATATCCAAACCCCCTATTGTATATATTCATTCTATTTTTCGCAAAAAAAATTCGTTTTTAGCTTCTTATTTATGTTCGTAGGTTTTTGTTTTGTTTTGGACGTTTTCAATAAACCTTTGGTTTTCTTAATGCCACGGTTCTTTCCAAAGGTGGAATTTGTGTGAACCGGGTGGCTCTTCCCAATGATAGATGGCGTGACAACCTTCTTAAGGGTTTGAGTCCGTTTTTCTTTTTTGTTTTTAGTAGTTTGTAGTTAAGGATACCTCAAGCAAAACTTCACTTGGGCCTAGCACATTTGCCTTTGATCTTATGGTCAAAAACAAATTGTTGTGTTTAGGATGGTGAAAGTCGTGACCTTGAGACTCTTGTGTTGACCGATATTCATCAAGTGGTTTTTGGGACCATTGTGTGCTCAAATCGTATCTAAGGCCGTTGTGGGCCCCCGACTCTATGTCTTTAGCGATCCCTTAGTTTGTGTGGTGAGTAATTGAGTTGCGAGTCCAAGTCCCGAGCCACTGGTCTAGAACTTGCCCTGAATGTTTGTTGAGGCGAAATCCTAAGTGAATTTTGACTTGAGACATGATTATAGGCTCTCCTTGATCCAAATGATAGATTGAACAATTCCATAGCCTGCCATTGATAAGATCCCTAGTCAACCCTTTTGAGCCTTAAACCTTTTTCTTCTAGAACCATGATACAAGCCTATACCCGTTCTAAAAGATACCCTCTCTTGGCACCCAAATCTTTCCTTTAGCACATGGCAAAAGTATAAGTTTGGGGGAAGAGACGAGGATTGCAACAAGGTGGTAAAAAGGCACAAAAATGAAGAAAAGGAAAAGCAATGAAAAAGAAAGAAAAACAAAAAGACAAAAAGAATGCTCAATGTAAAAAAGACTACATAACAAAGGGAA
>NC_031990.1:30106815-30123087 GCF_001879085.1 Nicotiana attenuata
AATTCTTTGATGAGTTGACTCAACACATCAAAGAATTCTATCAATGACCAAAGTAATTGATAGAATTCTTTGATGTGTTGAGTCAACTCTTGATGCTCTTGTGTCGCACTTGATCTATGATTTTTCAAAGGTTAAATGTTGTTAATGATTCATGTGTGTTGAGGGAAATTGTTAGTCCCAATTGATGCTAGTTGAGGTTGCTTTAGGAAAGCTGAACATTTCTTGGATTTCCCTTAAGGGGTGGATCTTATTTTGTTTGCTTGAGGACAAGCAAAAACTTAAGTTTGGGGGAGTTGATAACTAGGGATTTTGACGCATTTTATACTCCTTTGTGCTTATGCTTTGATTATAAATTCATACAAAATAGTACCAAAAGGCTCATAAGTTGTGCTTGATTGCAGGTTTGATCAACAAAGTGACAAGATGTCGAAGATCGGCTCAAAAGGAGTGAAACCTGCACAAGTACCAAAGACAAGACAAAACTCAGGAGAAACAGGCCTAGTGCGGCCGCACTACACTTTGTGCGGTCCGCACTAGGGAGATTCAGAGAGTTGGATTTTCAGGCATCAAGGCAGTGCGGCCGCAGAAGGTTTTGTGCTGTCCGCACTAGAGAGATTCAGAGACTCAGCATTTCAGGCTTCGAAGCAATGCGGCCGCACTAAACTTTGTGCGGTCCGCGGTGGACCTCCGCGGCCGCACTACCATTCTGTGCGGTCCGCAGAGGTAAGGTTCAGAGAGATGCCAAGTGGAAAGATTCAATCCTATGCGGTCCGCGGTCGACTTTGTGCGGACCGCGCTAGAAGCCTCCGCGGCCGCAGGCCATTCTGTACGGTCCGCGGAGCCTGGGATTCAGAGAGTCAAGATTTCAAGTTCAAGAGCCTAGTGCGGCCCCACACCATTTTGTGCGGTCCACACTAACCCCGCAGGGGCAATTTTTTCCAGTTTTTTCAGCTTAGTATAAATAGAACATTTTTCCATTTTTAGGGTATCAGATATTATGAGACGTTAGCTGCGCTCGTGAGAAGACTTTTCTTAGCCATTTTGGGTGTTTTTACGTAGTTTTAATCATTGAATCTTTGTATTTACTTTAGTAAATGATTAATATGTCTTTCTCTTCATCTATTTCTCTGATTGTCTTCAAGCATGAGTAGCTAGACCCATTAGCTAGGGTTGTGGCTCAACCCTAGTGTGGGTAATTGATGGGTGTTGTGATTTAAGGTTAGATTGACTATGTGTGTTTGTTATTTGGGTCAATTATATGGTTTAATTTATGAATTAGTGGTTGCAAACACTAGTTTGTGCTAAGTTGACTTGGGCTCTTCTTGAGAAAGAGAGCCTAAGTCTCCAAAGATGACTCGACAAGGAATTGGGATGGACTCAAGAGATTTGATAGTCCCAATTAAAGGGTTAAACCTCGAGAGAGTAATTACCCGACTTTAACCCTAGTTGCTTGGGCAAATATGCATACCTAATTGGTCTTGAGAAAGTAAATTGGCAAAACCATTCTTTCTACCGAGAGATGTAGAGTGGGTAGTATCGAGCAACGGTTATAACATATTTCCCAATCATGTCAATCGTGCTTTGGATGCAATTACCCGTCAATTAGCCACCTAGGTGAAAGTCACTACCCTAGTGCCTTTTAAACCATTAGATACAACTTGTAGCAATTTACTCTTAGCTTAATCTCGTTGCAATTATAATTTGTAGTTTGATTATAGTAGAATATAAAGAAAAACCAAGTATGAATAGAAGTGATATTTGGAACAAATACGCAATTCCAACCTAAATAGATACTGGACTCCATTCCTAGCTCCCTGAGGAAATCGATCCCGACCCAGAAATCGGGTAAAAGCTATTGCGACCCTCTCTCACTACTTTTTCGAAGTGCGTTGTAGCCTGTGATCAGCCATCACGACTCCCGAGGGTAGAAAATCCAGGTCGTGACAAGTTGGTATCAGAGCTCTAGGTTACTTAGGTCTCATAATTCACGGACAAGATTAGTAGATTCTGAGGGATCGGTACGGAGACGTCTGTATTTATCCCCCAGAGGTTACATAGGTAGGAAGATTTTCACTTCTATTCTTCTCTGTTGTGCGATTTGTTCTCTCACTGCTAAATTGAAACCTCTACTCTTGTCCTTTCACGAATAGCGAGGTCACATACCGCTTCTTCAGCCGAACAGCAGCACGGACCGGTGATAGATCAGCTACGTCTTCGGAGGCTTTGTGGAGGTTGGATAGGTTTCACCAAGTTCTTCACTACCGTTTTCAGCGGTGCATCTTCGGAGGATCCCCAGGATTATTTAGATGGCTGTCATGAGGTTCTCAAGAACATGGGGATAATGGAGACCAATGGGGTCGACTTTGGTATTTTTCGCTTATCTGGATCCGCCAAGACTTGGTAGAGAGATTATTGTGTGGCTAGACCAGTTGGGTCACCAGCTTTGACTTGGTATCAGTTTTCTCAGCTATTTCTGGAGAAGTTTCTTCCTATCACTCAGAGGGAGAGCTATCGGGGGCAGTTTGAGCGTCTCCAGCAGGGTTCTATGACTGTTACTCAGTACGAGACCAGGTTTATTAATTTGGCCCGTCATGATCTTCTTATACTTCCCACTGAGAGAGAGAGAGAGAGAGAGAGAGAGAGAGAGAGAGAGAGAGAGAGAGAGGAGGTTCATTGAGGGACTCATTCAGCCTATTCGACTTCAGATGGCTAAGGAGAAGGGAGCGAGATTTCCTTTCAGGATGCGGTCAATGTGGCCAAGAGGGTTGAGATGGTTCTATCATAGGGGGTGGTTAGGGGTCTGACAAGAGGCCTTGTCATTCAGGCAGATTTAGTGGCGCCTCGTTCGGAGGTAGGGATTTGTATGGTAGAGGCCATCCTCCTAGGCCTTTTCATTCAGCACTTCAGGTGTCTCACGGTGCCTTAGGTGGCCGTGGTTCTCATATGTAGTATTCTGATTAGCAATCGTACAGTGCACCGCCAGCCCCTATCAGTGCACACCGCCGCTCCAGAGTTTTCGGGGTGGTCATTCAGGTCGTCAGGGTCAGCAGTCTCAGCAGCCGAGGGCTTATTATACTTGTGGTGATATTGAGCATATTGATAGATTTTGCCCTCGAGCATCGAGCAGCTCTCAGCATCAGGGTTCCGGTGCCTTGGTTCAGGCACCGAGTGTTCCACTGCCCGCTCAGCTAGCTAGAGGTGGAGGTAGAGGTATTAGAGGTGGAGGTCAGGCCGCTAGAGGTAGAGGCCAGCCTGCAGCAGGCCGTCCTAGAGATGTAGTTCTGAGTGGTGGGGCCCAGCCCTGATGTTATGCTCTTCCAGCCAGGCTTGAGGCTGAGGCTTCCGATGCAGTTATCACAGGTATTGTTCTGGTTTGTAGTAGGGATGCTTCAGTTCTATTTGATCCAGGATCTACATACTCCTATATGTCATCTTATTTTGCACCGTATCTGGTCATGCCTAGTGATTCATTGAGTGCTCCTGTATATGTGTCTACATCGGTGGGTGATTCTATTATGGTAGATCGTGTCCATCGTTAATGTATAGTTGTGATTGGGGGTATTGAGACTCGAGTAGATTTGTTACTTCTGGACATGGTTGATTTTGATGTCATATTGGGGATGGACGGTTATCACCTTACCATGCTATCTTGGACTGTCATGCCAAGACTGTGACCTTAGCCTTACCGGGGATGCCTCGTTTAGAGTGGAGAGGAACTCCTGGTCATTCTACCCGTAGTGTTATCTTATATATGAAGGCTCGGAAAATGGTCAAGAAGGGGTGTTCGGCCTATTTAGCATATGTTTGTGATTCTAGTGCTGAGGTTCCTTCTATGGATTTTGTGCCTGTAGTTCGTAAGTTTGCTGAGATATTCCCTTAAGACCTGCCGGGTATGCCACCCGACAGGGATATTGACTTCTGCATTGATTTGGCTCCGGGCACTCAGCCCATTTCTATTCCGCCATATCGTATGGCCCCGCCTGAGTTAAAAAAATTGAAGGATCAGTTGCAAGACTTGCTTGATAAAGGCTTAATTAGACATAGTATCTCGCCTTGGGGTGCGCCGGTGCTGTTTGTCAAGAAGAAGGACAGATCGATGAGAATGTGTATAGATTACCAGCAGTTGAACAAGGTTACAATCAAGAATAAGTATCCATTACCGAGGATTGATGATTTGTTTGATCAGCTTCAGGGTTCCAAGGTATTTTCAAAGATTGACTTGAGATCTGGCTACCATCAGTTGAAGATTAGGGCATCCGATGTCCCTAAGACAGCTTTCCGCACTCGGTACGGGCATTATGAATTCTTGGTGATGTCATTCGGGTTGACAAATGCCCCAACAGCTTTTATAGATTTGATGAACCGAGTGTTCAAGCCTTACTTGGATTCGTTCGTGATACTCTTCATTGATGATATTTTGATCTATTCCCGCAGCCGGGAGGAGCACGAGCAGCATCTGAGAGTGGTTCTTCAGACTTTGAGAGGTAGTCAGTTGTATGCTAAATTTTCGAAGTGTGATTTTTGGTTCAGTTGCTTTCTTGGGTCATGTTGTTTCAGTAGAGGGTATTTAAGTAGATCCGAAGAAGATAGAGGCAGTTAAGAACTCGCCTAGACCCGCATCAACTACAGAGATCCGGAGTTTCTTGGGTTTGGCAGGTTATTATCGTCGGTTTGTGGGGGGGTTTCATCTATTGCAGGCCCGATGACCAGGTTGACCTAGAAGGGTTCCCAGTTCAGGTGGTCGGACGAGTGCGAGGCGAGCTTTCAGAAGCTCAAGACAGCTTTGACTACAGCGCCAGTGTTGGTTTTGCCCACAGGTTCAGGGCCATATACAGTTTATTGTGGGCATCTCGTATGGGACTTGGTGCGGTGTTGATGCAGGATGGCAAGGTCACTGCTTATGCTTTGCGTTAGTTGAAGATTCATGAAAAGAACTATCTGGTTCATGATTTGGAGTTAGCAGCCATTGTTCACGCATTGAAGATTTGGAGGCATTACTTATATGGCGTGTCATGTGAGGTGTTCACGGATCACAAGAGTTTGCAATACTTGTTCAAGCAGAAGGAGCTAAATTTGAGGCAGAGAAGGTGGTTGGAGCTATTAAAGGACTATGATATCACCATCTTGTATCATCCGGGAAAGACCAATGTGGTGGCCGATGCTTTGAGGAGGAAGTCAGCCAGTATGGGCAGTCTAGAGTATATTTCGGTCGGTGAGAGACCGTTTGCTTTGGATGTTCAGGCTTTGGCCAATTAGTTCGTGACATTGGATGTTTCTGAGCCCAGCCGTGTGTTAGCTTGCACAGTCGCTCGTTCTTCTTTATTGGAGCATATCTGAGATAGGAAGTATGATGATCCTCATTTGTGTATCCTTAGGGACACGGTGCAGCACGGTGGTGCCACGCGGGTTACATTAGGAGATGATGGAGTTTTGAGGCTGCAGGGTCAAGTTTGTGTGCCTAACGTAGATGGGCTTCGAGAGTTGATTTTAGAGGAGGCCCATAGTTCCCGGTACTTTATTCATCAGAGCGCCGCTAAGATGGATCAGGATTTGCGGCAGTATTATTGGTGGAGGAGGATGAAGAAGGATATTGTTGCATATGTGGCTCGCTGTTTGAATTGTCAGCAGGTAAAATACGAGCATCAGAGACCTGGTGGTTTGTTCCAGAAGGTTGAGATTCCTGAGCGAAAGTGGGAGCATATCACTTTGGACTTCATTGTTGGATTCCCACGGACTTAGAGGAAGTTCGATGCAGTGAGGGTTATTGTTGATAGGCTAACCAAGTCAGCACATTTCATTCAAGTGGCAATCTCATATTCTTCCGAGAGGTTAGCTGAGATCAATATCCGGGAGATTGTTCGTCTTTATGGTGTGCCCGTAGCTATCATTTCGGACCGAGGTACGCAATTTACCTCACATTTCTGGAGAGCAGTTCAGCGTGAGTTGGGCACACGAGTCGAGTTGAGCACATCATCTCATCTTCAGACGGACGGGCAATCCGAGCGTACTATTCAGATTATAGAGGATATGCTCCAAGCTTCTGTCATTGACTTTGGAGGCTCGTGAGATCAGTTTTTGCCTTTAGTAGAGTTTTCCTACAACAACAGCTACCAGCCGAGCATCCAGATGGCTCCTTATGAGGCTTTATATGGTAGGCAGTGTCTGTCGCCGGTTGGATGGTTTGAGCCGGGAGAGGCTCGGTTGTTAGGTACGAATCTAGTACAGGATGCCTTGGACAAGGTCAGGATCATTCAGGATAGGCTTCATACAGCTCAGTCCAGGCAAAAGAGTTATGCCAACCGTAAGGTTCATGATTTGGCATTCATGGTCAGTGAGCGGGTGTTGCTTCGGGTGTCGCCTATGAAGGGCGTGATGAGATTTGGAAAGAAGGGCAAGCTTAGCCCTAGGTTCATTGGCCCGTTTGAGATTCTTTATCGAGTAGGAGAGGTGGATTACAGACTTGCGTTGCCGCCAAGCTTATCAGCCGTGCATCTAGTGTTTTATGTGTCCATGCTTCGGAAGTATCACGGCGATCCATCCCACGTGTTAGATTTCAGCACTGTCCAGTCGGACAAGGGCTTATCCTATGAGGAAAAGCCGGTAGCTATTCTAGACCAGCAGATTCGTCAATTGAGATCGAAGAGTTTTCCTTCTGTTCGTGTTCAGTAGAGAGGTCAGCATCTTGAGGCATCGACCTGGGAGTCTGATCCCCATCTTTTCCCCGACTCAGGTACTTCCTTCTTGTGTCCGTTCGAGGACGAACAGTTATTTTAAAGGTGGAGAATGTGATGACCCAAAAGGTCATCACTTGTTTTAGAAATAAATTCTGTGTTCCGAGGCATTAAAAACCTCTTTTCGTCCTACCTTGATTTGCGTGTGCTGTTCGGGCGCGTATCCGGAAAGCCATTATGTGAAAATCTGTGAAAAATGATAAATTTTGCTTTTAAAATGAATTTAAGTTGACTTCGGTCAACATTTTGGGTAAACGGACTCGGACCCGTGATTTGACGGTCCTGGAGGGTCCGTAGGAAAATATGGGACTTGGGCGTATGCCCGGAATCGAATTTCGAGGTCCCAAGCCCGAGAAATGAATTTTTAAAGAAAATTGTTTTCTCGAATATATATGAGTTTTTGGAAATGAAATATGTTTGAATTTGATGGTATCAGGCTCGTACTTTGGTTCCGGAGCCTGGTACAGGTCTTATATGTGATTTAAGTCGAGCTTGTAAAATTTGGTAAGAAACGGAGGTCATATGACGTGATTTGGAACCTTAGTTGTAAATTTTGAAACTTTGAAAGTCCTTGAGGTTTTCTTTGATTTTGATGCTAAATTCATAGTTATTGATGTTATTTTGATGATTTGATTGCACGAGCAAGTCTGTATGATGTGATTTGATTGCACGAGCAAGTATGTACGATGTTTTTAGGTTAGTGTGCATGTTTGGTTTGGAGCCCCGAGGGCTCGGGCGAGTTTTGGATAGGCCATGTAGTGGAATTGAACTTAGGAAGTTGCAGGTTTTCAGCTGGTATGTTGCAGGTCTGCAGGCTTCGCAAATGCAAAGCCTGGCTCGCAAATGCGACCCCGCAAACGCGAACATCTATCGCAAATGCGAAGAAGACCTGGGCTGCCTTGGTCGCAAATGCGACCTGTTCATCACAAATGTGATATCGCAAATGCAAAAGGTCCATCGCAAATGCGAAGTGGACCGGATTTCCTTCAGTGTCGCAAATGCGACAAAATCTTCGCAGTTGCGAAGTTAACAGGTTCTGAAGGGTTCGCAATTGCAAACCCTGGTTGCAATTGCGACATCTCCGACCTGCAAATTCATGACTTAGCCGAAAATCTTTCATTTTTCAAACTCTTTCAAAACATAAACTCTCTTGGGCGATTTTCCGAAGAAAAGTTCTTCTCCAAATCGATTATACAAGCGAATTGGTGGTGGAAACAAGAGGTAAAGCGGTAGTTGAGGCTTGAATTTCGTTCGTAGCATCGAGATAAGTGTTTGGTCTAACCTTAGCTTGAGGGATTATGATTCGTGTCTTATTTTCTATGTGTTAATTGTTGAGTACGACGTATGGGCATGGTGACGAGTATCTATACATCGGTGTCAAGCATGCCCCTAAGTCTTATATTATGATTAATGTGACTCCGTTTCGTATTGTTCATGCCTTCTGTGATGATTTCTATTGTTGAACAAGGCTTGAGAAAGTAATATTGGTAATTGATCATTGAAGAGCGTTGGCTCACGTTGTAAGATGATTTGTGGAAGTATTATTGGCAATTGAACATTTTAGAGCATTGGCTCAAGTTGTGAAGTAAATGTGAAAAGAGAAGAGGATTATGATATTGTCTCCCTTGCCGGGATGTTATTGTTTTTAATATTATCTCCCTTGCCTGGATGTTATTGCTTTTGATATTGTTTCCCTTGCCGGGATAGTATTGTTGTACTACTGTTCCCTTGCCGGGATTTTATTGTGATTTATTGATCCCCTTTCCCTAATTGCTTTGTGATTGTTGCTTGGGTAAGGAAGAGTGTAAAGCATGAAGGGTGATGCCGTGCACGATATTTGTGAGAGAGTGTTAACGCACGAAGGGTGATGCGGTGCCGCACGATATACAATTCCATGCTTTTATGAGTGATAATGCACGAAGGATCATTCTGTGCCATGATTATGTGAGGTAAAAGCAAGAAGGGTGATGCTGTGCCGATTATATTGATTCTTATGGTGAGGACGAGAGTAAAAGCATGAAGGGTGATGCCGTGCACTTGTCTTTGATTTTCCTGATTCTTGCTGATAATTGAGTTATGGTGTTCTTTACGTTTATTTACTGATTTTCTGTCGTTACTTGATTTTATTGTGATGTTATTGATTCTCTTGCCCCAAATTGCTTTGTGATTGTTGCTTGGGTGAGGAAGAGTGTAAAGCACGAAGGGTGATCCCGTGCACAATATTTGTGAGAGAGCGTTAAAGCACGAAGGGTGATGCCATGCATGTTATTTGTGAGATATAGTGTTAAAGTACGAAGGGTGATGTCGTGCACTTGTCTTTGATTTCCTGATTTTTATTGATAACTGAGTTATGGTTTCTCTACCTTTAACTGTGGGTTTTCTGTTGATACTTGTTGTACCCCGCACCATGATTCCCCCTCCCTATCTTTAATTGTGAAGTTCTGCCTTTATTTTTCCGTTGTATATGATTTAACTGCACAGGTTTATTTGTTAGTCTGGTCCTAGCCTCGTCACTACTTCGTCGAGATTAGGCTAGGAACTTACTAGCACATGGGGTTGGTTGTGCTGATTTTACACTCTGCACTGTGTCTAGATCCCAGTGATGCAGCTTTTGGACCACTGTGAGGTTGCTGCCTTCAGTCCAACAGGCGACCCGAGGGAGTCCTGCTGGTGTCCGCAGGCCCTAGCGTCTCCTTCTATCTTTTTATTCTGTTTCTTTCATGTAAACCAGAGACAGCGTTGTATTAATCTTTCAGACCTATATTTGTAGTATTCCTAGACAGTCTGTGAAATAGTGACACCAGTTCTGGGTAGTCTATGTTTATTGAATTGTATTGGTAATATTTAAATGGTTATATTTTGTTCTTCCGCTTATTAAATTCCGTTGTTTATAAAATGTTGGTTCTTAATTGCTAAAGGATTAAAATGGGAAAAAGGTAAATAATTCAAATGGTTGGCTTGCCTAGCTTTCACTAGTAGGCGCCATCATGACTCCCGAGGGTGGAAAATCCGGATCGTGACAGATGCCCTCAGAGGCTTGATGATGTTATGTAAGTACAGACCTATGCATTACATGATATTTATAAGCATATACATGACATTATAAATATTTCATGATTTACAGAGCTATCCAGACATACAAGTTAAGTCCTTTACTCCATGTTTCTTCCATGTCCTTTATATATACTTATTTACATGCCTTACATACTCAGTACATTATTCGTACTGACGTCCTTTTGTTGGGGATGTTGCATTCATGCCTGCAGGTATAGATAATCAGTTTGACGAGCCCTCATAGTAGACGAGATTGGAATTCAGTGAAGGATCGGTAAGAATCCATCTCATTCGGAGTGCAGCCGACTCTATGTGTCATCGTGTCAGAATTTTGCTACAGACTTACAGGTAGGCCGGTACCCTATCCCATTTGATGTCAATTAATCTTAGAGGCTTTGTAGACAGAGGTTCAGTTTGTACAGTATGTTAGAGGCCTTGACAGCCTATATGTAATGTTTTAAGAAAGATAGTTTATTGATATAGTTTTGCCCACTTACAGTTGTACATTCGGAGTGCAGCCGACTCTATGTGTCATCGTGTCAGAATTTTGCTACAGACTTACAGGTAGGCCGGTACCCTATCCCATTTGATGTCAATTAATCTTAGAGGCTTTGCAGACAGAGGTTCAGTTTGTACAGTATGTTAGAGGCCTTGACAGCCTATATGTAATGTTTTAAGAAAGATAGTTTATTGATATAGTTTTGCCCACTTACAGTTGTACATTATAAGTTGTGGCCATGTAGGCCCATGATAGTTACAAAAGGAATGGGTTCGGCTAACTCGACCTATGTAGGTTCTAGTTTTGGTCGAACGATCTTGAGTTACAGAGTGGTTCGCTCGGGCCAGCACGACACCGTGTGCCACCCACGCCTCCCCAGGTTTGGGGCGTGACAAAGTGGTATCAGAGCGGGTCGTGTCCTAGGAAGTCG
This sequence comes from Nicotiana attenuata, assembly GCF_001879085.1. Taxonomy (NCBI): domain Eukaryota; kingdom Viridiplantae; phylum Streptophyta; class Magnoliopsida; order Solanales; family Solanaceae; genus Nicotiana; species Nicotiana attenuata. The sequence goes on from NC_031990.1 coordinate 30,117,530, forward strand.
ACAAAGCCGTGCCTAGTAGAGTCGCACTTATGGGTGTGTTGCGCGCCACATTTATAATTGAGAGGCTATAGGGTATTTAGGAAATGTTACCCTTCTTTTGTTTCCAGATTGTGCCATAGAGCTGAGTCGTAAGAAGTCAGTATGAAGCTTTTCGCCAGATTTTGTATGCACCAGGTACCGGTATTACATTAAAGCTCTAGGGCATAATGTGGAAAGGAAGTTATAAAAGAAACATAAGATACGATGCGAGATTGAAAGGTAAGTAAGGTAAAGGTGAAGAAGATACAAGTTACTCAAGCACAAAAGGTTGTGAATTGTCACGACTTCAGATATGGTTTTAGTTTAATTACAGAAGAGACCCTGGTGATTAACATCCGAGGGCGAATGTTCTAAAGGGGGGAAGGATGTACCACCCATAAGTTTAACAACTTTGATACCGTTATATATATATATATATATATATATATATATATATATATATATATATATATATATAATATATATATATTATTATATATATATATATATATATATATATATATATTATATTATTTTGAATGGAACATTTTTGTAAAGAAAAAAACGATTTGAAAAAAATAATTTTATATAGTTATTAATATTACTACTTTCGAATATGTTTTAAATTATACACATAATATGAGAAATTTTTGTGAGATTTTCTTTATTGTAAAGATATGAATAATTTTTTTTACAAGAAAAGAAGGTTATCCCTTTTTTTTAATCATTTTAAGGATTAAACATACGAAAATTTGCACTCTTTATATGAGATTAGGAAAATTAGAAGTTGAGAATATATATGTATTTATACATGGATGTTTTAATAAAATAATAGTATATGTATTAAGTTTATATGGTACCACATGACCATGATAGTAAAATATATAAAGTGTGTTAAAAGTGAGTAGTATATTAAGTAATTTAAGATAATTAGTTAATTATTGGTTAGTGTGAAATTAACAAGTTAATTAAGGAAATTGTGGATAAGCTTAATAGCCAAAAAAACGTGGCAGCCACTTAATAATACTTGGTGACTCTTAAGCTTTCATACAAGTTGTCAAAATTGCAAAACATATAGTAGAATTTTACATTTCCTAGGTGTAAAGACTCCAATAAAGCTCACTTGCTTTGTTTTGCTGAGATAAGTACATAATTTGAAAATCAAGGCATTTAAAAGGAGAGTGGCGTGTATTGTCTTGAAGTTGATCTTCTAATCAATCTTGTGGTATGTTTCAAATAAACATAGGAGGGAGGCTATGCGTCTGGTGTTGACCATTTCTCTTTTTAGCACCTAATTATTGCCTGAATATTATGATTTTGAAGGATACATCTTTTCAATTCTGTCCCCCAAAAAAAATCAAACTTTTTTTTTATTCTTCGAAAAATCCATCTCCTTGACAATTTAGTGGACACCCACCAAGCATAATCCTCAATTTTGTCGTAAAAATCCAATCTTTTTCACATCTCTGAAGTATTTTGCAAATGAATGTTACTCTAATTCAATTTCAAAAACTACAAGACTGGACCTTTTCTCGGTTTCTTGCTTGATTATGGGAGAAGAACTATTTGAGAGGTTAAGTGTGTGCTGACAAGGTTTGGAATATTGGCTATGGAGTTTTGGTAACCAATTAATAGAATACAAGACACTACAACCAGATGTGAAGTTTTACACATTAGCGACGTGATTGCTTCGAGCTTTTCATACGACTTATCCCGTATTTCGTCGCAATTAACGTGTGTTAGAGGGATTGTCAAGAGAATCGGCTCAGGTAAGGCTATCCCTTCTCTTTTTTTGGCATGATCTATACGTCACAAACAAAACGAGCAAATGCACAATTTCCATAAATGACTCTATTCATAGAAATACTAGGGGTGTCTATATTCTTGATTCCCTATGTGAATTATTATATCTTCTGTTCATGGGTCTAAAAAAATACGTATTTGATAAAGTTTATGTGAAAGGCATATTGATTCTTTATGGCATTCCGAGAAAATCTTATTAACATATTTATTATGCATTTCATGCATTTATATATGTACATTGATCCATGACCAGATGGCATTATATACGCGTATATATGTAGTTAAATGGGATATGGAAAAAGGTTACGGCATTATATACGCACCACCACCTGATCAGCTGGTATACGTTGATGATTTTGCCCACAGTGGCTAAGATGATATGATGGGATGCCCTCATAGGCTTGACGATGTTATGTAAGTACAGACCTATGCATTACATGACATTTATACGCATATGCATGACATTATAAATATTTCATGATTTACAGAGCTATCCAGACATACAAGTTGAGTCCTTTACTCCATGTTTCTTCCATGTCCTTTATATATACTTATTTACATGTCTTACATACTCAGTACATTATTCGTACTGACGCCCTTTTGTTGGGTACGCTGCCTTCATGCCTGCAGGTATAGATAATCAGTTTGACCAGCCTTCATAGTAGACGAGATTAGAATTCAGCGAAGGATGGGTAAGACTCCATCTCACTCGGAGTGCAGCCGACTCTATGTGTCATCGTGCCAGAATTTTGCTACAGACCTACAGGTAGGCCGGTACCCTATCCCATTTGATGTCAATTATTCTTATAGGCTTTGTAGACAAAGGTTCAGTTTGTACAGTATGTCAGAGGCCTTGACGGCTCATATGTATTGATGTTTTAAGAAAGATAGTTTATTGATACAGTGTTTCCCACTTACAGTTGTACATTATAAGTTGTGGCCATGTGGGCCCATGATAGTTACAAAAGGAATGAGTTCAGCTAACTCAACCTATGTAGGTTCTAGTTTTGGTCGAACGATCATGAGTTACAGAGTGGTTCTCCTGGGCCAGCACGGCACCGGGTGCCAGTCACGCCTCCCCAGGTTTGGGGTGTGACACAAATGAACTGTGTTTTCGCAATTTGCATAAAAGGTTCGCAATTGCGAATGAACAGTGTCGCACCAGGAAATAGCAAAACCCAAACTTCTCCAAAATGATCTGAAACTACCTTGAAACTCATCCAGAACCTCCCAGACACAAACCATATATGAATTTCAATCATAATACACGCTACGGACCTGCTCGCGCACTCAAATTACAGAAAAGATGTCGTCTTAATCCGATATTGACAATGGTCAAACTCCCAAATTTCTTAACTTTACTAGTCTCTCAACCAAAGATCCAAAAATACACCCAAGCCCCGCGGGACTCCAAACCAAAAGTGCACACCGGTCTAAAAACATCATATGAACTTTCTCGCGCTATCAAATCGCCAAAATAACACCTAAAACTATGAATTGAACACCAAATCAAATAATATTTTCAAAAAATCTTTGAAATCTCTATTTTTACCATCGCGCGTCCGAATCACGTTAAACCGACTTCGTTTCCCACTAAAATTTACAGATAAGTCAAAAATATTATATTGGACCTGTACCGGGCTTCGAACCAAAATACAGACCCGATACTAACGAGATCAAACATCAAAAATTTCTTAAAGACAAATAAATTTTTAGATTTTCAACAAAAATTCATAACTCGGGATAGGGATCTCCGAATCCGATTCCGGGCATACGCTCAGGTCTCATATTTCGATACGGACCCACCAGGACTGTTAAAATACGAGTCTAGGTCTGTTAACCAAAATATTGACCGAAGTCAACTCAAATGAGGTTTTTATGCAAAATTCCTTATTTTTATCAACTTTCAACATAATAGCTTTCCGGAAACACGTCTGGGCTGCGCATGTAAATCGAGGAGGGATAAAATAAGGTATTTAAGGCCTCATAACATAGAATTTGTTTTTAATTCATAAGATGAACTATTGGGTCATCACAATTTGAAACCTTATTACCCTCTTTACTCAAGTTTCAATTTAATTACACGGTGATATACAATTTACAAGTATATACAAATAAGTTTTAAATGAGTATTCCTTTATATTAGGAATTGAATAAGGATTATCAATTATTTCCTTATCCCTTTATACTTGCCCACCCTCTCTCTTTGTCTCTCTCTCTCTCTCTCTCTATATCTTTGTCTTCGTCTCTCTACTCTCCTTCTCTGTTTTTTTTCAATGATTCTTCATTTGATGTTCTCTATTTTTTTTTGTGTTTTCTTGTTGTATAGAGTTTTAATGGAATTCATCAATGGATTTCAATCGTTTTAACTTAGCAATTTTCTTTCATTTTGCACAATTGGTATTCAAATTGAAATTGTAAATTTTGAAGGTGTTTAGGGGTGGCAAATGGGCTGGTTGGGCTGAATTTGGGCGGGTCAAGATGGGTTAGGTTAATAAATGGGTCATTGTCCAACCCAACCCAAAGTGTACTTGGGCTAAGATGAGCTGAGTCAAGATGGGCTAAACAATGGGTCATAACCCAACCCGCCCAACTTGATCCATGTTTTAGAACTATGTTCATTTTGCATAAAAAAAACCTTTTACCTTTAAATGTGTAAGTTGAAAAAATATTGGGGATGGGGTGGGGCGGGTGAGTGATGCAGAAAAACAAAAGAACATAAAATTGAAAATACAAAAAAAAAAAAAGTAAAATTGGGGCAACTAAATGAATTTCTATATAAGTTGGGTTGAGATAACTCACGAAATTGGCCCATTCGCCAACTTGACGTGAAAAATGCCTTCCTCCATGGTCTTTGACTTTAAGAGGTATACATGCAACAACCTCCTGGATTTGTTGATCCTTCTAAGCCTACTCATCTTTGTCGCTTTCATAAGGCCATTGTTGGTCTTCGTCAAGCACAATTGGCATGCTTACAGCTTTTCTAACGGATTTCCAACTAGAAAATCCAATTCTAAGCTCTGCCTTTAGCTTGACCCCATCTGCTATCAACTATTCACCTATTTTTCAGTATGAATCGAAATCGAGGAGGACGACTAAGAATGTCCATTAAAAGGAGCGATGGGGTTGTTTTTCAAGCACGAATAGAACGATCTAAAGGGGTTGTGCAACCTAGAGAGATGGCCATATCTTTTTGATGAATGTGGTATCGAGGTTCGGTTTATTTGGAAAAGAGGTCAACTTTTGGTTTGGGTAAGTTCCATGGGTTGTATTTGGGCTGCTTAATAGGTCAGAATAGGATATAAAATATAATGGATTAACTTGGGCTCAACCCAAATTGACCCATGAGCTAAAATATTTGTAACCTAACCCATTAATCTCTGGACGGGTTAGATGGATTTGGGCTCAAATTGCCACCCCTAAAGGTGTTTTACTCTCCACCATTAATAGCCATTAAAAAGCTTTGAAACTTTGAAATTGAATTTGGGTTTTCAAAAATCATTATTTGTTTGGATTGGGTGTTGGTGCAAATAATTGGAAATATTATTTGGAGTTTATATCTCAATTTTGAGAGTGTTTTGGTGAAGATTAGACTTGATTTTGGATGAATTTCAGGTTGAAACTCGAAGAAGAAGAAGAAGAAGAAGAACACATGACATACAAAATACTTACAAAATAGTAGTAAAGTTGTATCATAATTGTATGGAAATTGTATTCTGCTGTAGCTATATATATAT
>NC_031990.1:30123107-30154527 GCF_001879085.1 Nicotiana attenuata
CTTGCCCACCTCTCTCTTTGTCTCTCTCTCTCTCTCTCTCTATATCTTTGTCTTCGTCTCTCTACTCTCCTTCTCTGGTTTTTTTTTCAATCGATTTCTTCATTTTGATGTTCTCTATTTTTTTTTGTGTTTTCTTGTTGTATAGAGTTTTAATGGAATTCATCAATGGATTTCAATCGTTTTAACTTAGCAATTTTCTTTCATGTAATTGGTGTTCAAATTGATATTGTCAATCAATAAATTTTGAAGGTGTTTGACTCTCCACCATTAACAGTCATTAAATGCTTTGAAACTTTGAATTCGAATTTGGATTTTCAAAAACTATTATTTGTTTGGATTGGGTGTTGTTGCAAATAATTGGGAATATTGTTTGGAGTTTAGAGAGTAAGTTCTGATTGGAATTTTAGAGAGGAAGAAGCACACAGCACAGATAAAATATATACAAAGACATATTGTATAAAATTTGTACAAATATTGTATTTAAGTTGTATGATATTATAGTTGTATATAACTGGGTAGAAATAATATATGAAAGTTGTAGATAAGTTGTAAATAAGTTGTAGTATAAATTAGATACAAAATATACAAAAGACATATTGTATAAAATTTGTATAAAAAGTGTATTTAAGTTATATGATATTGTAGTTGTATTTAACTGGGTAGTAAGTTTATATTTTCCATCTATTAGCTTTCTGATTCTTTTTCTTTCTTATAAATTCGGTTTATGATGAGTTTGTGTTATTTTTCGTGGATAGTTTGGTGAAATATTATTAATTGAGAATGATCTGTTTGCCTTTTTCTCCCAATTAATTGGTTTTTTTATCTCCCAGTTATTGCTTCTTTAATATGCAATTAAAAAAGTAATGAATTGTTGTAACTATTGTCAATTTTTTTCGTAGATGTCCACAGAGAGATGCAATTGTTGTCAATAACTTACTACTATTAATTGGTTAAATTTTCTGCCTTCTCATTTTAAAGTGCAGCTTCGATAGCCTGCGCACCTATTTTAGCAAATCGTTCTGTTGTTTCTATAATTCTTAAAAGCTTAAATTATATTGGGTTCTTCTTATATATATATATATATATATATCAGAACATATTAATTTATAACTACTAATTAAAGACGAGGCGTGTGCCCTACCTGTAACGACCCGAGCGGTCGTTTTGAGCATTTATACTTTGCTCGCCAGTTCTCGGGCATGGCTAAGCCTGTATGATATATTATGACTTATGTAAATCGTCGGCTTGGTTTTTAGGTTAATCAGAAAAGATATGGAAGAATGATTCTCAGCTTGAAGCTTTAAATTTGAAAGGTTTGACCAAGTTTTGAATTTTTAGTATTTGATCTCAGATTTGGATTTTTATGATTTAGTTAGCTCCGTTAACTGATTTTGGATTGAGGAGCGTGTTCGGAATGTAATTTGGAGGCACGTGGTAGATTTAGGTTTGAATTGGCGAAAAATGGAAATTTGGAGTTTTCCGATCGGCTGTGGAAATCTTGATATCGGAGTCCGAATGGAATTCCGAAAGTTGGAGTAGGTCCGTCGTGTCCTTTGTGACGTGTGTGCAAAATTTCAGGTCATTCGGATGAGGTTTGATAGGTTTTTACATCGTTTGCGGAATTCGAAAGTTTTGAAATCCTTAGGCTTAAATCCGAGGGCAATTTGGTGTATTGATGTCATTTTGAGTGTTCCGAAGATTGGAATAAGTTTGAATGGTGATAGGTGANTATATATGGATCGAGCTGCACATTGCATCGATATATAGATCGGGCTACACGCTGCAGTGATATTGGATCGGGCTGTACGCTGCAGCGATATAACGCTTGGGTTGTAGGAGCCCCTATGGAGTCTGCACACCCCCAGTAAGCGCAGTCGACTATACATTTATAGATCGGACTGCACGCCGCAGCGGTTATTATACGGTACCTATTGAGCGTGAGTGTTGAGTGTGAGTGCTGGTTGATGAGTGTTGAGTCACGAGTGACTGAGAGGCTTGCCCGAGGGGCTATATATGAGTGATATTTGCCCAAGAGGCTATATATGAGCGACACTTCACCCGAGGGGCTTGTTTATGAAATTACTGTTTTCACTCCTCTTCTTTTATATTGATCCTCTACTGAAAACTGTTGAACAAAAATGCTTTTATATATCTTTCATTGAAACTGGAGTTTCACGAGATATCTTGACTAGGGTACTGATTTAGCCTTTATTTTTTTTTTATTGAGACTTTATATTGGGAACTTTATGTGATTTTACTGCTCGTCACTACACTCAGCCTTTATTTACCTTTGTTACTTACTAAGTTGGCGTACTCACATTACTCTCTGGACCTTGTGTGCAGATCCAGGTATTTCTGAGCCCTATAGCGGGCGTTGATTACTCAGTGGAAGGTCCATCGGAGTTAGTAAGGTAGTTGCTTGGCGATCACAGCCCTGCTTTTCTCCCTCATATCTTATAGATGTTCAGCTGCTTTCACTCCTTTGTCATTTTAGTATACTGTATTAGACTTGTACTCTAGATGCCCATGAATAGTGACACCCCGATGTCGGGCTTCCTTTCCACACTGTTGACTTGTTTTAAACACTTTATAAAGGTTTTTTGTTAAATAACTTTGATCTTATCCTAAGAATGAAATTATTGATTGGTTTGGGATTGTATCGGTTGGCCTAGTTCCGTGATAGGCGCCATCACGACCGGGTTGATTTTGGGGTCGTGATACCACCCCAACTGTGACGACCCGACCAGTCGTCTCATGAGTTACCGCTCCGTTTCCCCCATTTCTGCTTCCTTATGCTTCGTTATCCGTGTTTTGTAATATCGGGTTAGTCGGATCGAGTCAGGAATGATTCTGGTAAGGTTTGAGACACTTAGTCTCTTTTAAGAAGGTTGAGTTGGAAAAAGTCAACCGGATGTTGACTTATGTGTTAGAGAGCTCGGATATGAGTTCCGATGGTTCGGTTAGCTTCGGGAGTTGATTTATGGCTTAGGAGTGCGATCGGAATGAGTTTTGGAGGTCCGGAATAGAATTAGGCTTGAATTGGCGAAATTGATATTTTGGCGATTTCCGGTTGATAGGTGAGATTTTGATATAAGGGTCAGAATGGAATTCCGAGAGTTTTAGTAGCTTCATTGTGTCATTTGGGCTGTGTGTACAAAATTTCAGGTCATTCGGACGTGTTTTGGTTGGATTTTTGATCGAAAGCGTATTTCGGAAGATTTTTAGAAACTTAGGCTTGAATCCGATGTGTTTTGGGTAATTTGATGTTGTTTGAGGTGTTTTGATGATTGGAACAAGTTTGAATAAGGTTTTAGGATGTGTCGGTGCCTTTGGTTGAGGTCCCGGGGGCCTCGGGTGAGTTTCGGGTAGTCATTCGGATCATTTTTTGGAGTTTGAAAGTTGCAGAAATTGCAGGTTCAGTGTTGCAGAAAAATTGCCCTTCGCAATCGCGTAGGGTGTATCGCGATCGCGTAGAAGGATTGAGGAAGGCCAGGAAATAAGCCTTCGCGTTCGCGAGAGGGGGCTTCGCGCTCGCGGAAGGTTGGGAAGCAGTGCATCGCGTTCGCGAGAAAGCACTCACGATCACTTAGAGTAATTTGGGTCTGAGGGGTTCAAGGTCATTTGTCCATCGCGTTCGCGTAGGTGTTATCGCGTTTGTGAAGGTTTCGGTGGAGGAAGCATCGCGTTCGCGATGGGTGTTACGCGTTTGCGTAGAGGAAAATTTGGTCAACGCGAGGGTTTGACCGCGTTCACGAAGAAGGGAAGTCAGACCTGGGCAGAATGTTTTTAATTCGTTTCATCTGCGATTTTGGGGCTCATTTCCTCCATAGTTGGTCATTTTGGGAGATTTTTGAAGGAGATTGAAGAGGGATTCAAGGGGAAACGTTTGGAGGTAAGAATTTCGGACTTAAACTCGATTCTATTGTGAAATCCACCTAGAAAATCATGGAAACTTAAACTAAAAATGGAAGAACTAGGGCTTGGAATTTTGGACTTTTGATTGGGGATTTGGAGGACCATTTGGGGTCGGATTTGAGAACTTTTGATATGTATGAACTCGTGGGGAGATAAGGAACCCGTTGATGTGAAAATTTCTGAGTTTCAAGAAGTGGGTCCGGGGCTCGGGTTTTGCTAATTTCGGGATTTGTGCCCTTTATTGATTGTTTTCGCTTGGGCTTTGTTCCCTTAGCATATTTTGATGTCCTCGTTCTGATTTTGGATAGATTCGACGCGCGTGGAGGACGATTCGAGGGGCAAAGGCGTCGCGAGCTAGAGATTTAGCCGGTTCGAGGTGAGTAATGATTGTAAATGATGCTCTGAGGGTTTGAAACCCCGGATTTGCACATCGTAGTGCTATATTGAGGTGCGACACGCGCTTGATGACGAGCGTAGGGTCGTATACTATTGGGGATTGTGACTTGGTCTGTCCCGATTGATGGTTTTACCGCGTATTTGACTGAAACTTATTTGCTATCATCATGACTTGAGCTGAATGCCATATTTGGGCTTCGTGCTAACTATTTGAACCATTCGGGGATTTTTATCTACTATTTTCTCACTGTTCTGACTTATTACTTGAACGCAGTCCTGATAATTTCCACTGTTTTACTATTCAGCCATTCTTTCTCAGTTTTAAAGACTTAAATGATATTTTAAATGATGTTTGGGCTGAAAACACTGTTTTACTATTGCCCGAGGGGCTTGTGATGATTTTTGGACTGAGTAAGGCCGAGGGCCTATATTGTGAGGGACATTGATACTGATTTGAGGCCGAGGGACTGATATATATATATACGCCACGAGGTGGCTTGATTGATATGAGGCCGAGGGCCTAGATTTGATGCCACGAGATGACTTATTATTGCGCTTGGGCCGTAAAGGGCCCCTCCAGGAGTCTGTACACCCCCAGTGAGCGCGGGTACCCATTTGTGATCTGAGATTGAGCCCGAGGGGCTGGTACTGTACTGAGATCTAGCCCGAGGGGCAGAGTTGTGGACACTAAGCCCGAGGGCGAACTTCTATCTGTTTACTTTACATTTATTACGTGTCAATTACCTGTTTTACCTGTTGAAAGGAGATTTTACTTGATATTTCACTAATTTACTGTTTTCAAATGATGTTTTACTGCTTCGTTATAGCATGCCTTGTGCTTTACGTATTTTCTTACCTTCAGTCATTATTTATGTTTGTTACTCACTGGGTCGGAGTACTCACATTATTCCCTGCACCGTGTGTGCAGATTCAGGCATCACTGGTTCCGCTCCTGAGTGCTGATTTCCCCAGTTCCAGGCGGTATTCGGAGACTATGAGGTAGTTGTTGGCGTTTGCAGCCCCGTGTCTCTACTATCTTGTCATTTCTATGTCTTTCAAATATTTATACTAGATATTGGATTTAGCAGACTTGTATTAGGGTCCATAGATGCTCATGACTTGTGACACCCCGGTTAGGGCTGTGTCGGGTTGGATTTCCGCATTGTTATCTATATTTCCGCTATTCAGTGCTATTAAATCATGTTTAGACTATGTTACTACTGAAGCACGGAAGAATTGAAATCTTAGATCAAAACACTATGTATGGATGGTATGAACTTCCTAAACATGAGTTTTATACAAGGTATCAGACTAATGAATCTATTTTCTTTGTGATTTTGTGGTTAGTTTTAGAATCTAGAAAGAATCCGGAAAAAGCTAAGAATTCACTTTTTATGCTATTTAACTGTTTAAAAATGACAATTTGGTTCAATTGGCTGGCCTTGTCTTCACGAGAGGCGCCATCACGACCGGGTTCGGGGTTAGGGTCATGACACCAACTTTTGATATATTTTTTTCTGTTCTTACAGATATTAGCTTAAGGATAAAAAGAAAAAAAGACTGAAACAATTAGCAAATAGAAATCCCTAAATATAAGTTATAGCTGGAGAGAAGAGGGTAGAGATGAGAGAAAAAAGAAAAAAAAGTATAACTTGCTTGAAGGCACTAATAATGAATTGAGAGCCTTTTAAGGTGGATTGTATGTATTTTGTAGCTAAAACGTGTTCAGGTCGGGTAAATACAAAAACTTGGATATTTTTCGAAATAAAATTTCAAATAGTATATAAGAACGAAAAATTCCAAAAATAAATGGCTTCTCTAATCATATAGAGTGCCAAGTCACCTGTCTTAGGCCCTATTTATATTTTTAGAATTTATTATAACATTTTTTCTTATACTGTATCTCTTATTTATGTCATTACTAGATCGACGCTGGCCCGTGCTAGCACGGGCCCAATAATTTAAACGCTGATATACATGTGAAAATAGTATTGGCTAGCCAATTTTCGAATTCGGAATTATAAATAGCTAGCATTTGCGAAGTTATTGAAAAATAGCCACTATTTAGCTGAAACACCGAAAGTTCCAGCATAATATACTGGAGGGCTCCTCCGTATAAACTTTTAGGATAATATGTTGGAACTCCGATACATTATGAAACTCCAGCACATTATGTTAGAATCTCATATGTAAAAAATTCGAACTCCAGTGTATTATGCTGGAATTTTACAGATTTTTAAGGATAATTTTTGTTCAAATTTTATCTTTAATGAAAAAATGACTAAATTTTGATTACTTTTGAAACTCCTATTTTTTAATTACCAGTTATAAATCTGAATCTGATTCCCCCCCCCCNTTTTTCCCATATACGTAAACCTTTAGGGCTTGTTTAAGTTTTATCGTAATTGAATTTGAATGTAATTTAATTAATTATACGGTTTGATATGTTTGTTTGCATATGTAATTATTTAGTCAATATGAATTAAGTATAATTGAAATAAAGTAGTTACATTCCTCAATTCTTAAATGGGACAAATTGATGATAATTAGGCGATGACATTCAAATTCTTGTTTTTTCTTTTTAAAACATAATAAAAAGGGAATTTCCCTCCTCTCATTTGTCTCTCAAAATGTATTTTATTGCCCCTAATTCCATTCCAGGTACCCCTTTCCTCTTTAATTCTTTTTCTTACTTATTTCATACGTTCTCTTACCGTAACTTTTTTTGGTTTTAGCCATAGAGTATTCTTGTTGTTGCTTCGGTTTCATGTCCTCCTTTTTCTCTTTCTTTATTTGCATATTTTCTTGCTTTTATTTTTTTTATTATATACGTAGATTGTAGCACTTTGCAACTTCTTATACTTTATTCTTCTTTATTTTTCCTTATTTCATTTTTCAATAAATATTATGCTTTGTTAATTAATTTAAAATGCTCTTTTTATTTTTCCTATATCGTATACAACAGCATATCATGTGTAATCTCTCAAGTAGGATCTGGCAAGAGTAGTTTGTACAGAAATCTTATTCGTATCTTGTTTTGTATCATATGACACTCAAAATAACCAATTATGTATAGGGCATACCAAGAAATTACTATTATTCGTTGCATAATACTGTAATAACATAAAAGAAGTTTTGGTTCTCCAGCAACGTTTATTGTAATGACCAAAGGAGTTTAATTTGGCTCTCCAGCAACATTTGTTGTAATGACCAAATAATGCTCGGCTTTTGTTAAGGTAATTTTTTTTGATATTCCATCATTTTTTTATTATTTCTCAAGACAACAAAATTCCTATTTTAATTCGTTTATAAATAGTTAAAACGTATTCTAGAACTACAAATGTTATTTCTTTCTAATAGCCAAGAATGATAAAATCATATCGTATAAACTAACAATCCTCATGTATTAATTCTTGGAATTAATTAAAAGGTATCTCCAATTTAAATCAAAAGAATACATAAATTCAAAAAGTAAAAGCAAAAAATGTTGGTCTACAAATATGAAAAGGAAATTAGCTTATAGGCAATAATTGTTGGAAACTAAAAGAAAGAGAAAAATGTGGCATTACAATGACATCATCGTTGTAAAGTAGAAGCACAAGTGAGGGGTTCTGGGTTGGCGTGTCAAACCAAAAATATAATGGGCCCACCATAATCAATACATTGAGCATGGGTCGTTTCAACGTGGCACAAGAGCTACAATTTTAGCAGAAAATGGTGGTAATCTTGACGCAGCTACCGACAATGTCTAAATAATGCAGCATCGAGTATAACTCTTTCAAGCAACCTAAATATGTGAAATGTCGAAAATGTCCTGACGGTAAGGAAGCATGTCGTGCAGCTGCCAGTTAACTCTCTCTTATTAGATAGTAGTAGAATGCTTGTTTTTTCCTTATTTTTTAATGTCTTTCCCAAAAAATCCACTACGTAACAGAAGACTCCAATAATTTTGTCATTATGCTTATTAGCCTCCGCATTCCAACGCTTGGGTGAAAGCTCGTTCTCTCGCTCGGTGGTGTTTTCTCTCTCTATTCGTGAGTATATTCTGCGTCCCCTTAATTTTCTCTGTTTTAGTCCAAACCAAGTTTGGAGCTACGGTTAAACCCTAAAATATTCTATTTTCCTCTTCTTTTCAGCTCGTGGACTCTTTTTTAAGAAAATCTATTAGTCCAAATTAACAGAACATTAGTATTTGTTTTGCTGCATAAATCAGAATGCTTCACAGAAGTAGTAAGAAATAGAAAGAGCAACTTACAGATACAAAAGTTAACACCTTTGCTGGAAAATTCTTTTTTCTTTGGGTTAAACCTTTGATGGAAATTTCGATGTTATATGACTTCTCTTTATGCTCTTTTGTGGTATGTTTTGTTTCTTTTATTGATGTGTGATGTGAGAAAGGGATTGAGATGCTTTGGCACGATTTGAATTTTCAATGGCGTTGAAAATCAGATTTCGCTTAAATGTAGTTAGAATTTATTTTGATCAAGCTTAGGTCAATTATTATCGCATAGCACTTTACCAATGGATGAAGAAGTAATGTTAAGAAAGTAGATAATTGATTTGATGTCTATATCTTTATAGCATTTGGAGCTGATTTGAGGTGATAATGATCGAATTTTTCATCTGAAAATCGAAGAAGAATACAGTTACCCAACAATATACCGTTACGTTATACAATATATTGCAACGATATACTATAATAATCGATGAATACAGTTACCTAACAGTATAATATTACGGTATACAATATACCGTAGGAGTATATAGCTATATTGCAACTGTATACTGTTATAATATACAATATACTATAGTGGTATACTATAATAATATGTAATATACTCCAATAATATATTGTAGTCATTAGCATGATTAAATCCCCCAAAGAAACAGTGAAATTGTACAATTTGCGGAAACCAACACTGCCCGACATCGGAGTGTCACCAGTCATGAGCATCTAAACATGTGTCTAAGAGTTTGAAAGAGTTTATACAGTCTATTACAGAACTAGAAACAGAAAGTAAGATAGGAGGGAGAAACACTGGGTTGTGAACGTCGAGCAACTACCTAGTGGACTCCGAATGGCCTGCTGGGAGCAATCAACCCTCACTGGCGGGACCTGAAGCTCCTGAATCTGCATACAGGCTGCAGGGAGTAAAGTGAGTACTCCAACTCAGTGAGTAATAACAATAAATGAAGACTGCGTGATAAGAAATCACGTAAAAACACAACAACATGCTATAAAGAGGCAGAGTAAATGCAACAAAACCGTGAAATCTTATAAAAACACCTTAGTTCTGTATAAGCTTCTTTAAAATACCTTTTTAACAGTTAAACAAGTAAATAAAAAGCCGCGAGAAAAGATAAACACATAAAATCCGCCCCTCGGCCCATGTCAACAGAATCAGCCCCTCGAGCAATAACATGGAACAACACCAGTCTCTCGGGCTATATCACATATCACACTGGGTAACCACGCTCACTGGGGGTATACAGACTCCGGGAGGGGCCCCTTACGGCCCAAGCGCAATATCAAGCCATCTCGTAGCATAATCAATAGGCTCTCGGCCACATATCAAGCCACCTTATGGCGTACAACTCAGGCCCTCGGCCTCATAATCATAATCAGTACAACACTGCTGCGGCGTGCAGCCCGATCCCATAATAATCCTCACAACACAGGCCCTCGGCCCTACTCAGTCAGATATCTCTAAAAGCCATTTTGGCACAGTAAAATATGATGCTCAACCCAAAATATCATTTAAAATATTAAAATAGTGTAAACATGGCTAAGTTATGAAAACAATATAATATAGCATGACCGAGTACAGATATAAAATCAAAACAGCGAGGAAATAGTAGTAAAAATCCCTTAAGGGTCCAAATAGTTGGCACGAGGCCCAAATATGGCATTAAGCCCAAAACATGATGATAGCAAACAGTTTTCAATCAAATACGCAGTAAAATAGTTATTCGGGATGGACTAAGTCAGAATCCCCAACGGTGCGCGACCCCACGCTCGTCATCTAGTGTGTGTGTCACCTCAATATAGCACAACGATGTGAAATTCGAGATTTCATACCCTCAGGACAATATTTACAATCATTACTCACCTCAATCCGGTCCAAACTCTAGCCCGCGATACCTTTGCCCCTCGAATCGGCCTCAACCTGCATCGAATCTATCCAAAATCAGAATCACGACGTCAAAATATGCTAAGGAAACGAAGCCCATGCGAAAATAATCAAATTACAATATAAGTACCGAAATTAACCAAAACCCGACCCCCGAGCCCACGTCTTGGAATCCGATAAAATTTACATCAATACGCTCCTTATCCTCCCGCTAGTTCATTCATATCAAAAGTACCAAAATCCGACCACAAATGGCCCTTCAAATCCTCAAGTCAAGGTCTCCAATACCAAGCCCTAATCCCCAATTTTAACCCTTAATTTCTACAAATCTTAGGCCAAATCAGTGAAATAATGCCATAGGATCGATTATTAGGTTCAAAAATCTTACCTCCAGGTGTTATCCCTTGAATCCTTCTTCAAAATAGCTCCCTCAAGCTAAAACTCGAATGAAAAATGGTGAAGAATAGCTCAAAATCGCGAAGGAAACCTTATATACTTTCTGACCCCAGGCTTTTCGCACCTGCGGTCCTTTTCCCGCTTCTGCGGCCTCATCCACCGCATGTGCGGCTTTCACTTAAATGCTAATTTCTGCATCTGCGTTTAAAATCTCGCACCTGCGCTACCGCAGGTGCGTCCCCTTCACCGCTTCTGCGGTCCCTAGTAACCTTCTTCTTGGCCGCATCTGCGGCTGCCTTCCGCTCCTGCGAACTTCGCATTTGCGGCCTCCCAATCTCAGGTGCGGTTATGACAGCAACAAAATGCTTCAGCTGTCCCAACTTAACTTTAAACTTTCCGCCAACCATCCGAAATCACCCCGAGGCCCCCGGGACCTCAACCAAATGCACAAACCAGTCATATACCACTACCCAAACTTATACCAATCTTCAAAACACCTCAAACAACATCGAATCAACCAAATCACATCAAATTCAAGCCTAAGGTTTCAAAATTTTATGAATTACGCTTTTGATCAAAAAGTCTATCAAACCACGTCCTAATGACCAAAAATTTTGCACACACATCCCAAATGACACAACAGAACCACTGCAACTCCTGAAATTCTATTCCGACCCCTATATCAAAATCTCACCTATCAACTGGAAACGCCGAAATTCCGATTTTGCCAATTCAAGCCTAAATCTACTACGGACCTCCAAAACACGTTCCGTTCATATTCCTAAGTCCCAAATCATCTCCCGAAGCTATCAGAACCATCGAAATTCACATCCGAGCCCTTTTTCACACAAGTCAACATCCGGTTGACTTTTCCAACTTAAGCTCTCAAAAGAGACTAAGTGTATCAAACCTTACCAAAACCTCTCCGAACCCGAGCCAACCAACCCGATAATACAAAATACAGCTGAACAAGGCAATAAGAAGCAGAACTGGGGGAAACAGAGTGGTAACTCATAAAACGACCGGCCGGGTCGTTACATCCTCCCCCTCTTAAACAAACGTTCGTCCTCGAACGAGTCAAGAAACATACCTGAAGCCTCAAACATGTGAGGATATCTGCTCCGCATCTCCCGCTCGGTCTCCCAGGTAGCCTCCTCCACGGGTTGACCTCTCCACTGCACTTTCACTGAAGCTATATCCATTGATCTCAACTTTCGAACTTGACGCTCCAAAATAGCTGCTGGCTCCACATCATAAGTCAAATCACCATCTAGCTGAACCGTGCTGAAGTCCAAAATATGAGACGGATCGCCAATATACTTCCGGAGCATAGAAACATGAAATATCGGATGCACACTCGACAAGTTGGGAGGCAAAGCAAGCTCATAAGCCACCTCCCCAATCCTCCGAAGCACCTCAAAAGGCCCAATGAACCGAGGACTCAATTTACCCTTCTTTCCAAACCACATAACACCCTTCATGGGTGAAACTTTCAACAGAACCTTCTCACCAACCATGTAGGACACATCCCGAACCTTCCTGTCAGCATAACTCTTTTGTCTCGACTGCGCAGTACGAAGCCTCTCCTAAATCACCTTCACCTTGTCTAAAGCATCCTGCACCAAGTCTGTCCCCAGTAGCCTAGCCTCACCTGGCTCAAACCAACCAACTAGAGATCTACACCACCTCCCATACAAAGCCTCATACGGAGCCATCTGAATACTCGACTGGTAGTTGTTGTTATAAGCAAACTCTACGAGCGGTAGAAACTGATACCATGACCCTCCAAAATCAATGACACAAGCACGCAACATGTCCTCCAATATCTGAATAGTGCGTAGGGGTGTGCATTCGATTTATCGATTCAATTTTGACCCTTATCAATAATTACTTATCGATTATCGATTTGTACATATGCTTATCGTTATCGTTTCAATAAGGTTTCGATTTTTTCGATTTTGATTTATCGATTTTTGGGGATTATCGATTCGGTTATCGATTACACCAATAAGAAAATTTGCGGGATTCCACGGAAAGTATATCACTATAAACACGCCTAACTAATATGGACCAAAAGAAGCTAAAATAAGACGAACACTGTTTGTAACATAAAAATTGTGTCAACAAGCACATGCACCGAAACTAAAGTAAGGGATCAAATGTATGCCACCAACACTCCAACGGTATAAAAAAAATACATCATCACGGCTAATTCTATTTTCCATTAATTTGAACTTCATTCCCTTGAGCTTTAAATATGATCATTCCTTAAATGTGGTAGATGAAATAATAGGGTTAGGGACTTAGGGTAAAGGAAAGGGTATTATATAATAAGGGCAAAAAAAATTAAAAAAAAATTAAATTTTTTTTTAGTATAACTTATCGGTTTATTGATAAACCGATAAACCTAAGAGGACAAAATCAAAATCGAAATCGATAAGGAAAATTTCGAAATCGAAATCGAAATCGAAATCGATAAACCGATATCCATAAACCGATAACAAATAAGCGATTCGATTTATCGATAAACCGATTCGAATGGACACCCCTAATAGTGCGCTCGGATTGCCCGTCCGTCTGAGGGTGAAAAGCGGTGCTCAACTCAACCTGAGTACCCAACTCTCGCTGCACAAACCTCCAAAACTACGAAGTAAACTGAGTGCCCCTATCTGAAATGATGGAAACTGGGACACCATGCAAACGAACAATCTCCCGGATATAGATCCCTACCAACCGCTCTGAAGAATAGGTAGTACACACAGGAATGAAGTGCGCGAACTTGGTTAGCCCATCCACAATCACCCAAATAGCATCGAACTTCTTCAAAGTCTGTGGGAGCCCAACTACAAAGTCCATGGTGATCCGCTCCCACTTCCACTCTGGAATATCCATCTGCTGAAGCAAGCCACCCGGTCTCTGATGCTCATATTTCACCTGCTGACAATTGAGACACCGAGCTACAAATCCCACAATGTCCTTCTTCATTCTCCTCCACCAATACTGTTGTCTCAGATCCTGATACATCTTCACGGCACCCGAATGAATGGAATACCACGAGCAATGGGCCTCCTCCAGAATCAACTCCCGAAGCCCATCTACATTGGGCACACATATCCGGCCCTGCATCTTCAACACCCCATCATCACCAATAGTCACATCTCCGGCATCATCGTGCTGAATATTGTCCTTAAGGACAAGCAAATGAGGATCATCATACTGGCGCTCTCTGATGCGATCATATAAGGAATACCGAGAATTCACACAAGCCAATACCCGACTTGGCTCCGAAATGTCTAACCTCACGAACCGATTGGCCAAGGCCTGAACATCAACTACAAGAGGTCTCTCCCCAACTGGAATATATGCCAAACTCCCCATACTCACCGCCTTCCTACTCAAGGCATCGACCACCATATTGGCCTTTCCCGGATGGTACAAAATAGTAATATCATAATCCTTTAACAGCTCCAACCATCTCTACTGCCTCAAATTGAGATCCTTCTGTTTGAACAAGTGCTGGAGGCTACGATGATCAGTAAACACCTCACAAGACACACCATACAAATAATGCCTCCAAATCTTTAACGCGTGAACAATGGCAACCAACTCCAAATCATGAAGGGGGTAGTTCTTCTCATGGGGCTTCAAGTGGCGAGAAGCATAAGCAATAACTCTACCCTCCTGCATCAACAAACACCCAATACCAACTCTCGAAGCATCACAATACACTATATATGAACCTGAAGCTGATGGCAAGACTAATACTGGAGCCGTGGTCAAGGCTGTCTTGAGCTTCTGAAAGCTCTCATCACACTCATCTGACCACCTGAATAGAGCACCCTTTTGAGTCAACTTGGTCAAGGGCAATGCGATAGATGAGAATCCCTGAACAAATAGGCGGTAATAACCCGCCAAACCAAGAAAGCTGCAAATCTATGTGGCTGAGGACGGTCTGGGCCAACTCTGAACCGCCTCTATCTTGTTTGGATCAACCTGAATACCCTCGCTGGACACCATGTGCCCCAAGAAAGCCACTGAACTGAGCCAAAGCTCACACTTGGAGAACTTTGCATAAAGCTTCTCCTCCCTCAATCTCTGCAACACAACTCTCAAATGCCCCGCGTGCTCCTCCTGACTACGCGAATACACCAGAATATCATCAATGAAAACTATGACGAACGAGTCTAGATAAGGCCGAAACACGCTGTTCATCAAATGCATGAACGCTGTTGGGGCATTGGTCAGCCCAAAAGACATCACCAAGAACTCATAATGACCATATCGAGTCCTGAAAGTCGTCTTAAGAATATCCGAGTCCTTGATCTTCAACTGGTGATAACCTGAACGGAGATCAATCTTGGAGAACACTCTCGCTCCCTGAAGCTGGTCAAACAAATCATTGATACGAGGCAAATGATACTTTTTCTTAATTGTTACTTTGTTCAATTGCCTATAATGAATGCACATCCTTAAGTGTCATCCTTCTTCTTCACAAATAGAACCGGCGCACCCCAAGGCAATACACTAGGCCGAATGAACCCCTTATCAAAGAGTTCCTGAAGCTGCTCCTTTAACTCTGCTGGTGCCATACGATACGACGGAATAGAAATGGGCTGAGTGCCCTGCACCAGATCAATACCAAAATCAATATCCCTATCCGGTGGCATGCCCGACAGATCTGCAGGAAACACATCGGGAAACTCCCTCATAACAGGAACAAAATCAATACTAGGAGTCTCTGCTCCGACATCCCTCACAAAGGCTAGATATGAAAGACAACCCTTCCCAACCATACGCTGGGCCTTCAAGAATGAAATCACCCTACTGGGAACATAATCAGTCGAACCTCGCCACTCGATCCGCGGCACATCCGCATAGCCAATGTCATTGTCTTAGCATGACAGTCCCAAATAGCACGACACGGAGATAGCCAATCCATGCCCAATATAACATCAAAGTCCATCATGCATAACAACAAAAGATCCACTCGGGTCTCCACCCCCAATAGTCACCACACACGACCGGTACACGCGGTCTACAATAACAATATCGCCCACCGGAGTAGATACATGAACAAATGAAACAAGAGACTCACAGGGCTTATCCAAATAACGAGCAAAATATGATGACACATGAGAATAAGTGGAACCAGGATCAAATAATACAGAGGAATCTATGTGGCAGACTGAGACAATACTTGTGATCACGGTGTCTGAAGCAATATCATCGGGTCTAGCTAGAAGTGTGTAGAAACGGGCCTGACCGCCACTTGATCGACCTCCCCCTCTAGGACGACCCCTAGCTAACTGACCTCCACCCCTAGCTGGCTGGGCGGGTGGTGATGAAGTAACCGACGCTGAAGCCGATTACTGACTCCTCTGCTAAGATGAACCTGCAAGATGATGAGGATACTGCCTCCACGTATGACCCATCTCTCCACACTCATAGCAACTCCTGGGTGCTGGAGACGGGGACTGAAGGGAACCCCTAGCACCGGAATGATTAGCAGATGCACCTGGCATAGAAGAGCCTTGAACTGATGGAGCACGGGATGAACTCTGAGCTGCAAGGGCATTGAGTGATGACTGGCCCTAATGAGAAATATGAGAACCATGACCCGATGGCGCCCCAACATAACCTGGGCGAGCTGACTGAGCATGTTTGAATGGACAGCCTCTGCCGTGCTGAAACTGACCTCTCAAAGGAGCGCCACCATAACTACCAGATCCTCGAGGCCTCTTGGCCTCCCTCTCATCTCGCTCCTGGCAACGAACTGACTCAATCTCACGAGCAATGTCAACAACCTCCTCAAAAGTAGCACCAGACACCCTCTCCCTGGTCATGAGAATACGAAGCTGATATGTGAGGCCATCAACGAACCTCCTGATCCTCTCTCTATCTATCGGAACCAACCAAATAGCATGACGAGATAACTCTAAGAACCTCATCTCATACTGCATCACAGTCATCTCTCCCTGACGCAACCACTCGAACTGCCTGCGCAGCTCCTCTCTACGAGACTGCGGCACATACTTCTCCAGAAAGAGAACGGAGAACTGCTGCCAGGTAAGGGATGCTCCACCAACAGGCCTACGCCTCTAATAAGCCTCCCACCAAGTGAAGGCGGCTCCCAAAAACTGAAAAGTAGTGAAAGCGACCTCGCTGGTCTCCAGAATACCCGGTGTACGAAGAATCCTCTGACACTTGTCCAAGAAACCCTAGGCATTCTCGCCCTCTGCACCACTGAAGGTCGGAGGCTGAAGTCTACCAAACCTCTCCAACCTGCGCTGCTCGTCCTCTGGCATGACAGGAGCAACATAGTCCTGAGCAGCTGCAACCGGTTGGGTTGCATGTGCCCCCGGTGTCTGAAGTCCCTGCACGAACTGCTCAAGTGTGCAAGCGGCGGGAGTCTGAGTGCCTCCCCCGGTCTGAGAAGTAGCTGCGGCTGTAGTAACTGAGACCGCCTGAGCTAGGCCAGTGCATACTGATAGAATCTGAGTCAAGGCCTCCTGAAGACCCGGAATCACAATGGGCACAGCTGGTGCCTGAGTTGGTGATGCTGGAGTGTCCACAATTGGGACCTGATCCTGAATTAGGGCGACTGGTGGATCTACATGTGCTGCCCTAGCTGCTGTTCGGGCTACACCCCTGCCCCTACCATGGCCTCGACCGCGTCCTCGGCCTCTAGTGGCCATAACTGGTACTGGTGGTCGTCCATCATGACTAGTAGCGCGTCTCCTCACCATTTGTGAGAGAATAGAATAACAGAAGTTTAGTACTCGGATCAACCGATTCGCACGACAAGAATTTCAAGAATACGAAGTTTTTCCTAAAGTTTCAGCAGCCTCTCGAGGATAAATACAAACGTCTTCGTACCAATCCGCGAGACCCTACTAAACCTGCTCATGACTCGTGAGACCTATGTAACCTAGGCTCTAATACCAACTTGTCACGACCCTAAACCCAGACCCGGTCGTGATGACGCCTCTCGTGAAGACAAGGCCAGCCGACACAACACCCAATTCATTTTAAGCAATTAAATAACACAATTTAAGTCATTAGCATGATTAAATCCCCCAAAGAAACAGTGAAATAGTACAATTTGCGGAAACCAACACTGCCCGATGTTGATACCCAATTTTTCCCTGTATATTTTTTATATGCAAAATATCTTTAAAATAGCATATATACGCATATATAAGTTTGTCCAAGCATTTTACTATTTTCCCATAATTTTTAAGGTTTTTAAATTGATTTATTTTCCTTTTTTATCCATAAAAACTCAATGATTATTTCCAAAATTATTATTTTTTTGGTAATTTATTTATTGGAATTTTATATTTATGCTAAAATATAGCTAATATATTTTTTTTATATTTTTAAAATTTATTTAGTATTTTTAAAGCTAAATTGCATATAATTGCAATATTAGCCTATTTTAAGATTTGATTGCGTTTATAATTATAAGATTGACTACAGTATTTTTAATTTTGATATTTATATATTATTAACTATTTTAGTGCCTTTAATTTATTTCTAGAAATTATGTACTATATTTTATAAAATAAATAAGGGAAAAAGTGGCTATTTAAATGCTAGCCCCATTTATTTCAATTATAGCCTTAAATCAACCTCCCCCCTCCCCAATTGAACCCAATTTCAATTTAAAGTATCCAGCCCAATTCCTAAAATCACCCGACCCACGACCCTTCTACGTAACCCGCCTGGATCCCCCGTTTAATCTAGGCCGTTGATCAAAATGATCAACGGCCACGTTTTAATCTTTCCTTTTTAATTTACCCTTACCCCCCAAACCCTAATCTTTTCTCTTCATCAGCCGCCTTTGAAACCCCCCCCCCCCCATTCTCTCAAACTCTCTCAATCACTCTCAGAAACCCTACCCGCCATCTCTATCTCCACCCTAAAGCCACCGGAATCCATGGCTTCCAAGGCCATTGGAGTCCTACATCGGCCTCATGTAACTCCTACACGCCTAATTTCTGAAGATTTAAGGCCAGACCACGATGGAGTTTGGTCTAGGCTTTGTTTGATTCGAGTTCTATGGCCATCTCCGGCCTAGCTCCGACATGCCATGGCTGTTCGAGCCTGATTTTGACTTCTCCAGCTTAGATCAGTGACTTTTCCAAGCCTTTCTCACTACTTAGGTTCTTCTGAAACCCTAACCCTTCGAGGTTTCTCCGATTCTTTTAGATCCGTTATATATTTGTGTTCTCTCTAGGCTCTTAAGCACTTTTCTCAAAGTTCTTTCAAAACTACACCTTCAGAGCCTTCATCGTTTTCCGATTTAGGGTTTCGTCAAGTCGTCTTTTAAAATTTCTCTGATCTTTAGCATGTTTTACTGTATTTCTTATGTGTATTTTATGTGTTTCTTATGTGTATTTTTTATGTATTTCTTCTGTGTATTTTTTTAAGTGTTTCTACTGTATGTGTTTCTTCTACTCTATCTCCTATGCTTTTCCTTCACTGAATTTCTTATGGTATTTCTTCTACTGTGTTTCTTCTATGTGCTCTTCATATTATGCTATTGTATTTCTTGTGTAGTTACTTCTACTGTATTTTTATAAAATGTCACCTACTGTATTTTATGTTGTTTCTCCTACTTTGACTCTCATACTGAAAAATGCATGTTAACGGTTTCAATTTCTTTCTGAGATTTCGGAAGTTATTTCGTCAGTATTTTTTGATTACTTTCCCTTTCCTCTCCACACTCGATTAATGGCAAAAACACTAAAATTTGGGGGTTTCATTCGAGTATTGAGACCATTGGCTACGTGATTTGCTTGTGCTTCATCTTTGTACCTGCTTGATTTTCTGGACTTATTCGAGTTCCTAGAGTTGTTTCATCTTCTGCTTCATTAAGTCTCAAAACCAATGCTTCAATTTTGTTTCTTCATGTGATTCTGACTTTTGCTAAACTCTACTCGATCCTTTTTCGCATGATATTTGATACTCTCTTCTCTATTTCTGAATTGCCATACTCCTATGGTCTACTGCTTACTTATTTTTGCAAATGGCATGACACTGTCACTTTGTCCTAAATTCAGCCTCGCATGCCTGTTACTTGTGTACTCTTTATATACGTTGAACCTCCCTTCTAAGTGGCTTTCAATTGTGATTGATTTCAGACTTCCTTTGTATAAGGTTGATTGATTTCTTTCCATGTTTGTTGACTTCCCTGTTACTCGATTTGAATCAAAGGTTTTCCTTAGTTTTTCTGACTTGGTTCATTCATGGACCAATAAATCTCTGGTCTTTGATTTACTGGCTACTAATTGATTTTCTTGCCTTATTTGTGCAACCGTGTATTTCAAAAGTCTGTCCTTAAGTAACTTTTATGTATTTACCCCTAATTGCCTACTTGGCACAAAAAGGGTTGTTTGATTTCTTTCCTTAAATAACTTTACCGTTTGAATCTGAATTCCTTAATTAAAGGAAGTATTGTGTGATTGATTCTTGATTGATATTCAGTTCCTTAACTATTTTCTTACCTTATTTCTGCCTGATTTTCAACACTATAAATGCACGACTCTTTCATTAACACAGGGCACACATACACAGTCTTCTCTGAACTCACACTTACACACAATAGTATTCTCTCTTCTTGTCTGCACTGTGGCCTGTTTACACGACCTACTGCTTTTCTCAATTTGTCTTTTCGAAACTGGTATGTCCGGATTTAATCTTTATCACCACAACAATGTGTATTTACTACTTATGTATCCATGTCTACTTATTGTTTCTGTAGAGTTCAATACTTAAATTAGCATGCTGACTTCCTTCTGCTTGTTTCTATTATGAATCCCAAAACCCCTGCCCCCTATGTGTTTGAGATATGGTTTAAGGCATGGCAATATTCAAAATATTGTCCATGAAATAAACCTGATCCTCTGGGATCCTAGCCTCTATTAATGTGTGTTTGGACAAGCTTATGGTATGCTAGCATTCTCCATTGCTGGGCATGCCCGCAGCCTGCCCTTTCTATTTTTTTACTTCCCTATCCCCCTGAACCCCTTATGTGTATTTGTTTCTCCCGTACCCCTATTCCCTCTCAGAATTCTGCTTCTACATTGCACTCTCTCTTAGTCTCTTAAGTTCTGCTCCTCTCATGTGAGCCTTGCCTTGGAACCCATGAGCTCCCTCTGAACTTGGACACATGAGGGCTGGCATTTCCATACTGCACTTGTCCCTATTCTGGTTTTGAAATTTGGGTGTGAGCACTGCCCGGGGTCCTTTTGAGGCCCTTAGGGAACTCTGACACACTCAAGTTTGAGAAAGGCTTTGAAGCAAATGGCATTTGAAGTGGTTTGGTCCATAACTCAGAAAGGAAGACAGGAATATGTCTTCCTCTGATTGTAATTTTCTTTCTTTTATTTTCAATGTAATTCATTATTGAGGCTGTAATAATTTTGTAGTAAACACTGGGGATGGCTAGTGAAAAAGGGTTGGGTATTTATGCATGCAAAGGGTAGAACCATGCCTATAGGATTATTTAATTCTGCACATTCAATCATGTTTAGAAATCCTGTCTATAGGACTATTTCAATTCTGCATATTCAATCATATTTAGAAATCCTGCCTATAGGACCATCTTGATTCTGCACATTTAGAAATCATGCCTATAGGATTGTTTTATTCTGCACATTCAACCGTATTTAGAAATCATGCCTATAGGATTGTTTTAATTCTGCATATTCAAATAGAAATCATGCCTATAAGTCTATTCTGAATTCTGCATATTCAACTCCATATAGAAATTATGCCTATAGGATTGTTCAATTCTGCATGTTTAATTACATCTAGATACCATGCTCATAGGTCTTAAATAAATACCATGTTTATAGGTTGAAAACAAGTCTTACGCATTTAGATACTATGTCTATAAGGATTCTGCATATTTTATACCATGTCTACAAAGTGTTAAAATCAGTAGCATATTGAAACCATGCCTATAAGAATTCCGAATCACTTGTCTTTAAAAAACTGTGCTACTTTGTTACTTCTGAATCAGTAATAGATATCATGTTCATTAGGATCTCGCTCAAACACTTAGGCAAGCCTTAGGTGATAATGACTGATAAAAACTGATTTCGCCCTTGTTAACTAATAACTGACACAATCAATAGGTGTGAACACCTAATTTTTGACCACACCCCAAATCCTATACTACTTTAGTGTAAATATTTCTTTTAGGTCTAATCTTAATATTTGAAATGTTTATCTTACTCTTAATAAGTTTTATTTAAGAAAATTAGAAACTACAAAAAATATTCACAACCTCACTTCAAGTGGCGACTCTAAATAATAAATGATCCCTTTTCAAAACGTCACTTCAATTGGAAAAACTCTTCTAACTCAACCTCATAATAGGGTTGCGTGGGAAAAAAGAGGTGTGACAGCTCTGGCGACTCTGCTGGGGATTAATTAATAAGAATTCGAGCTTTGTATATTGATTCTTGTTTGGCTTTTATCATGTTTTGGATATTATTGTGTTTGGAAGCCTAATGTGTTATTTGTTGCTTATTTACCGCTTTAATATTTATTTGAGCTGTGATATAAATTGTATCCTCTCTCGCACCCCTCTGAGTCTTCTAATAGGTAGTTATGTTGTGTTTGCCTACCAGCATCACAAAACTTATGTCTTGAGATATAGCCAGTTAGCCTACCAGCTTCTGGTGAAGGATTTAGTCACACATGTTTAGGCGGGAGAGCTGTTAGCTAGCCAGTGATGTTCTACTACTGGTGACGCTTAACGCTCCTCGGCTCGAGTTGTCCGTCCGGGTAAGCCAGGTCTAGATACCATCTCTTTTAGGATTTAAAAACTTAGAAGAACAAGCCACAAGCAATGAATATCCCTAGTAGGCTACGCTTTATTTGCATCATGTGCATTGGATTTAGCGGGGCTCGGCACAGGGGCCGGGCTCGTCTAGGACATGCACCAATTTTTCGGACCAACATGTTCATCTTTATGTGCTATATGTAACATTATTTGGTAGGCTTCACTCAAATGTTGACCGGCTTTAGGATAGATTGATTGAATAGAGGAGAGAGAAAAAGATTTTTTTTTCATAAAGTGCCCATTTTTTTTATATAAAAGTTTGAAGGGTTTTTAAAATTATAATTTTTAAAATAGTTTTTTTAGTTTTTTTAACAGAACTACGCGGGTCTGATTCTCACCGGATGTGAGATACGTAGGCAACCTCATCGGGTTAGGCCCCCAATTTCAGAAAATCCAAAAATATTTTGTTTTAATTTCTTCTCATAAATTCAAAAAAATGTTCTTTCTTCTTTAGAAGTCTTTCTTTCAAAAATTTCAAAAAAATAAAAAAATAAATTTAGAAATCCAAAAAAAAAGAAGAAGATATTTTCCTTGTTATGAGCTTTTCATGGTTTGAATTGTATAAGAATAAGAGTTAATTTATTTACTTTATTCCTGATCTTCCCAAACTACGCAAGATCTGATTCATGTCTCCACATGATACGTAGGTAACCTACATCAGGTTCGATCGAATAATTTTGAAAGAAAAAAGAAAAAAAAAAAGAATAAAGTGGTAAAAAAGAAGAAGAAGAGAGAGTGTTTATTCTAACATGCTTGTTGTTTTGCAATAAAAGCTAGTTAAAGGTGGTCGGTTTGTTGGTTTGCAATGGCGAGTCACGCAAACAATCCAAGATCCCTCGGAAGTAAAAGCATCTTCTCAACAAATGGAAGAAGCATCATTGTTGTTGATCCAAGGTCACGAAAAGGCAAGTAGGCAAGTTGACGGTGGAAAATAAAAAATGAAGGCAAATGTGGGGTTGACTTTACCAGATTCGAGCAATAGGACATTGCCTGCTCGGGATGATTTGATGATGGAGAATTTGATCCAGCATTGCAAGCCATAGTAGCCATTGCCGGGGCAGAAGAGAAACAAAAAACGGGCGCCAACCCAGAAACTTTCCCTATCAGATGGAGTCTCGGTAGCCGGTCTTGCTATCTTTTCTAACTTTCGAGTTATTTCAGTGTGTCATCCAAATGTTTTTACTTTACTGTCTTACATTCTGATGTAAACCCTTCTATTTTTTTTTTCAAATAAATGAAATCAATATTTCATCATCCATGTTTGTCTCTTTTCTTAATCTTGTCACCTTTCTTATTCTCTTTTCAGTTCTGTAAATGCAGATTTTAATAACATGACATGCTTGCGGCCTTCATGCCCAGATCCTAAAACGCTGTCACCTTTCGAAATAATGAATCAAGAAGCAGAATGTGTTGAAGATAAGGAGTGTAAGAAAATAAACAGAGAATTGGAACAGTAAGCCTAAATCAAATTCAAATGAAGCCGCCCTTACTGGATTGGTTTATGGAACTGAAGCCGTGATACCCGCAGAAGTTTAAATTTTTTCCCTTCGGATCATTCTTGAAGCCGAGATGGAGGATGAAGATTGAGTCAAGACCCGATTGAAACATTGTCTTTGATTGATGAGAAGTGATTGGCCGGAGGCTACCATGGGCAGTTGTACAACAAAGAATGGCCCATGCTTACAACAAAAAGTACGTCCCAAGTAATTTGAAGTGGGGCAACTCGTCCTGAGACATATTCTCCCGCACCATGAAGAAGCTAAGGAAAAATTTGCTCCAAATTGCAAAGGTCCATACATTGTAACAAGAGTATTGCATAGGTCCATTGTATCTGGGAGACATCAAAGGAAATGTCCTCGAGACAACAGTCAATACAGATGCAGTCAAAAGTTACTATGTCTCATTACTTGGTTTAACATTCTTTGATTGGCATGACGGAGGCTTTCTTTCTCGCTACCCAAACACTTTTAATCCTTTTGCAAACCCTTTGAGTCGGTTCCCTCTCTTTGATTACCCTCTTTGGAATCTGGAAGTTATTATTGAAAAAATGGCAAAGAAAAGAAAGAAAAAAAACAGAAAAAAAAGGAAAGAAAAAAAGCAAAAGAAAACAAAAATGAAAAAAACAAAACAAAACAAAATCAAATATAGAGTTCCCTGAACTACGTTCGACTTGATTCCGAAAGGATACGTAGGCTGCCTTTCTCTGAGGTTCAGTCACACCAAATAAAAATCCACATTTCCCCAATATTCAAAGAAACTGGGACATGTTTTTATTTTATTTTTGACGGTTGTTCCATCAAATGGTTCCAAAAGTTGTAATTCAGTTGAGTAGTTCTTTTTACCTTTCCCTTTTAAGACCTTCTGATCAGATTTTGAGAATGCTAAGTCAGTATACTGCGGGTGACACTTCAACCATTGCAAAGAGAGAAAACAAATGAGAGAGTCTTGTCGGTGAAAACCCTCAAGGACACTATAAGGCGATGGCGAGTTGAGAAAAACAAATGAGAGAGTCTTATTAGTGAAAACCCTCACGGGCACTATAAGGCGATGATGAGTTGAGAAAAAGGCAAATGAGAGAGGTCAATTGGTGAAAACCCACAAAGGGCATCGTTGATCGATTTTAGGTCTTCTTATATCCCGGCACAAGCATGTTTAAAGAACTCAGTTTCAAAGTGAAGTTTACAACAGATTTTGAGAATTAGACGGTTTAGACGGATCGGGCATCCAGTCCAAAGTGCATGCCATGTTCATTGAAGTCAACATATTCCTCCAGATAAGTCCTTTCTTATTCTTCCCCTGAAAGGGACGTTTCTTGATTAAGTTGTAATGCTTATTAGTTCACCTACTTGTTTTCTTTCGTACTATTATTTTTTGAGTCCCTTTCAGTTTAATTTTGTCAAAGCAAAGCAAACAAAAGGCCACAAAATTGGTTACAGTTTCCCCGTTATATGAAGCAAAAATTTCTGGGCATAAACAGTATGGGCAAAGCCATAAAGCCGACTTTGATATTCCTTGTCAAGCAAAAGGCTTGAAGGACTTAGCAATGTTTCAAGGGTCAACAAAGGTTACTCATCAAAAGTTGTTTTGGGGAACAAGGTTGTTTGCACCATAGACACAAATGGTGATAGGCGCAAAATAGTCAGGTGTTGATGTTGAGAAAGAAGATCTTCAGAGAGTAAAGTCAGAATCTCCCGGCAATTTGTACGATCATCGACAGGGTCGGTTTTTCCTAACAAGTGTAATGGAGGCAAGGTCAAGTCGCCCAAGAAATCAAGGCCATAAACTGACCACCATTTTAAAACTAACGAATCTTTCTTTGTTTAGAACAGGAACAGAATAGTTTAGTGAAACAGTTCATGGAAAGACGAACACCACCAAGTGAAGTTCTCAAATCCATGATTTCCTTCCAATATGCACGTAAGCATGTTATTTTTAGTTTCATTATAGAGGATCAACACTCTATCTTCAATACAGGGTACTACATCCCCTGGTTGCCTTACTTCTTGTTGCAAACATAGGGTACGACATCCCCTAGTTGCATTTCAGAGTGCCACGAGCCTCATCTTATTTCCAACACAGGGTACTACATCCCCTGGTTGCATTATTTTCTACATAGGGTACGACATCCCCTAGTAGCATTTCAGAGTGCCACGAGCCTTATCTTATTTCCAACACAGGGTACTACATCCCCTGGTTGCACTTCTTGTTGCAAACATAGGGTACGACATCCCCTAGTTGCATTTTAGAGTGCCACGAGCCTCATCTTATTGCCGACACATGGTAGTACATCCCTTGGTCGCATTACTTTCTACCTACATAGGTACGACATCCCTTAGTAGAATCTCAGAGTGCCACAGGCCTCATTTTATCGTCAACACAGGGTACTGCACCCCCTGGTTGCCTCCTTCTTGTTAACACAGGGTACGACATCCGCTATTATTTAAAAAAAAAATTCTTTTTCAATTCTTTATTCTGCAATAGTAAAGATAGTTTAATGTGTTTTTAATAACTCACAAAAATTTTCTAGTGCAAACTGGGGCAGAAAATTTTTGTTTGTTTGTTTGTTTGTGATGGCTTGTAGGTTTTTCTGCAGAGCACGGATTGGATGTGCAAAAAATAAGATTCTAGCTCTCGCCAGAGAAAGTGGAACGTTTGATCTCAATATCAGCCGAACCAGCTTTGACACAATGCATGCAGAGACATAGGATTTCAAGATCCATCTCCTTATCACCTGATCAAGAAGCAGGCCTGTGAGAATATTTCATAATTTGTTACATCGAGAGCATGAAGTTTCAGTCTAAAGTCAATGGGGGAAGCAAGTCAAGAATCAATACAAGACTCCAGATGACATTTGGATAGGAATTTTGTAACTCTTAGATTTCAAGAGTATGTAATTTTCTTTTCATTTTGATGTAATAGTAGGAACCACGGATCGGAACTCGACGGAACTTCACTCGACTCTCCATCTAAGCATACTCCTCTGACGGCTCCAGTAGGGGGACTATGGTATTTTTTTTTTAGTGTCATTAAATTATATGTAAATATTTCACTTTCTTATATATATATTTGTAAACCTAGAGTTAGTTAATTAATATTTTTTTTCCTAGTGTTTTTATTGAATTTTACTTCTAAAAAAAAGAAAAAAACTAACAATTAAAATTTGAAACACCCGTAATTTTTCCAAAGTTTTGTAGCAAATTTTATCTAAAAAAAAAAAAGAAAGAATATTTCCATCATCCCATTTTCCCCAATCTCTCATTTCCCTAACTCCCTAACTCCCCCCACTTTGCACGTCTCTCACTCACATTGCACATACACTCATATGTTCCATTAGTACACATTCTCACACCCTTCAAAGGAACTAATTTTCTGGCACTATATATAGTTCACACAATTCACACAAAGAAGAGGAGCGACCATTTTTTTCTCCATAAAATCCCAGCCAATGAAAACTAGCCCCAAATTCTTCATTAACACTACTCTAAACCCAGCAAAATAGGCCCTCTTCTCCACCCGCAAACACCCCAATCAGCCCCAGAAAACAAGCCAAAAAACCATATGAATACACCTTAAAACAGTCCTCTTTTCTAAATAACTCAGCAGCATTTTCGAGTTCAAGTTCCGTCGAGGTTGTAGGTGTAGTTTCGTGGTCGAGTTAGCGAGGTCGTATGGTATAGCTACAGTCAACGTTCTGGCTCGTTTTCAAGCTTGTAGACGTTTTTCATTGTAATCCGACGTCGAAGATTCACTATTAGCATGAAAGAAATTTTCTCCATTGAGGTTCATCCTTCTACTCGTTTAAGTTTTTGATTTCTATATATGTGAATATATCGTTTGAATCATGAAACTTGTGAAGTTTATTCATTATGATATTGATTTTTGTCACTTGATTATCTTGCTAGTTTGGCTTGTGGTATTACTGTTGTAGTTTTTAAAAATCTGTTTATCTTTAGTTCTTTATAATTGAAATTTCAAGTTGCATATTATTTGGAACATGAGCAGAAGTTCGAATCTTTCAAATCTTGTTTTGTTGAACAAAGATGAGTTAATAAAGTCTTGGCGATGTGTCGACATTCTTTTGCTTTTAATGTCGCTATCCTTATTCAATTTCTCAAATTTTTAGATGTGCATTTCACTAGAATTACGTATATTGAAAGCACAAATAGTCCTTTGGCTCATTAGCTTAATAACTAGATTATATTATTTCCTCCAAAATGGTATCCATAAATTATAGCCTCACAATAATTTTAAGCTTAGAAATTAAATACTCTAAAATGCTAGAAAAACTTTAGATGTATTTTAAATATTAGCCCATGTGTTCATACCCGAACCTTGGATTGATACGCTTAAGTAATAAAAGGTTCATGTGCGCATTCCCGTGCTTGGATACCTTTAAATTCAAAATAATTATGTTTTAACCATGTGTACATTTTGTACCTTGGTTTAATATCCAACTTCAAAGAAATACCTTGTGTGGGTATCGCATCTGGGTCCAAATAATTAATAAAATACAAATTAAGTGGTAATAGGCGAAAGAAAAAACCCAATAAAATACAAGAATATCCAAAAATGATTTAAGCCTTACAATAGTCAATAAAAGCGACCGTGCTAGAACCACGGGACTCGAGGGGTGCCTTACACCTTCCCCTCGGTCAACAGAATTCCGTACTCAGTCTTCTGTTTTCGTAAATCATAAATTAAGAGTCAAACCTTCCTTTTGAAAGGGGATTCAAATAAAAGGTGAGTTAGAACACTAAAACTGAATTCCAAGTGGCGACTCCAAATAAATAATCCCTTTTCAAAACATCACTTTAATTGGAAAAACTCTTCTAACTCAACCACGTAATAGGGTTGTGTGTGGGAAAAAGAGGTATGACACAAATATCTTACGTACCAAAGGCTTTGTACATTTTGATAGTTATGTGTTGATCACTGACCGCAGTAACCTTAGTGGGATTGAAAGCATTCCAAAAATACCAAATTTGACCATTGTTGTTGAAACAACAATATTGGAATCCAGCAAATTTCCTGTAACCATCAACTTTTTCTTTTGAAACAAAAGGTTCGAAGATAGCCACAAATTGAGTATTGTTAAGATTAATCTGTTTCTTAAGCCTGTGAATGGCTTTTTTTTGGATCAAACCCCCCTAATGTTCCAAAATATGGTACTAATCGTTGAGACAATTAGGGGTGATGTCCTCCTTTTGATTTCTTCTCAAAGAAGGTTGAGTCTTGTGTCTGTTTCTTTTGCCACTTTTCCTGGTTTCACTTCTTCCTCTTTTAGTAGTTTGTTGTTGATCTTCATTATGATTATGTGAGTGTTGATCCTCCTTTCTCATATCCTTCTGATTATTCGATTGCTCAGCCTCTTGAAAACTATCAGAGATATCATCCTCTTGATTAGTGTTGTTGCGATTTTCCTTGTTCTCATATAAGTCTACGACCAATTGAAGACCAGGTTGATTCCTTATTTCAGTAGGGATAGTAGATGAACTGGAGTCACAACACTGTCCTACACTATCTATTCCATCTACTCTGTTTTTTTGAATAGTTTGACGACTGTTCTGAGTTTGTTGCTCCTCCCCTGGATTATGCTCATTCCCTTTTGAGGTGATTTCATTGTTGTTAGTCTCTGCCCCTTGATCTTGTTGAGAAGATTTGTCTTTTGTAACAGGGCTTAGGATACTTTCTTCTATGGCCTGCTTTGTGAATTCATTTTGATTTGTTGTAGAGTCGGTCTTTTCTCTTCTTTTG
The DNA here is from genome assembly GCF_001879085.1 of Nicotiana attenuata. Lineage (NCBI taxonomy): Eukaryota > Viridiplantae > Streptophyta > Magnoliopsida > Solanales > Solanaceae > Nicotiana > Nicotiana attenuata. The sequence continues at coordinate 30,153,057 of NC_031990.1, forward strand.
CTGTTGGTCGGTTTGAATAAAACTTTGCTCTTCTTTTTTGGCATTTTTTTGTCTTTTTTTTTCTTGGTCTTCTTCCTGCTACCTTTCTTGTTTTTGAACTTAGCATCTTCAAATTGTTGATTCTAAATTGTCTCCAAGCTCAGAGACTTTTGATCTTCTTTGTTACTATTGTTTACTTGATTGCTATCTTATAATCCTATGGCTAGTTGAGGATCCTTTTCCTGATTTTTTCCTTCACATTCTTCCTCTTTTTGTTCAACTTTCTTTTTTTAAAGAGCCCTACAATTGACCAAATAATGATCAATTTTCCTGCAATGCTTGCAATATTTTGGTACCCCTTCGTATTCCAGCTTTTGGGTGTAGCCTTTGAGAGGCGAATCTTCATACGTTGTCCAACAAAAACACTTTGAGGCAGTGGTTTAAGCAAATCCACCTCTACACGGATTTTAGCCATACTTGGTCTTGTTCTCCCCATTGTTGCAGCATCTAAAGCTAGAGGAGTACCGACTGAGCTTAGTAATTATTTTATGTAATGCCAATCATGCATATGGAAGGGCAATCCTGGCAGTAGAACCCATGCAGGGGCCATCGGTAGATCCTCCTCTGGTTTGAAGTTCGGAGACCATTTTTGCAACCACATCTGCATTCAGCCAATTTTGATGACTCCCCCATTTTGTGACGACCCGACCCGTCGTCTTATGTATTACAGCCTCGTTTCCCCCATTTACTGCTTCTTCATGTTTCATTATCAGCAACAAGTGAGTTATAGTTGAATTCAATTGGTTTGGATAGGAAATGAGACACTTAGTCTCTTTAAGGAAGGCTTAAGTTGGAAAGGTCAACCGGACGTTGACTTATGAGTTAGAAGGCTCGGATGTGATTTCCGGTGATTCGGTTAGCTTTGGGGGATGATTTTTGACTTGGGAGTGCGATCGGAATTGATTTTGGAGGCCCGGTGTAGAATTAGGCTTGAATTGGCGAGGTTAGTATTTTGGCGAATTCCGATGGATGGGTGAGAATTTGATCCGAGGGTCGGAATGGAATTCCGAGAGTTGCTGTAGCTTCGTTAGGTGATTTTGGATATGTGTGCAAAATTTCAGATCATTCGGAGGTGTTTTGGTCGGGTTTTTGATCGAATGCGTAATTCGGAAGTTTTTAAGAAACTTAGGCTTGAATTCGATGTGATTTGATGGTTTTAGCGTTGTTTGATGTGTTTTGAGGATGATAACAAGTTTGAATGTGGTTTTAGGATGTATTGGTGTTTTTGGTTGAGGTCCCGGGGGCCTCGGGGTGAATTCGGGTGGTTGAACGAGAGTTTTGAAGTTTGCTTCAGGTCTGTTGTTGCTGTCATCTGGTATTTCCGCTTCTGCGGAAATGGACCGCAGAAGCGGTTCCGCAGAAGCGGGTGAGCCATCGCAGAAGCGGCGAGGTGTGGGTTAGGGTGTTTCGCATAAGCGGAAGTTGGTCGCTT
>NC_031990.1:30154549-30178210 GCF_001879085.1 Nicotiana attenuata
AGATGTAATCTTCGTGAGTATGTTGGGCCAGTCTGGAGGACTTGAGGCCGGATCCTTGCCTATTGCTTGAGCACCGAGGTGCTGATTGTGTGAGCAAGTGTTTTGAACTTATATGTTCAGTATTGCCCCTATTAGCCGGAATGGCGGTTTGGTATTCATGTGATGAGTATGTTAGTACTGCGAGATGTAATTATATGACTTGGTAGTGACGAAGAAGTCTGCAGGATAATAGATGAACTGCTAAGTGATTCGACTCCTATTGTGGATTGATGTGTAGCCCGAATTATGGGCGCGTGAAGAATATTTTCGTGTCTCCTATTTGGGAAGTGAAGTACATTTCATGCGGCGGAATGAGTTCAGACTCAGGAAGACTAATGACTGAGTAACGTATATGATGGTGAAAGGTATGCCGAAGTACTAAATTGAGGCGAAGCAGGGTCATCTCCTGCGGAGTGTTCTTAAGTGGTATGGTCCTTACGTGTATGTTAGAAGATCTCATGTGTAATTGAAGGGTACGTGTTGAAATTTAAAAATTCGGGTCGCTCAAGAGAGTGGACTCAACCGATGTGGCGATAAATGCGAAAGCTGTAGAGGATTACACTACTAGAAGATCCGTGTTTTCACAAACTTGTACATGATTTGAGTTTAATCTCACTATGACATTGTGGCATCATTAGAGTAAAAGTGTTATGAGTTGTTAAATGTGTCTTGATATATGGCTTCGAGCCAAGTTGGGGAGGTTGCTGTTGATTAGCTGATTGCACTGTTATGTGCTATGTTGGTTACGTCTCGAGGTATGCTGGCGAATCGGTTCTAGTTGCAGAAATTGAGCCGAGGATGGGCGAGTGAAGCAAAATTTCGACAAAGGTTATATTATGTTCCATAGGGTATGAGAATTTCGGAATGTCTAGAGTTGTTGTTGGTAAAGAATGCTCGGTGCATAGAGCAGGAAGTTGCTTGGTTGTATTGGGATGAAGGTCTCATTTTACGGTATCGGAGTGTCAATAAAGCACGAGTGGTTCTGTTCGTTAAACCAGGTAATTTGCAGATGAATAAGAGAGAATGACTCTCGAGAATGGTTTTAATGTGTTCAAGTATCTACATGTAGCGCTCAGGTGTTTTAAGGTGGTGTATGTGACTAAAGACAGTGTTTTCAATATAAAATGTCAAGACTTGTGGTATTTTAATGTTGATCATGGGATCCTATGTGTCGATAACTGGAAAGTAAAGGAAGCGAATTTAGATTCGCAGAAAGTTCTCAGAGTGAAGTATTCTGGAATGTGGTATTTCTGGGAAACAATTGAGAGAGTATTCAGTGGCCTATGGGTCTTAGACAGTGTGGTCTTATGTTCGAGTCTCGTGTGGTAAGCTTGGATTGAGGCATTGTGATGCTACAACGAGGAAGAAATATCAAGTGGATGATGAATAAAAAGGGGAAATTAGATAGATGGAATAGCTTGATATAGACCAAATCGGTATGGTAAGATATGATTAATTCTTCGTATGTGTTCGAGGTAATGAGCTTTTACCGGTATTGTGCAGCAAGGCTCTTGAGTTCTGACAGCTTGCTTAGCTTGGTTCGGGTAGAAGGATTCAGCCCTGGCAGTTTAGCTTGTGCAATGGAATTGGGGGAGAGTTCTTGATAAGTTTTACCGTGGTTTAGAGACGTATAAATTGCCTATGGGCATGCGAATCATGGAATGTGTAATGATTTCTCTTCTTGATGGGATTGATGGAGAGTTCTGGACTAGTGGAGTACGTAGATGTTTGTGGTTAGGAAGGGAGATGGAGTTCTCATGTTATACTAGTGTGGTATGGTATATGCTATATGTGGTGGAGGATTGGGATTTGTGTGTGTAAGGTTACGGTTCTGTTCATAATGGAAAGTCATTAAATTCTTAAGCAGCACGGGCAGCTGCAGGTGATTAAAGAATCGATCTTCAAATGATTAAGGAAAATGGTATTGCCAACCATAGTGATTCGACGGGGGTATATGTTCCAGAAAAAGGGCAATGTGATGTAAACTGATAATACTTCGGTGGTATTGCGGCATTTTCTTGTTGGATCGACTGTTGATATTTGAGTTTGTTGATGGCACAGGGAAACTTTAGAATACCTTTCGTGGGATGATTGGGTACTTGAGGTGTGATATGTATTCGTACGGCGCAATTTGGGATCAGGCATAGTGATTTGTGTGCTATATGGAGTTGGAGACTAGGAGTTCTCGTGTTCAGGCTATGCAGTTGTTGCAAATCGTGTGTATCGGCACCGTCTAGCGGTTATTGGGAATTAGAGGTCCGAGTGGATCTTTCTTTGCTTGGTATGCCAAACTTTGGATATGATATTGGATTGTAGGCTGGTTGTCTCAGTGTTGGATTATTCTAGACTATTGTGCTACGGGCTAAGCCGGAAATGCCACGGGTTGGGCAGCAACGTGCATTGGATTATGTTCTTGCAGAATGGTATATAATTCAAAAGAAGCAGCGGACTGCTGAGAAGGATTGCTTTTCTTAATGGGGCATTCGTGATGGTTGTCAGTGCAGAGGTTTCTACCATTGGTTCAGTTCCGGTGTTGAGGGACTTTTCGGATGCGTTTCTTGTGGCCGGGCATGTCGCCGGGCGAGGTTGTGGATTTCGGTATGGATTTGGTGCCAGGCACCGTATCGTACGGCTCCGGCAGGAATTATAGTAGTGGAAGGAGCAGCTTCAGGCTTTCTTGGTAATAAGTTCGTTGGTAAGCTGTTGTGGATACGTGTCTAGCTTGAGTTGGCTTGGTTGGCCCCGATGTGTGCTGTTGAGGGATAGGTTGATTCGATCGTTATTGAGCTTGTTAGTGATCTGAGGAGAGATATGAGTTGCTTTTCGGTGTTGTGAGGCATTATGATTTGTTGGTTATGGGCGCATGTGGTGCGGTTCTATTGGGGAATTCATAGTGAAAGTCGAGCGGGAAGAGTAACTGGATGTTGCTCGGTAAATGGAATGTTGGTTATGACCTATCGGGTTGTGTGTCGTATGTTATTTGTTTCACCGTGAATGTAATGAATTGTTTTGGCTCCAGACATCAAATTGTGCGTGGCTGTCGATTTTGGGCATAGTGACTTGAGTTGCTTCATGTGTAACAGTGTTTGGTTAGGATTGCGCATTGTAGCGAGGCTGCGTTGAGTTATGACCTTTCGGGGTAGATTCAGGTGTTCTATTTCTATGAGGTGATACGGGGTCTCAGCCTTGTGTTGTGATGATACTGATGAGCTTGAAGTACAACTCTTTTGTTCGAGTTATTTTCATGATTTGAGTATATTCAGGTCGTTTCTTGTGGGTACACGTATTATGCAAGTTGTGGCTTAGGCCTGTGTTGAGGTATCATATCACCAGAGTGGTGTGTTGGGTTCGAGGTGATCGTTAGAGTCATTAATGAATACGAACAGAATTGATTGCAGCTTGTTAGAGAGATAATATCAAGGTATGGCCCGGAAATCTGTTCTGATAATAGTCAAAGGGAAGTGGCTTAATGAATGGTGGATCTGAGGAATAGTTACGATTTATCGCGTGTTTCATTTGTTATTGGCAGTATATGGAAGTGTTGGAATAAGACTTTAGCTAATAAAAGGTTTTCTATCGGTATTTGGTTATTATGGGCAACTGCTGTAAATAGAGGCTATCGTTTCGAGTGTTTGGATTATGTAGTATATCATATGATTTCACCTGAGGTTGCAGGTATGGGTTATTACAGCTGGTTCGGGTTTATTCTGGGTATAGATGTGAGGTTCTGATATTGTGTATGATTTCGGAAAGTGTAATGTGGTTCTATGGTTTATGGTTTAAATGGACTGTGAGATTTCGGCTATATTGTGTTGTCGGACCTATATGAGATAGGGTGACGTGAGATCACCCCGGGTATATGCTGGGTAAAGTTATTCAGCTGTTGGTTAGCTTCTAGGACAACTCTAGGTACGCTCGAGGACGAGCGTTGGATTAAGTTGGGGAGGATGTGACGACCCGACCCGTCGTCTCATGTATTACAGCCCCGTTTCCCCCATTTACTGCTTCTTCATGTTTCATTATCAGCAACGAGTGAGTTATAGTTGAATTGAATTGGTTTGGATAGGAAATGAGACACTTAGTCTCTTTAAGGAAGGCTTAAGTTGGAAAGGTCAACCGGACGTTGACTTATGAGTTAGAAGGCTCGGATGTGATTTCCGGTGATTCGGTTAGCTTCGGGGGATGATTTGTGACTAATTGATTTTGGAGGCCCGGTGTAGAATTAGGCTTGAATTGGCGAGGTTAGTATTTTGGCGAATTCCGGTGGATGGGTGAGAATTTGATCCGAGGGTCGGAATGGAATTCCGAGAGTTGTTGTAGCTTCGTTAGGTGATTTTGGATATGTGTGCAAAATTTCAGATCATTCGGAGGTGTTTTGGTCGGGTTTTTGATCGAATGCGTAATTCGGAAGTTTTTAAGAAACTTAGGCTTGAATTCGATATGATTTGATGGTTTTAGCATTGTTTGATGTATTTTGAGGATGATAACAAGTTTGAATGAGGTTTTAGGATGTATTGGTGTTTTTGGTTGAGGTCCCGGGGGCCTCGGGGTGAATTTAGGTGGTTGAACGAGAGTTTTGAAGTTTGCTTCAGGTCTGTTGTTGCTGTCATCTGGTATTTTCGCTTCTGTGGAAATGGACCGCAGAAGCGGTTCCGCAGAAGTGGGTGAGCGATCGCAGAAGCGGCCAGGTGTGGGTTAGGGTAGTTCCGCATAAGCGGAAGTTGGTCGCTTCAGCGGGTCCGCATAAGCGGACATTGTACCGCAGAAGCGGTTTTGAGGGAACCGCAGAAGCGGAGTTCGAGTCGCATAAGCGAAGTTTGGGTTTTTAAGCGAAGACCGCATAAGCGGATTTTTGGCCGCAGAAGCGGTCCCGCACAAGCGAAAGCGGGACCGCATAAGCGAAAATCGCTGTTGGCAGAAAGGTTTAAAGGATTTATTTCATCCGCGAACAAGAGGTAGTTTCCACCATTTTTAAGCGACTTGGAGAGCTTTGGGAGAGGATTTTCGAGGGTTTTGACGGAGAATCAATTGGAGGTAAGTCTCTTGGCCTAATTATTCGAGTTTATGTTGGAAATTACATATAAATTGTGGAAAATTCATCAAAAATGGGTCAAGCTAGGGCTTGGAAAGCTGTGATGTAAAAATGGATTTTGAAAGGGCATTTGAACTCCGATTTTGGTAAAAATTGGTATGTGTAGACTCGTGGCGAGACGAGGAATCCAGTAATGTAAATTTCGTAATTTTTCGAGAAGTAGGCCCGGGGCTCGGGTTTTGCCAACTTAGTGAATTTTGGTATTTTTCGAGTCTTTTCGATTGGGTTATGTTTCTTTAGCCTATTGTAATATATTCGTTTTGGTTTTAATCAGATTCGGCGTGCGAAGAGGTTGATTCGAAAGGAAAAGGCATAGCGAGCTAGACTTGTGGCCGGCTTGAGGTGAGTAATAGATGTAGATGATGACCTGAGAGTTTGAAACCCCGGTATATCACATTGTGACGCTATATTGAGGCGAGACACGTACTCTATGATGAGTGCGGGGTCGATTGTGACTGGGGATTGTGACCTAGTCCGTTCCGAATTATGTTCGTACTGCGTTCTTGACTAGAAATTGTTTGGTAATCATCCTACTTGAATTTTATGAATTGTTTGGGGCTTTGTGCCTATCATGTGCATCCTTCAAGGATCCTTATCACTGTTTCCATGATGCTTAACATATTTCATGATATCAGTCCTGAGTTAGACATTGTTTCGAAATGACTAGTACATAAATAAAGGTTTAAACATTTAGCTCTATAATTCCTAATAATTGAAACTAAAATGAATAATTTGAATGTGCCCGAGTGGCTTGCATGCATATATGTATTTGGATTGAGTGTGGATCGGGCTGCACGCCCCAGCGAATGTTACTACGATATTGCGCTTGGGCTGTAGGAGCCCCTCCGGAGTCTGAACCCCCACAGTGAGCGCGGGTACCCAAATGGATCGAGTTGCGCGCTGCAGCGGTCATGTGCATTGCATTGCCTTCATGCATTTTATATCTGTTGGTCTTAATTGTCATTGTCTGTTGTTGTTTCATCGTTTAACGTGCTGAATCGTTGAGTATAGCTTTATATTGTAATATTTCGGGATTTCTTACTTTCAGCCATTATATATGTTTATTACTCACTGAGTTGGAAGTACTCACTTTACTCCCTGCACCATGTGTGCAGATTCAGGTGCTCCGGAGACTTAGTGGAGCTGTTTGCTGTTTTCGTGAAGTTTATTTTCAGGAGTTGTTGAGGTAGCTGCCTGACGTCCGCAGACCCGACTCCTCCCCTTTGTTTCATTTATCTTTCCATATCCTAGACTTCTTTATTACTATGGATATAGTACGCTGTTACATCTAGAGGCTCTAGACTCGTGACTCCAGATCTATTGGGGAATGTTTGGATATTCGTTATTATTTTCCGTACTATTTTATTTAGTTTCGGATTGGAACCTTGATATTTGCTATTTTAATCGTATTATTTGTTAACGGATTGCGTACTTGGGTTGAGAGTATTTAAATTGGTCGGGCTTGCCTGGCATTAGTGTTGGGCGCCATCACGACCGGGATTGGGGTCGTGACAAGAACCCATGCAGGGGCCATCGGTAGATCCTCCTCTGGTTTGAAGTCCGGAGACCATTTTTGCAACCACATCTGCATTCAGTCAATTTTGATGACTCGCCGGAACCAAATAGTTTTCCAATTGTCCTCATTGAACAGATTAATAAAAACATAGTGGTTATCAAAAATCCCAATTCTTACTGACCCTTTTAGAGAGATAATTTCTTTGAATCTTGACCTAGTTCTGTCAATTTGGGGGTGAGGTCTAAGGAATTGACCCACAATAGTAAACTTACAAGAATCGTCCATAATTCCATAATAATCAGATGCTTTGAAGATGGCAGTAGGCATACCATTGTGAGTTGTGTGTCTAGCTAATAGTTTCTTTTTCTCTTGTTGAATTTCAGCCGGCGATGAACTTGTTGGAGATGAGATTTTATCTGCATATGAGAGTTTTCTTGTGGGATTTCCTTGCATGTGAGAAATCTCCCCTTTAGGCTGACTTTGCTCGTCCAGACGCGCCGCTTGGAGGCCTCCCGACGGCTCCATCTGATGGAGCATGGTCCAAACTCGCTTGAAATAGAGCCCTTAGAGATAAGACTTGAGGAGAGAGAAGAGAGAGTTTTTGGAATTGAAATCATTTTCATAGTAATATTTCTACATTTTCGTTTTTCATACTTAATTAGAACTCATTTGTTGTTTAACTTATTTTCCGCAGTTAACACATTCACAAGGAAGACCTAGTCTTTTGATCACACTAAACTATCCGCTTCCACCAAAGTAGGAATAGAAGTGGTTGCCATCTTTTTTCCACTACTTGAAACGTTGAGATTTAAGTTGCATAATTTCATAATGTGATCTTTCTTCGGATTCTTCTGTTATTATCAAACCTGAAAGGACGGCGAATAAATCTATATTCTCTAACTACAAAAATATCCATTTCGATTACTTGCACAAGTAAGAATTACATATAAGTTTTGAGAGGGAAGAGAACAAAACTTAATCAAGAATTTGATTTGCAAGGTTCGGTAGTATTTACATTTGATTTATTTCCTTGACAGCAGTTCTCTTATTGTTTATATATCCTTTTATAAAAAGACCCTTTTTGCCTTTTTACTTTACTTTTGTATATATATCTTATCACATATATATATCTCGCTCAAATATATTTTATACAGGAAATGGCGGGGTAATTAATTGGATGAGTGCCTATTACGTCCTTTATTTGGTGTATCTAATGGTTTGGCACTATCAAACAATTGTAACAGGAAAAACTTTCCTCAAATTTTTCGATAATTTTTGTGAAAATTTTAGTTGCAGGAGTGCGAAAAACGCAACATATCGTTAATACTTTTGTTATTATCGAAGTACTGCTAAATGCTAATGATCAATTATTTAATTTTTTATTATTAGTAGGGACTTGAAAAAGAAAGAATGCAGATTTCAAAGAGAAGAAAGGGGAAAAAAAGCAACATTATGTCATTTCTATATCTAAAGAAATTGTTATTGAGATATTACGAAGAGTACCTTGCCAAGATTTGACTGAAAATTTAAAGAAGGTATGCATAGAATGGTGTTCGATTATCTACAGTGGGAGCTTTGCTTACTCACAGATTGAACACAGAATATTAAAATCCTCATCATCATTCTCTCAAATGGAAGCAGTAGTTATTACTTTGGCTGATGATCAACATTCTGTAACAGTTTCTTCCTTAGAATGGCACAGTAATCAAAACCATTCATTCCAAGATTTGAAGACTAAAGACTTATATACTACAAAAGATGTATTGGTCCAGACATGGTTACCAATGCCACTGAGGCGAATTATGAGAGTGAATTCTGTGAATGGTTTCGTCTGTTTCTGGTCTACTACTGATCATTCTCGTTTCCATATTTTCAATCCTGTCACCAAAGAACATGTCACAACTCCAACAAATACATATCTAGGTAACTGTTAGACTTGTACTATATATTTATCGGGATCCCGTCGATCTGAAAAAGGCTCTTTTATAGTCGTCATAAGCCTATGTATATAGGCGTTTCGATATAAAAATTATAATTTTGAAAAAAGTAGTATTTGGAGTTAAGTTGAAAAATGATATTTGGAATTTGAAATTGTGTTTCGACATGCATTTCACTTGTAAAAATATTGCAGTTTTCCAAGGGAGATTTTTCTTTTTAGAAAATTTTGAAAAATTGGTCAAAACCACCTTTTAAAAACCCATTTTCGAATTTTTTTCAAAAACTTGCAAAATATCATGGACACTCAAAATTTTTATTTTTTATTTTTTATTTTTTAAGGACAAATGGGTCCTATGTTCACAAAGTGTCCTTATATATATATATATAGATATATATATATATGTGTGTGTGTGAGAGAGAGAGAGAGTGAATTTTATAAGTAAGTAGTTAGTACGTTTCGGGTTTCGGGTCGGTCGGGTCGTACGTACGTATTATTTTTATTTACTTAATAATTATTACTATTTATTTAGTAAATTTTAAATTTTAAAACTTAACTACGTACTATATACTACTAACTACTACGTACTCTACCTACTACCTACTACGTACTAACTAACTATATATAGATATATATATATATGTGTGTGTGTGAGAGAGAGAGAGAGTGAATTTTATAAGATATTGACTTGGGTTTGGGCGTGGGCTAGACATTATTTTATTTCTATAAATATTCATTTATTTAGAATTTAAATTTTAAATTAACAGGCATATCTATAAATACTGGAACTCACCTCTACCAACTGACTATAAAACTCTACATATATATATATATATATATATATGTAGGTTTTGTTGTATCCTATATATCCTAAAAGTTAATTTTAGGGCTCGGAACCTTTTCTAATTCTGCTTTATTCTACATTTTAGGAATTTACTGCTACTTGTATAACAGGTAAGAATATGAATGATGATCCTTCTGCAGTGGGCTTAGGAATTTGCCCACTTTCATATGAATACAAGGTGGTTGTTCTTGATGATGCAGAATCCGGTGTGATTAAACCTTCGATTTTCACTATTGGAAAAGACTATTTATGGAGGTCTTTGAAAGACATTCCATATCATATTCTTGCTCAAGTTCAGACAGTTGCATATGTAAAGGGGGTATTATATTGGTACACAAAGACTTGTACTTCTGCCCATTATCTTGCTACATATCAAATTAAGACGACAAAAGCCCTCATTTGTTTTGATGTTACTAAGGAAGAATTTGATATGATTGTGGTTCCTTTTGAAAGCCTAAAAGAACAAGTAATAAGTATAGCAGAAAAGGGAGGAAGGCTTTGTTTGGTGATCATAAGTTGTGGTCCGATTTGCTCCCTCTTGATCGAGGTATATGTTGCCCATAATATGAATGATTTGAGTAGCTTAAATTCGTGGAACAAAGAGTTGACTGTGACTGCTCCTAGTATTGCATATAACTTAGAACTAGAATTTGTGCACATTATAATTGTTACAGATGAGATTTTGGTGATTCGACTTGAGGGGAGAGACGTTGAGTTTTTCGATGTTGCAACTGGAAAGCTGTTGGGTTTATATTATGTGCCTTATCATTCAACTGCAATCCCTTATGTGCCAAGTTTGGTCGCTCTTCGCCATCGCCCACTACTTGCTTCCTCCTCTAGATTATGATTTGCTTTTCCGTATACTTAATAGCTGATCAAATATTTAATGTTATGTCTACCTCGTCAAAAATGTTTCATGCTATCCGGGGACTTCACAATTTCTGTGTTTAACATTTTTATGGAAGGTCCATTCTTTACTAGAGTATGTTAAAGTTGTAAAACATCAGTTCCATTTAGTGTTGACTAAGTCGGTAGTATAGCTAGTTTTTAGCTTTAAGTTGTTATTTTATTATTGTTAGTTGTAGATATTTTTCCTAGTTTCTAGAGTTCAAATATCTTTTCCTCAAGTTTAGGAGAGTTTATTTAGTGGGATAACAGGTTCAAGCTAATTTGTAAGCCTATATAAGGCCATCAGTGAATTGAATAAACTATCTAACTATTTTCTTGCACAAAAATTTCAATTCTACTTCCAGTTATTCTTTCTAATATTGAGCTTGCAATTCTATTTTGATTCTTCATTTGGTATCAAGAGCCAGCACAATGATTGATCTTCAAGTAGTTGGCGGAATAGAAAAGCTCAATAATCAGAATTACAATACATGGCCAACATGTAAGATGTCTTATATGCACGGCCAAGTTCTTTGGGAAGTGGTCAACGGAAGTGAAGTTACACAACCAGAGGCGGATGATGGGAATGGAACCTTGCGGAAGTGGAAGATCAAAGCAGGCAAAGCAATGTTTGCTCTCAAAACAACAATCGAAGAAGATGTGTTGGAGCATGTCCGTGGTGCCAGAACGCCAAATTACAAAAGAAGTATGGGACACACTTGCTGCACTTTTCTCAAAGAAGAATGACGCAAGGCTGCAGCTTTTAGAGAATGAGCTTTGATCAACAGCTCAACGTTATATGATGATTGCCCAATACTTCCATAAAGTAAAGTCGATACGCCGTGAAATTTTAGATTTAGATTCAACGGCTCCAATTGGGGAAACCAGGATAAAAAGAATAATTATCCATGGTTTGAGGCCTGCATATAGAGGTTTTGTTGCTGCAGTACAAGGATGGCCAAATCAACCATCACTTGTGGAGTTCGAAAATTTGCTTGTTGGTCAAGAAGACATGGTGAAGCAAATGGTAGGAGCTTCGGTGAAGAATGAAGAAGAAGCTCTCTACACCAACAAAGCCAAATAATTCAAGCAACATACTGCTAGTAGTTCTAAAAAGAGCAATTTTCATGGAGATGGAAATTCACGCTCAATGGGAGCTTTGTAAAATCACAGGAACAATAAAAGATTTGAAGGGAAGTGTCACAATTGTGGAAAGAAGGGTCATATGGCAAAAAACTGCTGGTCCAAGAAGAAGTCTGTGGAAAGTAATGCTGCTACGTCAAATTCAAATAAGAAAAGCGAAGATGATTGGGATGCTGAAGCATTTTTTGCTATATAAGAGGAAGATTTAGCACTCACAGCAACAATATCTGAATCAACTGATCATGAGAACAACTGGATCGTTGATTCGGTTTGTGCAAATCATATGACGGGTGATAAGAAAAAGTTGCAGAACTTGACAGCATACAATGGAAGTCGTGTTGTGGTGACGGCCAACAATTCAAGGTTACCGATTGCTCACATTGGTAAGACGATAGTTTCTCCTCAACAAAGTTCCAGCTAGATCTCACTTGATCATGTTTATCCTGTTCCAGGTATGAAGAAAAACTTGCTTTCAATATCACAATTAACATCATCTGGCAACTATGTTCTGTTCGGTCCTCATGATGTGATGGTATATCGTGATCTCAAGAACTTAGAAAATCCAATTATGAAGGGCCGTAAATCAGAGTCAGTTTATGTAATGTCGCGGTGTCAGCATATGTAGAAAAAGACTAGAAAGAATGAGACTGCAGATTTGTAGCACATGCGATTGGGTCACGTGAGTTATTCCAATCTAAGTGTGATGATGAAAAGATCAATGATCAGGTGCTCTTCCTCAACTTGAAGTAAAAACAGACATCGTTTGTGCGGGTTGCCAATACGGTAAAGCGCATCAGTTGCCTTTTGAAGAGTCCAAATTTAATGCCGAGGAACCGCTAGCATTAATTCATTCTGATGTATTCAGAACTATCAAGCAAGTGTCCGTTGGTGGGATGAAATATATGATAGCCTTCATTGATGATTTTTCCAGGTATGTGTGGATTTATTTCTTAAAGGAAAAATATGATTCTTTTTCAAAGTTCAAAGAGTTCAAAAAGGATGTTGAAGCAGAAGTTGGTAAGAAAATTCTTTGCTTGCGAACTGACAACGGTGGGGAATATACCTCAAATGAGTTTGCTGACTTCCTTCGAGAGTGTCGAATACATCATCAGTTCACATGTGCAAACACGCCGCAACAAAATGGCGTAGCGGTAAGGAAGAACAGACACTTAGTAGAAATCTGTCGGAGTATGCTTCATGCGAATAATGTTACAGGACAATTTTGGGCAGAAGCAATGAAGACTGCAGCTTTTGTGATCAACAGACTTCCTCAACAAAGGTTAAATTTTCTTTCACCTTTTAACAAGTTGTGGAATATGAAAGCTAATGTCAGTTATCTGCGAGTGTTCGGATGTGTGTGCTATGTTTTTATAGCAGATCATCTACGTAGAAAAATGGACAAGAAAGCTGTCAGGTGTATTTTTGTGGGCTATGACAGTCAAAGAAAAGGGTGGCGATGTTGTGATCCAATAACAGGAAAGTGTTACACTTCTCGAAATGTAGTATTTGATGAAGCTTCTTCATGGTGGTCTTCAGATAAGAAAGTGTTTCCCGACTCAGATGTTTTCAAGGATGTGTTGGACTCGTCCCAGATTCAGTTGAATGTAGATGAAGCTGAAGGTGCAACTTTTGAAGGTAATGTTGAAGAAGACGTGACTCAAAGTCCTTGGCAATCTGGTGTATACCAACAACCAGGTGAAGAAGGTGAGCCTAGAAGTGCAGCTGCACCACCCACGCTCAGAAGGTCAATAAGGCCTAGAAAGCCAAACCCGAAGTATGTCAATGCTGCCACAGTAAAAGAAGCAGATGCGATAGAACCTAAGACATTTGAAGAAGCATTTAAAGATCCAAGGTGGACTAATGCTATGGAAGAGGAAATTGCAACATTAGAACAAAATCAAACTTGGGAGCTAAAGATGTGAAGCCTATATCTTGCAGATGGATTTATAAAATAAAGCGTCGCACAGATGGGTCGATCGAGAGGCATAGAGCTCGTTTGGTAGCTCGAGGATTTACTAAAGAATATGGTTTGGACTATGATGAAACCTTCAGTCCAGTGGAAAAGTTTACAACTGTGCGAGTCTTACTTGCACTTGCTGCTAGCAAATATTGGAATTTGTGGCAGGTAGATGTAAAGAACACGTTTCTACTTGGAGAACTGGATCGGGAAATTTACATGGTTCAACCAATGGGCTTCTAGAACCAAGAACATCCTGAATATGTTTGTAAGCTAAGGAAAGCGCTCTATGGATTAAAGCAATCACCAAGGGCATGGTATGGTAAAATTGTTGAATTTTTAACTCAAAGTGGTTATTTTATTACATCTGCAGATTCAAGTTTGTTTGTCAAAGTCAATGGAGGAAAGCTAGCTATAGTTCTAGTATACGTCGACGACTTGATCGTAACTGGTGATAATGAAGATGAAATTCTCCAAACAAAGGAGAATTTATCTGTTCGGTTTCACATGAAAGAACTTGGACAGCTCAAGCATTTTCTTGGCCTGGAGATTGATCGTACTCAAGGAGGAATTTTTCTTCATCAACAAAAGTATTCCAGAGATTTGTTGAAGAAATTCGGAATGCTGGGGTGCAAGCCAATTGCAACACCAATTGAACCAAATGCCAAGATGTGTGCGCACGAAGGGAAAGATTTAGAAGATGTGATGATGTATCGACAATTGATAGGGAGTCTGATTTATTTATCTCAAACTCGACCTAATATTTCTTTTGCAATTGGTGTAAGGAGTATTTACATGCACAATACAAAGAAGCATCATATGGAGGTTGTTCGCCGAATGCTAAGAGGGTGATGATTGCAACTTAGTTGGGTACTGTGACGCGGACTGTGCAGGAGACCATGATACCCGTCGCTCAACTACTGGATTTGTGTTTAATCTTGGAGCTGGAGCAATTTCATGGTGCAGCAAAAGGCAACCAACCGTATCTTTGTCAACAACAGAAGCGGAATATCCGGCAGCAGCAGTTTCAGCTCAAGAAAGTACATGGCTTATGCAGTTGATGAAAGATGTACAACAACCAGTAGGCTTGTGATTCCCTTGTATTGTGACAATCAGTTAGCAATTCGCTTGGCTGAAAATCCAGTTTTCCACGCAAGGACTAAGCATGTGGAATTACATTATCACTTTGTTAGGGAAAAATTTTTGCAAGGAGAAATTGTTTTGGAGCATGTTAAAACCGAACATCAAATAGCAGACTTGTTCACAAAAGGTTTAAGTGTCAACAAGGTTGAAAGTTTCTGCTATCAACTAGGCATGGTTAAGATAATGAGAGCTAATGTCGAGAGGGGGTCTTAAAGTGGTACAACATCAGTTCCATTTAGTGATGACTAAGTCTGTAGTGTAGCTAGTTTTTAGCTTTAAGTTGTTATTTTATTATTGTTAGTTGCAGATATTTTTCCTAGTTTCTAGAGTTCAGATATCTTTTCCTAAAGTTTAGGGGAGTTTGTTTAGTGGGATAACAGGTTAAAGCTAATTTGTAAGTCTATATAAGGCCATCAGTGAATTGAATAAACTATCTACCTATTTTCTTCCACAAAAATTTCAATTCTACTTCTAGTTATTCTTTCTAATATTGAGCTTGCAATTCTATTTTGATTCTTCGGAGCAGAGTATACATATAATACAAGGCTTGCTGACTATGCTATGATAAGCCTCACGTGGCTTTTGAGTTACTCTTATATAGTATGTTGTTTGAGTTGACTCAATTTGAGTGCTCCTATTCTTAGTAAATTATTTTGAATAGCAATAGCTAAAAGGGGGCAATGTAGTTATATATTCCACGACAGAAGCAAGATTAGGAATTCGAGAAATTAAAAAAACTGAAAAAAGAGATTCACCTCCTAATATGTGTACATAAATTTTTTTACCTTATATGCACAATGTAATTTTCATGCAAGGGGATCGGCTGAACCCCTTCCTCCCACCTACGCCCCTAAGTATATCTCGACATTGTGTGTAAATGTCTGTCTTATGTCTAATTTAATGTAGTGTTTTTCTCTTTGAACTCTACTCTTCCCTATCACAAAACCAACAAATGTTACTGTGTGCTTAACGTTTAAAGATTAGAGAGGAAAACTACGAATAATTCATCAAATAATCAGATATCTTTTCTATTTCAAGTGTTTGCTCAAACAATAATGTAAATTAGTATTTCTCTGAACTAATTCTAATTTCTAGTCCAAATTCCGAGCCACAAAAATGATAAACAACAATAACAACAACAATAACCTAGTGAAATCCCACTAGTGGGGTCTGATTAACCAAAAATAGAATTTCAGTCAAAGCCTATATTTAGAAGAAAATGAGTTACTGATAACCTAATTTTACTTTACTTCCTCAACAACCTATTTGGGAAAATAACGAAAGCAATAGCGTAACATAGACAGAAAGAAATAAGGAATGAAACGACAGTAAATCCCTAAAATTAAGGTAGAAAACTTTTATAAAGCAAGAAATTGTAAAGTGTATTTCAGTAGTACTTGGAACTTGTCCTTACAAGTAAAATCCATTATCCTTATATAGGGGTATACAATCATAACATTTTTCCTATTTAAGACGAATTCATTATGAGTATTAATTGAATTGATTGCCCGTTAACATTGATAACCATAACTGACACATTTGTAGCTATAAATGCCTTACAACGATTCCGATTCTCCTATCTTATTTACTTCTAGTTCATGTATCTTCCCTTCTTTTTTACCTTGATTCATTCTGTTCGCGCCTCTTCTTTGACAGTTGTTCACGCCTGATCCTCTGTTCCGTACTATCTCGTGGGTGTTTCCCTCGTACCTTCCTTGTATTCTTAATTTCGCTAATCGAGCGTGCCACTTCGCACTACGCCATTATACCACGCGTCATGCTTCGCCGGCTTATTAACATTCCACGTGTGACATCTTTTTTCCACAAATACAGATAGTCCCCCCACTTTTTGAATATTCTCCAATTGAAAAATCAGGAAGTGGTAAGCATTTATGGTGGCAATTTGTTGCCGCCATTTTTCGAGTATCATTGTGTCCCCTTCAAAATCGATGTGACGTATGTCACGTCTATTTAATGCCCATGCCACATTGCTTTTAACGATTGGCTCTGCAGTTTTTCTGCGCTTTTTAGGATTTTTCTGCGGTTGCGTCAGTCACGAAGTGATGGTTCCATTATGACGCTTCATAATGACCTACTTTTAATGATGGCCGTGTCTTCTTATAAATACATCACTCTTTTTTGATCTCTTGAAGTTTTCCTTCTTCAGTATCCGCCATATTCATTAGCCCTTTGGACAATCATATCTTTTTCTACACCAGACTCTCGTAAGGTTGTGATTGTTGACGAACTTGATCTTTCTACTGTCCCTACTAGAAGTAGGAGAGGTGGTAGACTTCGTAGTCTTGGCTCGTTATCTAATTGTGGTTCTTCTTCCCATGGCAGTGTTGCTACGCCTTCCTCTTCTAAACCTTGGGCTCCTTTAATCCCTAGATCCTCCTCTAGGAATAAATATTTAAATGAACCAGTGCGTGAACCCACAGTTGCAGAGATTGTTCATCAGGAATTTTCTTTTGCAACTGATTGCGAAACAATAAGGAATCAAGTCTCTTCTATGGCCTACCTTAATCCTGCTGACCTTTATCCAAGTTTGATCACTACTGGCCTTCCATCCTGGTTCGTAAAAAATATTATTGAAAACCAGATTTTCTAGTTTTAGTCCCTGTTGCCAACAAGAAAATTACCTCATACCAAGCTGGCCGGTTATTCGTTTGTTTACACCTACTCTTTTACTTTAGGGTTCAAACCACCTATCGACCCAGTGATTATTGAATTTTATCGTTATTTCAACGTGTGCCTTGGCCTAATTCTCCCCATAGTATGGAGGGTTGTTGCATGCCTTAGTTATTTATCAGATTTGGTTCCCATGCCTTTCACTTTTCGACACTTTCTTCATCTCTACTCTCCTAATTGTTTTGTGAAGGGGGTTTTTCTCTCATGGCTAGAAGTAAGAGAGTACTGGTTAGCCCTGAAGACGACCAGGACCGTGGCTGGTACGCTCGTTTTGTTTCTCTCCCACTAGGCTCTAATAGATGAAGAAAACATGTCTTTTCCGAAGAAATGGAACTTTGCACGTAAGTTTTTTTTTTTTATATCTCAAAAGAAGAAACCCATGTGATCACATGCCTATTTTTTTAGCAACTATGGAAGTTTCTGATGAAATTCCAACTTTCGTGCTTGGGTAGATAAGATGTTAACTGCTACGCTTATGGAGAAAAGGTCTTGCAAATATCTTTCTCAAAGATTTGGTTGGAAAGTAAAGATGCATGGGACTTTATCCATTTTATTGTCTCGTGGCATTAGTCCTGTGTCTGTTCCATCCACTAGTCTTTCAGTGACTCTTGCCCAAGAAAGGTTTTTAAGTGCTTCTTCTTTAAAAAGGAAAACTGACGGAGCTCATGGCTCTGATGGTGAAGAAGAAACAGGGGAGGATTTTTCGGTGCAAATGCCACGCATCAGGAGACGTGTGGTTTCTCATGATGAAACTATTCCTTTTCATGACCCTTTACCAAGTTCAATCCCTTTTAAACTTACGGAAGATCCGAAGAGTGCCCCTTTAGTGGTTTCTGATGAAGATGCTACTGATCCTCCCCCAGGTTCTGTTGATAGATTGTTTGCTCATTGCTTCGAAGGTGATGAAGCTTTTGGGCCTGTTTCTGAAGAATTGCCCTTGCCTCCCTTTCAATCTCAGTTTCCATTAACCCTCCCGTATCCTTACCTAGTGCTTGGGATTTTGGGGGTGATTTTGAAGCCTTGAAGGGCCTACATGGTGACCGAACACTGGACATCATCATCAAATTCCACGAAGGCAATACCTGGCTTCGCTTCAATCATTCGAACTTCCCTAAAACCTAGATATTGTTTGAAGAACACTTCAAGCGCAGATCCACGATAATAGCTCCTCCTAATTTTTTTAATTATTAAATCTTTTTTTTATTTGAAATATGTAAAAATTTGTAGAACTTAAAAATTATTATGATTTACCTTATATAAATCGTTTTGTAAGCTCCAACCACGAAATTATCCTTTTCGAAAACCTGCAGAGTGGTTTTAGTAGTTTGGCATGATCAAACGTGTTTAATTTCTCTTCACTCTTATACTAATTATTGTTTGAGGAGAGTAAGGTCTGCCTACTTCCAAACTCCACTTATGGGATTACATTAAATTTGTTGTTATTGTTGTTGCACCAATTATCGTTATTGATTTTAATACTTTTTACAAAAATATATTCTTAGATGCTTATTTTGTTTCTTATTGACATTAAATTAGTTGCATAAGTGCACAAACTCGTTGTTACTAGTTTTGTTATTATCTAAGATGCTATTTTGTCATTTATTTGAATATTTGACCTTTCCACCTTTTAGCTATTGCTATTTAAAATAATTCACTAAAAATATGAGCACTCAAATTGAGTCAATTCAAACAACATAGGAGTACCTCAAAACAGCATAGTCAGCAAGCCTTGTATATGTATACTCTGCTCTAGTAAAGAATAGGACCTTTTCATGAAAATGTTATACACTCTTTTTACTTATAGAAATTGTAAAGTCCCCGGATGGCATGGACATTTTTGACGAGGTAGACATAACACTAAATATTTGATCAGCTATTAGGTAAACAAAAAATGATTATGAGAAGCAAATCATAGTCTAGCACCTAACAGCTTGTTTGGAGGGTTATTACATATCGTTTTATAATGTATCGTATTATATTATATTGTATTGTACTGTATTATTTGACGAATACAATGTTTGGATAGATAGTATCGTTTGCCGTTGTTTCATGATATCATGCACCAGCAAAACTTGCAATATTATTAAAAGAAATCATGATACGGGATAAATTATTATATAAAAAGATATTGTAAATGATAAATAAAATTATTTAATAATAATGAAGGGTGAGATGAGAGAAAAAGACCAGGTAATGACGTGACCATACCAAATTGGTCGTTACATAAAGTGGCACATTTCGTCGTTATGTAACGACGAATTTAACGATACAATACAATAAAATTTAAGTAACGATCAAAACAAATATCGTATTTAAAATAACAATACGATACAATACAATATCTAATAACCATTGCAAGCAATAGAATAGTACAAGAGGAGGAAGCAAGTAGTGGGCCATGGCGAAGAGCGAC
Source organism: Nicotiana attenuata (assembly GCF_001879085.1). Taxonomy (NCBI): domain Eukaryota; kingdom Viridiplantae; phylum Streptophyta; class Magnoliopsida; order Solanales; family Solanaceae; genus Nicotiana; species Nicotiana attenuata. The sequence continues at coordinate 30,174,212 of NC_031990.1, forward strand.
CAAACTTGGCACATAAGGGATTGCCGTTGCATGAAAAGGCACAGAATATAAACCCAATAGCTTTCCAGTTGCAACATCGAAAAACCCAACGTCTCTCTCTTCAAGTTGAATCACCAAAATCTCATCTGTAACAATTAAAATGTGCATGCATTCTAGTTCTAAGTTATATGCAATACTAGGAGCAATCACAGTCAACTCTTTGTTCCACGAATTTAAGCTACTCAAATCATTCATATTATGGGCAACATATACCTCGATCAAGAGGGAGCAAATCGGACCACAACTTATGATCACCAAACAAAGCCTTCCTCCCTTTTCTGCTATACTTATTACTACTTGTTGTTTTCGTATTTCAAAAGGAACCACAATCATATCAAATTCTTCCTTAGTTACATCAAAACAAATTAGGGTTTTTGTCGTCTTACTTCCATGTGTAAGATAATGGGTAGAAGTACAAGTCCTTGTGTACCAATATAATACTCCCTTTACATATGCAAATGTCTCAACTTCCTCAAGAATATGATGTGGAATTATTTCAAAGACCTCCATGAATAATCTTTTCCAATAGTGAAAATCGAAGGTTTAATCTTACGTGATTCTGCATTATCAAGAACAACCACCTTGTATTCATAAGAAAGTGGACGACATCCTTAGCCCACTGCAGAAGGATCATCATTCATATTCTTACCTGTTATACAAGTAGCAGTATAATTCTTTTAAAAAAATAATAATAAATAAGTAGCAGTAGAATAAACAGAATTAGAAAAGGCTCCGAGCCATAAAATTAACCTTTAGGATACAACAAAACCTACGTATATATTGTAGAGTTTTATAGTCACTTCGTAGGGCTGACTTCCAGTATTTGTAAACACATGTTTATTTAAAAATTTGAATTCTAAATAAATGAAAATTCTCTAATAGAAATAAAATATGTCCATCCCAAGCCCAAGTCAATATCTTATAAAACGACTCTCACACACATATATGGTAAAAATTGCACGGGGCGCCCTATTTGGTTTCCCCCATTTAACCTATACCCATTTTTTTTAAAACTTTTAACTTGTACCCACTTTTTAAATAACTTCAGCCCCCTTTCTCCTCCTTCGTTTTCTTCTTCTTCTTCTTCTTCTTCTTCTTCTTCTTCTTCTTCTTCTTATTCTTCTTCTTATTCTTCTTTCTTCTGCTGCTGTTGGTGCTGCTATGGAACTTCAGTTCATGGGATGATTGCCATAAATATGGGCTATAAAATTGAAAAGTAGGGAGCCCAGTTGTTCTATGTGAAATTTTTCCTATTTTATCTGCTTTGGATTGGATTGTGCATAAATAGATTTGTTAGATGATAATAGTGGGACCGTTCGATAGTCCTTCCATTCTAAGCAAATTTATCCAAAAGTTTCTAAAACCAAGATGATGGTTTGTAGGAGACAACAGTTCGCGGTAGGGATTAAATTCTAAGCAAGTCCAAGTAAAGCACCATGGAGTTTATGAAACCATTTCGAGTTTTCTTTTTCCCTTTAGAGTACGACTTTATTCTTCTTGTTTTTAGTGTGCTGCTTTACTTGGACTTGCTAAAAGAAATGGTGCTTCAATCTGCTTTGGATTGGATTGTGCATAGCTAAGGCAAAACAAAAACTTCAGCTCTAGAGCTGAAGTTCGCCAGTTACAAAACAAAAACTTCAGCTCTAGAGCTGAAGTTCGCCAGTTACAAAAACAAAAACTTCAACTCTTCGCCAGTTACAAAACAAAAACTTCAGCTCTAGAGCTGAAGTTTGCTAGTTACAAAAACAAAAACTTCAGCTCTTGTGATGACCCGACCCGTCGTCTTATGTGTTACTGCTCCGTTTTCCCCGTTTATTGCTTCTTCATGTTTCGTTATCGGTATGTGGTGTGTGAGAGTTGATTTGGATTGGTTTTGATAAGAAATGAGACACTTAGTCTCTTTTAAGAAGGCTTAAGTTGGAAAAGTCAACCGGACGTTGACTTATGAGTTAGAGGGCTCGGATGTGATTTCCGGTGATTCGGTTAGCTTCGGGAGATGATTTGTGATTTGGGAGCGTGATCGGAATTTATTTTGGAGGTCCGGTGTAGAATTAGGCTTGAATTGGCGAAGTTAGTATTTCGGCGAATTCCGATTGATAGGCGAGATTTTGATATAGGGGTCGGAATGGAATTCCGAGAGTTGCAGTAGCTCCGTTATGTCATTTGGGATGTGCGTGCAAAGTTTCAGATCATTCGGACGAGGTTTGGTAGACTTTTTGATCGAAAGTGCATTTCGGAAGTTTTTGAAGAACTTAGGCTTGAATTCGATGTGAATTGATGATTTTAGTGTTGTTTTGTGTGTTGTGATGATTGGAACAAGTTCGCATGATGTTTTGGGTTATGTTGGTGCCTTTGGTCGAGGTCCCGGGAGCCTCGGGATGATTTCGGATGGCTAGCGGGGAGTTTTTGGAATTTCATACAGCTGAAGGCATGCTGTTTCTGGTATTCTCGCTTCTGCGGGTCTTGGACCGCAGAAGCGGAGCCGCTTAAGCGGAGCTGTGATCGCAGAAGCGGCGAGGAGATGGAAGGCAGGATCCGCATAAGCGAAAGAGCGGACCGCAGAAGCAGTACCGCTGGTGCGAAAGTAGAACCGCAGAAGCGGGTTTTTTTGGAAGTTTAATGAAGACCGCAAAAGCGGAAATTTGGCCGCAGAAGCGGTCCTGCATAAGCGAAAGCGGGACCGCAGAAGCGAAAACTGGACTGTTCAGAAGGGTTTTTATTCAATATTTCATCCGCGAGCTTGGGATAATTTCCACCATTGTTGGGCGACCTTGGGAGCTTTTGGCGAGAATTTAAGGGAGTTTTGACTGGGAACCGATTGGAGGTAAGTCCCCTGACTTAAATACATGGGGTTATGATAGATGTAACATGGAAATTGGTTGAAATTCATTAAAAAGGGGTAAAACTAGGGCTTGAGTTTTTTATATTCCAAATTGGGATTTGATAGGTCATTTGAGCTCGGATTTGGGAGTTCTTGGTATGTATGGACTCGTGGCGAGACGAGGAATCCGGTAATGTGAGTTTTGTAATTTTTCGAGAAGCGGGCCCGGGGATCGGGCTTTGCTAGTTTCGAGATTTCTATTATTTCTTGGTTGTTTTCGATTGGGTATTGTTCCCTGGGCATATTGTAATGTATTCGCTCTGATTTTGGTTAGATTCGACGCGCGTGGAGGCCGATTCGAGGGGCAAAGGCATCGCGGGCTAGAGATTTTGCCGGTTCGAGGTGAGTAATGATTGTAAATGATACCCTGAGGGTTTGAAACCCCGGATTTACACCCATAGTGTTATATTGAGGTGACTTGCACGCCAGATAGAGAGCGTGGGGTAGAGCACCGTTGGGGATTGTGACTTGGTTCGTCCCGGTTGTTGATTTTACCGCGTATTTCGCTATGACTTGTTATTTTTCACTAGAACTTGGGCCTATTGCCATATTTGGGGCTTATTGCCGACTGTTTGAACTCCCTATGAGCTATCATCACTGCTTTCCTCACTATTTGAAATATTATTTGAACTCAGTCCATTGTCATTACACTGTTTCATGAACTCAGCTATATTTTTACTCAACCTCGAGTTTTAACTGATATTTGAACTACTGTTTGAGCTGAGCATTATTGTTTCTTTACTGATGCCCGAGGGGCTTATGATTATTTTTGGACTGATTGAGGCCGAGGGCCATATGTGAGGATATGCTGAGTGATGTGAGGAGGCTTTCAGGCCTCGAGTGTATTGTGAGGAGGCTTTCAGGCCTCGAGTGTGCTGTGAGAAGGCTTTCAGGCCTCATGTTGATATGTACAGGCTTTCAGGCCTTATGTTGATATAGCGCTTGGGCTGTAGGAGCCCCTCCGCAGTCGGCACACCCACAGTGAGCGCGGGTACCCATTTAGAATTGGACAGTGGTAACAATGACACTGTCATACGTGTTTTGGTCAGGTAACAATGGCTGACCAGTGGTAACAATGG
>NC_031990.1:30178333-30181770 GCF_001879085.1 Nicotiana attenuata
TTTCGTAATTATTGAAAGGACCATTTTCAAAAGAGATTTGAATTGAGCCGAAACATTTCTAAAGAGTTCTCTGATTTCACTGTTTTCTCGGAAATTGTACCCGGCTTCTGTACAGCCCGTTGGTTGCTTTACGTGATTTCTTGCTGCTCAGTTATTATTTACTTCTATTACTCACTGAGTTGGAAGTACTCACTTTACTCCCTGCACCTCGCGTGCAGTTGCAGGTATCGTTCACCCGGTAGCGGGTTATTAGCGGATTAAAGGTATTATTATTGTAGCTGAGCAAGGTGACCGCCAGCGTTCGCGGCACCGGATGTTGTCTTTTGTTTTCCAGAAACTTTACTTGTATATATTTATTGGCCTGTAGTTGTGTTAAGGTTTTTTTTAGATGCTCGTGACTTGTGACACCCCGGTCGGGTTGTGTTGGGTTGTACATACTGGTTATTATTGTCGTTAAGCTATATTCACCTATTCGTTTATGTTTAATAAATATTAAAGAGACGATTTGGGTTAGTTGGCTGGCCTTGTCTTCACGAGATGTGCCATCACGACCGAGTTTGGAAATTGGGTCATGACAAGTTGGATCAGAGCCTAGGTTACTAGGTCTCATGAGTCATGAGCAGGTTTAGTAGAGTCTCGCGGATCGGTACGGAGACGTCTGTATTTATCCTCGAGAGGCTGCAGAACCTATTAGGAAAACTTCACATTCTTGGAACTCTTATCGTGCGTACTTGATTCAGATTGAGATATAAGTCCTGAAATTCCTTCCACACGTCTGTATGCACACGTGAGCTCTCAGCGTTATATGCGCCTTGATGGCTTGTGATTCCCCGATCGAGGGGCGAGAGGTAATCTGTGTGAGTATGATGGGCCAGTCTGGAAGACTTGAGGCCGGATCTTTGCCTATGGCTTGAGCACTGAGGTGCTGATTGTGTGAGCAAATATTTTGAACTTACATGTTTGGTATTGTCCTTATTAGCCGGAATGGCGGTTGGATATCCATGTGAGGAGTATGTTAGTACTGCGAGATGTAATTATATGACTTGATAGTGACGAAGAAGTCTGCAGGATAATAGATGGACTGTTAAGTGATTCGATTCCTATTGTGGCTTGATGTGTAGCCCGAATTATGGGCGCAGGATGAATATTTTTGTATCTCCTAGTTGAGAGGTAAAGTGCAATACATGTGGCGGTATGAGTTCAAGCTCAGGTAGTCTAAATTGATTGTGTAACGCATATGATAGTGGAAGGTATGCTGAAGTACTAAATTGAGGCGAAGCAGGTGGGTTAACTCCTGCGGAGTGTTCTTGAGTGGTATGATCCTTATGTGTATGTTAGTAGATCTCATGTGTAATTGAAGGGTATGTGTTGAAATTTGAGAATTCGGGTCGCTTAAGAGAGTGGACTCAGTTGATGTGGGGATGAATGCGAGGGTTGTAGAGGATTTCAGTACTAGATGATCTGTGTTTTCACAAACTTGTACATGATTTGAGTTTAATCTCACTGTGGCATAGTGGCATCATTAGAGTAAAAGTGTTATGAATTGTCAAGGGTGTCTTGATATATGGCTTTGAGCCAAGTTGGGGAGGTTGCTGTTGATTAGCTGATTGCACGGTTATGTGCTATGTTGGTTACGTCTCAAGGTATGCTGGTGAAACAGTTCTAGTTGCGAAAATTTAGCCGAGGATGGCACGAGTGAAGCAAAATTTCGACAAAGGGTATATTATGTTCCATAGGGTATGAGAATTACGGAATGTCTAGAGTTGTCGCTGGTAAAGGATGCTCGGTGCATAGAGCAAGAAGTTGCTTGGTTGTATTGGGATGAAGGTCTCATTTTACGGTACCGAAGTGCCAATAAAGAACGAGTGGTTCTGTTCGTTAAATTAGGTAATTTGCAGATGAATAAGAGTGAATGAATCTCGAGAAAGGTTTTAATGTGTTTAAGAATCTACATGTAACACTCAGGTGTTTTAAGGTGGTGTATGTGACTAAAGACAGTGTTTTCAATAGAAAATGTCAAGACTTGTGGTATTTCTTTTGTGTTGATCATGGGATCCTATGTGTCGATACCTGGAAAGTAATGGTAACGAATTCAGATTCGCAAGAAGTTCTTCAAAGTAAAGTATTCTGGAATGTGGTATTTCTGGGAACATTTGAGAGAGTATTCAGTGGCTTATGGGTCTTAGACAGTGTGGTCTTGTGCTTGAGTCTCGTGTAGTGAGCCTGGGTTGAGGCATTGTGGTGCTACAGCAAGAGGGAATATCAAGTTGATGATGAATCAGAAGGGAAATTAGATGGATAGAATAGCTTAATAGTGGACCGAATCGGTATGGTAAGGATATGATTAATTCTTCGTATGTGTCCGAGGTAATGGGCTTTTACAGGTATTGTGCAGCAAGGCTCTTGAGTTCCGACAGCTTGCTTGGTTCGGGTAGAAGGATTCAGTCCTGGCAGTTTAGCTTGTGCAATGGAGTTGGAAGAGAGTTCTTGATGAGTTTTACCGTGGTTTAGAGACGTATATATTGCCTATGGGCATGTGAAGCATGGAATGTGTAATGATTTCTCTTCTTGATGGGATTGATGGAGAGTTCTTGACTAGTGGAGTACGTAGATGTTTGTGTTTAGGAATGGAGATGGAGTTCTCATGTTATACTAGTGTGGTATGGTATATGCGATATGTTGTGAAGGATTGGGATTTGAGTGTGTAAGGTTACGGTTCAGTTCATAATGGAAGTCATTAAATTCTTAAGCAGCACGGGCAGCTGCAGGTGATTAAAGAATCGATCTTCAAATGATTAAGGATAATGGTATTGCCAACCATAGTGATTCGACGGGGGCATATGTTCCATAAAAAGGGCAATGTGATGTAAACTGATGATACTTCGGTAGTGTTGCGGCATTTGGGATCGACTGTTGATATCTGAGTTTGTTTGATGGCACAGGGAAATTTTAGATTATCTTTCGTGGAATGATTGGGTACTTGAGGTGTGATATGTATTCGTACGGCGCAATTTGGGATCAGGTACAGTGATTTGTGTGCTATATGGAGTTGGAGACTAGGAGTTCTCGTGTTTAGGCTATGCAGTTGTTGTGAATCTTGTGTATCGTCACCGTCTAGCGGTTATTGGGAATTAGAGGTCCGAGTGGATCTTTCTTTGCTTGGTATGCCAGATTTTGGATATGATATTAGATTGTAGACTGGTTGTCTTAGTGTTGGGTTATTCTAGACTATTGTGCTACAGGCTATGTTGGAAAATGCCACAGGTTGCGTGGCGAAGTGCATCGGATTTTGTTCTAGCAAAGTAGTTTGTATCCCAAAGACCAGCAGACGGCTGGGAAGGATTGCGTTTCGTAATTGGGTCTTCGTGGCGGATGTCAGTACAGAGGTTTCTACCATTGATTCAGTTCCGGTATTGAGGGACTTTTCGAATGCGTCT
>NC_031990.1:30187091-30188450 GCF_001879085.1 Nicotiana attenuata
AACTCAGTAAGTAATAAGAGTAAATAAAAACTGAGCAGTAAGAAATCAGATAATTTCACGTCATAGCACTACAGCAAATACAAAACATTTCCAAAACAGTATAGAAATCATTTATCTCATTTAAAAATCCAAGTTCAGTAAAAATTCTTTTAAAAAAATGTCTTTCTAACATTTTCAACAAAGAATCAATGAAGTTTAGATAAAAAAATGATGAAAGTCATAAATAGCCCCTCGGGCAAGACATGTATCATAAAACGCCCCTCGGGCATAATACCAACAGAACCAGCCCCTCGGGCTACCTCACAATCACTCGTAATCAGCCCATCGGGCACAACATGTATCAGGATCAGCCCCCCGGGCAACAACATATCTCAAGTTCAAGTCAGCAGGAGCCCACCTGAAAAATAAAGTTTTAATTCGAACTTGAGCCCGAATGTTGAATCCACTTTTTTTATTCTTTCTCTTTCCTCCCTTATTCTAAAAAGGGAAAAAAGAGAAAAGAGGGGGAGAGGGATTCATCACCAATATTTGATTGGATCTCTAATCTTCTTCATTCCTTCCCATGACAATAACTAGAATGAAAAAAAGGGGAATGTCAACGCATCCGGGAAAAAACGATTAATCTCTATCAATAGACCTGCTAAAGCCCCGAACCATAGCGTACTTAGTACTGGTGCCACAGAGAGATATGTTTTTAGATCTCGCATTGAAAAACCTCTCTTTTGATTTGTGGCGACCAATTATTGAACTCCTCCCAGAAACTTCAACAATTTCTGCTCAAGTTGTGACACATTTTCGTTGGGAACCTGAATACCGTGGCCATCAGTGGCCTCTGCTGTTGTGTTCTCTTTTCTGATGTTGTTCAAATCTTCCATCTTGCTTTTGTTCTTGTTCTTAACAGGACTAAGAGGAGGAGTGGGTGGAGGGCCCCTGGATCTCGTAGAATATGATGATGTTGCCAGAGTGCACGAACTAACCGTTGGGGAGGGGAATAACAAAACAAAAACAAAAATAAAACAAAAGGTAAACAAAATAGTGAGGATCATAAAAAGTATTGAAATATTTAAACACGTAGTGCAGGAATGTAAAGCGTGTCCTAATTTGGGAACCTCGTTGTGCCCGAGGTGGGCCTAGCGACAAGTTGATTTGGAGAACTTGGAATGCTAAATGCCTCATTTCATTGATAAAGATAAGACGAATCCCAAATCGACATTAAATAAACAGGAAATGAAAGTTACTAATGGCCATTGGCCTTGTTACATTTTAAAGCAAAAAAGATAAAATCCTATCTACTTGTTCCCAGAAGGACCTTCCCCAAATTCGGCATCCTTGGCTCCGTCGAACAGCTTCCCCAACTCG
>NC_031990.1:30188550-30288405 GCF_001879085.1 Nicotiana attenuata
TCGCAGATGCGGTCCATTTCTCGCAGATGCGGTCCCCTGGCCGCAGATGCGGAAATGCTGGAGGCAGTGAGGTTCTTTTAAATCGGGGATTGGGTTCATTTCGACACCATTTTCTTCCATTGGAGCCGATTTGGAGCAACTTTGAGGTTCCATTTTCACCACCAAGCATGAGGTAAGTAATTTATGTTAGTTTTGAGTTAAATACATGATTATATACGGATTTTGACATGGAAATTTGTAGAAAACTTGGGGTTTGAGGAAAACCTAGAAAATTGATATTCTTGGAATTTGACCACGATTTTGGGTATGAAATTGAGAGTAAATTATATATTTGAGTTCATGGAGTCATGGGTAAGCATAATCTACGAAAATTTTCGGAGTCCGGGCACGTGGGCCTGAGGGCTAATTTTCGGAGTCCGGGCACGTGGGCCCGAGGGCGTTTTTGTCAACTTTTCGATCGGGGTTAGGAATTGTTATAAATTGGATTAATATGAGAAGTTTATCGTGTATTAATGAATTTGCATAATCATTGGCTAGTTTTGGGAGTATCTAGCATCGATTCAAGTCTTCGGAAGGGCGTGGAATGCCGGTTATGGATCTTCGGAGCGAGGTGAGTCTCCTTTATAACCTTGTAAGAGGGAATTGTACCCATAGGTGAAATAATTGATTTTGTGCTCCTATTTGTGGGGGATACGTACGCACGAGGTGACGAGAGTCCGTGCGTAGCTACTAATATGTGTAAGTCCGGGTAGTCTAGGACCCAAAAGCATGCTATACTTGGAATATCTATGATCTTATTGACGGTTGAATTTCTTAAATCCTATCGAACTGGTAAATGAATATCTAAGAGGATTAAACTTCATTTTCTTAAATCATTAAAAGAGAATGGCTTTTATTGGGGTAAATGTTCCCCGATAAATTCTTAATTTGCTGTTTGATCATGTATTTCTATGTGTACCTGCGTCGCATGTATGATTCGCGAGCAGGGTGATTGTTTAGTTAAATTTGACCGCGTCGCATATATGATTCGCGAGCGGGGTATTAGATGCATCTATGGTTCATGCCGCTCGACCCTCGGCAATGCACATTTTACATTTATGTTGGATCGGGTCGTACGACCTCGGCATGAGTTGCGCATGCTTGTATTGCTTGCCTTGAGATTTATTGATATTGCTATCTGCTCTCCCGACTTGAGATAGTTGTTAATTAATGGATTATGAATCCGGAGGCTTTAAATAAAAAGGAACTTTCACCTGTTTAGGGACTCATTTGAACCTACTGTTGTTCTTAATAAATCTGTGAGTTATCGCATTAATAATACTATTACTGGACCTTTAGTAAGTGTCGAAGGTTCCATCTCGTCTCTACTTCTTCGAGATTAGGAGGGATACTTACTGAGTACACGTTGTTTTCGTACTCATACTACACTTGTTGTGCACTTTTGTTGCACAGGCACATGTACTTCTACTGGCCTACTGGGCGTAGAAGCATGGATGATACTGGGACTAGGTGAGCTGCAGTACTCGAGGCGACCCACAGCTAGTATAGTCTGTTTCAGTGTATTGTATTTACTTTCTGTCCAATTTCTATTTCGGACGGATGTTGTATTGTATTGTTTCTTAGAAATAGCTCATGCACTTGTGACACCGGGTTCTGGGGATGTCTATGGGTTTATTCAGAAATTTAAAATTGTTAAATGTTTCATCATTTATTCAGTGGAATTTATCATATATTGTTTAAACGTATAAAAGAAGAGATTTCAGGAATATTTAAAATGAGAATTTAATTAAGTAATTTGGTTGGCTTGCCTGACAGCGGTGTCCGGCGCCATCATGGCCCTTAGTTGATTTGGGGTCGTGACAAGATTGGACAGGTTCACCAAGCTCTTCAGTACCACTTTCAGCGGTGCATCTTCTGAGGATCCCCAGGATTATTTAGACAGTTGTCATGAGGTTCTCAGGAACATCGGGATAGTGGAGACCAATGGGGTCGACTTCGCTGCTTTTCGACTGTCTGGATCCGCCAAGACTTGGTGGAGAGATTTTTGCTTGGCTAGGCCAACTGGGTCGCCAGCTCTAACTTGGGATCAGTTTTCACAGCTATTCTTGGAGAAGTTTCTCCCTATCACTCAGAGAGAGATCTATCGGAGGCAGTTTGAGCGTCTCCAGTAGGGTTCTATGACTGTCATCCAGTACGAGACCAGGTTTATTGATTTGGCTCGACATGCTCTTCTTATACTTCCCACTGAGAGAGAGAGTGAGGAGGTTCATTGAGGGACTCATTCAGCCTATTCGACTTCAGATGGCCAAGGAGACGGGGGAGTGAGATTTCTTTCCAGGAGGCGGCCAATGTGGCCAGGAGAGTTGAGATGGTTCTTTCACAGGGGGGTAGTCAAGGGTCTGACAAGAGGCCTCGTCATTCAGGCAGATTCAGTGGTGCCTCATGTGGAGGCAGAGATTCTTTTGGTAGAGGTCATCCTCCTAGGCCTTTTCAGTCAGCACTTCAGGTTTCTCACGGTGCTTCAGGTGGCCGTGGTTCTCATATGCAGTATTCTGATCAGCAGTCCTATAGTACATCGCCAGCTCCTATCCGTGCACCTCCGCTTCAGAGTTTTCAGGGTCGCCAGCCCCAGCAGCCGAGGGCTTGTTTTACTTGTGGCGACACGAGGCATATTGCTAAATTTTTCCCCCGAGCATCGAGCAGTTCTCAGCATCAGGGTTCTCGTGCCATGGTTCAGGCACCGAGTGTTCCACAGCCCGCTCAGCCAGCTAGAGGTGGGGGTAGAGGTGCAAGAGGTGGAGGTAGAGGTACTAGAGGTAGAGGCCAGCCAGCAGGAGGTCGTCCCAGAGATGCGATTCAGAGTGGTGGGGCTCAGCCCCGATGTTATGCTCTTCCAGCCAGGCCTGAGGCTGAGGCTTCCGATGCAGTTATCACAAGTACTGTCCTGGTTTGTAGTAGGGATGCTTCGGTGCTATTTGATCCAGGGTCTACATACTCTTATGTGTCATCTTATTTTGCACCGTATCTGGTCATGCCTAGTGATTCTTTGAGTGCTCTTGTTTATCTGTCTACACCGGTGGGTGATTCTATTGTGGTAGATCGTGTTCATCGTCCTTGTATAGTTGTGATTGGGGGTCTTGAGACTCGTGTAGATTTGTTACTTTTGGATATGGTTGATTTTGATATCATATTGGGGATGGATTGGTTATCACCTTACCACACTATCTTGGACTGTCATGCCAAGACCATGACCTTAGCCTTGCTGGGTCTACCTCGTCTTGAGTGGAGAGGGACTCCTGGTCATTCTACCCGTAGTGTTATCTCATATATGAAGGCTCGGCGTATGGTCAAGAAGGGGTGTTTGGCTTATTTGGCATATGTTTGTGATTCTAGTGCCGAGGTTCCTTCTATTGATTCTGTGCATGTTGTTCGTGAGTTTCCTGAGGTATTCCCTTCAGACCTGCCGGGTATGCCACCCGATAGGGATATTGACTTCTGCATTGATTTGGCTCCGGGTACTCAGCTCATTTCTATTCCGTCGTATCGTATGGCCCCGCCTGAGTTGAAAGAGTTGAAGGAGCAGTTGCAAGACTTGCTTAATAAGGGCTTTATTAGGCCTAGTGTCTCGCCTTGGGGTGCTCCGGTATTGTTTGTTAAGAAGAAGGACGGATCAATGAGAATGTGTATAGATTACCGGCAATTGAACAAGGTCACTATCAAGAATAAGTACCCATTATCGCGGATTGATGATTTGTTTGACCACATTCAGGGTGCCCAATTGTTTTCTAAGATCGACTTGAGATCTGGCTACCATCAATTGAGGATTAGGGCATCCGATGTCCCTAAGACAGTTTTCCGCACTCGGTACGGGCATTATGAGTTCTTGGTGATGTCATTCAGACTGACAAATGCCCCAGCAGCTTTCATGGACTTGATGAACCGAGTGTTCAGACCTTACTTGGATTCGTTCGTGATAGTCTTCATTGATGATATTTTGATTTATTCCCGCAGCCGGGAGGAGCACGAGCAGCATCTGAGAGTGGTTCTTTAGACTCTGAGAGATAGTCAGTTGTATGCTAAGTTTTCGAAGTGTGAGTTCTGGTTGAGTTCAGTTGCATTGTTAGGTCACGTTGTTTCAGCAGAGGGTATTCAGGTGGATCCAAAGAAGATAGAGGTAGTCAAGAACTGGCCTCGACCCACATCAGCTACAGAGATTCGGAGTTTCTTGGGTTTGGCAGGCTATTACCGTCGGTTTGTGGAGGGGTTTTCATCTATTGCAGCCCCGATGACCAGGTTGACCCAGAAGGGTGCCCTGTTCAGGTGGTCAGACGAGTGTGAGGCGAGCTTTCAGAAGCTCAAGACAGCTTTGACTACGGCGCCGGTGTTGGTTTTGCCCACAGGTTCAGGGCCATATACAGTTTATTGTGATGCATCTCATATTGGACTTGGTGCGGTGTTGATGCAAGATGGCAAGGTCATTGCTTATGCTTCGCGTCAGTTAAAGATTCATGAGAAGATCTACCCAATTCATGATTTGGAGTTAGCAGCCATTGTTCACGCGATGAAGATTTGGAGACACTATTTATATGGCGTGTCATGTGAGGTGTTCACGGATCACAAGAGCTTGCAGTATTTGTTCAAGCAGAAGGAGCTAAAGTTGAGGCAGAGAAGGTGGTTGGAGCTATTGAAAGGCTACGATGTCACCATCTTATATCACCCGGGGAAGGCCAATATGGTGGCCGATGCTTTGAGTAGAAAGTCAGCCAGTATAGGTAGTCTTGCATATATTTCAGTAGGTGAGAGGCCGCTTGCCTTGGATGTTCAGGCTTTGGCCAATCAGTTCGTGAGGTTGGATGTCTCCGAGCCCAGCCGTGTGTTAGCTTGCACAGTCGCTCGTTCTTCATTATTGGAGCGCATTCGAGATCGGCAGTATGATGATTCCCATTTGTGTGTCCTAAAGGACACGGAGTAGCACGGTGGTGCCAAGCAAGTCACAGTGGGAGATGATGGAGTTTTGAGGATGCAGGGTCGTATTTGTTGTGCCTAATGTGGATGGACTTCGCGAGTTGATTCTAGAGGAGGCCCATAGTTCTCGATACTCTATTCATCCGGGCGCTGCTAAGATGTATCAGGATCTGCGGCAGCATTATTGGTGGAGGAGGATGAAGAAGGATATTGTTGCGTATGTAGCTCGGTGTTTGAATTGTCAGTAGGTGAAGTACGAGCATCAGAGACCTGGTGGTTTGTTCCAGAAGATTGAGATTCCTGAGTGGAAGTGGGAGCGTATCACTATGGATTTTGTTGTTGGACTCCCACGGACTCAGAGGAAGTTCGATGCAGTGTGGGTTATTGTTGATAGGCTGACTAAGTCAGCGCATTTCATTCCTGTGGCGATTTCTTATTCTTTTGAGAGGTTAGCTGTGAGATCTATATCCGGGAGATTGTTCGTCTTCATGGTGTGCCCGTGTCTATCATTTCTGATCGAGGGACGCAGTTTACCTCGCATTTCTGGAGGGCAGTTCAGCGTGAGTTGGGCACACGGGTCGAGTTGAGCACAGCATTTCATCCTCAGACGGACGGGCAGTGAGAGCGTACTATTCAGATTTTGGAGGATATGCTCCGAGCTTGTGTTATTGACTTTGAAGTCTCGTGGGATCAATTTTTTCCTTTAGCGGAGTTTTCCTACAACAACAGTTACCAGTCGAGCATTCAAAAGGCTCCTTATGAGGCTTTATATGGTAAGCGGTGTCGGTCACCAGTTGGGTGGTTTGAGCCGGGAGAGGCTCGGTTGTTGGGTACGAATCTAGTACAGGGTGCCTTGGACAAGGTTAGGATCATTCAGGATAGGCTTCGTACAGCTCAGTCCAGGCAAAAGAGTTATGCCGACCGTAAGGTTCGTGATTTAGCATTCATGATCGGTGAGCGGGTGTTGCTTCGAGTGTCGCCTATGAAGGGCGTGATGAGATTTGGGAAGAGGGGCAAGCTTAGCCCTAGGTTCATTGGCCTGTTTGAGATTCTTTATCGAGTGGGAGAGGTGGCTTACAGACTTGCGTATCCACCGAGCTTATCAGCCGTGCATCCAGTGTTTCATGTGTCCATGCTTCGGAAGTATCACGGCGATCCATCCCACGTGTTAGATTTCAGCACTGTCTAGTTGGACAAGGATCTGTCCTATGAGGAGGAGCCGGTAGCTATTTTAGACCGGCAGGTTTGTCAGTTGAGATCGAAGAGTTTCCTTTCTGTTCGTGTTCAGTGGAGAGGTCAGCCTGCTGAGGCATCGAGCTGGGAGTCCGAGTCCGATATGCGGAGCCGTTATCCCCATCTTTTCTCCGACTCAGGTACTTCTTTCTTATGTCCGTTCGAGGACGAACGGTTATTTTAGAGGTGGAGGATGTGATGACCTTTTTCATCACTTGTTTTAGAAATAAGTTTTGTGTTTCGAGGCCTTAAAACCTCTTTTTTGTCTTACCTCGATTTACGTGCGCAGTCCGGGCATGTATCCGGAAAGCCATTATGTGAAAATTTGTGGAAAATGATAAATTTTGCTTTTAAAATGAATTTAAGTTGACTTCGGTCAACATTTTGGGCAAATGGATCCGGACCCGTGATTTGACGGTCCCAGAGGGTCCGTAGGAAAATATGGGACTTGGGCGTATGCCCGGAATCGAATTCCGAGGTCCCAAGCCCGAGAAATGAATTTTTAAAGAAAATTGTTTTCTCGAATATATGTGAATTTTTGGAAATGAAATGTGTTTGGAATTTGATGGTATCGGGCCCGTATTTTGGTTCCGGAGCCCGGTACAGGTCTTATATGTGATTTAAGTCGAGCCTGTAAAATTTGGTAAGAAACGGAGGTCATATGACGTGATTCGGAACCTTAGTTGTAAAATTTGAAACTTTGAAAGTTCTTGAGATTTTCTTTGATTTTGATGCTAAATTCATAGTTGTTGATGTTATTTTAATGATTTGATTGCACGAACAAGTCCGTATGATGTTTTTAGGTTAGTGTGCATGTTTGGTTTGGAGCCCCGAGATCTCGGGTGAGTTTTGGATAGGCCACGGAGTGAAATTTGGACTTAGGAATTGCTGGTATGTTGCAGACCTGCAGGCTTCGCAATTGTAAAGCCTGGCTCGCAAATGCGAACAATGCACCGCAAATGCGAAATATGGCCTGGGCTGCCTTGGTCGCAAATGCGACTGCAAATGCGATATCATATTTGCGAAGGTTCCCTCGCAAATGCGAAGGTGACCAGAATTTGCACTGTGCCGCAAATGCAACAATATCTTCGCATTTGCGAAGTTAACAGGTTCTGAGGGGTTCGCAATTGCGAACCCTGGTCGCAATTGCGACATCTGCAACCTGCAAAAATCATAACTTAGACGCATTTCAACCATTTTTCAAACCCTTTCAAAACCAAAACACTCTTGGGCGATTTTTCAAAGACAAGTACTCCTCCAAATCGATTGTAAGTCATTTCTAACTTGTTTTTATTAATCTTTAACATCTTTTCTCATGATTTCAACTCAAAATCAAAGGTTTTCATGGGGAAAATTGGGTGTTTTGGGTAGAACCTATGTTTTTCAAATTTTGGGGATTTGGACCTCGATTTGAGGTCCGATTTCAAAATAAATATATATTTGGGTTCGTGGGTGAATGGGTAATCGGGTTTTGGTTCGAACCTCGGGTTTTGACCATGTGGGCCCGGGGTTGATTTTTGACTTTTTGGGAAAAACTTTAGAAAACCTATTTCCATGCATTAGAATTGATTCATTTAGCATTTATTGATATAGTAAAGTAACTTGTGCCTAGATACAAGGGAATTGATGGTGGAATCAAGAGGTAAAGCGATAGTTGAGGCTTGCATTGTGTTCGTGGCGTCGAGGTAAGTGTTTGGTCTAACCTTAGCTTGAGGGATTAGGAGTTGTATCTTAATTGCTATGTGTTAACTGTGGAGTACGACGTATAGGCATGGTGACGAGTATCTATACATCGGTGTCAAGCATGTACGTGAGTCTTGTATTGAAATTGTTATGACTCTGTTGTGGTCTATTCGTGTTTCATATGAAGATTATCATTGTTGTTCCCTTGCCGGGATTTTTGTTATATTGTTGTTCCCTTGCCGGGATGTTGTTGTTATATTGTTGTTCCCTTTCCGGGATGTTGTTGTTATATTATTGTTCCCTTGCCGGGATGTTGTTGTTATATTATTGTTCCCTTGCCGGGATGTTGTTGTTATATTGTTGTTCCCTTGCCGGGATGTTGTTGTTATATTATTGTTTCCTTGCTGAGATTCTTTTATGATTGGTGTTGAAATATGAAATGGGAGCAGGTTGCACGCCTGCAACGGTAATATATAAAATGGGAGCGGGTTGCATGCCTGCAACGGTAATATATGAAATGGGAGCGGGTTGCACGCCTGCAACAGTACTATATGAAATGGGAGCGGGTTGCACGTCTGCAACGGTATTATATGAAATGGGATCGGGTTGCACGCCTGCAACGGTATTACATGTGTACTTGTTCCTTATTTCCTTATCTTTTGCTGGTAATTGATTTATGGCGTTCCTTACATTTCTCTATTGGTATTCTGCTGTTATCTATTACTCCCCGCAGCATGTTTCCCCCGCCCAACTTTAACTGTAATTATCTGCTTTTATTTTTCGTTGTATATGATTTAACTGCACAGGTTTATTTGGTAGTCTGGTCCTAGCCTCGTTACTACTTCGCCGAGGTTAGGCTAGGCACTTACCAGCACATGGGATCGGTTGTGCTGATGCTACACTCTGCACTCTTTTGTGCAGATCTCGGTGCTATAGCTTTCGGACGGCAGTGAGATTGCAGCTTCTTGTTCATCAGGCGACCTGAGGTAATCCTGCAGGCGTCCACAGGCCTTGGCATCTCCTTCTATCTTTTTATCCTGTTTCTTTCATGTATTCCCAGAGACGGTGTTGTATTACTTTTTCAGACCTTTATTTGTAGTACTCCTAGACAGTCTGTGAAGTTGTGACACCAGTCTTGGGTGGATTTGTTATGGATTGGTATTGGTAGTATTATTTAAACATTTCATTTCAGTCTTCCGCTTATTAAATTCTGTTGTTTATTAAATGCTAGTTCTTATTATTAACGGATTAAAATGGAAACAAGGTAAATAATTCGATTGCTTGGCTTGCCCAGCTTTCACTAGTAGGCGCCATCACGACCCCCGAGTGTGGGAAATCCGAGTCATGACAAGTGTGTAATTGTCCAATATATATACTGAAAGGGAAAACGGATAAGATGAAATCAAGGACGAGTGTATGCGCGTTTATTGGATACCAAGGGAACGAAAGGAGGTTTATTTTGTTTTTCTAAAGAAAAGAAGGTAATTGTTAGCACAAATACCAGTTCTCTATAATAGGATTATTTAATAAACTATGTTCCTAGATGTAAACTAGTTTTACAGGAACTAAGCAAAGAAATAATGTGTGAATCATCTAAAATTCAGGTGCTCAAGAACATATAACTTTATATGTCGGAATTGGCGTTCCATTGCATTTAAGTAGTGGGAGAAACCTTAATAGATAAAATTTACTACCTTCAAGTAGTGAGGGTAGTGTTGAGCAGAGAACACTACAGGAAGAAGTCATTAATATTTCAATACCGCAAGGTAATGAAGATAATATTAGTAGTACTTCATCGTAGTGGGAGACTAGTAAGGAAAATTATAGTTTGGTATGTACTCTTGGGAGAGTTTCTTAACAAAGATCCCTGAAGAGCTTAATACCAAACTAGTTAGTTACGACAAAGCACAACTAGAAAAAGATTGCATTTTAAAATAACTTGGCAAGTTCCTTTTAGCAAACACTTATTGGCAGATACTTTTAATAGTCTTGCAAAAGGATAGCTGTAAAAGTTATAGATGCATGGTTATGAGTCTAAGTGGGAGATTGTTATGGCATATATTATTAACCATGCATTTAGATATAGTATATTCTAATAATTGTCATGGTTAAAAGTCTAAGTGGGAGATTGTTGGGATATATACTATTAATCATGGATTTTGGTTTGGATATGGTATTTATTATGGAACAATTATTTATTCAATTTTAATAATATTTTAAATAGATCATATATTCGTTTGTGTCCTTTACTTATATAGTAGATGATTTAGTGTATAGAGTTTAGCTTATACACGGAAGATTAAATCATCGGTTCTTATAAGCATAAAGATCATGTTCACAATCTAAGGATGGAATTGGACAAACCATCAGGAATGATTGTAGCACAAGATTAAATATAATTTATCTTGATTATGGGAATGGTTTAATTCCGACTTCTTGTGCTAGTACATTTTGTATGTATTGAACGGACCAAGTAGAGATAAGTATTTTATACTGGCTTAATAAAATAAATTCTCTAGCCATTAAATATACTTATACTCTTAATCTTGATATAATTATTATTAGTTGTGTATATTATTATTGTTTTAATTTATTAAAACGCGAGATTCTTTCGTGGGTCAATATGTCTGGACAATAATGATATACATTGGCAAAGTAATAGTTAGTTGATGTAATCCATGTCTCGGTCTAGAGATTGATGATACACCTTTATGAAAGCTTATAAGTTTTCATGTGTAAACCCTACAGGTGAATTTTCTATCCGTCACATGAAATAAGTTAGGCGAAAGTCTAAAGGAAATAATCAATGAATTAAATTGTCAGTAATTTAATTTACTTGATTAGTATCTAAATCTTAACATGGGGAGTTAAATAAGGTTTAATGGAAGAATTTCGAAATTGAACTGAGGAGTGCAGTTACGAATTTTTAGTGGAATAATTCGTAATTTATTATGGTAGTATTAATTCGTATATTTCGAATTAAGTCCATAATAGGAAGTCTCGTTAATTAAATACTGCAGTCCCTGCTGTGCCCGAAAAATTAGGAATTAAATGGAATCATATTTTTTGGTGGAAAAGGAAGACCCAACAGGTTTAGGAAAAGGGTTTTAAACCCTAAAACATGTGGCTATATAAAGGAGTCTTATTCCATAAGGAGACCATAGTTTTTACTACACGGTTTTCCTAGGAGAAACTCGCCCACACGAGTTTTGCTAATTTCGGGCATTGTTCGGGTCACACAGCAGAAGACCGTGGAACTGAAGGATGATCTCGTGGATGATTTTTGCTCTTGCTTGGAGGATCTTCTCGCGATCAAGGTCACGCTTCAAGAGATAAGCATCGATTTTATGTTCTATTAAAATCTGTGATTATGTGTTGTCTATACTACATGCAAGTGATCCTGGCTATTTGCTTCCGTTGTTTATACCCGTTTCCCATCAAGCCGTTGTGTAAGCTGCTTGTAAGTTGCTACTGCACGCTGATGTGTAAGCTGCTACTGCAAGCTGCTGTGTAAGTTGCTTGTAAACTGCTACTGTATCAGATATAGATAATCTTCTACCGGGGTAATATTTATCCATAACGGAGTACCGAAATGAGAAGCTTCTTCACGAGGCTTATTTTCAATAGAGTACTAAATAGATAAACATATTTGCGGCGGTGCCCCAAATGGATAAGCTTCTTAAGCTTATTTACAACGGAAAACTAAATGAATACTTTCATTTTCTCAATTATATAGTCCGTTAGCGAGCACTTTTTCTATCTATATGGTACGAACTTGAATTAGTAATTCCAATAGTTTTCGAATACTGGATAATTAAAATAATAATTTTTTTTAGTGACAGTTACTATTATCGAAAGTGCACAAAAAAGTCAAAAACGTACCCTTTTCGTACTATTTAATCTCCATAAAAGGAAAGGTAATTGTTAGTTTCAACAACAACAACAACGACCAAATGAAATTTCACTAGTAAAGACTGAGAGGGTAATGTATACGCTTACTTTATCCTTACCCCGAGGAATAGAAAGGTTGTTTTCGAAAAAATATCGACTCAAGAAGACGAAAAGAAGTTTCATCAAGTACTTAATAATCAAAATCATACCATGAACGAGGCATTATTGATTCAAGTAATAGATAGAAAATTAGAAATGATAAAATGTGAAAAAGGTATATTAATTAACTTGCCTATGACTATCCTACCACCCACAAGACTATTACGAACTTACTGTTGGCATATATGTAAGAATCAGTGACCGACAGTACAAGGTTTACCAGGCAAGGTAAAAACGAAGAGGCTGAAAAGCACTTGTCCCACTGTTTTTTAACCTTATTTAACCTGCTGAAATCAATGTTCTAGAACCGATTCAGAAAAGATAATGTAGTTATAACAAAATGAATTTAGATATATAATCACAACATAAAGAATTTTTGTACTATTTATGCTATGTCGCCTATATATAGTACGATTCCCGTTTATTATTACTTGTTCACTATACTAAATATATATTTTCACCTTTACTTGTCAATTTTATTAAATCAACAAAAGACCATATTTTTTTTGTATGTTTTACCCTTATCATTAACTACTCATTTCACAAATCATTTTCTCAAGAATCTTTGAAATTTAATAGGAGTAATTATTATGAGTAAAACTGTAAAATGCATATATTTTTTTTTTAAAGGGAGAGCAAAATTAAAAATAGACAATTAAAAGTGAATGAAGAAAGTAGTATATTTGCCTTATTTTTGAAGTTACTAAATTTTCAAAATAACCTTCCAGGTTCCAGCTGCTTCAACTTCAAATATTACTTTTTCCGATTCTCAACCAGCTTATATGTAATTACTTTTTAGGTGATAATCTGATTGTGTAACAATTCTTTCAATAATGTGAACGAACCAAATTCTAAAGAAATAAGTTTTTTTTTTTTGTGTGTGTATTTTCATTTAGTTGCCGACGGGCGACGGTATAGTAGTACTTGAAAAAGGTGAGCTACAACCACCAAAAGATGTGGTGCAGTGAAGGTGAAGGTCTCGGTTTTGAGCTCTGGGTACGGAAAAATTCTTGGTAGGAAATGCTTTCCCGTGAATGGGGCATTACGC
Source organism: Nicotiana attenuata (assembly GCF_001879085.1). Taxonomy (NCBI): domain Eukaryota; kingdom Viridiplantae; phylum Streptophyta; class Magnoliopsida; order Solanales; family Solanaceae; genus Nicotiana; species Nicotiana attenuata. Next base: position 30,201,530 of record NC_031990.1, read on the forward strand.
GACGCGAATCCGGATATAATCGGGCTCCAATTTAGGTGCCAGACGCCGGATGGAAAGTCAGAGACACATTGACTAATTTCTAATAACAGTCTTTTAGAGTGGCTAACAACACCATACCCACTAACAAAATTATTCTGAGGATAATAACCTATTATAGTCTTGCTCCTCTCTATTTATAAAGTTCATGGTTGGTGAGTGAAAACCTCTCTATTTATAAACCTCTCTATTTACAAAACTAGTGGTCGATGAACACTTTTTCCTCAAATTCTACCTCCCTTTGTTTTCATCTTTATTGTTAAGATCGTGAAGGATTTAAACTTCCTAGAAAATGAATGCAGTCCATTTTTTTTAACATCTTCAAATTTTGAAATTTAATGATGATGCACAGAGACTTATCGATTTTTTCCTTGATAAAATGGTAACTCAGCCAAATAATCAAAGATGTTCAAATTTGTTTTAACATAGTACTATTAGAATCGACAATCTATTAAGCAACTTCAATATATAAGATTCCTCCAAGTATTACAAATCCTCCTTACTCTATCCCTCACGGGTTGATTGGAGATTCGATGTTTGTACTCATTGTTTCGTAATATATTCCTTTTTAAAAATGTTTGAATAGATTATATCGCTTGATGTAATTTAATAATATTTTATTGCTTGATTTGATTGTATAGTATTGCATACTAATACCCTAATTACTACAAGTATTAAATTTATCAACAATTACAAAATAATTTAAGACATCTCAATTTCTTATTTTATCACCAATTATGCCTCGTAAATATTTTAAGTTATTAAATTCACCAAAACCCTAACGAAATTATTCAAAGGCACATTGGTCAACCAAAACCAATAAAAAGGGTCTTAGCATAAAAAACGTAGGTGAGAATGCTAAAAGGGAGATAAATAGAAAAATGAAGCGGCAAACAAACATGATGTCTAATACGTATAAGGTGAAGTTAAACACAAAAATAGAACTATGAAATAACAACATAACCGGGGGAAAAAAGGACGTAACAATCGAATCACACCAAATGAGTCGTTACATAAAATAGGTCTTTTCGTTATTACATACCAACGAATTTAATAATACAAAAAAATTTTAGTAACAATTAAAGTTGTTACTAAAATAGCGTCCAAATATGTACAGACTAACGAGAAATCATAAAATGTTTTCACCAACTACTATACATGACATATTCACATGTTTGCTTACCAAACACTAGAAAATATGAGAGAAACTCACTCATTTTCCCATAGGAAACATTTTCTTGAAGATGTTTTTCTTCGTACCAAACACACCCTACATGGCTACATCCCTCCAGGAAATGGGATGGATTCACAGCAATGGTAATAGCCATTGGCACCATACACAAACCTTTGTGAAAGATGAGCTTCACGGATAAGACACTCTCCCCATTCTTCCGAGCCATACTGACCAAAAATTGCTCGTGCATCAAAGGAATCAGCATTTCCTGATCTATTTTTGCTACCAATTAGAGAACAGTAAGTCGGTGGCAACCTTGACAACAAAGAGAGTTATGCAACTGGTAGCATCATGATAGAGACTTTAAGCCGACTAATAAACAAGACTATGCAATGAAAGAATTAAAAATGGCACCTTCTGCTGTGTCGCGCATTCATTATAGTTGCATGTAACTGTATTAGAAAGGGCAGAAAAGGCTAATCAGGAACTTTAAAAACACAAAAATAGCAACAACAAAAAAAAAAGAATATTAATTTTTGTAATTTTTATCACGAGAATTTCATGGATAAGCTATACAAGCATTCTGGTATCAAGTCTAAAAGGGAAAAAGGCCACCAGAGACTATAGAATACATCTAGAAAAGTAATTGTATCAAGTACAAGTCTAAAAACAGTTTTAGGGGGGGCAAGCATTTCTCAAAAGTGACCAATAAAGTAAGAATATAATTGAATAAGATGAAGCATAATTTTCAAGTATTTAATACTTGATGCCAGAGCAGAAAAAGAAATGAACACCGCAAGAAAGCACCAGCAAGCAAAATGCAACTGAAGAAACAAGTTCCAGGCATATAAAGTTGGAATGCAGGAGGTGAGAAATGTGTTACGGTTTGAGAGTTCTGAATTCGAAGAAGTGTCAGAATTAAAATGGATGCATGAACTGCTTCCCTTTCCAAAATAGGGTCGAACCATTTCTGGTTGTATTAAGAGATCCTCTACCGGGTGCCTTATGATTTTAGGCCCTTGCTCTTTTAGGATAGCCGAGAAATCCCCGGGGGCCAAGTGGTGCAAAGTTCGAAACACGGTAGCTAATGAGTCTGCCCTCAATCCTTCTCCACTTAAATATCTGGCTTTTGTACCACTAGATCAAAGCCCTGGGGCGCTTTTAGACGCTTGCGATGAATAAATTGCTTTTATGAAAAAAGAAAGTGGAAGGGTCGGTGGGGAAGGAAAAGCAAGGAAGAAGCAGCACTAGATTGAATGGTCAATATATTTGAGCGCAGCATCAACAGAAATAGAGTCCTAATGGACAAACAATAAAGGCACTGCCAACAAAATTAACCAGAATAAAGAATTAACACCTTTAAAGCTATACCTTTAACTTCCGGTTTGCATCTTTTTCAAGAACAAGACCAGCTTCAGTAAATGCATCAATGATGACCTCTAGAAAGGCTAAGGAATGACAAATGCTAGTAAACTCCATTAGAAATGACACATGCAGAGAAATTAAAATTAGTGGGTACAGTAAGGGAAGAAGATGCCAGAAACTGTGGATACGACAAGCACGTAAAAGTCGGGCTTCACCACCAATTACTTCCACAGGAGCATATACAACATAAGCTTTTGCCGGAGAACCTCTCATGCACTCCTGCAGGGTAAGAACAAATCTGAGTTCCGGCCAAGAAAAATTGAGACCTTGTGAAATCTCATTAGAATCAACAGGCCAGAAACATGCAGCATCTAAAATCTATATGATATGTAGTCTCACTCTCATTCTCTCTGACACACACATGTAGAGACCAACAATTGAAGAAGCAAAAATAAAAAGAGAATGGTGTCGCATGAAAAGGAAAATGCATTCTCTAGATACAATATAAGTGGGTCAACATTGCTACCAGTGGCACAGTTGAAGGCTCTAATACACATTTACCAATTGTTTGTTTCGGAGTAAAAAAATTACAGAAGTCTATTTGCTAATTCACATTTCCACTCTCATGCGTTGTCATTTTTTGGGTAATACTTTTAACTTTTAAGCATATAAACTCAAGGCAGGCCTGATCTATGTTTCTTCATCAATTGGCACTGTTTCGCTACAAAATATTAACTGTAATATCACTACTAATTCTTGTATCCTGTTTGGAGATGTTTTCTTTCTTCTTTCAGTGTTTCCCCAAGCCATTAACTTATTAGCCCGTGAGAGAAAATCATCAAACCACAAGAAAATATTTGAAACAAGCAAACTGCTATAGTACAACAAATAGACATCAGAATCCATAAAATAAATCTGAGTGGACCGTATGCATATCTGAGGTAAACACATACTGCAAGCCCCGCAATTACTCCCCAAAAAGGAAAAAGCCAAAGAAAAAGTCACTAGCGAAGTACAAGTAAATTGATTAAGTTAACTCGAGTTATTTTACATTGCACAACAAAATATTGAAATTTTGTGGTGCATGGGAAAATTACATCACATTCAAAACATGTATAGTTATAAAAGGAAAAAAGCAACAAACACGTCAGGTGACAACTCAAATTTATTCGAACCTTATAGTTGGACATTTCAAGTATCTCTAATACGAGATCTATCATTTTGTTTTTGAAGTAAAAGATAAAGTGCAAGTTAAATTTAGACAATATTTAATACTGAAAAAACAAAATATAGATGATCTTCATGCATATGAACCTACACAATATAAAAACAGTAGTTTCTGTAACACAATACGAAAATTTCCAATTTGACAGTTGCAATAATCTTAGGCTCAAGATGCTAAAAATTGTGAATACTGAAAGGTGACTTGCTCTTAGATGTCTTCCCTCAATGTTCATTCAAGAAGTTTGAGCCGAGGAGTGATCCTTTCCTACTTTGCTCTCTTGGTGACTTAAACCAACAATCTTACGGTAGGTGGAGATTCCTTACCACTAGGCTATCCTTCCATTGTTTCCTTTCACTCCTCTCTTACTTTGTTCAATGAATCCTAGATCCAAATTATGTTTACTGCATCAAGATAGCCATTAATAGTGAAGTGCATTAATAGTGGTGCTACAGCAAGAAAACCATTAATCACCTTCTGCTCAATCTACAACATCTTTCCATGTTTCTTCGTTATTGGACTCTACTTACATGAGCTGGGATGAGTAGTGGCAGACGGTGTTTTGATCATTTTTCTTATGGGAAGGGCCAAAACTACCCCTATCATTTGGTAAATGGTCTAAAATTACCCTCCATCCACCTTTTGGTCCATAAACGATAGGGGTGGGGCCCCGTTTAATGCGTTGGCAACATATTACTAGGTCACGTGGCTATTTGTTGTAGTCATTACATGCGGGTATAATATACCCGCCCATTATTTGACCTACCCGAATAATAGGTTATCCATTTCTTGTGCGTTAACCTATACTTTTTTATGCAGATGATTAGCAACAGATGATTCACCCAAAGATCAATTGCAAGCAGATAAGCAAATACGAATTCCACAGATAAATTTCAAGGGAAAGGGTTATGATGCCAGTTAAATTGTCATAACTAAACCAGCTGTGTACAAAATAAAATTAGCTTCAATTAGGAGATGATATAACTTATGCAGATAAGAATTAACATGTAATGGTTATCAACTATAGCAGCCTGAAGTGCATAATTGTATAACTTGGATAAATACTTACCAAGCCCTTCAGTCTTATAGACACTGGTCGGCTCTCCAAAGCATCAAGTACTTTTGGTGAGACACTCTGGTTTATTTTGAAAAGTTCAAAAGAGAAAAAGATATTATAAAGGGACAAAATGGCCATTAAAGTAGAAATGTTTACCCGCAAAACGTGAGCAGCTGCTTCAAAACGGTCCTTATTCCAAAGCTTCAGCATGAGCACAGTCAAGTGGAATGTTTTTGGATTAATAAAGATGGACTTCTCAATTCCCAACTCTGTTGAGTGGAAAAACGTTGGTCAATTTTGTCAGAGATTAAGAACTAGAAGCACCGAGTCCCCATGCTAGGTTGAAACATAGGGATAGATATTATAATAAACATAAGGAAATGAAGAGATAAGAATTTTCAGCTTTTACAACAACATTAGTACATGAATCCTTTTTCTCTCATCATCTTTTAATCAAGGCAGAATACCTAATAACCCATAAACTTGACACGAATTATCAGTAGCACATCTAAACTATTCATAATCTTAGTTACTCCTGGACTTGGCTATTTGATAGTCCTTATCCCCTAAGATGCTGACATGGCAAAGAGCTTAGGTAAGTGCGAGTGACGAGAAATTGAAGAATCAGCTAGAGTTGGGGTATTTTCCACCCGTTACTTGACAGTCGTATACAATGGTTTATTTATTCCAATTGTTTAATTCTCCTAAGATGCTGACATGCAAAGAGCGTAGCAAGAGCATTTATGTCACTTCCTGGAGATGAGAGTGTCCAGGGGTTAAATGCTGTCAAATATCCAAGTGCAAGGGTAATTAAGACTATGTGCAACTAATAACCCGTGCCAAGTTTACGGGGATTTTAGCTATCCTGCCCTTAAGAAAATTAACACAGTATATAGAATCTTATACCTAATAGTTCTGAAGCCTTTGATTCTGAGATAGGGGACTTAGACACTTCAGTAATTCCAAGAACTGAGTTCTGAAAGTTGATGAGTTTGTTGACCAGTTCAGGATATATGGCTAATGGAAGCGATACAAAGTGAGAATAGTCCTGATTTTGGCTTTCAACTGCCTACAGGAAACAAAGAGGCACAAATAAGACTTGGAGGACTAACTCAACTTTAATCCTGAAAGAGTTCCTCGACAAAAAACAGAAGTCAAATAAAGTGGCCTTATTTAGACGTAATGCTATACTTTAAACAAATTACTGGCTAAAATATGGCTGTTTAGTCATGATTTTATCCTTAATAGAATCAATAGAAGCAAAATAGACAGAATAGCCTTAGTAAAAAGACTGTTGATTAATAACTTTGCAGAACTGAATGTTCAAGCAGAAATGAGATCAATCATAAGAGATATAAGAGTAATACAGGTAGCGCCGTCGCGTAGACATGAGATTATTCCTAACTGCAAAGCGGAGCCCTATAAATCAGTATATGCACTTTTAATAAACTAGTTTCTGAGCACGTGCATTGCACGTGTATCCCATATTAATTAATTAAATAGTACGAATGAGATATAAATATTATTAAACTATTGATACCATGTGTATCACGAATTTTGAAAAAGCATACAAGTTCAAATTGATGAATAGTAAGTCTTTTTTTTTTGTCATTCCGATTAATGGTGAGTCTATTAAATTTGTCGGGAATTAATGGTTAACGTCAGTTTAACTTTTAAAGTATGTTTGCCTATATGGAGCAGTTAAGTCCTACAAGTGTCCCAAATGATCTTGAATACTTTCTTCAATGTTTTTCCAAATTATTTTCATTTTTCAAAACCGTAAACTTAATTTCTTATACTATAAACCCATATTAGTATAATTAAATTCCTAAATCCAAATAGCAAAGCTCTATAATTGACTTCTCTAAGATTTTGTGGATCTTTTCTGCACTAATATAACCTTACCTATCATAGGCTGCCTAGAAATTTTTATGTGAAACTCAAGTAGTTCTTCTATCTTAAACTGATTTTTATCTCTTTTTTCTTTTCTCTCGGAAGGTAAAATATAGTTAGAGAATGATAGTAACTAAAGAGGAAAACATCTAGGAACTCCAGCTATTTTTATGCACAATTAAACCGGCATTTTTTATACACCAATCAGCCGTATCTTCTCTTTTGTAACAAAAATAATTTCATTTCTTTTACCCCCCCCCCCCCCCCACTGACGCTTGTTACTCGAGTCTCTCTACCACTCCAAAGCAAAAGCATTAAGGAAGAAGTTGTTCTACTTTTTCAAAGAAAATAACCAAATAAGAATGTGTCTAGCAAATAAAAAGGTCATATAGCGATACTCATTTCGCATATCATGTTATAATCTATAAAATTTGAAAATATGATAAAATTTTAAGTTATGGTCTTATTGTTTGAATTTATTTTCATATTAAAAGAAATATAATTTAGACAATTAATAAAATAATTCTGGTTCATTTTTTCATACAGCTAAAAAGATTTATACTTTCACTTTAGTTAATAGAGTCCCATGGGCCAGATTAAAAAAATATGATGATCCATGTGCATATACTCTTGCTAATCAGGACAATTATTGCAAAGCTCATATATGCAAAGTTTTCTTTAATGAAAGAAAAGAAGTACAAAAAATAAGAAAAATGAACCTTCAATTTTTCTGACAAAAATGAACCTTCAATTTTTCTGACACATACCTCACTACCCACAATCTACAAAGAGATCCTTAAGTAATCTTGTGCCTATTGACATATAAATACTCTGAGGAATTTCAAACTGTTTGAGAGAGATTAAATGCCTACTTATTATTTAAAATTCTAATCACTCAAAACTGAAATGTTATGAAGTTCAAATACATCGTTTCAATTTCCCTCGAGTAAACAAAGAGGTAAATAAAGTCATCCGTTTTGTCTTCTTTTATAATTGAATTAACTAACCAATAAAGGGTCATTACCATGAAAGATGGGGGGGAAAACAAAAATAAAGGCTGAAATAACTACAAGTAATAACTAAGAACATTTACACACCTATAAGCTGCAATAACGATGGGTAAATGAAATAAATTCTGCACATTCATACAGTTCAATGTAATAAGGTAATCATTTAGTAGACGGTTTATTTTCTTAAGGGATAAAATGGTCATGCAGCCTTTTAAGGTTAACATTTACGTTTTTGTGTGTTAACATTGGACGGGTTATCCAATCCATTAAAGGGTATAAAAGTCTATTAGAATTATAGGGTTATTTTAGTCTTTTACCTTTCACTTTTTGGCTTCACACTTATAATATAAAATATGAAATATGATATGTATTAGGCGTCTGGGCATATGCTTCTGCTGCCACAGATCCTACTTCCGGATGCAATTTTCTATATAAAAAAGTACTATGAACTATAAAATCCAGATGAAAAGATGCAAAGAATTCACTCCAAAACCTATCCCCTTTTATGAACGCCGCAGCTCTTGTCTATGAAAAGGGAACCCTAATTATTTATCGACTACTCTTTGTTTGGTAGGAGGGTCTAATTCCATTTACCGAAAAAGAAAATGGTCCTGAATGATCAACAAACATAATATATACTACCATTCTTTTCCCAGGCTGTCGATCCATTTGATGGATTGGACCTATAAAAGCAGAACAGTGAGGATCAGCATCACAAATCCAATGTAAAATAAAACATTTAGGAGCCATATTCAAGAGAATCCAAAAATAAAATAGAAGCACGGTCTGGACCAAAAAATAGTGTTTGCAATAGGCACTCCAAAACCTCAAACTATGCCGACACAGGATCAAGGTCATGGAGAACAACAGAGAAATGATCAAATGGACACTTATAAAGAGTTGAAAACTTTCAAACGCCACGTATAAAGGGACTTCAGATCAAGTTGATTTAAAATTCTTGTACTTATGCAGACATAAAATGAAAAAACAACCATGTAAGGGTACGAGTTAATACCAGAAGACTGAGAACGACTAGAGCCTGAAGGTGCACCCCAAGGACGAACATTTGATGCTCCTGATCTACTCGGTTCCACATCCCGTTGCAGCTGGTTTCTAGAGCCGCCACCAGCACCACGTTGCTGAGGATGCTGTGGCGGTGCCCGGACCCAAGCAGTACCACTGCCGCTACTAAAATCTTGTTGTCTCTGATGCGGTGGTGGTCGCGCCCAAGCAGTACCACCGCCACTACTACCATGTTGCTGTGGCTGCTGCTGCGGTGGTGGCCGGGGCCAAGCAGTACCACTGCCACCACGGCTGACCCAAGTAGTACCACCACGACCCGAATTCTGACCAACTGTATGGTGCTGACCCGTATCCTGCTGATTATAAGGAGCCCCACGACCCTGATATTGACCCGGACCAGATGCCCTTGGCTGGTTGAGCTGTGGAGGCTGAAATGGTGGCTGCTGATTGTATGATCCCATCTGGGGCCCACCACTTCCGCCTCCATGGCCTTGCTCCTGTTCGGAGTTACCACAGCCACGGCCTCGGCCACGACCACGGTTACCTCCACCGCCACCACGTCGGTAATTTCCACGGTCCATTTTCCAACTTCACTGACAGAAAATAAAACACTGTAACTTTTCAAAAAAAAAATTATATACTCCTTTTAGTTGTCATATTTTGCTTCAAGAGTGAAAGTAAACTTTGATCAACATTTAAACTTTTTGTCATAAGAAAAATTATAATTTTTAGTATTTTTCTTATAATTTTTAAGAATGTAAATTTCAATTTTATCTCTAATTTAACTTTAAAAATTAATTAAATTAACTCTCGAGAAGTAAATATTACAACAATTTAAAACAAGAGAGAGTAGAAATGAGGCAAAAGAAAAGCTCATATTTATCTGTATTTTATGAGCTTCCGAGATGAGTTCTATGCCATGGGAAAATAGCAAGTTAAGTAGATTTTTTGGGGCAAAAAACATGATCAGATTCAGTGCATTTTGATTTGTACACACTCTCTCAACCATCAAATTGGACTGGTGCCTCTTTTGATTTGTACTAGCTAATTTTTAGGGGCAAAAACCTCAAGAACAGCCAGATCGAATTGGGTCCTGACACCCACAACCACCAACTGCATGTACACAAACTCATACAGTAATCAAAATTATCTTCTTTAATTAATCTAAAAAATGGAGAAATCAAAGAGCTTGTAATCAAATGCACAGACCGTATATAAATAGTCATATCTTAAAACGTGAAGAATTTGAGAGTGTACTGCAATATATAATAGGATGATTATCCCAAGGAAACAAGCATCAGAAGTCCAATTCAGGGCTAACGATCACATGAATGGCGGCAAGTTTTTAATTCCATAGAGCCAACTTAACTTTTATTTTATAATATAATATGATTAATATCCCAAAATTCTGAACCTGAGAAGCTAGAATAAGCGTACTCGTATAAACTTTAAGAAACAGTTAACATCTGAATACTTACCTGCAATTATAAGGTCAAATATTGGAGAGAGATCATGAACAGGAAACCCTACGTTCTCGGACGAAAGACGAAAGTGAAAGTAAAGTGGCTATTCATTTGTATGAAAATGGTCTGGAACTGTACGAAGGGATGTATAATTTTTTTATTTATTGTCCCACTGGTATGAGATCAAAATCATCAAATACCACATGTAAGCAGTTGTCCCACTGTTTTTTAACCTTATTTCACCTGCTGAAATCAATGTTCAAGAACCGATTCAGAAGAGCAAAAAGTAATGAAGAAATGAATTTAACTTGTATATATTAACAACGTCATGAGTTAATCATTATTTTTAGAATCAATAACAAACCCAGTGTAATCCCACAAGTGGAGTCTGGGGAGAGTAGTGTGTACGCAGCCTTACCCTACTTTGTGAAGGTAGAAAGGTTGTTTCTAGTAGACATTCGGCTCAGGAAAAGCATAGTCACAGCATAGTTGAAAAGCTTATGGTAGACATAGAACAGCCCTCGTAAGGACTGCTGATAAGTAACTTCGCAGCACCGAATATTCAAGCAGAAATGGACTTAGAAAGCTTATGGTATTTTTGCAGATTGGCAATAAAAAATGTAAGGGTAATACAGGCAGCATAGACGTGAGATTATTCATAGCTGCAAAGCGGAGCCCCATAAATCAGTATATGCACTATTTATATATTAGGCATCTGAGCATATGCATCTGCTGCAACAGATCCTATTTCCTGGTGCAATTTTCTATATTTTCTATGTAACAAAGTATACAAATAACCAAGTTCAGATGAAAAGATGCAAAGAATTCATTCCAAAACCCATCTTCCTATGAATGTTGCAGCTCTCGTATTCCTATAAAGAAAAAGGAATCCTAATTCCCACATCTTGAACCTTTTGCCCTATTTATCGACTACTCTTGTTGAGTTAGATGGCTAATTCCATTTACCAAAAATTATAATGGGCCTGAATGATCAACTAACATAATGTTTACCAATTTTTTCCCAGTCTGTTGATCCATTTGATGGATTGCACCTATAAAAGCAGAATAGTGAAGAGTCAGCATAACAAATTCAATGTAAAAATAACCATTAAGGAGTAATATTCAAGAAAATAATAATTAAGGATCCATGTTCAAAAGAATCCATTTTCCTTCAATGATCAATACTAGAAGCATTAAAAGCCACAAGGGGGGGGGGGGGGGTGGGGGGGTTGTTCTTTTCTGATTTCACATATGTCTATGGTCTGATATTTGTCATACAACATTAGATCGTCGAGTTGATGGTCTGATATTTGTCATACAGCATGAGATAATGAATAGTGGAGTAATAGATGTCAATCCATCAGCTACGCTTCAATCCCAAATTAGCTGGGATAGGCAATACAAATCCTCTATATATTCCGCTCGAATTCAGGCCTATATATATTACTAAGGAAGCAGTGCAACAAAAGAAGCAAATAGAAAACTAAGAATCTGAACAACGTAATTAATCCTTTAAGGATGAAGCTAGCTAGTATCATTATTTGAACTGAAGGAAGCAAACAGAACAGACTTACCCTTGCTGGAGTAATGCACAGAGGCAAACTTCTGTTTTAGAAGATGAAGGCTGACTCCAATAAGTAGCCAAAAACATCTTGGCCGTTGAATGAAATAGACTATAATATGTTGATGGTCAACAGAACTTTTGGAAATTTTGACCAAAATGTGTAATTGGCTTGAAATTTCCAGTAGTAGGTAGTTTCTGTGAGGGTGCTAAAACTCATTCCCGAAATGCGACTTTACACTTGAGAAATGCACCTTATAAGACTTGGACTGAATTAAAATGCTTTTTCTGGAACAGCTTGAAGCTCCAGTGGTGTAAACCTGTAAAAAAGAGAGAGGAAAAAAAAATAAACACTTGGATTATAATATGTCTAGCACTAGTACTAAAAAATACTACTGCATTAGGTTTTGCTAGAGTATTCCTGTCCTAATGAAAACAGAAAATTAACAAAACATGCAAATATAGAGGCTTGAAATGAGGATAAGTAAGTTCAAGAGAACTTGAAATTGACAGAAGCCAGCGCCATACCTGATGATTTTTTCTCGCACAAAGACAATACAACAAAGACTGGGATGAGGTTGAGGTTTAATTTACAGAAAATCTCGGATTAAGAGAGACCAATGCGAAGCCGCCGGTAATGGCGAACTCCGTCGAAGGGGGGCGGTTAAGGTTTTTGATCGGGAAAGATAGAACCTGGTGGGTAAGAAGATGGGGAGATTTCTCCAAAAAATCTCTCAAACAAAATGCGACTTACACATCGCATAGAATTGTATATTTATTATAAATAAATTCTCTGATATGAAAAATAAAACAAATTATGTGATATAACAAGTGAAATACAAAAATTGTTTTTATATATAATTAGAATCCATGTAGTAAATGTTAGCTGGATCTTTTAAAAATTTAACACTGTCCATTACTGATTATACCTGTCTATCAGTGTTTAAATCACTATTAATAAATACATTTGTATATTTTCGACACACCCAAAAACTACACACTAATAAAAAATTAGCTAAAAAGTACACATTTTTGGAAAAATTCTGAAAACTTGGGTTCAAGTTTCTCTTTATCTTTTATCTTTTTTTTTTACTAGAGATTTTTTTTGTTTCTTTCTTTTTATATTTTTCATTTTTTTTCTATTATATATTATAAGAAATTGGTCGACCAGGGGTAAAATTGATATTTTACTCTATCATAAAAGTGCTTTAATATAAATTGCTCACTGCAGTATTTTTCATTCCACATTGGTCTAGAACCATCTCTCTTCTATTCACGGAGTACTTTTGAATTTTCAGTTCTTCAAAATATTTACCTCTCTTCATTTTCTCATCAATCTCCTATAATTTAAGGTATGATTCTCTCCCATTGTTCTCTCTCTCTACTGCTTTGATTTTTTCAGATCTCTGAATAGTTTCCTATTCGAGGCTTCAGGTTCGTCCAAGAAAAAGCCCTAACAGCGCCAATTCACCCTTCCCGAACTACACTCCATTTTTTATTTGATTTAGGCAACTTTTTAACTAATATATTGATATTCTTTATTATTTTGAGTTATGTGGACAATATATATATATATAGATATATATATACTGAGGCTTTGAATATTTTGGTTCCCCGCTGATTTCTATCATTTTTATTTTTGAAGATTTTTTGCAAATTCAATTTTTCGGATTCCCTGATGCATATTTGTTTATACAGATTTTGCTCAATCTCATCCTAAAGTTTGCCCCTTTTGTTCCTCTCAAATACCGAATTGAATGTTGTTGCTTTGTATAATATTTTCTTGCTTGTTCTACTATGGTGCCATTAATATGTCTCTAGAGATAAGAAAAAATAAAAATGTTAGTTTAGCCCGAAAAGGCCTTTTGTTGCTTTGATATGGTTTCCCTTTCTAATTTTTTGTGTCTTGGTTTATTCAATCTTTTAACTTTTCGTTTCTGCCTAAGAAGTAAAAATGAGAGAAAATGAATACCAAATGCAGATTATAAGTTCTCTTATTCAGGAAGAAACTCAAGTAGATCAAAATGCATTTCAAAACACCTATTAATAAAAATCATACTATTTTTGGAAATGATCCCATAGAGTAACATGTTGATCCTGCATCAAATTCAATAATCAAAGCGTTTCTCTAACTGTTGTTGGTGTTGTTGTTTCAGTGGTAGATAAATTCAGCCACTCCTACCTTTCTCACTTATTTCTTCTTTCATTAAACGGACTTGCACTCATACTTTCAGTTTGCTTTTTCATCAGACAAATTGATGATAATACGAAGGAAGAATAATTCTATGTTTCCACCGTCTATTAGTTTCTTCCGTTCCTTTTTTTATTACTATTTCTCTCTGGGAATCATAAAAATGATCAAATAATTGAAAAAAATCATGCTAACAAAAGGTTTAGGCAGCAAGAATTATATAGACTAATGCCAATTGTCAAAAAGTCCCTTTAATGCAACTATGAACAAATAAAGCTGAATTAAAAGACATCATCTGTGACAATGCAATTATTGCATAGTTGCAATAACACTCTGCATAGATGGTCATAATTGTTATGACCCAAACCGATGGGCCGCAACGGGCATCCGGTACCCAACTCAACCGAGTACCTACATAACGTATCTTTCGTATCATACTATCATAGGTAAATGAGCCAGAGAGGCTGTCATGAGATAAGTACAATAAAACATGGAGAAATACTCGACATTGGACGGTCCAACATGTAATCCAAACTTATACATATGAATAACCACTCGTATACTAAACATAGGCCGACAAGGCTATACAATCTTTTACGTACATGGTATCCGTCTACAAGCCTCTAAGAATACATAATTTTCATAAAGGTCGGGACAGAGTCCCGCCATATCAAACAATACACGTCCAAATCATACTAACCAAACAAGCAACTCCGAAGCAAATGGAGCGCACCAACATCTTCCGCTGAGTTGATAGCCTACTTAGAGAGCTCTCGACCTGTCTATCGGGACCTGCGGGCATGAAACGCAGCGTCCCCAGGCAAAAGGGACGTCAGTACGAATAATGTACCGAGTATGTAAGGCACATAAATAAGTACATAACAGAACATGGAAGAAATATAGAGTAAATGACTCAACCTGTATGTCTGGATAACTCTATATATCATGAAATGCTTATAGTGTCATGCATATGCGTATGAGTGTCATGTCGTGCATAGGTACATGTGCTCATAACATCATCAAGCCTCTGAGGGCATCCCATCATATCATCGGTCACTGTGGGCAAATCATCAACGTATATCAGCTGATCAGGTGGTGGTGCGTATATAACACCGTAACCTTTTCCCATATATATATATATATATATAAAACGTCATCTGGTCATGGGTCAATGTACATGTATAATTGAATGCAATGCATGAGAAGTACATAAATAAAATCTCTCGGAATGTCATAAGATCATTATGCCTTTGATTAATGTCATGAAGTAAAATTTATCAACTTACGTATTTCCTGAGACCCATGAACAGAAGATATAATAATATGTCACATGGGGAATCAAGAACATAGACATCCCTAGTACTTCTATGAATAGAGTTATTTATGAAAGTTGTGTGTTTGCTCGTTTGGTTTATATCATTTGGATCATGCCAAAAAGAAAGAAAGGATAGCCTTAACATACCTGGAGTAGGGAAAAATCCGTATAATATTCTTGCGAAAGATTGCATCGTACTCCTTTAGAATCACAAAATTTTACTTTGCTACGGTTTTAACAATTCTCGTTGGAATTGTTTTTTTTTTTTTTGGTAAATAAAGACATTTATTTATAACATAAACTTAGTAGTCATTACAACAAGAGATTTGTTTAGGCCACACAGTGCCTATCCCATCCCTATCAAAAACTGAAATAGCAAATACAGGCGGATAATGATACAACATTAAGTTAGCAAAAGAGTCCAGGCTGCATCCACTCTTGGCTAAGGTGTTCGCTACTCCATTAGCTTCTCTGAATGCATGCTTCAAAGGAGGCGTGCCCGCCTCAGATAATAGGACCTGCAGTCATCAATAATAGTTTGATAAAGACAATTTTCATTGTTTAGCATGTTGATTAGTTCCTGGCAGTCTGTTTCAATGACTTGGAGAGTCAGTCTCATTTGAATGGCTAGTTTTAGACCTTGCACTAGGAATATGGCTTCCATTTGAAATCTTGTAGGAATTGCTTGAAAAAAAATCACGTTACTAAGGTTGTGTTTTAGGATATGATTGTAGAGTTTTGGTAAGGAACTTTGTAGGCATTTGATGTAGTGTTTTGTTAGAAATGAAAATGTTATAAATGAGATGTCTTGTAATTGGCATGTTAGGTTGCCACCTAATTAAAAAGTCAATGAATCATGAACTATGACTAAGAGTCATTTTGATCAAGAGTGGCTTCCTGCCACGTTATTGGGTTTAGTCTTTACCCAAAAACTTTAATTAATCCACCACTAATTATTACTCCCTCTGATCCAAAATAAATGGTTTTTTGGTCTTTTTTTGTGGTCCAAAATAAGTAATTTTTCCAGATTTCAAGAATGAATTAATTAGTTTTTTCCTACATTGCCCTTGGAGTAAATAGTATTGGAGTATGTGTTAGGAGTATTTATGTGGAGAGATAATAAAGGTTAATTTGGTCAATTTTATTGTTAATTAATGTCAAAAGGTGGATTTCTTAATCTGTGTGAAAACAGCTGAAAAATCACTTATTTTGGATCGGAGGGAGTAATTAACTAGGTAATGTCTCATTACCCAATAATTAACCAATTACCCACATAATTAAGAATTATTTTCACTTACTTAAAATACTATTCATTTTTCACATAACTTATATACCTTACTATCATGGTCATGTGGTACCTTGTATGGCACTAGTCCATAAATATCAGGTATTAACGCTCGACCCGAATTTTATTCCAACATGCCAAACTTGGACGAAAATTCATTTTTTTTGACATGCTTCCCCTCTCACCTTCACGAATTTACTCATCACTTGTTTAAAATAGCATAATCCTTATAATCTCCAAATAATCTTTTCCTTGGACTGATGTCAATTACCTTACGACAAATTCAACGTACAATACTACAGGGTGCAACATCGTCGTAATATAATACTGCGGGACGTAATATCGACGTAATATTGCGGGGCGTTACAATAATTAGCCGAAATAGTATGAGTCATTGGAGTATCCTAATTCCTGGTTCAATTTGAACTGAAGGAACAAACAGTTAGGAAGTTCCCATGTATCAAACTTCAACATATTTATTATGCAATTCCTCTTTACTCTCAGATTTGCTTTCAACACTTTTTACATGTCAAAGGATAATTTGTATCTGTGCAGGAGAACATTCACGTCTAGTGGATTTAACCACTGGTTGCACGATGTCGAAGCTAGCAAAGGATAGTGTTAACATTCTATCTAATATCACCATCTTTTCATGTCAAAATTTTGTTATTTTGGCTTTTGCTTAAATGTCATAGTTGTTTTTAAAAAAAGGATATTCATGAAATTGCACGTAGATATCAATAGTAACTTGAAACATGTTTATATATTGCATGAATTTTGTGCTTATTAATCATCTTTATTTCTTATATTGTAGCTGCGCACTAAAATGCATATCCTGCATTTTGATATTACAAATTCAGGAAGAAAGTTTAACAATATAAAGTGTTAAAAAAGCTGCTTATGCATATGCTAATGGACTGATGCATAAATGTTAACCCAATTAGATGTACTCCTTTAAGGGATTGGGTAATCTAGAATTCTTTACTTTAATCATCTGTCAATCGTGCTATATATTAAATTACTATATGTTGTTGCACAATATACTCTCTGATTGATTTGGTGGCAAAAGCTCCCTTTATTGACTTTAAGTTTTGAGATTTTCTTAATTTTTTAAGATGAAATTAGTGGCTAGACCAAAGCAATATTTAATATTTAATTCACAATTGATAGAGCTGGAGGGACAACAATAACTAGCACGTAAAATAGTTGTGACTACTCCAATCAATTCTACTGGATAGTTAGTTCACTTCAACCCCAACCCTCTTGTGATTGTGATGATGATGTAACACATGATACTGCCGTAGTAAGTAGTAGTACCACTGTCTAGCAAGAAATAAACTATGAGATGTTACACATCAATATCATGTTTACAGTGATTTAGAAAACATTACATGAAAGATAGTGAAATTCGAGGCATTGTACTACGGGAATAGGCCACAAGAGGCTAACTTATGAGAAGTTTTGCTATGCATTTCTAATATAGAAGCTTATACCCTACACCATATATAAGACAATTGATCAGAATGGGTCATAAATTATATGCAATTTACTTCATTGAAGAGGATGTTAGGAAGACATGAAAACTGAAGACACATACTCTGCATATACCTGAAATATGTTCTTCTTTGGTATATGATAACGAGTAATAGGATATCTGGCATAAGTTTCTTATTCATTTGGGACTTGAATATTGGTGTTCTTCTCATATTAAAAATATATATTCCTATAAGTTCTTGAAGTCCAACTGAGCCTTACAAGGTAATCCTGTTTGACATGCCAAAATTTTTTTTTCTAATTTTTATTTGAGTGAATTTAGCAAGTAAAATGTTAGATGTTCAACTTGTAATTTGGTAATTGATTCTACTAATGAAAAAATCTTACGCACATTATAAAATGAGATATTTATAGTGTGATGTCGTAAAGATGAGTTGATTAGACAATTTGATATTAAAAGGACGGCAACTATATTTTGTAAAAATTACTGTACCCATCGAAAATCAGAATAATATTTTTCATATAATGAGATGACATTGGTACAAACAAAAAAGTAGATATATAAAATTTTATCTAGTAATTTTATCAGGTAGATAGTATTAGATAAATCTTTACACATTGCAACAATGTTTGTCATTTGATAAATAAAATTTGGTGAAACGTATTTAGAAATGTGGCATTTACGCTCTCTTCCTCGAACATTTGCAGCTAAATAGTGCCATCTTTCAAGAGCATTTAGTTAAATTTTCAAACTTATGAACGCAATATACATGATCATAAGTAAATAAATTAGTTAGAAGCTACATAGAGGGAAAATCTTGACTTTATAACTTATCTTTGTTTTTTTAGTGTCCACTCTTAATTTAAAAAATTAAAAAAAACGTCAACAATATTATATTGCTACACCTGTATTATAATAGGAAACTAATGAAGTTCCTCATAATTAATCATATCATGTAAAATAAAACAACGAAAAGTTCTATTGTAATGGTTGTGGACGTTTATACAAAATTGAATTCTAAAAATTAAAAAGTTTACTCTTGTTCCCTTTAATGTTATACTCTTTCATTTTTACTTTGTATCAAAAGAATGGCATCTTTTACATACAGATTTCTTTATTTACATACTTTAATTTCATTAAGTGTATGTCTGCTAAGATATGTTTGATTTATATGTTTGATAAGAAAATAAGACAATATCAAAGTATTCCATCCGTTTTATAATATTTTTGTTGAAACAAAGTGTCACGACCTGGATTTCCCACCATCAGAGTCGTGATGGCGCTTACTCGTGGTAGCTAGGCAAGCCAACTTAATTACCTTTCCATCACTAGCAATTATCTTTAACAGTTTATAACATCAATATAGAACATAAAGTCTAATGAGAACAATAGCGGAAGTCTGTCTTAAAATGGTGAATTTAAAACGCGGAATAGTCAAAAATAACCTCTACCCAAGATTTGGTGTCACATTACTCACGAACCACTAAGAATAAACTAAATACAAAGGTCTGAAAGAAATATAACAGCTGTCTGTCTCGAAACAAGGAGGCAACAGTCTGAAGGAAAACAATGAGAAGAGACGCCGGGCCTGCGGACGCCTGCAAGGCTACCTCAGTCTCGTGATGTGAAAGCCTGCTCCCGTACTACTGCTGCTGCTGCTCCTCAAAATCTGGACCTGTGCAAAAATGCACAGAAGTGTAGCATCAGCACAACCGACCCCATGTGCTGGTAAGTGTCTAGCCTAACCCTGGCGAAGTAGTGACGAGGCTAGACTGGATACCACATAAACCTGTGCAGTTATAGATATACAGCGGAAATCGAATACAAGGCAATTACCAACATGGGAGGGGAAACATGCTGTGTGGAGTTACAATAATAACAATAATCCAGAGTAACAACTAAAACAACTTAGGTTCACAGTGAACCAGGAATCAATACTCAAATGTAAACACATAGCCTCAATAATTGTTGTGGCGTGCAACCCGCTCCATAATTATCATTGTTGCGGCGTGCAACTCGCTCCACAATATCATTGTTGCGGCGTGCAACCCGGCCTATATCACTTATCATATATCATTGTTGCGGCGCGCAACCCGATCCTCACATATTATTGCTGCGGCGCGCAACCCGATCCTCAATATCATGGTACAGTCCGACTCCCCAAACAACAGTCACAATAAAGGGGCATAAAAATAAGCAAATATTTGACAAACATCCCGGCAAGGGAAAGAATTCAACAACGCTTTCTCTTTCTTACTTTCCTTATCTTTTAATTCACTTTACTATTTTGAGCCAACGCTCCAAAGAATCAAGTCTTTTCGTATACTTTCAATATTCGTATCAAATTCGAGCCAAAGCTCCCAGGAAACAAGTGATCATATTACCGTTCACGTGTTATTCACAACAAATAGAAATCCTCCAAATAAACACGGAGTTCACAGCCAAGTCATGATAATCACATTATAAGGACTCACGGTCATGCTAGACACCGATGTATAGATACTGGTCACCATGCCTACACATAATACTCGATCACATAGCAATTAGCAACAAGACTCAACTCCTATTCCCTCAAGCTAGGGTTAAACCAAACACTTACCTCGAAGGTTTACGGCCAATTCAATCCTTAAGCAATGCCTTTCCTTTCGAATTTGGCTCCAATTCAATCGTATCTATACACAATTGATTTAATATCATCAATAATACTCAACAATCCAACCCAAATACCTAAATATAATCTTTCCAATATTCTGCCCAAAATTTGCAAAACCGACCCCGGGCTCGCTTGGTCAAAACAGGAGGTTCGAACCAAAATAAATTCACCCATAACCCCACGAATCCAAGGATATAATTGGTTTTAAGATTCGACCCCAAATTGGGGTTGAATTACCCAAAATTCTCAAAACCCTAACTCTACCCAAAACCCATGATTCCTACCTTGATTTCATGATTTAGGCTTAGAAACTTGCTAATTAATGAAGGAAAAGTAAAGGAAATAAGTGGGAAATTACTTACTCAAGGGGTCTTGAAGCTTGGGGGCTTTAATGGCTTCCTAAGGCTTGGGAGAGAAGAGGGCTCGTGATAAAAAGTGAAAAATCCCGAGCGTACTGTTTCTGTTCTTTAAAAAAAAAATCACTGGACGACATTACACTACGCGTTCGCAACAGTAGGGCCGCGTTCGCGATGAATAGAAGTTGGCAAGCATCGCGTTCGCGGACAAGGGATGAGAACGCGAAGAGAAAATATTAGGTGCCTGGAGAATTGGCCTACGCGAACGCGTTGGCCTGTACGCGAACGCGATGGGAAATGGGCTGGGAACTACGCGAATGCGGTCCGGCCCTCGCGAACGCGAAGAAGAAAAGAGGGTTGGGCCCTTGGAGGTTCATATCTCTATGCGAACGCGGACTAGTGACGCAAACGCGATGAAGGAACAAAATGAAGCATCGCGAACGCGTGAGGGGGAGTGCGAACGCGAAGAAGGATTTCACTGGGCAAAAATTGCAGAAAATCTGCTACCATTCCAAGTGTAAAAACACCCCGAACTACCTCCGAAACACTCCTGAGCCCTCGGGGCTCCTACCCAATCACACACACTAACTCAAAAACATCTTACGAACTTACTCGAGCGATCAAATCGCCATAATAACATCAAAATCATTGAATCAAGCCTCAAGATCATCATTTTCATTTCAAAATTCATAAACTTCCAACTTTAGACATTTAGGTCCGAAACACGTCAAACGACGTCCGATTTAGACCAAACTTTACAGGAAGCGCTTAAACCATATATAAGACTTGTACCGGGCGTCGTAACCAAAATACGAGCCCGATACCATAGTATTTTAATAAATTTTCATTTTCATTTTCCTTAATAATTTCAGAAAAACAATTTAACAGAAAAATTCTTTTACTCAGGTTCTAGACCTCGGATTTCGACTCCGGGCACATGCCCGAGTCCCATATTTTTCTACGGACCTTCCGGGACCGTCCAATCTCGGGTCCGGGTCCGTTTACCAAAAATGTTGACCAAAGTCAACTATAATCATATTAATATCAAAATTCTTCAAAATTTTCACAGAATGCACATATTTCAACATAAAAGCTTTCCGGCTACGCGCCCGGACTGCGCACGCAAATCGAGGCGATAGAAAATGAGGTTTTCAAGGCCTCAGAAGCACGGAACAGATGAGGAAACAGGTGATGACCCCTTTGGGTCGTCACATCCTCCACCTCTAAAACAACCGTTCGTCCTCGAACGGACAAAAGAAAAAAGTACCTGAGTCGGGGAACAAATGTGGGTAACGGCTCCGCATATCAGACTCGGACTCCCAGGTCGAGGCCTTAGGGGGCTGACCTCTCCACTGAACACGAACAGAGGGAAATCTCCTAGATCTCAACTGACGGACCTACCGGTCTAGAATAGCTACCGGCTCCTCCTCATAAGATAAATCTTTGTCCAACTGGACAGTGCTGAAGTCTAATACATGGGTAGGATCGTCGTGATACCTCCAAAGCATAGACACATGAAAAACTGGATGCACGGCTGATAAGCCAGGTGGCAATGCAAGCCTATAAGCCACCTCTCCTACTCGATCAAGAATCTCAAACGAACCAATGTACCTAGGGCTAAGCTTGCCCTTCTTTCCGAATCTCATCACGCCCTTCATAGGCGACACCCGGAGCAATACTCGCTCTCCGATCATGAAAGCTACATCTCGGACCTTACGGTCTGCATAAGTCTTCTGCCTAGACTGAGCTGAACGAAGCCTCTCCTGAATTATCTTGACCTTATCTAAGGCCTCCTGAACTAAGTCTGTACCCAATAACCGAGCCTCTCCCGGCTCGAACCATCCGACTGGAGACCGACATCGCCTACCATACAACGCCTCATATGGAGCCATCTGAATGCTGGACTGGTAACTGTTGTTGTAGGCGAACTCTGCTAAAGGCAGAAACTGGTCCCACGAGCCTCCAAAATCAATGACATAAGCCCAGAGCATATCCTCCAAAATCTGAATAGTCCGCTCGGACTGTCCGTCCGTCTGAGGATGGAACGCTGTGCTCAACTGAACCTGGGTACCTAACTCTTGCTGAACCGCTCTCCAGAAGCGCGAGGTAAACTGCGTACCCCGATCCGAAATGATAGATACCGGCACACCATGAAGGCGAACAATCTCCCGGATATAAATCTCAGCTAACCTCTCGGATGAATAGGAGACTGCTACTGGAATGAAATGCGCTGACTTGGTCAGCCTATCAACAATGACCCAAATAGCATCAAACTTCTTCCGAGTCAACGGAAGTCCAGTAATGAAATCCATGGTAATCCTCTCCCACTTCCACTCGGGAAGCTCAATCCCCTGAGACAAACCACCAGGCCTCTGATGCTCATACTTGACCTGCTGACAGTTTAAACACCGAGCCACATACGCAACAATATCCTTCTTCATCCTATGCCACCAATAATGCTTCCGCAAGTCCTGATACATCTTCGCGGCGCCCGGGTGAATAGAATACTGATAACTGTGGGCCTCCGCTAAGATCAACTCTCGAATCCCATCAACATTGGGCACACAAACTCGAACCTGCAATCTCAAAACACCATCATCATCTAAAGTCACCTTCGTGGCACCTCCACGCTGCACCGTGTCTCTCAGGACACACAAATGGGGATCATCAAACTGCCGATCACGGATACGCTCCAATAGAGAAGAACGAGCGACCGTGCAAGCCAACACTCTGCTAGGCTCAGAAATATCTAATCTCACCAATCGATTGGCCAACGCCTGAATATCTAAAGCAAGCGGTCTCTGGCTGACCGGGATATAAGCAAGACTACCCATGCTGGCAGACTTCCTACTCAATGCATCGGCCACCACATTGGCCTTACCCGGGTGATATAAGATAGTAACATCATAATCTTTCAACAACTCTAGCCATCTTCTCTGCCTCACATTCAACTCCTTCTACTTGAACAGATACTGCAGGCTCTTGTGATCCGTGTACACCTCACATGTCACACCATATAGATAATGCCTCCAAATCTTTAAAGCATGAACAACCGCTGCCAACTCTAGATCATGAACCGGATAATTTTTCTCGTGGATCTTTAACTGTCTCGAAGCATAATCAATAACCTTGCCATCCTGCATCAATACTGCTCCATGTCCAATACGGGAAGAATCACAATAGACTGTGTAAGGCCCTGAACCCGTGGGCAAAACCAACACCGATGCCGTGGTCAGAGCTGTCTTGAGCTTCTGGAAGCTCGCCTCCCACTCATCTGACCATCTGAACTGGGCACCTTTCTGGGTCAATCTGTCATCGGGGCTGCAATAGAAGAAAATCCCTCCACGAACCGACGGTAATAACCTGCTAACCCCAAGAAACTCCGAATCTCGGTCGCTGAAGCTGGTCGAGGCTAATTTTTGACTGCCTCAATCTTCTTCGGGTCCGCCTGAATACCCTCTGCTGATACAATATGGCCCAGAAATGCAACCGAACTCAACCAGAACTCGCACTTCGAAAACTTAGCATATAATTGACTATCTTTTAGAGTCTGAAGAACCACTCTGAGGTGCTGCTCGTGCTCTTCTTGGCTGCGAGAGTACACCAATATGTCATCAATGAAGACTATCACGAATAAGTCTAGATATGGCCTGAACACTCGGTTTATCAACTCCATAAACGCTGCTGGGGCATTGGTCAAACCAAATGACATGACTAAAAACTCATAGTGTCCATACCGAGTGCGGAACGCCGTCTTAGGGACATCAGACGCCCTAATCTTCAGCTGATGATAGCCATATCTCAAGTCTATCTTTGAAAACACCTTTGCTCCCTGAAGCTGGTCAAACAAATCATCAATTCTCGGCAGTGGATACTTGTTCTTTATCGTCACCTTGTTCAACTGTCGGTAATCAATACACATCCGCATCGAACCATCCTTCTTCTTCACAAATAACACCGGGGCACCCCAAGGAGAAACACTAGGCCTGATAAAACCCTTCTATAGTAATTCCTGCAACTGGTCCTTTAACTCCTTCAACTCTGGCGGGGCCATGCGATACGACGGAATAGAAATGGGCCGCGTGCCCGGAGCCAGATCAATACAGAAATCAATATCTCTGTCGGGCGGCATGCCCGGCAGGTCTGAAGGGAAAACCTCAGGGAACTCTCGAACAATAGGGACGGAGTCAATGGAAGGAACCTCTGCGCTGGAGTCGCGAACATACGCCAGATAAGCTAAACACCCCTTCTCGACCATGCGTCGAGCCTTGACATATGTAATAACACTGCGAGTGGCATGACCCGAAGTCCCTTCCCACTCTAGTCGGGGCAATTATGGCAAAGCCAAGGTCACGGTCTTGGCGTGACAATCTAAGATGGCATGATACGGGGACAACCAATCCATCCCCAATATAACGTCGAAATCCACCATGTCTAAAAGCAGTAAATAAACACTGGTCTCTAGACCCTCAAACACAACCACACAGGAACGATGCACCCGGTCGACTACTATAGAGTCACCCACCGGTGTAGATACATAAACAGGAATGTCCAAAGCATAACTAGACATAGCCAGGTAGGGTGCAAAATAAGACGATACATATGAATATGTAGACCCAGGGTCAAATAGCACTGACGCATCTCTATCACAAACCATAATAGTACCTGTAATAACGGCATCTGACGACTCGGACTCTGGTCTGGCTGGTAAAGCATAAAACCGGGGATCAGCCCCACCTCCCTGAACCATGTCTCTGGGACGATCGGCTAGCGGCTGACCCCTACCTCTGGCGGTCCGGCCTCCACCTCTACGGTCTCGACCTCCACCTTTATGATCCCTACCCTCGCCCCTGGCTGGTTGGGCAGGCTGGGGGTCACCTGGTGCCTGAATCATAGGGCGAGGACCCTGCTGCTGTGACTGTGTACCCCTCAATCTCGGGCAGGCTCTCCTGATGTGACCATACTCGCCACACTCATAACATCCCTCTGTACGATGAGACTGGCCCTGACGACCCGAGTGACCTCCACGAAAACTCTGAAGGGGCTGTGCACTGATGGGCTGCTGATCAAAATACTGCCCACGAGAACCACGATCGCCTGGAGCACCCTGCGAAACCTGGAGAGCTGACTGGAAAGGCCTGGAGGGCTGACCCCTATCATAAGAATCCCTGCCTCCAGATGAGGCACCGCTGAAACGACCTGAGTGACGGGGTCTCTTGTCTGCTCTATGGCTACCCCCTATGCCAGAACCATCTCAACTCGGCGGGCCACATTGGCCGCCTCCTGAAAGCTGATCTCACTACCAGTCTCCCTAGCCATCTGGAGATGAATTGGCTGAATAAAACCATCAATAAATCTCCTCACCCTCTCCCTCTCAGTGGGGAGTATAACAATAGCATGGCGAGCTAGATCGATAAACCGGGTCTAACACTGAGTGACTGCCATAGAGCCCTACTGGAGATGCTCGAACTGCCTGCGAAGAGCCTCTCGCTGAGTAACTGGGAGAAACTTCTCCAAAAATAACTCTGCAAACTGATCCCATGTCAATGCTGGTGACCCCGCTGGTCTGGCTAAACAGAAATCCCTCCTCCAGGTCTTGGCGAATCCTGCTAGACGAAAAGTGGCGAAGTCGACCCCATTCGTCTCCACAATACGCATAGTCCGAAGAACCTCATGGCAGCTATACAAGAAATCCTGGGGGTCCTCTGAAGAAGCACCGCTAAATGTGGTGGTGAAGAGCTTGGTGAATCTATCCAATCTCCACAAAGCATCTGCGGACATAGCCGCTCCATCGCCGGTCTGAGTCACGATACCCGGCTGAGCTGTCCAGCTGGCTGAACCACTGGAACTTGAGCCTGGGGAGCTACCTGCTCCGGAGTAGGTGTAGCAGGAGTCTGAACTCCTCCTCCAGCCTGGGAAGCGGCTGGTGCTGTAGGAAGCAATCCTGCTCGGGTGACATTCTCCATGAGGCCAACCAACCGGACCAAGGCGTCCTGAAAAACTGGGGTAGCAATAAACCCCTCTGGGACCTGAGCTGGGCCCACCAGAACTGTCTGAGCTGGGGCCGGAACCTCCTCGTCAAGGCCAACCTGAGGGTCCGCCACTGGTGTTGCTGCTGGTGGCTGGGCCCTGCCCCTACCTCGGCCCTAGCACGGCCACGTCCTCTACCCCTAGCGGGAGCTGCCTGGGGCTCGGACTGCTGATCGGAGGATGAGGAAGCGCGTGTTCTCGCCATCTGCGAAAGAACAGAGTGGAAATTCAATCAGCATTTAAGAAACCAAATCGCACGACAAGAAAGAACAAATGAGAGATTTTTCCTAACTCAATAGACTCTGGGGAACAAGTACAGACGTCTCCGTACCTACCCCTCAGACTCTACTAAGTTTGTCCGTGAGTTGTGAGACCTATGTAACCTAGTGCTCTGATACCAACTTGTCACGACCCGGATTTCCCACCATCAGAGTCGTGATGGCGCCTACTCGTGGTAGCTAGGCAAGCCAACTTAATTACCTTTCCATCACTAGCAATTATCTTTAACAGTTTATAACATCAATATAGAACATAAAGTCTAATAAGAACAATAGCGGAAGTCTGTCTTAAAATGATGAATTTAAAACGCGGAATAGTCAAAAACAACCTCTACCCAAGATTTGGTGTCACATTACTCACGAACCACTAAGAATAAACTAAATACAAAGGTCTGAAAGAAATATAACAGCTGTCTATCTCGAAACAAGGAGGCAACAGTCTAAAAGAAAACAATGAGAAGAGACGCCGGGCCTGCGGACGCCTGCAAGGCTACCTCAGTCTCGTGAATATGAATCGCCTGCTTCCGAACTACTGCTGCTGCTGTTCCTCAAAACCTGGACCTGTGCAAAAATGCACAGAAGTGTAGCATCAGCACAACCGACCCCATGTGCTGGTAAGTGTCTAGCCTAACCCCGGCGAAGTAGTGACGAGGCTAGACTGGACACCACATAAACCTGTGCAGTTATAGATATACAGCGGAAATCGAATACAAAGCAATTACCAACATGGGAGGGGAAACATGCTATGGGGAGTTACAATAATAACAATAATCCAGAGTAACAACTAAAGCAACTTAGGTTCACAGTGAACAAGGAATCAATACTCAAATGTAAACACATAGCCTCAATAATTGTTGCGGCGTGCAACCCGCTCCATAATTACCATTGTTGCGGCGTGCAACCCGCTCCACAATATCATTGTTGCGGCGTGCAACCCGACCCATATCACTTATCATATATCATTGTTGCGGCGCGCAACCCGATCCTCATATATTATTGTTGCGGCGCGCAACCCGATCCTCAATATCATTTAACAGTCTGACTTCCCAAACAACAGTCACAATTAAGGGGCATAAAATAAGCAAATATTTGACAACCATCCCGGCAAGGGAAAGAATCCAACAAGTTCAACCAAACGTCCCGACAAGGGAATAATCAACAACGCTTTCTCTTTCTTACTTTCCTTATCTTATAATTCACTTTACTATTTTGAGCCAACGCTCCAAAGAATCAAGTCATTTCGTATACTTTCAATATTCGTATCACAATTCGAGCCAATGCTCCAGGAATCAAATGATCCTATTACCGTTCACATGTTATTCACAACATATAGAAATCCTCCAATAAACACGGAGTTCACAACCAAATCATGATAATCACATTATAAGGACTCACGGTCATGCTAGACACCAATGTATAGATACTCGTCACCATGCCTATACATCGTACTCGATCACATAGCAATTAGCAACAAGACTCAACTCCTATTCCCTCAAGCTAGGGTTAAACCAAACACTTACCTCAAAGCCTTGAAATCCACTTAATCCTCAACTATCGCTTTACCTCGTGATTCCACCTCCAATACAGTGATATCTAGGCATAATTAATTCAACAATATCAATAAAGACTCAATGGCAATTTCTCATAGCCTAGATATAAATTTTCTAGCATTATTCCAAAAATACCAAAATTAGACACCGGGCCCACATGGTCCAAACTCGAGGCTCGGACCAAAACCCGATCACCCATAACACCACGGGTGCAAATATATAATTTGTTTTAAGATTCGACCCCAAATTGAGGTTGAATGACCCAAAATTCTCAAAAACCTAACTCTACCCAAAATCCTTAATTTCTACTTTGATTTCATGATTTAGGGCTAGGAATTTAGTAATTAGATGAAGAAATAATGAGGGAAAGATGTTAAGATTACTTACCCAAAGAGTTATGGAGGAAGGAGAGCTTGAATTTCGTCTATGGAGGGTTTAAGAGGAGAGCCCGTGTGAAAAGAATGAAGAAATCCCGTCACTGGTTCTGTTTTGAGCTTTTAAATTAACTGGACGGAATTGCCCTATGCGATCGCGGGAAACGGAATGCGATCGCATAGGGTAAAGTGGGCTGGTCACTGCGATCGCGGTATGATGGGTGCGATCGCATAGAGGGTCAAAGTGGGGCTGGGCCTTTTATGAATTGCGATCGCAGAAGGAGGGTGTGCGATCGCATAGAATGGGTTTGCAGAGGTATGCGATCGCATGGCCTATGACGCGATCGCATAGAACAAAACTGGGCGACTCCAAAATAACTCTACGCGATCGCAGACACACCTATGCGATCGCATAGAAGAAAATGACTGGGCACTGACTGCAGAGATTCTGCAACACTTCCTAGGCCAAAAACACCCCGAACAACCTCCGAATCACTCCCGAGCCCTCGGGGCTCCTAACCAAATACACACACTAACTCAATAACATCCTACGAACTTAACCGAGCGATCAAATAGCCAAAATAACGTCAAAATCATTGAATCAAGCCTCAAACTCATCATTTCTATTTCAAACTTCATAAACTTCCAACTTTAGATAATTAGGTCCGAAACACGTTAAACGACGTCCGATTTCGACCAAACTTCACGGAAAGCGCTTAAACAATATATAAGACTTGTGCCGGGCGTCGGAACCAAAATACGAGCCCGATACCACAGTCTTTTAATAAATTTTCATTTCCATTTTCCTTAATAATTTCAGAAAAATAATTTCACAGAAAAATTCATTTCTCGGGCTCTAGACCTCGGAATTCGACTCCGGGCACATGCCCGAGTCCCATATTTTTCTACGGACCTTCCGGGACCATCCAATCTCGAGTCCGGGTCCGTTTACCAAAAATGTTGACCGAAGTCAACCTTAAACATATTAATATCAAAATTCTTCAAATTTTTCACAGAATTCACATATTTCAACATAAAAGCTTTTCGGCTACGCGCCCGGATTGCGCGCGCAAATCGAGGCAAGTAAAAATGAGGTTTTCAAGGCCTCGGAAGCACCGAATGAATGAGGAAACAGGTGATGACCCTTTGGGTCGTC
Organism: Nicotiana attenuata; assembly: GCF_001879085.1. Classification (NCBI taxonomy): domain Eukaryota; kingdom Viridiplantae; phylum Streptophyta; class Magnoliopsida; order Solanales; family Solanaceae; genus Nicotiana; species Nicotiana attenuata. Next base: position 30,232,017 of record NC_031990.1, read on the forward strand.
ACATGTGGAGGTCACTAAAAAAGCACTATTGGCCTGGGATAGATTATGCTGGCCAAAAGCAGCAGGGGGTTTGAATATACTGGACATAGGCACATGGAATAAAGCGGGCATCTGCAAACTGTTGTGGAACTTAAGCAAGAAGAAAGATAAATTGTGGAAAAAATGGGTCCATCTATACTATATGAGATACACTACTTGGGGTGCTCAACCAAAGCAAGCTCGTGGGTGGTCCAAAAATACTAAAAGCAAAGAAACACTTTGAGGAAGCTGGGTACTCAGAAGAAGAGGTGCTGCAAATGGACAAATTCTCAATCAACGCTATGTACTTGAAGCTTAGAGGGGACTTCATAAAGGTAACATGGAGGAGGATGACATGCAATAACGCTGGGCTCCCTAAATGGACATTCACACTATTCCTGGCTGCTCACAGAAGATTATTAACAAGAGAAAGATTAGGAAGATGGGGTTGCCTGGAGGATACATCCTGCTCACTATGCAACAGAGAAGAAGAAACTATTGACCATTTATTCTTTAAATGCTCATTTTCAACACAAGTATGGGCAGCAATGCTAGACTGGTAGGGAATACAGAGGCAAGTGATGACTTGGGGACACGAATTAGACTAGGCGGAAAAACATTACAAAGGAAGGAGTCTTAAAGCAGAAGTATACAGAATGGCACTAGCTGGTAGTATATTCTAATATGGCAAGAGAGGAATGCACGAATATTTCAAGCAAGACAGAGGAATGCTGAAACAATTACTCGACAACTAGTTCAAGAAATCCACTGTCGAGGGAGCATGAAGCAAAGATTGAAGGGGAGGCTATTAGAATTAAACTACTACCCTACTGTTCATATGGATATGTAAATAGGTATAGTAGTTAGAAGGAACAAGAATGAGAAGTTAAGCTGAATCTAGACTAATGTCCAGATCAGGCGAAGGAGAAATATTGTGTAAATATTACTTGGTAAATAAAATTTTTTAGTTACCAAAAAAAAAAATAATCTCTCCCCATGTTAGCCTAAGATTAAGGAACTACTTTAGCGTAGATTTTAAGGGATTCCTAACACCTTCCCTTAAGAATAACTAGAACCCTTACCCAGATTCTCACTTGTTTAGTAGATTATTAAAATACTGATCATTACTAACTTATACGTACCCTAGTATACCTTTAAATATTAGGTAGCGATTATTCTTTTATTAACCTTAGAGTAACCACAAGATGCACTTTGTTTTTACCAATGCAATATAGGATGCAACCGTATATAATAAAAGGCATAACACAGCCTAAAGACTACCCCGAATATGGATAACACCCAATGCACGCACACATGCTCATCCCACGCATGCAAGTCACCCTCGCCACGTAGCCATAACAAAACATTCAAGCAACTAATCCTTCAAACCAAGGTTAGGCAAGATACTTACCTCAAACAAGTAAAATCAATACTCCAAAATGCCTTCCCTTGCAAATCAGCCTCCGAACGGATCTTACCAAAACAACTCTATCATACCAAATCATGCTATAGAAATCAATTCAAAACAAAAAAGATTCAATGGTTAACAAATTCCAAAAGGTCAACAAAAGCTAACTCGGACCCACATCATCAACATTCGAGTCAAGCGGTATATGAGGGACTACCCATAATCCCACAAGTTCAAATAAATGATTAGGTTCCAAAATCAAGTCCAAATCATAGCTCAAAGCCCCAATTCACACTCTCCAAAATTGTAGTAAAAAACTCCCAAATTCGCCTTGAATTTTAATAATTTATGTGTAATAATCCATGAGAACATGTCATCAAATCAAGTAGGAATTACTTACCCACAAAGTTGTGGTGAAAATCCCTCCAAAAATCGTCTTCAGCTGAGCTCCAAAACTCAAAATATTTAAAAATAAGGTAATCCTTCGAAATAATAAGACTGCTAGTGGTTCCGCTTATTCGTACAAAATCAGTGCTTCTACACACTAGTTTCTGAAAGAATTAAATAGCATCTGCGAGATCTCCTCCACTCAGCCAACCTTGGACTTGCAAAAACTCAACCACTTCTACGACATCACATGTACACAAACACGTCTGCTTCTGTGCTTCTGCTTATGCACATGGATGTCTGTAGGAGCAGAGTCTGAGCTCCATCTTCCCTTTATGTTTGTGCCCTTCCCCTCATCCGCCGGTGCGACGTTGCACCTGTGCACCAAACCTCACATGTGCGACACACCGGCACCAGAACTGCCACTCAACTCCAAAATAGTCTGAAACCCATCTGAAATACATCAGAGCCCCTAGGGACCCTGTCCAATCACACCAATAAGTACATTAAAACTACCGAGATCTACACAATGCATAAAAAACACACGATATTATCACATCATTGAATCGAAGATCAAAATATAAGTTGAACTTTTCTTAAGTTCTCGAATGTACGAACATGCAACCAATGTCGGATTAAAGCCTAACCAATGTGGATTATATTCAAACTCTGCACACAAGTTTCCAATGCAAAACCAAACCTATTCCAAGTGTCGAAAAAACAATTCAAATCCGATATCATCAAACCCAACTCCTGATCAAACCTATAAATTTTCCAAACCTTCAAATTACCAGCTTTCGGCAAATAGAGATAAAACATCCTTGGAACCTCCAAATCCAAATCCGATAAATAAAAAATTACTATATGAACCTATTGGTACCATAAAATCGCTAATCTAATGTTGTTGACCCAAAAGACAAACATTGGTCAACACTTACAACTTATGCTTCAAAAATGAAATTAAGTGTTCCAATCAATCTCAAGCCTTCCTGAAACCAACCCAAACATCCTTGCAAGACATCAAATAACAACACACATACGAAAACCATCAAATAGAGAAAAGGGGTTAAAATACACGAAATAATCGGCCGGGTCATTACATTTGCATAACTATTTTCAACTTTATATCAAATATTGATTGTATTGTTTTTATAAAGCTTTATCCCAAGAACTTTAGATAGAGAGAATCTATGAAATTTATTGAGTACTATGATGTCACGCCCGAAACTCGAGGAACGTGACCGGCGCTCAACCGAGTGAACCCGGTCGAGCAAGCCTGTTAGATTCTATTCTACCCAATTTCATCCCTGAATAAAGAGGAGATGTACTCCATTAATCAAACACTGACAAGATTTCATTAACAACTCCCATATCATTCCCACTAGTAGCTTCGTTTATAATTTCAAAAATATTACGAGTTTATAGAATTTATGAAAAACATGATTTCCAAATACCAACATTTCTGATTCAGTTCCCCACATCAAATACCACCTACAACCTGTCTACGGAGCCTCTAAGTATAACTAAAGAGTAATATAGAAATGCCGGCAACAAGGTCCCAGCTATACCTTAAAACACATTACATTAGAACAAAAGATACATTACCCCGAAATGAAGTGGGGCTCACCAAGTCAGCTGAAAAAAGTGTACCACTATCACTAATAAATACCGCCTGCTATAGAACCACCTGCATCCATTAAGGATGCAGGGCCCCTGGCAAAAGGGACGTCACTACCGTCGAATAGCACTAGTATGTAAAGCTAAAAGTCCTCTTTCAAAATGGAATGTCTATTTAAGAAAAGGAAAACCATAGAAACAACAAGTCACAATCAGCAATATCTAAATGTTCAGTTAAACATAATAATTTTTAAAATACGCACTTCATATATAATTTTTGGGTGGGAGATCATTAGCACCAATATACCACAGTCTTTGTTAGCACGGAGTCTGATCACGCCCGATCGGCTAGGCCATCTCCCCACGAACAATGTGGTTTGACATGTGATGCGAAATAAAGTTATTACCAAGAGTAGTACCACTATGTGTGCAACTTGGCATCTGATCTCCACCCGACAGCTAGGCCGCCTTCCCACATATGCCGTGTGGGTTGACTTTTCCAATTCACAGTTATTACTAGTTTCATCCCAATTAAGGGGAATAATCATAATTTCACCAATATTTCAAGTTCATCCCAAATAAGGGAAATAATCACAATCCACCCCTGCACCGGCACGTGTAGTTTTAGGTGCGGGCCTTATGAGCCACCCTTCCTCGGTTTTGCTAATGATGCTCACAAAAACATTTTTGATTTGATTTGCTCACAAAGGTAACATAAATATAATTGTACTCACCTCAACATATTTCACATTGTATAAATTCTCATTAGTAATTCCAGTCACTCATAACAACAATATTTCCTTGGCTCATTTGGCCATTCAAAAGATTCTTTATTCCTGGCACGGTGGCCGTATTTCATATTCCACACTTTCACCTCTTAATTTCAATGATACCATCAAATATCAACATATAGAATATTTCAGCAATCATATACCTCAAATTCATTAGTAATGGAAACTTTAAACACAAAAGGTTTCTTCCCAAAGAATGGGGCATACCGACCAACAATAGAAACACACATCAAAATCATAAACAATCAATACACCATTTATTCTTGCAATACTCTTTCCCAGAAATGACAATATACAATTTCAACACTTGAGTATGTGAGACCTCGAGCCACACTGGATATATTTATAAAGTAAAACATTAGTTAAACTAACCACTTATGGGTGTGAATTGAGTACAAAAGCTTGTAGGCAATTCTATTTTCGAAATTATTTTTAAATAGTTGAGTCGAGGCCCATTTCATAATGTTTATCACACCCTCTCATTTTATTGGCACCACTTGCCACAATTATGACTTATATTCTTGGCACGTTGGACACACTTTTTATCCCCAATTCACTTATTTCATTTTCAAGCATCTTTATAGATTATCAACAACAAGACATTTTCAATCAAGACATTAGGTACACATATGAGCAATTTAGAGCGTTATACATATCGAGTTTTTGTCACCTAATTTGTATACTAGTTTTCATTTGAAACACGACTCAACGCCATAATATTTTAATATGCAACCCATACTTTGAAACTTACGGGAACATTATGGAATTCGATTCTAAGAGAGAATGTTTGGCCAACATACCTGAAATTCGCCCTTAATAGTTATACGATGTTCCACTACACTAAACAACTTCAATCTACAACGACGCAACACATTTGCACCAATATTAGTAATACATCTATGCATATATTTCAACAACCTCTTTCAATAGAATTTCTTCACCTAACAACCACCTTTCACCCCAATGATTCACTTCAGAGTCGCATCTAGGCCATCCACAACTTCCATTAACACATGCATGCCCAACAATTTACTCCCAAACCATCAATCTCATCAATTAAACCATTTAACAATCTCTACAATACCAACACAACTTAGGTAAGGCACTTGTAGCTTACAATCACTATCACATAACTCCTAACACATATTTCATACATAAATAATCACCATGAATTAGTTAGAGATGGTAGACAAACCTCTTGTAGTGAGACTCTTAAAACTCCCAACTTGTAGTGTTCTTGACCAATTTGGGGATTTGAATGGAAATATATGGATCTTCAAGATTAATCCTACTTAATAAAAGTGTTTAGGAGTAGTAATCACCTCAAAATTTCTCCAAAAACATTACCTTGGATCATGGAAGGGAAGTGTTGGATGGATTCCCCTTATATGCAAGCCCTAGCTCAAAGAAATGACTTAGCCACTCTCCCTACCCAGCCTTGGGGGGTATTTTTAGGGCTCCTACGTACGCGGTCGTGCACTTGGGCAAGTGGCCGTGCATCTGGCCATGCACACAAGGCAGAAACTCCCTAATATTCGCGGCCAAGCATCTGCGTGCGCATATGGCATAGGTCCAGTAAAATGGACATAACTTTCTGTATACATATCCAAATGACAAACGGTTTGATGAATTGGAAACTAGACTCAGAGGGCTTTAATTGAATAGGTAGATCACCTCCTAAATCTTACAGTTTGGTAGCAGCATGGGTTTGAAGTTGGATCTTGTGCGAATTTATCTAAAACTTTAGCCCATTGCATAGTTCCCAACATGACTTAGTTCTAGGGTTCTCTTTAGGCCCTCAACAATATCCAATACAACTTCTACACTTAATATCATGATCATCTAAGTTGTTACAGTCCCTAACCCCTCGTGGAAGGCGAAATGACAGTTAAGCGACTTGTGAGCGTGCTTATGGCCTCAAACTAATAGGAAATGTGAGGGGCCTCACATCCTCCCCTGCTTAGCATCTTTCGTCGTAGAATGAGGGTTAGTGTCGGCCATAGACACCTTATGTGACCTAAATCTTTATCCACTCAACAAAAGCTCCTAAATTTGGCTAACTCCCCAAATTTACCGAAATTTCGGCATAGTTCCCCCCTGTAATTGGGCCTATCCACCTGTCAGAGAATCACCAAAACCACCCTGACAATACATCCACAACTCGACAAAGCATCACAATATATATCAGCAGCACTAATCTCAACGTCACAAGCATTATATTATCAAAAGTGATACCTGGACATGAGCTACACATATTTAAATCATAATACATATAAAGTACCTTTCGAGCTGCAACTATTTGGCTATACAAACAAGTGGGAATATTTTCTTTCCACAACACACTCGGCCTTTAAGGCGATCTCCTCGACTCACTAACTCAGCCATAGCACTTTGACGGAGGCAGTCCCACCTTCCGGACTTATCTAACAAGGATGACAATTAGGTAACTTTCATAAGACAACTACCCTCTTTGACATAGACACATGAAGCACCGGGTGCATAAAGGCAACGATGGGAAAACATCATACTCGTAGTTTGGCCTATTTCTTTCAAGATTCCACAAGGCCGAATGTGCACTACACCTAATTAACAATTCACATAATATCTTCATGGAGAAAATCTTGAGAATAAGTTGTTCACTTCCTTCAACTCTAAATCTCTATGCCGGACACCCAAACTAAACCCTTGGTGACCTTCAACCATTACTCTATGATGTGCTAGAATGAAAATGACCATAGAGTTCCTACCCAATATGTTCGATCATGGAATGATGCTTCTTCTTTGATAGGCTGCACCTACTACTATCGATGGATTTAATACAAGGAGGAACAATGGGGTTCGATATTGAGTTGGAATTGTTCAGGAATTCATCAATGGGCTGAGCAGGGCATTAAAAGAGGTTATATCCTAAGGGATGTGAAGGTTACTAATAATAGTGCTTACATGATTAATTATTATGATGACATCATTGATTTAACAAATGAGGCATAGGGTTACTAGTATATTGGCAATAGAAATACTTAAGGAGGAATAGTAGTATGTGACACCAGTTTCCTACTTAAGTGTAGGGAAAAATCGGTGTAACTCAAATTGAGAAGATTCTGGCACCTTGAATGTGATATGGCCTTCAAAATACAAAAAATTGCGTTACACTCTTAACATTAACTAACACAAGGAATCTATGCCACAAGCCCATGAGGGTGAAAAAGAAGCCGAACACTTGTGAGATTATTATCATTCAGACAGTTTAACCCTTCCCGATAGTTGATCTTATATGAGAGGACTAGAGATGTGACAAACTTGTCTTTCAAATCAATATGCTCATGATATGTGCCAAAATCTGAAAGCATCTAATTCAACCTTTAACGAGTGAAACCACATAGCTAGGATATCATAATATTGGGATGAAATCATGTACCGGCTAGAGAGAATGAACACTTTCCCTAATAACTTTCAAGTTGCAATAATAGGCCACTTCATGGGCAAATACAATACTAGGAACAAAGTGATCCACTTACTGCGGAATGATCTAAGTGGACATGGAAGTCATACTGAGATGGGCAAACAAAAATATATTTCGGTGATGAATTTCTGAAAATCTCAAATTTCCAGAAACTTTATGCTGACAGGTGACCCCTTTCAATTGACAGGTACACACATGATAGTTGCTGAGATATGCTCTCATGTTACTAGAGAATGAAAATTATTCACGATAATAATCACAAAGGAGTAAGGTGACTGTTCAAACCATAAAAGTCGCATATACCAGAGAGAGAAAGAGTGGCTCAAGAAGGATCTCAACACTAGGCTGCTTTAAATTGAATTTGATACCACCTAGGTAAACATTTTGACGGTGCATACATAAGAACAAGTGAGCACATGTTATCCATTTGAATCAAAAGGTTCTGTGAGAAATTCATCATGTGTAGTCCCTTGTTGGGAATTTTTGGGAAGCAAGTGGGAAGTATTAACCTAGGGTTGTGACTCAATTCGAAGAAATCATTATAGAACTCAATTCCCAAGAGGTTGTAAGTAACATAATCGTGATAGAGAGTCTTTGCGAATGATACATATCGTTCAAAGAGTAGATACAAAGAACGACTCATAAAGCTATTCTGGTTCTGTCTCAAATTCCATAGCAACATAATGAGTGATAGTTGACAAAGTGGAACCGGATCAATAAAAGCATACACATCATGAGATTGGACAATCAATATACTTGTAACCACCTTTGGATTAGCCACCAAATTTCGACGCCTCCTCACAGCATAAAACATGCTAGGCCCTCCCGGGCTCCGGATACCACCCCTAGCTACTCCACGTCCTGCGTGCGCTATAATGCCTCGGGCTGGGGGAGGCGCTATGGATGTAGTAGCTGCAGAACTGGCTGGCTGCGTCGCACCCTTGACCATGAACTGGCGAGACGAATGACAATCTCTCTGAATGTGACCCCTCATACCACACTTGTAGCATACATAGGTACTATAGTGACATACTCCCGGATGATATCTCCACACTTTACACATCGGGGATGATGTCCGCTAAACTAAATTGCCTCACTAACCTGATATTTACCCTTTTTGCATACATCATAAGCATCCCCCTTATCCTTCCTCCAAGCTTCCAATGTGGAAGTAACAATTCTAGTACCGGTTGGATGTGTGGGCCATTGGAATTGCCCAGATCTACCACCCCCAACATGCTCCAGAGCATACTCACAACACGACGCCAAATGTTCCTTCCCATATACCGGGAAGACCGTGATTGGTGTACCCAACCTAGGGAATTTTTTCTTCTTGTGACCCCTCTTTCCACAACCGTAACATATTTCAAGAGTCATCCAACATCTCCCCAAGTGACGCTTCTTGCAAACCAAACAATCCGGCTCATTTGTACCAACAACCCTTTTTCCATTCTCAAATAGTCTCACCACACGATCCGGAGGTGTGGTGACATTGTTAGGAACAATGACATTTCTCCTAGCAACAAGTTCTTCCAACCCCTCAACGTCTTGACTCATTCTCCCAACAAACTCCTGTGCAATCTCCCCCAGATTCATTAGCGGGGTCATTCCCTCCTCGCTGCTTCGAACTCGTGGATTACTCATTTGAAAAATGAGACATAACAAGGAAAATATCTCCCTATCTTGGGCGCTATCGCACAATCTGGAATATCAAAGTAGTGTGAAATTTCCTAAATATGCAAGTAGTCTCCTCATTATAGACGTGGTCGACAACACACTGATAAGAAGGACTCTACTAGACATAGCTCCACGACATCCTAGGACATTTTAAAATCTTAGGCTCTGATACCAAACCTGTCACGCCCCAAACTCGGGGAGCGTAACCGGCGCTCAACCGAGTGAACCCGGCCGAGAAAGCCTGTTAGATTCCATTCTACCCAATTTCATCACTGAATAAAGAGGAGATGTACTCCATTAATCAAACACTAACAAGATTTCATTAATAATTTCCAGATCATTCCCATTAGCAGCTTCATTCATAATTTCCAAAATATTACGAGTTTATAGAATTAATGAAAACATGATTTCCAAATACCAACATTTCTGATTCAGTTCCCCACATCAAATACCACCCACAACCTGTCAGCCTCTACGTACAACTGAAGAGTAATATAGAAATACCGGCAACAAGGCCCCAACTATTCCTCAAACCACAGAACATGAGAACAAAAGATACATAACCTTGAAATGAAGTGGGGCTCACCAAGTCAGCTAAAAAGAGTGTATCGCTATCAATGATCAATACCGCCTACTGTAGAACCACCTGCATCCATTAAAGATGCAACGCCCCCGGTAAAAAGGAAGTTAGTACCGTCGAATAGCACTAGCATGTAAAGCTAAAAGTCGTCTTTCAAAATGGAATGTCCATATAAGAAAAGGAAAACTATAGAAATAGCAAGTCATAATAGCATTATCCAAATGTCCAACTAAACATAATAATTTTCAAAATATGCACTTCATATACAATTTTTGGTTGGGAGATCATTAGTACCGATATACCACAGCCTTTGTTAGCATGGGGTCCGATCACGCTCGATAGGCTAGGCCGTCTCCCGACGAACAATGTGGTTTGACATGTGATGCGAAAGAAAGTTGTTACCAAGAGTAGTACCACCATGTGTGCTCATGGCGTCCTATCTCCACCCGATCAGCTAGGTCGCCTTCCCACATAAGCCGTGTTGGTTAACTTTTCCAGTTAACAGTTATTACAAGTTCTATTCCAATTAAGGGGAATAATCACAATTTCACTAATATTTCAATTTCATCCCAAATAAGGGGAATAATCACAATCCACCCCTACACTGGCACGTGTAGTTTCAAAGGTTACATAAATACAATTGTGCTCACCTCAACATATTTTACATTGTATAAATTCTCATTAGTACTTCTAGTCACTCACAACAACAATATTTCCTTGGCTCATTTGTCCATTGACAAGATTCTTTATTCCTGGCACGGTGGCCGTATTTCATATTCCACACTTTCACCTCTTTCAATTTCAAAGATCACCATCAAATATCAACATATAGAATATTTCAACAATCATATACCTAAAATTCATTAGTAATGGAAACTTTAAACACAAAAGGTTTCTTCCCAAAGAATGGGTCATACCGACCAACAATAGAAAAACACATCAAAATCATAAACAATCTATACACCATTTATTCCTGCAATACTCTTTCCCAAAAATGATAATATACAATTTCAACACCTGAGTATGTGAGAACTCGATCCACACTCGGTATATTTATAAAGCAAAGCATTGGTTAAAGTAGCCACTTTTGGGTGTGTATAGAGTATAAAAGCTTTTAGGCAATTCTATTTTCTAAATCATTTTTAAATAGTTGAGTCGAGTCTCTTATCATAATCTTTATCACACCCTCTCATTTCATTGGCACCACTAGCCACAATTATAACTTAAATTCTTGGCACGTTGGCCACACTCTGTATCCCCAATTCACTTATTTGATTTTTAAGCATCTTTATAGATTATACACAACAAGACATTTTCAATCAAGACATTAGGTACACATATGAGCAATTTAGAGCCTTATACATATCAAGTTTTTCTCACCCGATTGGTATACTCGTTTTCATTTGAAACACGACTCAAAGCCATAATATTTTAATACGCAACCCATACTTTGTAACTTACGGGAACATTATAGAATTCGATTCTAAGAGAGAAAGTTTAGCCAATATACCTGAAATTTACCCTTTAATAGTACTACGATGGTCCACCATACTAAACAACTTCAATCTACAACGATGCAACACATTTGTACAAATGTTAGTAAGATTTTTATACTTTAACTCATTTAGACTTATTATCAAACATCGAATGTGCATATCTTTCTACAACCTCCTTCACTGGAATTTTTTCACCTAACAACCACCTTCCACACCAATGATTCACTTCACGGTCGCATCTAGGCCATCCACAACTTCCATTAGCACATGCATGTCCAACAATTTATTCCCAAACCATCAATCTCATCAATTAAACCATTTTACAATCTCTACAACACCAACACAACCTAGGTAAGGCAATTGTGGCTTCCAATCACCATCCCATCTAACACATATTTCAAACATAAATAATCACCATGAATTAGTCAGAGATGGTAGACATACCTCTTGTAGTGAGACTCTTGAAAATCCTAACTTGTAGTGTTATTGACAAATAATCTATGGTATGCAAGATTAGTCCTAGTTAATATAAGTGTTTAGGAGTAGTATTCAACTCACAATTTCTCCAAAAATATTACCTTGGATCATGGAAGGGAAGTGTTGGATGGATTCCCCTTGATATGGAAGACCTAGCTCAAAGAAATGACTTAGCCACTCTCCCTACCCAGCCTTGGGGGTATTAATTGGGCTCCTACATGTGCGGCCGTGCACCTGGGAAAGTGGCCATGCATCTGGCCGCGCACACAAGGCATAAATTCCCCAATATGCGTGGCCGCGCATCTGAGCGTGCATATAGCATATGTCCGGTAAAATGGCCATAACTTTCTGTATACATATCCAAATGACAAATGGTCTGATGTGTTGGAAACTAGACTCAAAGGGATTTAAGTTTATAGGTATATAACTCCTAAGTCTTTATAGTTTAGTAGAAGCATGTGTTTGAAATCGTATCTTGTGCGAATTTATCTGAAACTTTAGACCATTGCGTAGTTCCCAACATGGGTTAGTTCTCGGGCTCTCCTTAGGCCCTCAACAATATCCAATACAACTCCTACAGTTAATATCATGATCATATAAGTTTTTACAGTCCCTAACCTCTCGTGGAAGGCAAAACGACACTAAAGCGAATTGTGAGTGTGCTTATGGCCTCGGACTAATAGAAAATTCGATGGGCCTCACATATGACTGTGTATTCAGCCCTCGACGGCCCTACATCTAGGACCCCTGGGTACCTTACAAGTTTTAGGATAGAGGTTTTCACAGATATGTGGATGAGGCCAGGAAGACTCTTTTCCTGTAACGATGCGACCAGTCGTTTTGAGCTTCTGCACTTTGCTCGCCAGTTCTCGGGCATGGCTAGCCCCGTGTGATGTATCGTGACTTATGTAAATAGCTGGTTTAGGTTTTTAGGGTAATCGAAACGAATTTGGAAGAATAGTTCTCAGTTTAAGCTTAAAAATTTGGAAGATTTGACCAATTTTTGACTTGTTAGTATATTATCCCGGATTGGGATTTTTATGATTTGGTTAGCTCCGTTAGGTGATTTGGGACTTAGGAGTGTGATCGGAATGTATTTTGGAGGTCCGTGGAAGGTTTAGGCTTGAATTGGCGAAATTGAAATTTTGGCATTTTCTGGTTGATAGTGAGATTTTGATATAGGGGTCGGAATGGAATTCTGGATGTTGCACTAGGTTTGTTGTGCAAACTGTGACGTGTGTGCAAAATTTCAGGTCATTCGGACGAGGTTTGGTAGACTTTTTGATCAAAAGCGGAATTCGGAAGTTTTTGGAACCTTAGGCTTGAATCCGATGTGATTTGGCTGATTCGATGTTGTTTGAGGTGTTTTGAAGATTGGTATAAGTGTGGATAGTGGTATATGACTGGTTTGTGATTTTGGTTGAGGTCCCGAGGGCCTCGGGGTGATTTCGGATGGTTGACGGAACGTTTTGAGTTGGAATATGCAGCTGAAGTGCTAAGTTCCTGTCATAACCGCACCTGCGGCTTGGGGACCGCAGGTGTAGGCCCGCAGAAGCGCAATTTGGGTTGCAGATGTGGAAATGGGCAAGAGACGCTAGAATCGCAGATGCGAAAGATTGAGCGCACCTGCGATTTTACAGGTGCGGGAGTATGATCGCAGGTGCGGTCTGGGGCGCTTAAGTGATTTGCGCAGAAGCGCACCTAGGACCGCAGGTGCAGGTCCGTAGGTGCGAGATTTTAATCGCAGGTGTGGTTTTGCTGGGTCAGAATATATAAATTTCACCTTCGCGATTTTAAGTAGATTTTCACCATATTTCATTCGGGAAGAAGCTTTGGAGAGCTAATTAAAGGGACAATTCAAGAGGGCTTCTTAGAGGTAAGGTCCTTGGTCCCTAAACTCATTTTTATGATGATTTTTAAGGTTGTAAGCTTGAATTATATGGGAAAAATCAGTAGCAAATTGGAAGTTAGGGCTTGGAAATTGGAGACCTATATCTAGGGATTTGAGGAGTCGTTTGTGGTCGGATTTTGATATATTTGATATGTATGAACTCGTGAGAGTGTAAGGATTCTAGTTTTGTGATATGTGTTGGATTCCGAGACATGGGCCCGGGGGGTCGGGTTTGGTCAATTTCGGGATTCTTGATGTAAATAGGTTATTTTCGAGTGGGCTTTGTTCCCTTAGCATATTTTGATGGTATAGTACTATTTTTTGCTAGATTTGGAGCATCCGGAGGCCGATTCAAGAGGCAAAGGCATCGCGGGCTAGAGTTGGACCGGATTGAGGTAAGTAATGATTGTAAATATTGTCCTGAGGGTAAACCCCGAATTTTACTTGTTGTGCTACTTTGAGGTGACGCACACGCTAGATGACGAGTGTGGGGCCGTGCACCATTGGGATTGTGACTTGGTCCATCCCGTACGACTATTAAGTCGCGTATTTTACTTGAAAACTATTTGATGTTGTTATATTTTGGAAAATATTATTGTGTTTGGGGCTAAATGCTGTGTCTGGGCCTTGTGTTGATTGTTTGGACCCCTAGGGGCTTTTACTACTGTTTTTCCTCACTGTTTTGATTTAAATGTTTACGCTCAGTCATGCTATGTTCTTACTGTTTTCATAACTCGGTTTTATTCACCCCTTTTGATTTCATAAATGATCTATTTTTGAGCCGAGTACTTGTTTTATTGTCAGCCCGAGGGGCTTGAGTGAGATCTGACTGAGTGAGGCCGAGGGCCTGTGTTGTGAGGATATCATGGGATTGGGCTGCGCGCCGCAGCATGTGGTACTGATTTGTGATTGATGAGAGGCCGAGGGCTTGATTTATTATGCCACGAGGTGGCTTGTGATTGATATGAGGCTGAAAGCCTGTTTGATTATGCCACGAGATGGCTTGTTATTGCGCTTGGGCTGTAAGGGGCCCCTCCCGGAGTCTGTACACCCCAGTGAGCGCGGGTACCCAGTGTGAGTGATGTGTTGTAGCCCGATGGGTTGTTGTTGTTTCATATTGAAGACCGAGGAGTTGTTCTTGATCTATGTTGCCCGAGGGGCGGTTCTTGATTCGTGTTATGCCCGAGGGGCTGATTACGACTGATTGTGAGGTAGTCCGAGGGGCTGGTTCTGTTGATATTGTGCCCGAGGGGCGGTTTATGGTACATGTTTGGCCCGAGGGGCTGTTTACGTTTCTATCTTTTTTTTACTCACTGTTTTATCACTCGTTTGAGACTATTAAAAGTTGTTTTAAAAGGGTTTTACTGAAACTGAGCATGATTTACGAAGTAAACGATTTTCTGTACTGTTTTGGAAATGTGTTGTATTTGCTGTAGCGTTATGATGTGGCTTACGTGTTTTCTTACTGCTCAGCTTTCATTTACTTTTATTACTTACTGAGTTGGCATACTCATATTACTCCCAGCACCTTAGGTGCAGATTCAGGTATTTTTGAACCCGATAGTGGGTGTTGATTGCTTAGTGGTAGAGTCATTGGAGTTAGCAAGGTAGCTTCCCAACGTTCACAGCACTGCTTTTCTCCCTCTTGTCTTCCTTAGACTGTATTTAGTACATTTTTAGACTCTTAGTTGTATTCAGACCTTAGTAGATGCTCGTGACTTGTGACACCCCGATGTCGGGCTTGTGTATTTATTGCGCACTGTTCATTTAGACTTACATTATGAGATTATTGATTAATTAATGGCTTAAAAATGACTTTTATTGAATACTGGTTGAATTCAGGAATTGTGTCGGCTAGCCTAGTTTCACGATAGGCTCCATCACGACCGGGTCAGTTTTAGGGTCGTGACAAGTTGGTATCAGAGCCTAGGTTACATAGGTCTCACGAGTCATGAGCAGGTTTAGTAAAGTCTCGCGGATCGATACGGACACGTCTGTACTTATCCTCGGGAGGATGCAGAACCTTTAGGAAATCCCATATTTTTGAATTCTTATCGTGCGTCATTGATTCAGTTCTACGCCAGGTGCGTCTGCTCGTCCCGTGCTCCATCAGTTCAGGACTCTTCTATGCCAGGTGAGTCTGCTAGTCGTTCTGGTGCTAGGGGTCCCCTTCAGTCCCCGTCTCTGGCACCAGGGAGTTGTTATGAGTGTGGAGAGTTGGGACATATGTGGAGACAGTGTCCTCGTCTCCTTAGGGGTTCATTTCTGTAGAGGGGTTAGCCATCGACTTCGGCACCAGTTACTTCACCGTCCACCCAGCCATCTAGGGGTGGAGGACAACCATCTAGGGGTCTCTCAAGAGGGGGAGGTCGATCCGGTGGTGGTCAGGCTCGTTTCTATGCACTTCCAGCTAGACCTGATGTTGTTGCTTGAGATGCGGTGATTACATATTGTCTCAGTCTGCCGCAGAGATGCCTCTATGTTATTTGATCCTGGCTCTACTTTCTCTTATGTGTCATCTTACTTTGCCCATTATTTGGATAAGCCCTGCGAGTCTCTCATTTCTTCTATTCATGTCTCTACTCCGGTGGGCGATACTGTTGTGGTAGACCGTGTATACCAGTCGTGTGTTGTGTCTATTGGGGGTCTGGAGACCCAAGTGGATCTTCTGTTGTAATGTATGGTAGACTTCGCTGTGATATTGGGCATGGATTGGTTATCTCCATGCCGGGCTATTTTGGACTATCATTCCAAGAAAGTGACGTTAGCTATACCGGGTGTGCCACGGATGGAGTGGCGAGGTTTGTCTGATTATGTTCCCAGTAGGGTAATCTCATTCTTGAAGGCCCAGCATATGGTTGGGAAAGGTTGTCTTTCATACTTAGCATTTGTGAAGGATGTTAGTGCAGAGACTCCCACCATTGATTCTGTTCCAGTTGTGAGGGATTTTCCAGATGTTTTTCCTGCAGATCTGCCGGGCATGCCACCGGATAGGGACATCGATTTTGGTAATGATCTGGTGCCGGGCACTTAGCCCATTTCTATTCCACCATATCGTATGGCACCAGCGGAGTTGAAGGAGTTGAAGGAGCAGCTTCAGGAACTCCTTGATAAGGGGCTTATTCAGCCTAGTGTTTCGCCGTGGGGTGCTCCTATTCTGTTCGTGAAGAAGAAGGATGGCACCATGAGGATGTGCATTGATTATACCTCGTATTGATGATTTGTTCGACCAGTTTCAGGGAGTGAGGGTTCTCCAAGATTGATCTTCGCTCATGGTATCACCAACTAAAGATCAGGGACTCGGATATTCGCAAGACAGCTTTCAGGACCCGATATGGTCACTATGAGTTCCTTGTGATGTCTTTTGGGCTGACCAATGCCCCAACATCGTTCATGCATTTGATGAACAGCGTGTTCCGGCCTTATCTCGACTCGTTTGTTAATGTTTTCATTAACGATATTCTGGTATACTCGCTTAGTCAGGAGGAGCACGCGGAGCATTTGAGAGTGGTGTTGCAGAGATTGAGGGAGGAGGAGCTTTATGCAAAGTTCTCCAATGTGAGTTTTGGCTCAGTTCAGTGGCATTCTTGGGGCACGTGGTGTCCAGCGAGGGTATTCAGGTTGATCCGAAGAAGATAGAGGCGGTTCAGAGTTGGCCCAGACCATCCTCAACCATAAAGATTCGTAGCTTTGGCGGGTTATTACCGTCGGTTTGTTCAGGGATTTTCATCTATCGCATCACCCTTTTCCAAGTTGACTCAGAAGGGTGCTCCATTTTAGTAGTCGGATGAGTGTGAGGAGAGCTTCCAGAGGCTCAAGACTGCCTTGACCACAGCTCCAGTATTAGTATTGCCATCAGCTTCAGGTTCATATACAGTGTATTGTGATGCTTCGAGAGTGGGTATTGGATGTGTATTGATGCAGGAGGGTAGAGGTATTGCTTATGCTTCTCGGCAGCTGAAGCCCCATGAGAAGAGTTACCCTGTCCATGAATTGGAGTTGACTGCCATTGTTCACGCGTTGAAGATTTGGAGGCATTATTTGTATGGTGTGTCGTGTGAGGTATTTACTGATCACCGTAGCCTCCAGCACTTGTTCAAACAGAAGGATCTCAATTTGAGGCAGCGGAGATGGTTAGAGCTGTTGATTGATTATGACATCACTATTTTGTACCATCCGAGGAAGGCCAATGTAGTGGCTGATGCCTTGATCGGAAGGCGGTGAGTATGGGTAGTTTGGCATATATTCCTATTGGGGAGAGACCTCTTGCAGTTGATGTTCAAGCCTTGGCCAATCGGTTCGTGAGGTTGGATATTTCGGAGCCCAGTCGGGTATTGGCTTGTGTGATTTCCCGATCTTCCTTATTTGATCGCATCAGAGAGCACCAATATGATGACCCTCATTAGCTTGTCCTCAAGGACAAGGTTCAGCACGACGATGCCAGAGATGTGACCATTGGTGATGACGGGGTATTGAGGATGCAGGGCCAGATATGCGTGCCCAATGTGGATGGTCTTCGAGAGAAATTCTAGAGAAGGCTCATAGCTCGCCGTATTCTATTCATCCGGGAGCCGCGAAGATGTATCAGGATCTGAGACAGCATTATTGGTGGAGAAGAATGAAGGAGGACATTGTAGGATTTGTAGCTCGGTGTCTCAATTGTCAGCAGGTGAAATATGAGCATCAGAGTCCGGGTGGCTTGCTTTAGCGGATGGATATTCCTGAGTGGAAGTGGGAGCGGATCACCATGGACTTCGTAGTTAGGCTCCCACTGACTCTAAAGAAGTTCGATGCTATTTGGGTGATTGTGGATCGGCTGACCAAGTCCGTGCACTTCATTCCTGTGTGTACTACCTATTCTTGAGAGCGGTTGGCAGAGACATATATCGGGGAGATTGTTCGTTTGCATGGCGTCCCAGTTTCCATCATTTCAGATAGAGGAACTCAGTTTACTTCACAGTTTTGGAGGTCGGTACAACAAGAGTTGGGTACTCAGGTTGAGTTGAGCACAACTTTTCACCCTCAAACGGACGGGCAGTCCGAGCGCACTATTCAGATATTGGAGGACATGTTGCGTGCTTGTGTCATTGATTTTGGAGGGTGATGGGATCAGTTTCTACCGCTCGCGGAGTTTGCTTATAATAACAATTACAAGTCGAGTATTCAGATGGCTCCATATGAGGCTTTGTATGGGAGGCGGTGTAGATCTCCGGTCGGTTGGTTTAAGCCAGGCGAGGCTAGGCTATTGGGTACAGACTTAGTGTAGGATGCTTTAGAAAAGGTGAAGGTGATTCAAGAGAGGCTTCGTACAGCGCAGTCGAGACAAAAGAGTTATGCTGACAGGAAGGTTCGGGAGGTGTCCCACATGGTTGGTGATAAGGTTCTATTGAAGGTTTCCCCCATGAAGGGTGTTATGAGGTTTGGGAAGAAAGGTAAATTGAGTCCTCGGTTCATTGGGCCTTTTGAGGTACTTCGGAAGATTGGGGAGGTGGCTTATGAGCTTGCCTTGCCACCCACATTGCCACCCAGCTTCCGATGATTCGGATAGTTTTGGGAGGTGATTTGGGACTTCGGAGTGTGAACAGAAGGAGTTTTGGAGGTCCGGAGTAGCTTTAGGCTTGAATTGGCAAAGACGAATTTTTGGCATTTTCCGGTTGATACCTTAGATTTTGATATAGGGGTCGGAATGGAATTCTGGGAGTTGCAGTAGGTCCGTTGTGTCATTTGGGATGTGTGAAAAATTTCAGGTCATTCGGACGTGGTTTGATGGACTTTTTGATCAAAAGCGTAATTCGGATGATTTTTGGAACCTTAGGCTTGAATCCAATGTGATTTGGTTGATTCGATGTTGTTTGAGGTGTTTTGAAGATTTGTATAAGTTTGGATAGTGGTATATAACTTGTTCGTGCTTTTGGTTGAGGTCCATGGGAACTCGAGGTGATTTCGGATGGTTGACGGGAGGTTTTGGAGTTGAAGTTTGGCAGCTGAAGTTTTATGGCTGCTGTCATAACCGCATCTGCGGTTGGGAGGCCACAGGTGCGACTCCCGCAGATGCGGAAGCAAGCCGCAGAAGTGGCCAAGAGGTGAGTCTGGCGGAGCTGCAGAAGCGGGCATCTAGACGCACATGCGATGGCGCAGGTGCGAGAATGCAACCACAGGTGCGGTCCCAGGCCGTTAAGTGAAAACCGCAAGAGCGGTGGGTTAGACCGCAGAAGCGGTTCCGCAGAAGCAGAAATGGACCGCAGATGCGGAATCCCTGGGTCAGAAGGTATATATTTCATCCTTTGCGATTTTCAGACTTTCTTCACATTTTTAAAACTGTTTTTGGAGCTTTTGGGGAGATTTTGAAGAGGGAATCAGAGGGAACTTCATTGAGGTAAGATTTTTGAACCTAAAACCCGTTCCTATGGTGTTATTTCATTGATTAGGCTTGAAATTAATGGAAATTTGTGGGTAAATATTGAAGAAACTAGGGCTTGGAATTGGAGACCTAGAATTTGGGATTTGAGGGGTCAATTGTGGTTGGATTTTGGTGAATTTGATATGCATGAACTCGTGGGAAGATAAGGATTCCATTGATGTTAATTTTGTCGGATTTCGAGACGTGGGCCCGGGGGTCGGGTTTGGTTATTTTTGGGATTCGTGTCGTAATTTGATTATTTTCGCATGGGCTTCGTTCCCTTAGCCTATTTTGACATCATGATTCTGATTTTGGTTAGATTCGACGTGAGTTGAGGCCGAGATGAGAGGCAAAGGCATCGCTTGGCTAGAGTTTGGACCGGATAGAGGTAAGTAATGATTGTAAATGTTGTCCTGAGGGTATGAAAGCCCGGATTTCACATTGTTGTGCTATTTTGAGGTGACACACATGCTAGATGACAAGCGTGGGGTCATGCACCATTGGGAATTGTGACTTAGTCCGTCCCGTATGACTGTTTGACTGCGTAATTGATTGAAAACTGTTTGCTATCATCATGTTTTGGGCTGAATGCCATATTTGGGCCTTGTGCCGATTGTTTGGACCCTTAGGGGCTTTTACTACTGTTTTCCTCACTCTTTTCGGTTTAATATTACACTCAGTCATGCTATGTTCTTATTGTTTTCATAACTCGATTTTATTCACTCCTCCTGATTTCATAAACGATATTTTAAGCTGAGTACTTGTTTTACTGTCAGCCCAAGGGGCTTGAGTGAGTTCTGACTGAGTGAGGCCGAGGGCCTATGTTGTTAGGATCTTATGGGATCGGGCTGTGCGCCGCAGCGTGTTACACTTATTTATGATATATGAGAGGCTGAGGGCCTGATTTATTGTGCCACGAGGTGGCTTGTGATTGATATGAGGCCGAGAGCCTATTGATTATGCCACGAGATGGCTTGTTATTGCGCTTGGGTCGTAAGGGCCCCCTCCCGGAGTCTGTACACCCCCAGTGAGCGCGGGTACCTAGTTTGTGATGTGATATAGCCCGAGGGGCTGATGTTGTTCCATAATAATTGCCCAAGGGGCTGATAAGAGTGATTGTGAGATCGCCTAAGGGGCTGGTTCTGTTAGTATTTTGCCCGAGGGGCTGATTTATGTTTCTATTTTTTATACTTGTTTCCATTCACTCGTTTGAACTGCTGAAAGATGTTTTGAAGAGGTTTTACTGAACTAAGAAGTTTTCATGAGCTTTTAGTGTTTTACTGTATTGTGTTGGTTTTACACTGCCTCGTTGTAGCATTTTGCTGTGTATTTACGTGTTTTCTTATCGCTCAGCTGCCTTTGCTGTTATTACTTACTGAGTTGGCATACTCTCATTACTCCCTGCACCCCTGTGTGAAGATTCAGGAGTCTCAAGTCACAGTAGCGAGGGCTGATTTGCTTCTGGCAGGCTTGTTTGGAGTTGACTAGGTAGCTGCTCGGCGTTCCCAGCCCAGTGCTTCTCCTTCCTACCTTTATTTCGCTTGTTCTAGCTTTGTATTAGACTATGTGTCTTTTCATACTCTCAGACGGATTTTAGATGCTCATGACTGGTGACACCCCGATGTCGGGCTGTGTTTGTTTCCGCATTTGTTCTATTTCACTCTGTTTTGGGATTTATCACTTATTAATGACTTGGTTATGAATTATTATAACTGTTAATTGGTTTTTGGGGGTTTGTTTCAGCTAGCCTTGTTTCACGAGAGGCGCCATCACGACCAGTTCCGGTTTGGGGTCATGACAAAAATATATGGTTAAGGTGCGTTGGAGCATATTAAGGAGTTTTGTGAATGGAAAGAATTTGTGTGTAACAAGTTGGATACATCAAATTGAAAAAATATTATTATATAAGCATGGATTCATACTTATATGAAGGCTTGGAAGTCAATTCGGGTCTATATCATAACAACGTATCAATTGAGGGTGAGTGTAGAAGCAAGAAATGGAAAAAAAAAAATAACTGGGAGCGTGCTAGGGGCAGTGCAACATGCGGATTGTGGCACGCCAGCCCTCTCAGCAATTTTAAAAACCAGTGAAGTATAGGAATTTGGGGGTTCATTTCTCCACTTCACTTGGACGGAATTTGGAGCTTTTATCCACTCTCTCAAGACCACAAACTCCTCTCTTCTTCAAGGTAAGAAACCCCCATTATCTTGGAGTGAAATCCCATCATTTTACACTAGTGTTGATGAAATCTACACATGAAGTCCTTAGATTTTCAAGACATTTCTTCAAGAACTCAAAAGAAGGGTTTTGCATGATATCTTCCAAAAGGTAATCCTACACCCTTAGGCTTACACGGATGGATTTATTATGGGAATATGAGTATGAATTAAGTATTGTGACTCATGGGATGGTGATTGGAATCCATAATTTCCCACACAACCATTGTAGAGATTGAAAGGTGATTATTTGATGGAACTTTGTTGGTTGGGGTGTGGATGGACGACCTAGCCGATCGGGTCATGATCGAACTCCGTGCTAGATTCACTATGGTATATTTGCATAGAGATTGTGATTGTTCTTGAGATTATGAGGTTGGTTATGAGGTGTATATTGTGAACAATGGTATTGTGAACAGTGGTATTGTGAATAGTGGTATTGTGAAGTATGGTGAATCGGTACTAAAGTCTTCAATCCAAAAACATATATTAATTTCGTATTTTTAAAATTGTTTTGTTTTAACTAGACATTTGGATATGGTTGATTATGACTTGCTGTTTCTATTGTTTTCCCTTTTTTATTGGCATTCTATTTTGAAAGAGGACAATTAGCTTTACATACTAGACTATTCCGTATGTACTAACGTCCCTTTTGCTGGGGGCACTGCATCTTCAATGGATGCAGGTGGTTCATCAGGGGGCAGCTTTGGTCCTCATTAGCAGTCACTCTCTATTCATCAGGTTTTGGTGAGTCCTACTCTATTCCGGGCTTTATGTCATCTGACGTTGTATTTTGTACTATGAGGTATAGTCGGGTCCTTGTCGCCAGCACTTTCATTCTTCACTTCTATTGTACTTAGAGGCTCCGTAGACAGGTCATGGGTGGTATTCGATGTTGGGAATATAACTAGAAATGTTCGTATTTGGCAAATATGTTTTTCATTATATCTATAAGCTTGAATATTTTGAAAATTTTGAATGAAGTTGCTGATGGATACAAAATAGAAGCTGTTAATGACATTTTTTTCAATGTTTGATTAATGGAGTTCATCTCCTCTATATTCATGGATGAGGTTGGGTAGAAGGAAATTTAACAGGCTTGCTCGGCCGGGTTCACTTGGTTGAGCGCCGGTCGCGCTCCCCGAGTTTGGGGCGTGACTTCCGCGCACTTTGTTCCAGTTGGGACTACTTATTCTTCAGAGCGATTGGTTGAGATTTACATCCGCGAGATTGTTCGCCTTCATGATGTGCCAGTGTACATCATTTAAGATCGAGGCACGCACTTTACATCGTAGTTTTGGAGGGCCGTGCAGCGAGAGTTGGGAACCCAAGTTGAGTTGAGTACAACATTTCACCCTCAAACTGTCACGCCCCAACCTCGGGAGGCACGAACGGCGCTCAATCGAGTGAACCTAACTGAGCAAGCCTTGACATACACTTTCTACCCAACTTAATACGATTAAGGAAACCATGCTTCCGTTTATTTAGACAATAGGAAAGATAGTACATTCAACATTGTTGGTTAATTTTATAACACAACCTTAAACCGTAGTTAAGTTTCCAAGATTCCATGCGATTACACTTTAGAGAAGCAAGAGTTATAATGACAACATAGTTCATAGACCCATCTAACACCCGTACATAATCCACACATTCGTCTACGGAGCCTCTAAGGATACAAAAGACAAGTGTGATAATGCCGGCAACAAGGCTCCGGCTATACCTCAAAAGTGGAAGTCCATAACAAAAGATGTCCAATATAACCCCTTGAAAGAGAAAGTGGCTCACCAAGACTTTGAGAAGAAGGTACTCGCTACGTGCGATCGGCACTATCCGCAATGGAGCCACCTACATTCATTTAAAAAGATGTAGCGCCCCCGGCAAAAGGGACGTTAGTACCATGGAATAGTACTAGTATGTATAACTAAACACCATCTAGTTAGAAAGAACTTTCGTACAAAAATAAGGAAATCACAAGTATAACTCGAAAGCTTTAAACGTTCACAACATTATCAAGGTAAAAGAATCATACAATTTTCACATCATGTTTCCATAGCCTTTAGTTTGGGACATTTCATAATGTTCAACATTGTTCACAATACCTCCGCTATCATGAGCGGAGTCCGACCACGATCCGATCGGCTAGGTTGCCTCATTCGAGACATATACTTCAATCACCATTTTAATATCAGCACATTACCATCATGTGTGCGGCATGGTGTCCGATCACGGCCCGATCGGCTAGGCCGCCTTACCTAGGCGTTGTTCCTTTCTCATTAATCATCTCATTTGAATCTTCATTTCATATCTATCATATCAACTCATTGGCATTTAGGGCCACAATTATCACATCATTTTCACTTTCAATGATAGGCTTGTAATTTAGAATAATATGTGCACACAAGAGCAATTAAAATTGTAAGCATAGATGAGACTTCACATAGATGGCCCAATATATGCAGCTTCAATCTCAAATTAAGGTCTAAGCATTTCAATACCTGATTCATATTCCTTGCACCTTTTCAAGTTATCAAGAATAGCACATTAATCATATTGAGATACATCTTTCACGCCTATAAGGTTGCAACCCCAAATTCATGTGAAACAACAATCAATACAACAATTCAACTTTAATCTTACCGTATTTACACAAACACCGACGGAGCTCAATTTCTAAAAGACGGGATTTTAGCCATACATACCTCAAATTCGCCCTTTAATGATACTACAATGATCTAATACACTTAAGCAACTTCAATCTACAATACAACATTCAATGGGACCAATATTAGTAACAAATTCCATAACTTAAGCCATTTAGGCGTATTGTCAAACACCTTGTAGGTATAGATCTTTACATCTCATAACCATAGTATTAGTTCATCCAATTATCACCATTAACCAACAATTTTATTCCACCATCATTCTTAACCAATTTATAACTTCCAACAACATATGTATGACCATCCATTCACACCCAACCAACAAATCCTATCAAATAATCACCTGTCAATCTCTACAATAATTATGTATTTATATAGGAAACTTCTGGCTTCCAATTACCACACCAAGAGTTCCAATACTTAATTCATACTCATATTCCCATAATATATTCATATATGTATGTCTAAGGGTGTAAGATTTACCTTTTGGAAGAAATCTTGCAAACCCTCCTTTGAGTTCTTGAAGGAATTTCTTGAAGATCTATGTGTTTTAAGAGTAGATTTCATCAATACTAGTGTAGGAATGATGGAATTTCACACCAAGTTAAAGGAGGTTGCTTACCTTGAAGATGGGGGAGTTGAAGGTCTTGAAAGGGTGAAAGAAGACCCCAAAGTTCGGCCAAGATAAATGGGTAAAAATGAACCCCGAAATGAATATATAATGTTTTGGGCGCCACAGGTGGCGCTGGGCGCTGCTTGTGGCGCTGATTCCAGTATCTCAAAAATTCCCGGCGCAACGGCTAGCGCCTGGCGCTACCTAGGATGCTGGCGACGGAAGGGACACGAAAACGGGCATAACTTTCTGTATATACCTCCAAATGACGAACGGGTTGACGCGTTGGAAACTAGACTCAAAGAACTTTAATTTGATAGGTTGTGAATCACACAACTCCTTATATACATGTAGATATGCTCGTCCAAAGTGAGGTCTTGTGCGTACTCATTTGGAATTTTTAGTCTATCATGTAATTTCCAGCTTGGGTTAGACTTAGGCCTCTCCTCAGACCCCAAATCACTTATAATATGACTTATACACTTATTACCATATCCAATTGATATCCATTATATCATTAATCCTTGTTTTCACACAAAATAAAATAATTAGCCTACCTTGGCACCCCGAAATATTAAATTAATTAGCAAAAATTTTTCGGGGCTTTACATTCTCCCCCGCTTAGGATCATTCGTCCTCGAATGGTAAGTGGAGTCAATCCGCAAATACTTAGCATAACTTATCTCTTTTGTCACACATCTTTAACTCCCAAATTTTGACTAACTCCCAAATTTTTCAGAAATTTCGGCAGAGTTTCCCTTGTAACCGGGCCTATCCACCTGTCAGAGAATCCCAGAAACACACCTCAACAACATATATGTGATCAAATGACGCAACAGAACATAAAACAACACCAACCGTAGCCCCATAATGAACATATAATTAGAAAGGAATTTCTTTACATTAGCTGAACAAGCGATACAAAATTTATGTGAAACAACTTCATTGAACTATTTCATTGATATTCAAACAAATGGGGGTACTTCTTTTTCATTTCTTCCTCAGCTTCCCAAGTGGCTTCCTCAATTTGCTGGTTTTGCCATAACACTTTCACGGAGGTAATTTCTTTATTCCTCAACTTTCGGACTTGCCTATCAAGGATGGCAATTGGAATATCTCCGTACGATAATTCTTCATTAACCTCAATAGCCTCAACCGGCACAATAGCGGACGGGTTTCCCACTACCTTCTTTAACATAGACACATGGAATACTGGGTGTACCAATGACATCTAGGATGGTAACTCGAGCTTGTATGCCACCTGACCGATCCTTTGAATGATTCTATATGGCCCCACATACCTCGGACTCAATTTCCCTTTCTTTCCAAACCGCAAACACCTTTCACGGGGGAAACTTTTAGGAATACCCAATCATCTTCTTTGAACTCTAAATCTCTGCGACGAACATCTGAATAAGACTTTTGGCGACTCTGAGCAGTTTTCAACCGCTCCTTAATGACCTTAACCTTCTCCATAGCCTGATGCACAAGGTCTGGCCCTATCAATTCAGCTTCTCCATCCTCGAACCACCCAATTGGAGATTTACATCTCCTACCATATAATNCACATTGGAATTTCTATGCTTTGTAACAATCCTCCAGGCCTTTGATGTTCGACCTTCACTTGCTGACAGTTCGGACATTTTGCCACAAAGTCCGCCACATCCCTTTTCATGTTATTCCACCAATAAACTTCTTTGAGATCATGATACATTATTGTAGAACCTGGGTGTACGGAATACCTGGAAGTGTGAGCTTCTGCCAAAATCCTTTCCCAAAGACTATCAATATCTGGAACACATAGGCGCCCTTGGCACCGTAGGCTATCATCATCAATGCCAAAAGAAAAAGCTGTGGTCTTGTGTTTATGAATTCCCGCCTTCAGCTGTACCAACAATGGATCGTTGTATTTCTTCTCTTTCACTTCTGCCACAATGACGATTCAACTCTATTCTATACAATTACTCCTCCTTCATTAGAGTCCGCAAGACGAACTCCCAAACTAGCCAATTGGTGAACCTCCCTGGCCAACGACCTTTGATATGCCTCCAAGTGAGCCAAACATCCCATAGATTTTCGGCTAAGAGCATCCGCCAAAACATTGGCCTTTCCCGGGTGATAGAGAATATCGATACCATAGTCCTTGAGTAACTCGAGCCATCCTCTCTGTCTCAGATTCAACTCCTTTTGTTTAAAAATATATTGAAGGCTCTTGTGGTTTATAAATACATCCATGTGGACCTCATACACATAATGTCGCCAAATCTTTATACAAAAACTACCGCCGCAAGTTCTAAGTCATGTGCCGAATAGTTCCTTTCATGATTCTTGGGTTGCCTTGAACCATAAGCGATCACCTGGCCATGTTGCATCAATAGTGGACCATCTATGTCATATTTCTCTTACATATGGCCTCATAGTAATTTAGTTCTTCAATAATTTCCTTGGTATGGTTACAATCTTCTGTGAATACTTGCAACTTGCTCTTCTAAATTTTCAACAAAAGACATTACTGGATGAGTTTTCTTATAGGACCTTTTATTTCAAAGAAATCATATCTTCTAGCCTTCGCACACACCTTCATATCATCAACATGCACGACATTGCATCAAATTTAATGTAACATTGTGCTCAGACCTTTCCTAGCCAACCTTTTTCCTCCTTACGTGACTTATAGAATTTAAGAAACCACTCCACTTCCCTTGTGAACATTCTCATGATCTCTCTTTACTGTTAAGCACTTCCCAAAACACATATCAACACCCTTCATACATATTCAATTCAGAAAGAGCCACTGGCCCGAACAATATGTTGGTACCATCTTTTCTTTCTAACTGGAACATTCATTCCCATTCTATTTTGCTCACAGTGCATAAACGATAGCCTTATTTTGCCACACACTTATCTACCTCCCATGAACTTGTAATATCATTGTGCCTGGTTTAATGAGTTTATCATACCACAACTTCACCACCAGTAGTCTCACTTTCCATTATATGTAGACATGAACTATCTCTAGATCCTTTAGTTGATATTCAGCGTCACCCAAGTCGGTTGCATTACGGTTAGTCTTGTATAACTTTTATTAACACTTATGCTCTAAGCGAGTCCACCATTCTGATACAAGATATTTTATGATAACAATGATCATCTCAATTTATAGGTTTTCTCCCCATTTCTTCTCGCCTCGTACTTCCTAGCTAGTTAATAGCCATACACTCTTCCTTATGTTATGTGGTCTTTTCCTTTAGTTATTTCATCTCGCTCACCTCTTAACTCTCGTTAGGATAACCGTCGGAAAGTGTGTTCATCCTCGTATCACTTAACACTTCTTTGCTTGTAAGATTCTTTAGAGGCTCTCCATCAAGCCTAAATACCCTCTTGGGTTATTATGGCATCACATTCATTTCTCCCACTCGTCCCGCCTTTCTTAACGCCTTGGTACTTTGGTTAAATCGCAAGTCTATGATTAACCCATTCTAAAAACTCGCAACCTTCCACATTTGACCTATAGTACTTCCTTAGGTTCCATTGTTCCTGACCCTCTAACAAGTACAAAATCCCTTTACAAATATACTCTTAGTTTCTAGGATCGTTGACCCTATCATTCACATTGCCCTGTATGAAAATTTTACCTTCCTTAACCTTCCATTTTTTTTTGGGCACTAGTGGTCTATCATTAGCATATCCTTTAAGATAATCATGTTATCCATTATCACTTTTCTAGACTATGCATGTCTTCAACAAAATACTCAAACATCATAGTTACGTGGTCTTACTCTTGTTTCATTGTATTTAAGTGGCCTCACTATGGCCCTTCCTCCCCCACTTGGGGTGAATGTTCTGAATTTCGACACAAGTCTTGAATTTAGCAACTTCAGGAACATATGCCTCATGTCTCTATCCCTCATATATATGTTCGATTATTAGGGAGATTTATGTCACCATGGTATTAACCTCATAAGTTCTCTTCCTTATTCAGCCACACGGGCTTGGGATTCCAAATCCTGATGTCAATATCCTTTAGGAGTGTAATATCACTTCGTACACTTCTGGATTTTTATAAAGTTCGTTGTACATAGGTCTTCTCATCGTGAGTTCAATTGACTCTCCTTTCATAACTTCCTGTCTCCCGTAAGGTACCTACATGTTTTTCATTACTCTCCTAGCCATGCCTTACATATATCACATGCTTATACAACAAATTTTCTTTTACACCTTAGGATCATTTACATACTTCTCACACTACCCACATGTGCTATTCAAGCTTACATATCACTTATCAATTCAATGTTTCTTTGGAGGTGGTAATCATTTTTAACACTTTTCTCGAATAAAGTATGCTTCTAGTAGAATGTACGTATCTCATATATTCGTATCATTCGTTCAACATGATACATGTGCCATCTCCTTAATATTCAGGACTTTACCCCTTGGTCATGCCATATGACAACATTACTTGAAATAAACGAAAGAGCGTTTAAACTTATCTCGAATCTCAACGCACGAGTTAGAAGACAATCTTATAGTCAAGCTTTATCGCACGATCTATAGTGTTGAAGAAGGGCAATATTCCTAAATACCCATGTAGCCTCCAACTTATAGATGTGGCCGACAACACACCGATAAGAAGGACTCTACTAGACACGGCTCCGAGACATCCTAGGACACTTTAAAACCTTAGGCTCTGATACCAAGTTTGTCACGCCCCAACCTCGGGAGGCGCGACCGGCGCTCAATCGAGTGAACCCAACTGAGCAAGCCTTGACATACACTTTCTACCAAACTTAATACGATTAAGGAAACCATGCTTCCGTTTATTTAGACAATAGGAAAGATAGTACGTTCAACATTTTTGGTTCATTTTATAACACAACCTTAAACCGTAGTTAAGTTTCCAAGATTCCATGCAATTACACTTTAGAGAAGCAAGAGTCATAATGACAACATAGTTCATAGACCCATCCAACACCCGTACAGAACCCACACATACGTCTACGGAGCCTCTAAGGATACAAAAGACAAGTGTGATAATGCCAGCAACAAGGCTCCGGCTATACCTCAAAAGTGGAAGTCCACAACAAAAGATGTGCAATATAACCCCTTGAAGGAGAAAGGGTCTTACCAAGACTTTGAGAAGAAGGACACTCCGCTATGCGCGATTGGCACTATCCGCAATGGAGCCACCTACATTCATTTAAAAAAAATGTAGCGCCCCCGGCAAAAGGGACGTTATTACCATGGAATAGTACTAGTATGTATAACTAAACACCATCTAGTTAGAAAGAACTTTGGTACAAAAATAAGAAAATCACAATTATAACTCGAAAGCTTTAAATGATCACAACATTATCAAGGTAAAAGAATCATACAATTTTCACATCTTGTTTCCATAGCCTTTAGTTTGGGACATTTCATAATGTTCAACATTGTTCACAATACCACCGCTATCTTGAGCGGAGTCCGACCA
Source organism: Nicotiana attenuata (assembly GCF_001879085.1). Lineage (NCBI taxonomy): Eukaryota > Viridiplantae > Streptophyta > Magnoliopsida > Solanales > Solanaceae > Nicotiana > Nicotiana attenuata. Next base: position 30,263,187 of record NC_031990.1, read on the forward strand.
CGGCCCGATCGGCTAGGTTTCCTCATTTGAGACATATACTTCAATCACCATTTCAATATCAGCACATTACCACCATGTGTGCGGCATGGTGTCCGATCACGGCCCGATCGGCTAGGCCGCCTTACCTAGGCGTTGTTCCTTTCTCATAAATCATCTCATTTGAATCTTTATTTCACATCTATCATATCAACTCATTGGCATTTAGGGCCACAATTATCACATCATTTCAACTTTTAATGTTAGGCTTGTAATTTAGAATAATATGCGCACACAAGAGCAATTAAAATTGTATGTATAGATGAGACTTCTCATAGATGGCCCAATATATGCAGCTTCAATCTCAAATTAAGGTCTAAGCATTTCAATACATGATTCATATTCCTTGCACCTTTTCAAGTTATCAAGAATAGCACATTAATCATATTGAGATACATCTTTCACGTCTATAAGGTTGCAACCCCAAATTCATGTAAAACAACAATCAATACAATAATTCAACTTAAATCTTACCGTAATTACACAAAAACCGTGGAGCTCAATTTTTAAAAGACGGGGTTTTAGCCATACATACCTCAAATTCGCCCCTTAATGATACTACAATGATCCAATACCTTTAAGCAACTTCAATATACAATACAACATTCAATGGGACCAATATTAGTAACAAATTCCATAACTTAAGCCAATTAGGCATATTATCAAACACCTTGTAGGTATAGATCTTTACATCTCATAACCATAGTATTAGTTTATCCAACTATCACCATTAACCAACAATTTATTCCACCATCATTCCTAACCAATTTATAACTTCCAACAACATACGTATGACCATCCATTCACACCCAACTAACAAATCCTATCAAATAATCACCTTTCAATCTCTACAATAATTATGTATTTATATAGGGAACTTATGGCTTCCAATCACCACACCAAGAGTTCCAATACTTAATTCATACTCATATTCCCATAATATATCCATATATGTAAGTCTAAAGGTGTAGGATTTACCTTCTGGAAGAAATCTTTCAAACCCTCCTTTGAGTTCTTGAAGGAATTTCTTGAAGATCTATGTATTTTAAGAGTAGATTTCATCAATACTAATGTAGGAATGATGGAATTTCACACCAAGTTAATGGAGGTTGCTTACCTTGAAGATGGGGGAGTTGAAGTTCTTGAGAGGGTGAAAGAAGACCCCAAAGTTCGGCCAAGATAAATGGGTAAAAATGAACCCGGGAATGAATACATAATGTTTTGGGTGCCACAGGTGGCGCTGGGCGCTGCTTGTGGCGCTGATTCCAGTATCTCAAAAATTCTCGGCGCCACGGCTAGCGCTTGGCGCTACCCAGGACGCTGGCGATGGAAGGGACACGAAAACGGGCATAACTTTCGGTTACCTCCAAATGACGAACGGTTTGATGCGTTGGAAACTAGACTCAAAGAGCTTTAATTTGATAGGTTTTGAATCACACAACTCCTTATATACATATAGATATGCTCGTCCAAAGTGAGGTCTTGTGCGTACTCATTTGGAATTTTCAGTCTATCATGTAATTTCCAACTTGGCTTAGACTTAGGCCTCTCCTCAGACCCAAAATCACTTATAATATGACTTATACACTTATTACCATATCCAATTGATATCCATTATATCATTAATCCTCGTTTTCACACAAAATAAAATAATTAGCCTACCTTGGCACCCCGAAATCTTAAATTACTTAGCAAAACTTTTCCGAGGCTTTACACAAACGGACGAACAATCGGAGCGCACTATTCAGATTTTGGAGGACACACTACGTGCTTGTGTCATTGATTTAGAGGGTTCATTGGATAAGTTTCTGCCGCTCGCGGAGTTTACCTACAACAACTGCTACCAATCAAGCATTCAGATGGCTCCAAATGAGGCTTTTATGGGAGACAATGTCAATCTCCGGTGGGTTGCTTTGATCTGGGTGAGGCTAGGCTATTGGGTATTAACTTAGTTCAGGATGAATTGGACAAGGTCAAATTGATTCAGGATCTTCTTTGCACGGCGCAGTCGATGTAGAAGAGTTACGACGTTTGGAAGGTTCGTGATGTTGCTTACATGGTAGAGGAGAAGGTTCTGCTGAAGGTTTCACCCATGATGGGTGTTATGAGATTCAGGAAGAAGGGCAAGTTGAGCCCTCGACATATTGGGCCGTTTGAGGTACTTCAGAGGATTGGAGAGGTGGCTTACAAGCTTGCCTAGCCACCGAGTTTGTCGAGTGTGCATCCAGTATTTCATGTTTCTATGCTCAAGAAGTATGTCGTCGACCCGTCTCATGTTTTGGATTTTAGCACGGTTCACTTGGATGGTGATTTGACTTATGATATGGAGCCGGTGACCATTTTGGATCGGTAAGTTCGAAAGTTGAGGTCAAAGAACATAGCTTCAATGAAGGTGCAGTGGAGAGGTTAGCAAGTTAATGAGGCTACTTGGGAGACCGAGCGGGAGATGCAAAGCAGATATCCACACCTATTTGAGACTCCAGGTATGTTTCTAGACCCATTCGAGGACGAACGTTTATTTAAGAGGGGGAGGATGTAACGACTCGGCCGGTCGTTTCGAGAGTCATATCCCCATTCGCCTATTTACTGCTCATTTTGTGCTTTACACTTGTTATAAGACTTGCCGGATTAGTCAGTTTGGGTTCGAAGGGATTTCAGAATTAATTGAGACACTTAGTCTCAAGGTTGAAAGCATAAGTTGAAATGGTTGACCGGATATTGACTTGTATGTAAACAACACTGGAATGGAGTTTTGATGGTTCCGTTAGCCCCGTTGGGTGATTTTGGACTTAGGATTGTGTCAAGATTGTGATTTGGAGGTCCGTAGTGAAATTAGGCTTTAAATGGCAAAAATTAGATTTTTGGAAAGTTTGACTGGGAGTGGACTTTTTGATATTGGGGTCGGATTGAAGTTCCGAAAGTTGGAGTAGGTCCGTGGTGTCATTTGTGACTTGTATGCAAAATTTGGGGTCAATCGGGTGTGATTTGATAGGTTTCGGCGTTATTTGTAAAAGTTGAAACTTCTTAGTTTCAATAGGCTTGAATTGGGGTGTGATTTGTGTTTTTGACGTTGTTTGATGTGATTTAAGGGATCAACTAAGTTCGTATGATGTTTTGGAGATTGATGGTATGTTTGGTTGAGGTCCTGGGGACCTCGGGTTGATTTAGGATGGTTAGCGGATCGATTTTTGAGTTTGGAAGACTATGAAGTTGAAGCCTTTTGGTGCAATCGCACCTGCGGAACATTGGTCACAAGTGCGAGATGGGACACGCATAACTGGATTTTGGATTGATGCCGTGAAGCGTAGATGCGGGAGAATTTCCGCAGGTGCGGACTCGCACCTGCGCGTGGAGGATCGCAGAAGCGGAAATGGCTTGGGGTCACTGGTCTGGAGAAGTGGATGGTTCGCGCAGATGCGCACCCGCAGAAGCGGGATTTGGACCGCATAAGCGGTTGGTCGGCTGAAGGTGACTTCCGCAGATGTGGATGATGGGCTGCAAAGCGGTGCCACAGAAGCGGCTAAGTGAACCGCAAAAGCGAGAATGCTGGGCAGATTATTTGAAACGAGGGTTCCGAGATTTTTACAATTTTTAACATTTCAAGCTCGGGATTAGGCATCTTTTGAGAGGGTTTTGAAAGGATTTCTTGAGGTAAGACACTTGTGATCCTTTTTATTCAATAATCTTGTTTTCCCGTTGATTTTCCCACCTATTTTGTGTGTATTTAAGGTGGAATTTGGGAGTATGAAGCTTAGGATCTGGAGAGTTTGATTTGGGGATTTGGGTAGCGATTTGGTGTCGGATTTTGGTAAATTTGGTGTGGTTGGAATCGTAGTTGAATGGCCTTTTTGGTTTTGTGACTTTTATCGAATTCCGAGACGTGGGCCCGGGGCCAACTTTTGAGTCGACTTTTTGACTTTTGATTAAAAGTTTAGTATTTTCTTATGGAATTTATTCTATGGCCTGTGTTGATTGTATTTCATTATTTGTGGCTAGATTCGAGGCATTCAGAGGTCGTTTCGCGAGGCAAAGGTGTGTTGGAGTAGAGATTTGCTCAGATTGAGGTAAGTAACACTTCTAAGCTTGGCCCTGAGGGTTTGAAACCCCAAATTATGTGTTATATGATTGGTGTTGAGGTGACGCATGCCAAGTGACGCGCATGTGGGCGTACACTATAAGAACTGTGACCTGGTCAATTCCATGGAACTATGTAGTGGATTTATCTTACTGATATCTATGTTTTCATCATGTAATAAAGTAATTGATCTGCCAATCATGCTAAAAATCATATTTAGGCTATATGCTGATACTGTTAGGACCCATAGTGGTCGTTTCTTGCTGTTGACTTGTTGATTACATTAAAATTTCGTACCCCATCATATTTATTCATTGCGTATCATATCTCAGTCTCTGTTGCTATTTATTGATATATCATATCATCATTTTGGGCTAGTGTGACGACATTGTGAGAGAGAGAGAGAGAGAGAGAGAGAGAGAGAGAGAGAGAGACTAGAGAGATTGATGACTGAGTGAGGCCGAGAGCCTGATTATAAGTGACATTTATGGGATCAGGCTGCATGCCGCAACAGGTTTTATTGATGTATGCCTGGATCTAGCTTATGATAGAGCTTGGGCTGAAGGAGCCCTTCTAGAGTCTGTACACACCCTAGTGAGCGCAGTTGATTTATATTGAGGGATGGATCTTCCCTGGACATGGATCTTGTCCGAATCATTTATACTTGGGGATGGATCTTCCGCATGGGCTAGATTGGCCCTGTCCAGTACTGAGTGACCGACTGTCAGTTGATGTATATATATCCGTAATTGATCTTCCCTAGGCTGGATTGACCATATACAGTACTGAGCGATTGAGTATTCGGAGAGCGTGAGTACATGAGGCTTTTAACATGGAAAATCACATTCAGCATGTGCATTGGCATGTAGATGTAGAGAGGTAATATTTCCCTTATTATTCAGAATTTATCTATCTCACTTGTATTAAGTTTATCTACTGAACTTGGAAGCATGGCTACATTTCTGTACTATTATATTTATATTGAACTGTACCTGCTTGGTTCGTCACTGCTTTCAGTCCAAAGGTTAGATTTGTTACTTATTGAGTTGGTTGTACTCACGCTACACCCTGCACCTCGTGCGCGTATCCAGGTGCTTCCGATCACGGCGGTTGCTGAATTGGGGAGTCCGGTTCTTGGAGATCATCGAGGTAGTTGCTTGGCATCTGCAGACCTTGACTCTCCTTCCTTACCTTTCATTTTATGTTTTAGTTTTATTTTTAGACGGTGTACTAGATTATATCCTCATGTACTCGGTGACGCCCCGGTTTTGGGAGAGATTTTGCATTGAGTTGTGAATTTTGATCCTATTTTAAAAGGTTTTCCTTAAATTTAACTGCTTCTGTATTTTTCAAAGCTTTGGAGTGTTGGAAATGGTTGAGTAGTTGTCTTGCCTAGTTCTATGATAGGCATCATCACGACATGTTGGTTTTGGATCGTGACATCAACGAGCTCTAGAAAATCTAGCGTCATGATCGAGATTCATAATCATATCAACCTCTTATCTCGACCATAGTAGTTTTCTAAATAGTTAAAGGGTTGATTGGTCCAAAGGAGAAGAAAAACATGGATAAAGTCTATCAATGATGTGATGCATTCTTCTCTCAGGGTAAGTTTTCTCTCCGAATTATTCCTTTTTGGTTTACCTAGATTATCTATTACTTAACTTCCTGATATTGTAGTGTAATCTGGTGGCTATGGAAGCTCTGCAAAGGTTATTCAACATAAGTCTACAATTTCACAATTGGAGACATCCAACAATCAGTGGATAACTGAGTTTGGGAAACTCGAGGTTGAGAAGGACGACTCGGACCACCAAGCCGTGACAACCACCGAATAGTTGGAGCACCTAAAATAGGCACTAGAGGAACGTGAGGATTCCTTCTTGAGTACATCCCTAAGGCCTCTAAATAATTTTGGTGTCTCAAAGCCTCACTCATTCGGAAGGAGAAGTACATAGTTCAACCAGTGGAAGAGCTTCCCCATGCTACCAAATATATCTAGAACTTGCAAGAGAAAGTGTGAAAATCTTATATTGGTCTCAGGGCTTCGGAGGAGGCAAAAGCAAAACTTCAAGCTGAGCATAATAGCATGGCCTATGATTTGAATAATCTCAAGATCCAGGCAAGTCTTACAGATATTAGGCAACCCTGACATCAGGATAAGAACTCTACAAGAAGTTATTGTCGGGATTCCTGATATTTATATAGTAATATTAAAAACTGATGAAGCAGTGAAAGATTTTGAGCATGCCATGGCGCCATCTTCCTCTTGAGGATCCCAAAACCTCTTCAAAGAAGATGTATCATCATCAGAAAACCTAAAAGAGATAAGGGGTAGCAATATACTGAAACACATCAAATATCAACGATTCCTCATGTTACTGAGCTCCACACTACTACTTCAGATTTAGTGCCTCCGATATTAGAGAACTATTATGTCACGACACCAAACCTGAACCGGTCGTGATGGCGTCTCTCGTAAAACAAGGTCAGCCGACAGAAACCCCCAAACCAATTGACAATTATAATAGTAATTAATTAAGTCATTAATAAGTGATGAATCCCAAAATAGAGCAAAACAAAACAAATGCGGAATCAAATACAGCCCGACATCGGGGTGTCACCAGTCATGAGCATCTAAAATCCGTCTAAGAGTATGAAAAAGACAACATAGTCTAATACGAAACTGGAAAAAACAAAATAAAAGTAGGAAGGAGAAGCACTGGGCTGCGAACGCCGAGCAGCTACCTAGTCAACTCCAAACAAGCCTGCTGGAAGCAAATCAGCCCTCGCTAGCGTGACCCGAGACTCTTGAATCTGCACACAGGGGTGCGGGGAGTAATGTGAGTACGCAGACTCAGTAAGTAATAAAAGTAAAGGCAGCTGAGTGATAAGAAAACACATAAATACACAGCAAAATGCTACAACGAGGCAGTGTAAAACCAGCACAATACAGTAAAACAGTAAAAGCTCATGAAAACTTCTTAGTTCAGTAAAACCTCTTTAAAACATATTTTAGCAATTCAACTGCATGAATGAAAACATGGGTAAAAGATGTAAATACAAATTAGCCCCTCGGGCAAAATACCAACAGAAACCATCCCCTCGGGCTTTCTATAACCACTCGTATCAGCCCCTCGGGCAATAACATGGAACAACATCAGTCCCTCGGGCTTTATCACATCACAAACTGGGTACCCACGCTCGGTGGGGGTGTACAGACACCGGGAGGGGCCCCTTACGGCCCAAGCGCAATAACAAGCCATCTCGTGGCATAATCAAACAGGCTCTCGACGTCATATCAATAACAAGCCACCTCGTGGCATAAGAAATCTGGCCATCGGCCTCTCATATATCACAATCAGTACCACATGTTGTGGCGCGCAGCCCGATTCCATAGCATCCTCACAACACAGGCCATCGGCCTTAATTAGTCAGAATCTCACAAGCCACACGGGCAACAGTAAAACATAATGCTCAGCCCAAAATATCATTTAAATATCAAAAACGAGTAAAGATGGATGAGTTGTGAAAACAGTAGAAGATAACATGACTGAATACAAATACTAAGTCAAAACCAAGCTCAAATCTTCCGTCAACCATCCGAAATCACCCCGAGGCCCCCGGGACCTCAACCAAAAGCACAAACAAGTCATATACCACTATTCAAACTTATTCCAATCTTCAAAACACCCCAAACGACATCGAATCGACCAAAACATATCAGATTCAAGCCTAAGGTTCTAAAAATCTTCCGGATTAAGCTTTTGATCAAAAAGTCTATTGAACCACGTCCGAATGACTTATAATTTTGCACACACATTCCAAATGACACAATGGACCTACTACAACTTCCGGAATTCCATTCCGACTCCTATATCAAAATCTCTCCTATCAACTGGAAAGCGCCAAAAATCCATCTTTGCCAATTCAAGCCTAAAGCTACTCCGAACCTCCAAAACTCATTCCGATCACACTCCTAATTCCCAAATCATCTCTCAAGCTATCCGAACCATCGAAATTCACATCCGTGCCCTTTTTCACATAAATCAACATCCGGTAGACTTTTACAACGTAAGCGTACCCAAAAGAGACTAAGTGTCTCAAACCTTACCAAAACCATTCCGGATTCGAACCGACTAACCCGATACCACATAATACGGATAAACAAAGCATAATAAAGAAGAAACGGGGAAAACGGAGAGGTAACACATGAAACGACCGGCCGGGTCGTTACATACTCCCCCTCTTAAGCAAACATTCGTCCTTGAACGGGTCAAGAAACATACCTGAAGCCTCGAATAGGTGAGGATATCTGCTACGCATCTCCCGCTCGGTCTCCCAGGTAGCCTCCTCCACGGGCCGTCCTCTCAGCTGCACCTTCACTGAAGCTATATCCTTTGACCTCAACTTTCGAACCTAACGCCCCGAAATAGCTACCGGCTCCACATCATAAGTCAAATCATCATCTAGATGAACCCTGCTGAAATCCAGAACATGCGACGGATCGCCCATATACTTCTGAAGCATAGAAACATGAAATACCGGATGACACTCCACAAGTTGGGTGGCAAGGCAAGCTCATAAGCCACCTCCCCAATCATCCGAAGTACCTCAAAAGGCCCAATGAACCGATGACTCAATTTACCTTTCTTCTCAAACCTCAAAACACCCTTCATGGGGGAAACCTTCAACAGAACCTTCTCACCAACCATGTAGGACACATCCCGAACCTTCTTGTCAGCTCTTTTGTCTCGACTGCGCTGTACGAAGCCTCTCCTAAATCACCTTCACCTTGTCCAAAGCATCCTGCACTAAGTCTGTACCCAATAGCCTAGCCTCGCCCGTCTCAAACCAACCAACCGGAGATCTACACCGTCTCCCATACAAAGCCTCATATGGAGCCATCTGAATACTCGACTGGTAACTGTTGTTATAAGCAAACTCCGCGAGCGGCAGAAATCGATCCCATGACCCTCCAAAATGAATGACACAAGCGCGCAACATGTCCTCCAATATCTGAATAGTGCGCTCGGACTGCCCGCCCGTTTGAGGGTGAAAAGTTGTGCTCAACTCAACTTGTGTACCCAACTCTCTCTGTACCGACCTCCAAAACTGTGAAGTAAACTGAGTACCTCTATCTGAGATGATGGAAACTGGGACACCATGCAAACAAACAATCTCCCGGATATATATCTCTTCCAACCACTCTGAAGAATATGTAGTACACACAAGAATGAAGTGCGCGGACTTGGTCAGCCGATCCACAATCACCCAAATAGCATCGAACTTCTTCAAAGTCCGTGGGATCCCAACTACGAAGTCAATGGTGATCCGCTCCCACTTCCACTCTGGAATGTCCATCCGCTGAAGCAAGCCACCCGGTCTCTGATGCTCATATTTCACCTGCTGACAATTGAGACACTGATATACAAATCCCACAATGTCCTTCTTCATTCTTCTAAACCAATAATGCTGTCTCAGATCCTGATACATCTTCGCGGCACCCGGATGAATAGAATACCGCGAGCTATGAGCCTCCTCTAAAATCAACTCATGAAGACCATCCACATTGGGCATGCATATCCGGCCCTGCATCCTTAATACCCCATCATCCCCAATGGTCACATCTCTGGCATTGTCATGGTGAACCCTGTCCTTCAGGACAAGCAAATGAGGATCATCTGTGAGGCCCCGTAAAATTTTTGGCTCAAAGCCTAGTATCTTGTGGCGTCGACTCCGAATATGTGTTAGGAATGCGTAGAATTCTTCCCAGAAAAGAATCAAAAGAATATGTGTCGGACCCTTGGTATTGATCTAAGTTTGAAAAAAAAATCAGAAGAATCAACTTCCCAGAAAAATGCCATTATGCGGTCAAGAATGCGGTCGCAGATCTGGTATGCGGACCGCATTCCTATGGCATAGTGAAGCTGTGGTTTGGTTAAACTTGAGGTCAAGATGCGGTCCAAGATACGACCACATAATTGATATGCGGGCCGCATTTCTACTGCAGAGTGGAACAGAAGAGCTGTCAAAATTAATGTTGAAAATGCGGTCTATTATGTGATCGCATAACCAATATGCGGACCGCATAATTGTCGCATAAGCTCCTCAGGGATTTGTGAAGGTCAGTTCTGCGGTGCACAATGCGACCGCATAACAGGAATGCGGACCGCATTCCTGTTGCAAACCCAAACAGACCCCTCAGAGTTTTGGGGGCAATTCTGCGGTCCAATCTGCAGACCGCATTTCTGTTCTGCGATCGCAGAATGCGACCGCAGATCTTGCTCGACTTCTTTTTTTCTAATTTTAAAACCCGACCCCTTTTATAATAAAACACCCAACCCCTTATTCTTTAACGATCTTCTACACAAAATAAGAGAGAGGAAGAGAGGGTCTTGAGAGAGAAAGTCATCTCCTCCAAAATTTGATTCTTCAAAGCTATCCGGGCCGGGAAATCTCAAACTTATCTTCATCCCCTTTCCCCTGCAGGTAAAATCCCTGACCCTTTTCATTGAATTTCAGGTTTAAATTAAGGGGTGGGGGGAGTCTCATGCATTGGTTCTTGGAAATAATGGCAAAAAAAAATTGTGCATGCGTGTTTATTAAAACCTAAAACCTAGTGGGGGTAATTGGGTGGGAGCAAAGACTTATGCAAAGAAGGGATTGATAACCTAAGTATGTTCGGGTAGTGGTTTTGAACCTTGAATTCTAAGTTACGAGTATTAATTTGTGCACTATATTGTCGTTGCTAGATTTCGGTGAATTGGAAGTAGAAATTAAAAAGGGATTCAACTCCAGGTATGTATGGCTAACTTTAACCTTTGTAAAATCGCCCTGCTTGGTGTCCTAATACTTGGTATGTGATACCTTCATGTATTAGTTGTGAAGTTAAACTCTTGTGAGTAGTATGTGTTTCCTTGTGTAAACCATTTGTGAATTCATGTCAATGTTGTGCCTTAAATGTTGTTTGTTAAGACGTCCGATATGGTTGTGTAAGTAAATGGCAATAAACCAAGTTGTAATTGCGAATGTGTTATGTGGTAAGAACTGTGGAATACATGATGGAAAGGAATCGAAATTGGTGATATTGAAATAACTGTGGTAACATCCTTTGTGCCTAGCTGTGGAAAATTATTGCTGTGATTTAAATGGTACAACGGGCTGTTGAAAAAGATGGAAATGGCATTGATAGTCATATATACTCTGTGTGAGTTGTGTTGTTGTTCTTGGAGATGTGTTGCTGTTGTTATTGGGATTTGCTGTTGATTATTCCTGAAACTTGTTGTTGTTCTCCTTGTAAATCGTTGTTGTTGTGCTATTGTTTGTGAACTGTGATTGCTCGGTGGGATCGGGTTGCACGCCGCAACACGAAGTAATAAGGTGTGGGTTGTGGTGATAAGGGTGGCCGAGGTAATAAGAGTGGCCAAGGTAATAAGGATGGAAAGTGATCGATATCACTATTGAAATGAAACATGAGAACATTGTGAAATTGAAAATGTGAAAATGATGATGGGGAAAAGGAGAGATTGTCAACTTGTTTGCCTTGATTGTTTTTTTTTCCTTGTGTGTAATCAATTATTGTTTTCCTCTATTGTTGTTATTCGTGTATGGTTTGAGGTTACTCAGGGTAAAGTTTGTTATACATACTAGTACAATTCAAATGTACTGACGTCCCTTTTGCCGGGGGCGCTACATTCGTGTTATGATTGTAGGTGGATCCGTAGCAGGTACTCCAGTCCACCGATCGTAGCTCCCCTTCGTCCTCCATCAGCTTTTTCGTGAGCCCCTTTCCTCTCGGGGCCCTGCGTGGCTCAGGCCGCTTGTTTTCGGAGTTTTATTTCTGATTTGTGTAAGGTATAGCCGGAGCCTTGTTACCGGCAAATACTATATTATCCTGTTGTACTATTAGAGGCTCCGTAGACAATAGATGTGGGTTAGAAACTTGTGTAAATCCATGTTTTCATACGTTGGTAACGAGTTGGTGATTTCACTACTATTATGTAAGTATGTATGTGTTTTGTAAATTAAAAAGTGTTCTTAATTAATTATTTGGCAAATCCTTGGAATAATTGAGTAAGGAAAACGTGGGGTAACATGTGGGTAAGGAAAGGCATCCAGGTTCGCTGGGCTGGGGCTACCCGGTCGGTCGCCGGTCATGTCCCTCGAATTTGGGGTGTGACATCATCATACTGGCGCTCTCTAATGCGATCAAATAGGGAAGACCGAGAAATCAAACAAGCCAAAACCCAACTGGGCTCTGAAATATCCAACCTCACGAACCGATTGGCCAAGGACTGAACATCAACTACAAGAGGTCTCTGCCCAACGGGAATATATGCCAAACACCCCATACTCACCGCCTTCCGGCTCAAAGAATCGGCCACCACATTGGCCTTCCCCGGATGATACAAGATAGTAATATCATAATCCTTTAGCAGCTCCAACCATCTCCGCTGCCTCAAATTGAGATCCTTCTACTTGAACAAGTGCTGGAGGCTATGATGATCAGTAAATACCTCGCAAGACACACCATACAGATAATGCCTCCAAATCTTCAACGCGTGGACAATGGCAGCCAACTCCGAATCATAAACATGGTAGTTCTTCTTGTGGGGCTTCAACTGACGAGAATCATAAGCAATAACTCTACCTTCCTGCATCAATACACATCCAATACCCACTCTCGAAGCATCACAGTACACTGTATATGAACCTGAAGCTGATGGCAACACCAATACTGGTGTTGTGGTCAAGGCAGTCTTGAGCCTCTGGAAGCTCTCCTCACACTCATCTGACCACTGAAATGCAGCACCCTTCTGAGTCAACTTGGTCAAGGGCGATGCGATAGATGAAAATCCGTGAACAAACCGGCGGTAATAACTCGCCAAACCAAGGAAGCTACGAATCTCTGTGGCTGAGGACGATCTGGGCCAACTCTGAACCGCCTCTATCTTCTTCGGATCAACCTGAATACCCTCGCTGGACACCACGTGCCCCCAAGAAAGCCATTGAACTGAGCCAAAACTCACATTTGGAGAACTTTGATTAAAGCTTCTCCTCCCTCAATCTCTGCAACACTACTCTTAAATGCTCCGCGTGCTCCTCCTGACTACGCGAGTATACCAGAATATCATCAATGAAAAAATAACGAACGAGTCGAGATAAGGCCGGAACACGCTGTTCATCAAATGCATGAAAGCTGCTGGGGCATTGGTTAGCCCAAAAGACATCACAAGGAACTCATAGTGACCATATTGGGTCTTGAAAGCTGTCTTGAGAAAATCCAAGTCCCTGATCTTTAGCTGGTGATACCCTGAGCAAAGATCAATCTTAGAGAACACCCTCGCTCCATGAAGCTGGTCGAACAAATCATCAATGCGAGGCAGGGGATACTTGTTCTTAATTGTGACCTTGTTCAACTGCCTGTAATCAATGCACATCCTCATGGTGCCATCCTTCTTCTTCACGAACAACACAGGTGCACCCCATGGCGAAACACTAGGACGAATGAACCCCTTATCGAGGAGCTCCTAAAGCTGCTCCTTCAACTCCTTCAACTCCGCTGGTGCCATACGATATGGTCGAATAGAAATGGGCTGAGTGCCCGGCACCATATCAATACCAAAATAGATATCCCTATCCGGTGGCATGCCCAGCAGGTCTGCAGGAAACACATCTGGAAAATCCCTCACAACTGGAACTGAATCAATGCTGGGAGTCTCTGCACTGACATCCCTCACAAATGCTAAGTATGAAAGACATCCTTTCCCAACCATACGCTGGGCCTTCAAGAATGAGATTACCCTACTGGGAACATAATCAGACAAACCTCGCCACTCAATCTGTGGCACACCCGGCATAGATAACGTCACTGTCTTGGCATGACAGTCCAAAATAGCCCGGCACGGAGATAACCAATCCATTCCGAATATCACATCGAAGTCTACCATACATAACAACAGAAGATCCACTCGGGTCTCCATACCCCCAATAGAAACAACACACGATTGGTACACACGATCTACCATAACAGTATCGCCCACTGGAGTAGAGACATGAACAGAAGAAACGAGAGACTCGCAAGGCGTATCCAAATAATGGGAAAAATAAGATGACACATAAGAGAATGTAGAGCCAGGATCAAATAACACAGAGGCATCTCTGCGGCAGACAGAGATAATACCTGTAATCACCGCATCCGAAGCAACAGCGTCAGGTCTAGCTGGAAGTGCATAGAAACGGGCCTGACCACCACCGGATTGACCTCCCCCTCTTGGGCAACCCCTAGATGATTGTCCTCCACCCCTAGCTGGCTGGGTGGAAGGTGAAGTAACTGGTGCCGAAGTCGAGGGCTGACCCCTCTGCTGCGATGAACCCCCAAGGCGATGAGGACACTTCCTCCACATATGTCCCAACTCTCCACACTCATAACAACTACTTGGTACCGGAGACGGGGACTGAAGAGGACCCCTAGCACCAAAATGACTGGCAGATGCACCTGGCACAGAAGAGTCCTGAACTGATGGAGCACGGGACGAACCCTGGGCTGGAAGGGCACTGAGTGAGAAATGACCCTACTGAGAACCGTGAGAACCATGGCCCGATGATGCCCCACGATAACCTGGGCGAGCTGACTGAGCAAGCCTGAATGGGTGGCCTCTGCTGTGCTGAAACTGACCCCTCGAAGGAGCACCCCCAAAACTACCAGATCCTCGAGGCCTCTTGGCCTCCCTCTCCTCGCGCTCCTGGCGACGAACTGACTCATTCTCACGAAAAATGTCAACAACCTCCTCAAACGTAGCACCTGACACCCTCTCCCTGGTCATGAGAAATCGAAGCTGATATGTGAGGCCATCAACGAACCTCCTGATCCTCCCTCGCTCCGTAGCAACCAACCAAATAGCATGACGAGCTAACTTTGAGAACCTCATCTCGTACTATGTTATAGTCATATCCCCCTGTCGCAAGTGCTCAAACTGCCTACGCAGCTCCTCCCTGCGGGACTGTGGCACATGCTTCTCCAAAAAGAGAGCGGAGAACTGCTGCCAAGTAAGTGGCGCCGCACCAATAGGCCTACGCATCTCATATGCCTCCTACCAAGTGAAGGCAACTCCTGTAAACTGAAAAGTCGTGAATGTGACCCCACTGGTCTACAGAATACCCGCGGTGCGAAGAATCCTCTAACATCTATCAAAGAAACCCTGGGCATCCTCGCCCTCTGCACGACTAAAAATAGGAGGCTGGAGTCTGCCAAACCTCTCCAATCTGCGTTGCTTGTCCTCTGGCGTAACTAGAGCTACATAACCTTGAGCAGCTGCCGCTAGCTGAGCTAGTGGTGCCTTCGGTGTCTGCAACCCCTGAACAACCTAATCGGGTATGCGGGCAGCGGGAGTCTGAGTGCCTTCCCCGGCCTGAGAAGTGGCTGCGGCAGTAGAAACTACGACCGCCTGAGCAAGACTCGTACACACAGTCAAAATCTGGGCTAAGGTCTCCTGAAGACCTGGGATCACAATGGGCACAGCTGGTGCCTGAGCTGGTGCTGTTGGAGCGTCCACAAGTGGGACCTGATCCTGAACTGGGCAGCTGGTGGATCTGTAGGTGCTACCCTAGTTGCTGTGTGGGCTACACCTCTGCCCCTACCACGGCCTCTAGTGGCCCCATCTGGTGGTACTGGTGGTCGTCCATCCTGACCGGTCGCTCGTGTCCTCACCATCTGTGAGAGAATATAATAGCAGAAGTTTAGTACTCGGATCAACAGATTTGCACGACAAGAATTTCAAGAATATGAAGTTTTCCTAAAGGTTCCACAGCCTCCTAAGGATAAATACAAACGTCTCCGTACCGATCTGCGAGACTCTACTAAACCTGCTCATGACTCGTGAGACCAATGTAACCTAGGCTCTGATGCCAACTTGTCACGACCCCAAACCTGAACCGGTCGTGATGGTGCCTCTCATGAAACAAGGCCAGCCGACACAAACCCCCAAACCAATTGACAGTTATAATAGTAATTAATTAAGTCATTAATAAGTGATGAATCCCAAAATAGAGCGAAACAAAACAAATGCGAAAACAAACACAGCCCGACATCGGGGTGTCACCAGTCATGAGCATCCAAAATCCGTCTAAGAGTATGAAAAAGACAACATAGTCTAATACGAAACTAGAACAAACGAAATTAAAGTAGGAAGGAGAAGCACTGGGCTGTGAATGCGGAGCAACTACCTAGTCAACTCCAAACAAACCTGCTGGAAGCGAATCAGCCCTCGCTAGCATGACCCGAGACTCCTGAATCTGCACACAGGGGTGCAGGGAGTAATGTGAGTACGCCAACTCAGTAAGTAATAAAAGTAAAGGCAGCTGAGTGATAAGAAAACACGTAAATACACAGCAAAATGCTACAACGAGGCAGTGTAAAATTAGCACAATACAGTAAAACAGTAAAAGCTCATGAAAAATTCTTAGCTCAGTAAAACCTCTTTAAAACATATTTTAGCAATTCAACTGAATGAATGAAAATAGGGGTAAAAGATGGAAACACAAATCAGCCCCTCGGGCAAAATACCAACAGAAATTAGCCCCTCGGGCTATCTCACAACCATTTATATCAGCCCCTCAGGCAATAACATGGAACAAAATCAGCCCCTCGGGCTTTATCACATCACAAACTGGGTACCTGCGCTCACTGGGGGTGCACAGACTCCGGGAGGGGCCCCTTACGGCCCAAGCGCAATAACAAGCCATCTCATGGCATAATCAAACAGGCTCTCGGCCTCATATCAATAACAAGCCACCTCGTGGCATAACAAATCTAGCCCTCGGCCTCCCCTATATCACAATCAGTACCACATGATGCGGCGCGCAGCTGGATCCCATAGCATCCTCACAACACAGGCCCTCGGCCTTACTCAGACAGAATCTCACAAGCCACACGGGCAACAATAAAACATGATGCTCAGCCCAAAATGTCATTTAAAATATCAAAAACAAGTAAAGATGGCTGAGTTGTGAAAACAGTAGAAGATAACATGACTGAATACAAATACTACGTCAAAACAGTGAGGAATAGTAGTAAAATCCCCTAAAGGTCCAAACAGTTGGCACGAGACCCAAATATGACATTCAGCCTAAAACATGATGATAGCAACAATTTTTCAGTCAAATACGCAGTTAAACAGTCATACGAGACGGACTAAGTCACAATCCCTAACAGTGCACGACCCCACGCTCGTCATCTAGCGTGTGCGTCACCTCAAAATAGCACAACGATGTAAAATCTGGGGTTTCATACCCTCAGGATAACATTTACAATCATTACTTACTCTATGCGGTCCAATCTCTAGCACGCGATGCCTTTGCCTCTCGTTTCGGCCTCAA
Source organism: Nicotiana attenuata (assembly GCF_001879085.1). Taxonomy (NCBI): domain Eukaryota; kingdom Viridiplantae; phylum Streptophyta; class Magnoliopsida; order Solanales; family Solanaceae; genus Nicotiana; species Nicotiana attenuata. The sequence continues at coordinate 30,280,678 of NC_031990.1, forward strand.
CTCGCATCGAATCTAATCAAAATCAGAATCATGACGTCAAAATATGCTAAGGGAACGAAGCCCAAGCAAAAATAATCAAATTAAGACATAAATCCCGAAATTAACCAAACCTGACCCCCCGGGCCCACGTCCCAGAATCCGACCAAAATTAAACTAATCAATAGGAAGTACCTTACTTCTTCCCTACCGAGTTCTATGCATATCAAATTTAACCTAAAACTACCAACCAACAACTTAGTANCGTCCCAGAATCCGACAAAATTAACATCAATGGAATCCTTATCTTCCCACGAGTTCATGCATATCAAATTTACCAAAATCCAACAACAATTGACCCCTCAAATACCAAATTCTAGGTCTCAAATTCCAAGACCTAGTTTCTTCAATATTTAACCACAAATTTTCCATAAATTTCATGCCTAATCGATAAAATAACACCATAGGAACGAGTTTCATGATCAAAATTCTTACCTCAACGAAGTTCCCTCTGATTCCCTCTTCAAAATCCCGCAAAAGCTCCAAAAATCGATTTGAAATGGTGAAGAAATGCTGAAAATCGCGAAGGAGAGTTTATATACTTTCTGGCCCAGGGTTTTCGCACCTGTGGCCCTTCCTTCGCTTCTGTGCTACCGCTTCTGCGGTCAAATGCACCGCATCTGCGGTTTTAACTAATGCGCCCATTTCCACATCTGCGATCATGAAGCCGCACCTGCGCTACCGCAGGTACGATCGAGCAGCCGCTTCTGCAGTCCCAACTCCAAATGGCTAGTTCCGCATCTGCGACCATATGGGCTCTTCTGCGGGCCCGCACCTGCGGTCCCCGAGCCGCAGGTGGGGTTATGACAACAATGGGACATCTTCAGCTGCCAAAACCAAGCTCAAATCTTTCGTCAACCATCTGAAATCACCCCGAGGCCCCCGGGACCTCGACCAAAAGTACAAACAAGTCATATACCACTATTCAAACTTATTCCAATCTTGAAAATACCCCAAATAACATCGAATCGTCCAAAACACATCGGATTCAAGCCTAAGGTTCCAAAAATCTTCCGGATTACGCTTTTGATCAATAAGTTTATCAAACCACGTCCGAATGACCTAAAATTTTGCACAGACATCCAAATGACATAACGGACCTACTGCAACTTCCGAAATTCCATTCCGACTCCTATATCAAAATCTCGCCTATCAACCGGAAAGCGCCAAAAATCCATCTTCGCCAATTCAAGCCTAAAGCTACTCCAGACCACCAAAACTCATTCCGATCACACTCCTAAGTCCCAAATCATCTCCCGAAGCTATCTGAGCCATCGGAATTCACATCTGAGCCCTTTTTCACATAAGTCAACATTCTGTTGACTTTTCCAACTTAAGCGTACCCTAAAGAGACTAAGTGTCTCAAGCCATACCAAAACCATTCCCGATTTGAACCGACTAAACCCGATACCACATAATATGGATAAATAAAGCATAATAAAGCAGAAATGGGGAAAATGGAGCGGTAACACATGAAACGACCGGCTGGGTCGTTACATATTAAGAGTGCATTGTATTCACCTTATTTGTATAGTCTACTTTAGGCTACCATTACTTATAAATGAACATTATTTTGTAGTCTCTATTTTTACCATTTGTCAATATTTCATACATTAGAAAGATTTCTTTTATACTTTTTTTGGCACTTTCGGGGCCTATCTCTTAGGTGCTTACAGTTAGTCCCATAGAGTTAATATTCTCTTTTTTATTCAAAATTTCTAGAATGATGATATAGAGACAAAATATCAAGTGTTCGGCTTATATACAAAAGAGGGCTTTTTATTTTGACGTGTGTAAATATGACGTCTAATTTAATTTTAGCGTAAAATGGGTGACTAATCTTGAGGTATAATAATTCCGAAGGGGTATCTATAACCCGAAGTAAAATTTACATAAGTACGAGCTAATAAAGAGGGACAACATGTCCAGATAATTTGAAACAATATTAGAAACTTTTATTAATATATGTGGGATATATCATCCATACAGTTTTGACAAATAGAAAATCGCTTCAATAGACCAGTCTAATGAAAGAGGGATAGCACATCTATGAAAAAACAACTCTAGCCACTTAGAAGGGAATTTAATAAGATGGTCTCTATCAGATTGTATACATATCACAAAGTAAAAAACATGAAGTTTCATAATACTCTAATCGAAATTCTTCATAAGAAATTATCTAATTGTGAAAAATTGATGTTTTGGAATACTTTGATTGTGCAACATACTGCTTAACTCCATATGGTGTAGCCCTCTAGTGTTCGAGTTTGAAGTGTTAATCTTCGCTCAGTGTGAATCATGAAAGGAAGTATATGTACAAAAACAACATAGATGAAGATGGTGCTTTAGCCTCCTTGGTCAGATATTTTTTACTCTAGCCGAGAATGATTGCTGTTCTGAAATGTTGCAAATTATAAATATTGTCATTATCCAAGTTAGATACCATTGTGGACCGTATAAATAAGCTCCTTGACCGGTGAGTTCGCTAACTCGATACTAGCCTTCTCGATTAAGGCCAAGTTTTAGACATTGGTTTTTGCGTTCTTGATAATACCTTCTAGAGGACCTAATCCCCCACTTTGAAGTGTCGGAGATTATTGCTTCGATTATAATATTTCTTAATCTTTTGCTTTTGTGCAGCCATCCAAATTAATGTCATGCTTCGGTGCTCTTCCACAAAATCCAAATTCATTGCTAATACTTCATTGTTAGATTCTTCAGTCCCATGAGCATACCTCAAAATTATTTCTCCTATTTCAACTGGGATTAAAGCTTCCAATCCATATACGAGTGAAAAAGGTCATCTCACTATTACTCGTCCTCATGGCTGCCCAATATGCCCATAGAACTCTAGGTAACCCCTCTGCCCACCTTCCCTTAGCTACTTCTAAATGCCTTTTACAGTTATCAATACTGTTTTATTTCATAACTCTGCTTGGCCATTGGTCTCCAGATGGTAGGGGGATGATGTTATCCTTTAGATTTTCCATCACATACTCCATCTGTCAAGGTCCGAGGTACATATCTATGGGACCATTAAACATCCTATGATAAAGCTCTCCTTTGATGAGACAATATCGGGTAGTTTAAACTCTAAGATGTTGAGATGCTTGCTTATCTTCAGGAAACATTCCATTATGCAAATAATTAATAAACATATTATGCCAACCCCAAGGTAAGTTTGTTTAATTTAAGGTGCAATAAGGACTATTATAAGATCGTGCCCTTTGACATTGGATGATACACCTGTGTAAAGGTTATAGTCCCCCTGAACTCTTTCTGAAGTAATGATTGCTTCCTTCTTAGCCTCATGTAGTATATCCATATTGAAATCATGTACAAAGTTTGCTAAAACTTGTGAGTTGATGGCCATAGAGGGTTGGTATGAAATATCTTACTCACTAAGTTCAACTACCCACTTGGCAAGTCATCCTGAGAGCTCCGATTTGTGAAGGATACTTCGTAGGAAAGTAGTTAACATAGAAATGGGATGTCATTAGCAACAAAGCTTCAGCTTCTGAGAGATTGCTATTAGCGCCAGGGCAAACATTTCTAAATGTGTATACCTAGTTATTGTGTCTAGAAGTATTTTACTCACATATTCAATGAGTGACTGTGTACCTTATTCTTCCCGGACCATCACTGCTCTTATTGAAACTTCTAAATAAATTAGTAGTAGTTCTCCATCTTAGGGTTTAGAAAGACCATTGGTTTTGCCAAGTTGTTCTTTAAATCTTTTAGAAGTTGCTGATATTCAGGTGTCCACTTGAAGTCATTGTGTTTCTTCAGCACTGAAAATAATTTGTGATATCTTTTTAAGGATCTAAATATAAATCATCCTAAGGTAACTATCCTATATGTTAACCTTTGCACTTCCTTCTTTCTTGTCAGCATATCTGATATCCCCTCGATTGCTCTAAGTTGATTATAATTAACTTCAGTTCCTCTACTAAAAACATAAAAACGCAGAAACTTACCAGAAGCTACTCGGGATACGCATTTCTCCGGGTTTAATTCCATATTGTATCTTCTAAGAGTAGCAAATGTTTCCCTATAATATCTTAGGTAATCTACAGATTGGACGAATTTCATCAACATGTCATTGATTTACACTTTCATAATTTTCTAGATGTATTCCGTAACCATCTGGTTCACTAGCCGTTGATATGTGGATCTGACATTCTTAAGTCTAAACGGCTTTAGTTTGTAATAATAAGTCCCTATCTTTTTATGAATAAAGTCTTAGCAAAATCCACCGAGTCGGTCTCCTAAGCTGCTTTTTGATCTCCTATGATATTTCTAATTCCTCATATAGATGGGAATTTTTTTACTTGATGTAAAGTGGTTGATACATCATCCATCTCATGGATCCACGATCTTCTCACGATGATGTTGTACACCATTGTCTTAGCTATCACTTGGAACAAGGTATCTTGAACCACACCCTTTGCGAAAGTGAGTACAGTAATTTCCAGCATGTTGTTTCAGTCTAACTATTAAACTAGACAATATTTGTTCCTATGGGATAAGCTAGTCCTTCATCTCCATTTTTTTCACGACTCAAAGGTTAATGATATGTGCGGAGCAACCGGGATCAACTAAAACACATATAACATCACTACCCGAGACTCATAAACTGATTACTAATGGGTTGTGATGTGGGAATATCAATCCATTAGCTTCTTAGTCACTAAAGGTTATGTTGTATTCGTTTAACATTTCCCTGCATTTTTTCATGTGTAAGTGAGACCTTGGCGCACTTCTTTGCAACTGGATATGTGAAGCCGCTGATCTCTTCTCCTCTAGAGATGACATTAACCGTGTGTCTGGGCGATGGAGCTCGGGAAGGTTCTTCAATGCTTCGGCTTTTCTTTTAAGATGGTTTCCCTATTTCTCTATGTAACTCCTTAAGATATGCCTTCTCAAAGAGATAAGCCTCCTTGTTTTATAAAACATTGCAATCTATGGTCCTATGCCCATGATTATTATGGATTTCAAACAAAACTCTTGACTTCTTTTTTATGGCTTATGTTCTCATTTCCTTGAGCATCTCACCTTTTCTCCCATGTCTCTCAATACGCACACCAAATAATAAAATTCTGACACTAAAAACCCTCAATCTTTTGCACCTCCGCTTATTTTCTTGCCCATGATGATCCAGTGTTGTCCTTTGGTCGGTATCTCTGCTATTTCGTCCAAATCTTTTTTAGAATTCCATTAAGAGTGTCCAGAGTACATCTTATTATGACTCCTTGAGATTATGCGATCAAACTCTATTCATCCTGGTGTGCTGTCAAAGCTATCAGTTTATCTACTTCCAGATTTTCTATCTGCACCTGGTCAAACTCCATGTGTTGTTCTATCCAGAGTTCGCTTCTATAACCATTATATATGTAATGACCGTTTTGTGTAATTGCGACCTGTTTCTCCTTTTCGATGCTTCACACATGTGTGTTTATGGTTTTATGACTTACGGGGTTGATTAGTTTCGTTCCAGGAAGATTTTGAGTTGATTTGGATCCTTTGATTCTTGGCTTAGAAGCCTATGTTGCTTATGTTAACCAATGGTTGACTTTTGTGGAAACGACCTCATAACGGTATTTTGATAGCTCCGATACCTTCGCATAATGATTTTGGACTTAGGCGTATGCCCGGAATCGAATTCAAAAGTCCGTAGGCTGTTTTGTTTTGTTTTGCCAAAAATTCGCAATTTGAGGTTTAGAAGTTTGACTGTAGGTTGACTTTTTTCTATCGAGTCCGTAATTTTGTTTTTCGACTTGCAAAAGGTTCATTATAATATTTAGAACTTGTTTGCAAAATATCATTTGGAGTTGATTCGATAGGATTCAGACGCTTAGTTGCAATTCTAGAAGCTATTAAAATTTACTTTGAAATCCATGTGTTTTGGTGTCCGATTCGTAGTTTTAGATGTTATTTTTTTATTTTGATCGCACGAGCGAATTCATATGATATTTTTAGACTTGTGTGGATGTTTATTTTTGAGTCTCGGATGAGTTTCGGACATGTTTCGGAATGTTTTGGACTGAAAACAAGAATATGTTGTGCTGATGCCTCTGGTGTCACATTTGCGAACACCAGGTTTGCAATTATGACCTTAGTAGGGGGTCTCAGGTGTTGCAATTGTGATACCTAGGTCATAATTGCGAAGTAGTTCAGGAAATTGGGTAGTTCGCATTGCGACAAAATGTCGCGATGGAGACAGGCTTCGCAATTCCGAAACCAATGTCGCATTTGCAACCTCCTCTTAGGTTGTCAGTGGCTGCGTTTGCAAGGATTTCTTCGCAATAGCGAGGGTTCGTAATTTGTGAACCCATGTCGCAATTGCGACATCTGCAACTTATCAAAAGGGCTGGCAGTCAGGATTTTTCAACATATTCTCTCATTTTGGAACCCTAGACTCGGTAGGAAGCGATTTGGAGAGGGGATTTTCATCTACAAACATTGGGTAAGTGATTCTAATCAATTTCCAACTATATTTCATGAATATATATTAGATTTAACATCAAATTTATGTGAATCCAAGAGGGAAAATTGGGAAACTTTGTCAAGTTTTTGTAAAATGAGAAACGGAGTTTTGAGAGTTGATTTGGACTCGTATTTTGAAACTAATCATATATATATATGGATTCGTGGGGTGATGGATAGTCGGAATCTAATCATATATATGACCGGGCGGGCCCCGGGTTGATTTTTATTGATTTTTTAAATAAGTTTAAAGATCATATCTTTATCTATTGTAATTGTTTTCCCTTACATTGTTTGATGATATTAACTCAATTTTGGTTTATATTTGAGCTGTGTGGAGGCCAATTTTAGGGGAAAAGCTATTTTCGAGGGTTGAGTTGGCCTAGTGGAGGTAAGTATCTTGCCTAACTTTGTGTGGGAGAACTACCCCTTAGGAATTGGTTTGTTTAGTGCTTATTGTGTTATGTGAAAGCCGTGTACTCAAGGCGACGAGTGGATACATGGTCTATATTTGGTATTTGACCGATTTAGGCTATTTAGACTCTTATCATTCTTTTAATTGAATTTTCTTAACATGCTATATTATCTTTTATTGTTAATCCACAAATTTTATGTGCTAATCTATCCATACATGCTTTATTTGACATTGTTAACACTTGTTTCACCTCTTACTTGCTAATTTGCTCTTATATGTTTTAGTTGAAGTTATTACCTTCCTTGTGTTTTGTTACATCTTTAAACTGTTGAAATACTGGTAATTGAAGTTATTATTTCGTGAAATATCTTATTGTTGAGTTATTGGTGTTGAAGTTGAGAAAGCCGTTATCACATTGAAGCGAAGTTGTTAATTGTTGAGATATCTTTCTTGTTGAGCTATTCACTTTTATTTTGTTATTGTTGAGATTCTTGTACACATTGTGGTGTAGCCATATGCTATTTGTTATAGAAATATTGATATTGTTGATTCTTTTTGGCAAGTTGTGGCATATGAGTACTTTTGGTGCGAGTTGTGTTTATGTTGTGATATTGATACCCGCGCGGTGGTATAAGTCTTGGGGTTGATACACATGCGGTCAGATAAAGTGGGTTGATACGCATGTTGCTAGTAGGGGAGCTACTTGAAGCCTCANCGGTGTGATAAAGGTGGGTTAAAACGCGGGTAGCTATTCGGAAAAAATAATTTTTAAAACAATATAGGCTCCATGG
>NC_031990.1:30288429-30298148 GCF_001879085.1 Nicotiana attenuata
ACTTGAAGCCTCACGGTGTGATAAGGTGGGCTAAAACGCGGGTAGCTATTTCGGAAAAAATAATTTTTAAAACTAAATGTAAGGCTCCCATGGTAATAGAAGGAAAGATTGTGGTTAAAATTGTGAAATGTAAATACGAGGCGGTACCTCGGTTGTGATTCTCGTTGTGCACTTCATATTGAAAAGTGTTATTGGTTGAATCATTCTAGCTGCTTTTATTCTTTCTTGTCTTACCGTTTTGTCCATATTTGATTATATGATGTTCTCATTAATTTCTACCTTATTGCTGTCTTCTGCTTACAATTTTGTCAATAGATCACAGTATTAAATTTCTTGTTATCATTCATTTCTTTTCTTTCCATTTCTTCTTGTTATTAAATTTTTATTTATTTATCATGTCCTATTAGGTGTCTTGACCTGGCCTCATCACAAATCCACCGAGGTTAGGCTTGATACTTACTGGGTACCATTATGGTGTAATCATACTATGCTTTTGAACATCTTTATTTGCAGATCCAGGTACGTATGCTCGTGTTGGACGTTAGTGTTTGATTGTAGCTGCTATCTGGAGACTTCAAGGTATACCTGCTCGGCGTCCGCAGGCCTCAGAGTCATCTTCCCTTATCTTTTCATTCTGTTGTATTTCTTATTCAAACAGTGTTGTAGTAGACAATCTAGAATATTTTGTAGAGCTTATGACTCAGTTCCACCGGTTTTGAGAGAGTTGTGGTTGAGATTCTATTTTGGATGTTTATAAGAGTTTATCAGTCTTGCTTTAGTATTTTTGTTAAGTTATTACTACATGTTAGGCTTACCTAGTCATACAGACTAGGTGCCATCACGACATCATAAGGTGGGAAACTGGGTCGTGACAAGTTTGGTATCAGAGCTCTGGTTCATAGGTGTTATGTGTAATAAGCAGGTTTAGTAGAGTCTTACAGATAGGTATGGAGACGTCTGTACTTATCTTCGAGAGGCCATAGGACCGGTAGAAAAACTTCCTCTTCCTTGATTCCTTATCGTGCGAATTAGTTTACTTCGAAATCTAAATCTTTGACTTTCTATTCTCTCACGGATGGTGAGGACGTGCATTGCTAGATTCGACGATCAGACACTCGCGCCCCCTGCTAGAGCTGCGAAAGGCCGAGGAAGGGCACGTGGTGCAGCTAGAGCACATGCCCAAGATGCGACAAAGGAGCCACCGGTAGCTCCAATTAGGGGCAACACCCGAGGCGCTTGTTGCAACCCCTGCACTTCAGGAGACCCTCACACAGTTCTTGAGCATGTTCGGTACTCTAGCTCAGGCGGGGTTGATTCTACTTGCACCAGCCACATCTCAGGCTGGAGGAGGAGCTCAGACTCCTGCGGCCCGTACTCTAAAACGGCGGGTCCATATTGATCAGGTCCTATAGGTTATGCCAGCGCAACCTGTTGTTCTAGTTCAACCCGAGGTTAGGGAAGTGGCATCTAAAGAGGAGCAACATAGACTCGGGAGGTTCAAGAAGCGTCACCCTCCTACTTTTAGTTGCTTAGCTTCAGAGGATGCCCATGGTTTTCTGGAGAAGTGACATCGTATTCTTTGCACCATGGGTATAATGGAGACGACAGAAGTTTCTTTAACTACATTCTAGTTGTCAGGAGCAGTGTATCAGTGGTGGTGGGCTTACGAGATGGGTAACCCAGCAGATGCAACTTCACTTACATGGACTCAATTTTCATAGATATTCTTGAGAGAGTTTATTCCCCAGACCCTTCGGGACGCATGGCGTGCAGAGTTTGAGCCGCTACTGTTAGTAAAACTGTATTTGTAAAATAATTCTGGAAATATAAATGAACATAAACAGAAATGAACATGAACAGAAATGAACATAAACAGAAAACCAATTCGAGCCCACTGAATTCACAGTGTTTCCTTAAGTAATTTAATCCCCTCCTAGTACCCAAGGTTATGGATTATTTCCTCCCAAGATAGAACGAATTACACACTGGTGTAGTGGTACTTCAAACCCCAGTGTTTCAGCGAACACAAAGTTCGGTAGCAAATCACACTTACTGTTGCTTTGTTTGATGCTAAAAGTTTGCAGAAGAAGGAGGAGAAACTCAGAAAATCATAGTGAAATTGTGAGCAGAATAGTGTTGTATTTATAGCCAAAGTTGGGCTGAAATCTGAAGAGGTGTAACTCTTCAGAATGGCAGTTTATGAAAACGGCCACAGCATAAATGCCATAACATAAATGGCTATTTACTCAACAATAAAGAGAGAAAATAAATAGGGAAAATTGAAGAGGGTAGTTAATTTTCTGTTACCAAAACAGAATAAACGGATTGGAGGATTTAACATTAATAATTATTTTAATGTTAATATTCTGTTATTAAAACAAATATTTAATAACATTTCACTTAATATTTTACTATTAACAAATAAATTTGGTCCAAAAAGTTAATCAATCAATCGATCATTTGACCAAATCCAAATCCGAATCCGAAGCCGAAGGCAAAGTCGACGCCGAACCGAGCGAGCAACGACGACGACGGCGCGCGGATTGCCTTCTTCTCAATTCTTTAAGAACTAGAAGAAGAGCAATTGCTTATATACCCGTAAAAAATCTCTTCCTCTTCCAATATGGGACAATGTCCATTTGCCAAGGGGGGAAACTTAAAATTTCACTCAAAAATTTCATTTCCCTCCATTTCCCATTCACCCTCTTTTATGTATTTAATATATTAAATACAAAAAACCCAACAATCTCCCACATGAATGGGGAATGGCTATATCACGGATGTATGCATGAAAAATTGTGTGATACGCAAGCAAGGATTAATTGCACCTGGATAAGTAGGTTTCCCTTTGAACTTTCCGTAGTGAACTTATGTCGGATATACTCGATCAATCGGTAGATTTGATATCATTCAACCGTCGAACTTTTGTGTATACCTAGACAACCACAAGTCACACAACCAACCCTTAACCGTCTTTTGTTCTCATTACTGTGTTCGTTTCAGCCATGAACACCGCCTGGTTTCATAAGTGCGTAGAGAACTAGCCTTACAAAGTTCTCCTTGAAGCGACTAACACTTCACACTTACATAGGTGATTCCGAAACGTGTTATCCCGTAGATAAACTATTTGATATACCCCGTATCAAATTTAGAAATCATTAAAAAGCCTTAATGCTTTATCCTTGGTGCTGACATTGTCTCATCACGAGAATGGACCAAAAGTTTAGTTGACAATGTTGAACCGTCATTAATGAATTTGTTTGATCTCCTTGAACCTAAATCTTGGGTTCTCCAGTATTCTAGGTAGAGTTACCGCCACTATGACTTGTTCTCGGCCACAGTCCTATTCCCCTTGATGACTTCTCAACTACCTCTCTAATTAGGCCTTTTGTAAGTGGATCCGACACATTATCACTTGACTTTACATAGTCAATCGTGATAATTCCTCTAGAGAGTAATTGTCTAACGGTTTTATGTCTTCGTCGTATATGACGAGGTTTACCGTTATACATAACGCTCCCAGCCCTTCCAATTGCCGCTTGACTATCGCGGTGTATGCATATTGGTGCCAACGGTTTGGGCCAAAATGGAATATCTTCCAAGAAATTCCGGAGCCATTCAGCTTCTTCAACAGCTTTATCTAAGGCTATGAATTCAGCCTCCATTGTAGAACGGGCAATAGAAGTTTGTTTGGAAGTCTTCCAAGATACCGCTCCTCCACCAATAGTGAATACATATCCACTTGTGGACTTGGAATAAGATTATCCGGTGATCCAATTTGCATCACAGTATCCCTCGATGACCGCAGGATATTTACTGTAGTGCAAAGCAAAGTCCTGGGTATGTACTAAATACCCCAAAACTCGTTTCATGGCCATCCAATGAGATTGACCTAGATTGCTCGTATATCGACTCAATTTACTTATAGCACAAGCTATATCTGGTCGTGTACAATTCATGATGTACATTAAGCAACCGAAGTCTTCCATATCAAACTTGCTAGTTAAAATACGCTTAGCAGCATTTATGTTGGCAATGTCATTACTCATTATGAGCATATCATCCACATATAAGCAAACAATGACTATGTGATTTGGAACATCTTTAATGTACACACATTTATCACATTCATTTATCTTAAATCCATTTGACAACATTGTTTGGTCAAATTTCGCATGCCATTGCTTGGGTGCTTGTTTTAATCCGTAAAGGGACTTAACAAGTCTACAGACCTTCTTTTCTTTACCTGGAACCACAAACCCTTCAAGTTGTTCCATGTAGATTTCTTCCTCCAACTCTCCATTTAAGAAGGTCGTCTTAACATCCATTTGATGAATTTCAAGACCATAAACTGCAGCTAACGCTACTAACATTCGTATGGACGTAATTCTTGCAACTAGAGAGTATGTATCAAAATTGTCAAGACCTTCTCGTTGTCTATACCCTTTGACCACAAGTCTTGCCTTATATTTGTCAATAGTGCCATCATCTTTCATTTTCCTCTTAAAGATCCATTTAGAACCCAACGATTTATTTCCAGGAGGAAAGATCAACCAATTCTCATGTATAGTTGTTCAATATGGATTCTATTTCACTATTGACTGCCTCTTTCCATAACAATGATTCCGAAGAAGACATAGCTTCTTAAAATGTTTGAGGCTCATTTTCCAATAAGAAAGTCACAAAATCTGGTCCAAATGAAGTAGACGTTCTTTGACGTTTACAACGTCTTGAATCCTCCTGGTTAAGTGTACTTTCTTTTGTTTCTTCCCGAGGTCGTTTAGATCCTTCACCAATCGACTCACATTTCTTTTTATATGGATATATATTTTCAAAGAACTCAGCATTATCTGATTCTATAACCGTATTATTATGAATGTCGGGATTTTTTGATTTATGAACCAGAAATCGATATGCTTTACTATTAGTCGCATATCCTATGAAAACACAATCAACGGTATTCGATCCTATTTTTACCCTTTTGGGTTTAGGAACTTGCACTTTTTCCAAACACCCCCACACTTTAAAATAATTCAAGTCGGGCTTCCTTCCTTTCTATTTTTCATATGGAATGGATTGTGTTTTGCTATGGGGTACTCGATTAAGTATTCGGCTAACCGTAAGAACGACTTCCCCCCACAAGTTCTGTGGCAATCCAAAACTTATCAATAATGCGTTCATCATCTTCTTTAATGAACGATTCTTTCTTTCTGCAATCCCATTGGATTGGGGCGTGTGGCCGTTCTTTGATGAATAATTCCATATTCTAAACATATTTTTTCAAAAGGAGATTCATATTCACCACCCCTATCACTTTTTATCATTTTGATTTTCTTGTTAAGTTGCGTTTCAACTTCATTTTTGTATTGCTTGAATGCGTCTATTACTTCATCTTTACTATTAAGTAAGTAAACATAACAATATCGAGTACTATCGTCAATAAAAGTTATGAAATACTTCTTTCCACTGCGAGATGGTATTGACTTGATGTCACAAATATGTGTGTGAATTAAGTCTAAATGATATGAATTCCTTTCAACTGACTTATAAGGATGTTTAACATACTTAGATTTCATACATACTTGACACTTTGATTTGTCACATTTAAACTTGGGCAATACTTCCAAATTAATCATTTTCCGTAAGGTTTTATAATTGATATGACCCAAACGTATATGCCATAATTCATTTGACTCACGTAAGTAAGACGAAGCTGAAATTTTATTATTATTTTCAACAACCATTACATTCAGCTTGAAAAGGCCCTCGGTGAGGTAACCTTTTCCTACAAACATTTCGTTCTTACTTATTACAACCTTATCGGATACAAATATACATTTAAAACCATTCTTACCAAGAAGTCCAGTAGAGACTAAATTCTTCCTAATCTCGGGAACATGGACGTTGTCCAAAGTCACCACTTTGCCGGAAGTCATTTTGAGAAATATCTTCCCACATCCTTCAATCTTGGCCTTTGAAGCATTTCCCATAGAAATCGTCTTATCGGGTCCAACAGGAGCATAAGTAGCAAAAGATTCTCTTACAGCACAAACATGGCGAGTGGCTCCAGAATCAATCCATCACTCTTTAGGAATGCCCACCAAGTTGCATTCGGAAAGCATGGCACATAAGTCATCAACATCATCATGCTTTTCAACAATGTTTGCTTGACCCTTCTTCTTGTCCTTCTTCGGAGCACGACACTCCGTAGATTTGTGTCCGGTTTTTCCACAGTTGTAGCAGTTTCCACTGAACCGCTTCTTTCTTGGGTTGTATTTCCGTCCAGAAGCCTTCTTCCTCTTTTTGTTCTCTTCAACAATATTTGCTCCCATTATTGTTGAGTTTCCACGGTCTCTTTTTTCAGCAGCTTTGTTGTACTCTTCGATTCTCAACCGAACAATGAGATCGTGAATAATCACTTGTAATTCCTGGATTTGGGTAATAATAGACTTGCTATCTACCATTTTGTAGTCCAAAAACTTTGCAGCAACGAACTTCTTCAACCCGGCATCTTCGGTTTTTTATTTCTTTTCAAGCGCAGCCCACAGTTCTTTTGACGTTTCCATGCCACTGTAGACATTATAGAAAGCATCCTCCAGCCCGCTTAGAATATAATTCTTGCACAAAAAATCTGAATGTTTCCACGCCTAAATCACGAGAAAGCATTCAGTTTCTGGAGTTTCATCGGACAGCACAGGAACATCTTCCTTGATGAACTTCTGGAGACTTAGAGTAGTCAAATAGAAGAACATCTTTTGCTGCAAGCGCTTGAAATCAATCCCGGAAAATTTTTCGGGTTTCTCCGCCGGTGCCAATGTTGTCGGTGTTGTTCGGCTCGTTAAGGCATTGGCAGTCACTATTGGAATAGCTTGGTTCACATTATCATTAGTCATTTCTGTAAAAGAATGACACAAACGTTAAAATCACGTAGATTTAATCTCCAATAGAGTACAAAACCACAAAGGTTTTACTCTCCAAACTGTGAGTACAAATACAGAGAATATTGAAATTCCTTAAGCTTGTTAGTAAAACTGTATTTGTAAAATAATTATGGAAATATAAATGAACATAAACAGAAATGAACATGAACAGAAATGAACATAAATAGAAAACCAATTCGGGCCCACTGAACGCACAGTATTTCCTTAAGGAATTTAATCCCCTCCTAGTACCCAAGGTTATGGATTATTTCCTCCCAGGATAGAACGAATTACACACTGGTGTAGTGGTACTTCAAACCCCAGTGTTTCAGCGAACACAAAGTTCGGTAGCAAATCACACTTACTGTTGCTTTGTTGATGCTAAAAGTATGCAGAAGAAGGAGGAGAAACTCAGAAAATCGTAGTGAAATTCTGAGCAGAATAGTGTTATATTTATAGCCAAAGTTGGGCTGAAATCTGAAGAGGTGCAACTCTTCAGAATGGCTGTTTATGCAAAATGGCCACAGCATAAATGTCATTACATAAATGGCTATTTACTCAACAATAAAGAGGGAAAATAAAGAGGAAAAATTGACGAGGGTAGTTAATTTTCTGTTACCAAAATAGAAAAAACGGATTGGAGGATTTAATATTAATATTTATTTTAATATTAATATTCTGTTATTAAAACAAATATTTAATAACATTTCTGTTAATATATTACTATTAACAAATAAATTTGGTCCAAAAAGTTAATCAATCAATCGATCATTTGACCAAATCCAAATCCAAATCCAAATCTGAATACAAATCCGAAGCCGAAGCCGAGCCGAGCGAGGCTTGCCTTCTTCTTAACTCTTTAAGAGCTAGAAGAAGAGCAGTTGATTATATACCCATAAAAAACCTCTTCCTCTTCCAATATGGGACAATGTCCATTTGCCAAGGGGGGAAACTTAAAATTTCACTCAAAAATTTCATTTCCCATTCACCCTCTTTTATGTATTTAATATATTAAATACCAAAACCCAACATCTACGCCATGGTACTATGACAGTGTCAGTATATAATGTGATTCAGTTATTTTTCCAAACATGCACCTTCCTTGGTTTCTATATTCAGAGAGCGAGACCGCTGATTCATCGAGGGGCTCAACTATGGTATTAGATTCATCATGTCTCGAGAGTTGGAGATAGATACTCTGTACCATCTGGTGGTAGAGATCGCACGAAGGTTGGGGGGTATACAAGGCCGTAAAAGGTAGGACAGGGAGGCCAAGAGGCCTCGAGATTCTAGTGGATATAGTGGTGCCCGTGCCCCAGTTATAGCGCGTCATGGTAGAGGCTATGTTTGATGCCCAATCCATTCAGCACTTCTAACTTCTAGCGGTACTCTGTCCAATACTGAGTGACTGACTGTTAGTTGATGTATATATATCCGGAATTGATCTTTCCTAGGCTGGATTGACCATATACAGTACTGAGCGATTGAGTATTCGGAGAGCGTGAGTACACGAGGCTTTCAACATGAAGAATCACATTCAGCATGTGCATTGGCATGTAGATGTAGAGAGGTAATATTTCCCTTATTATTCTGAATTTATCTATCTCACTTGTATTAAGTTTATCTACTGAACTTGGAAGCATGGCTACATTTCTGTACTATTATATTTATATTGAACTGTACCTGCTTGGTTCGTCACTGCTTTCAGTCCAAAGGTTAGATTTGTTACTTATTGAGTTGGTTGTACTCACGCTACACCCTGCACCTCGTGTGCGTATCCAGGTGCTTCCAATCACGGCGGTTGCTGAATTGGGGAGTCCGGTTCTTGGAGATCATCGAGGTAGTTGCTTGGCATCTGCAGACCTTGACTCTCCTTCCTTACCTTTCATTTTATGTTTTAGTTTTATTTTTAGATGGTGTACTAGATTATATCCTCATGTACTCGGTGACGCCCCGGTTTTGGGAGAGATTTTGAATTAAGCTGTGAATTTTGATCCTATTTTTAAAAGGTTTTCCATAAATTTAACTGCTTCTGTATTTTTCAAAGCTTTGGAGTGTTGGTAATGGTTGTAGGTAGTTTGTCTTGCCTTAGTTCTATGATTAGGCATCATCACAACGTGTTGTTTTGGGATNAGATCCACTCGGGTCTCCATACCCCCAATAGAAACAACACACGATTGGTACACACGATCTACCATAACAGTATCGCCCACTGGAGTAGAGACATGAACAGAAGAAACGAGAGACTCGCAAGGCGTATCCAAATAATGGGAAAAATAAGATGACACATAAGAGAATGTAGAGCCAGGATCAAATAACACAGAGGCATCTCTGCGGCAGACAGAGATAATACCTGTAATCACCGCATCCGAAGCAACAGCGTCAGGTCTAGCTGGAAGTGCATAGAAACGGGCCTGACCACCACCGGATTGACCTCCCCCTCTTGGGCAACCCCTAGATGATTGTCCTCCACCCCTAGCTGGCTGGGTGGAAGGTGAAGTAACTGGTGCCGAAGTCGAGGGCTGACCCCTCTGCTGCGATGAACCCCCAAGGCGATGAGGACACTTCCTCCACATATGTCCCAACTCTCCACACTCATAACAACTACTTGGTACCGGAGACGGGGACTGAAGAGGACCCCTACGCACCAAAATAGACTGGCAGATGCACCTGGCACAGAAGAGTCCTGAACTGATGGAGCACGGGACGGAAACCCTCGGGCGTGGAAGGGACGACTGAGTGAGAAATAGACCCTACCTAGAGAACCGTAGACGAACAACTGGCCCGACGTGAGTCGCC
>NC_031990.1:30298784-30308032 GCF_001879085.1 Nicotiana attenuata
TGGTATTTGGCACTAAAGAACATTAACCTAAAAGAACGGAAAGACTTAGCCAGAATCATGTGAACCTTATTTGGTGCTCCTCCTTGTAATCCTGTGATGTGTTTGTTGGTGATATAAATGTCTTCTATTTGTTCACTATTCATCCTATTAAGAATTGTGTTTGGCTTACATACTAGTAATATTCGACAAGTACTAACGTCCCTTTTGCCGGGGGCACTACATCTTTGAATGGATGTAGGTGGTTCCGTTGCTGATGGTGTCGATCGCAGATAGTGGTGCTCTCTTGTTCTCTCCACAGCTGTCTTGGTGAGCCCCCATTCCTCCCAGGGGTTTGTAGTTTTTCTTTTATGTAAGTTGTCACATTTTTAGGTATGGTCGGGACCTTGTTGCCGGCATCATCATTTTGGTCACCTGTATCCTTAGAGGCTCCGTAGACTTTTATGTGGATCATGTATGGGTGCCGGGATGGTCATAGGATCACGTTGTATTTTGAAACTTTTCGTTTCTAGACTATCAACTGTATGTACTTTTGGGAACTTTACTATGGCATGTTGTATTTTAAGTAAGAATTTAACTAGAAATGCTTATATGTTTATACAACAACTCACCTTCACATGTTTAACAATTGGTAATGCATTAACTCTTCGAGTATAGGATGAGTCGGGAAGGAAAGACTATATAGGCTTGCTCGACCGGGTTCCCTCGATCGCGCGCCGGTCGCGCTCCCCAAGGTTTGGGGCGTGACAGTAAATGAGAATAAATCACAGACAATATACACCTAGTACACATAAGTATCGACAGGGGATCTCCTGGGATCCCATCCCGTAGTCCCAAACATAAATACTCGGGGATCTCTCAGTATCCTCAATATATGTGTTAGGGATCTCTTGGTATCCCGAGGATCTCTTGGTATCCTAAATAAATGTACTAGGGATCTCTTGGTATCCTGAGGATCTATTGGTATCCTCAATATATGTGATGGGGATCTCTTGGTATCCCGCACTACAGCCAAAGTCAGTATATGTGCAGGGGATCTCCCGGAATACTCATCCATAGTCCCAAAATAAAAAGACAACCATATCAAGGAAAGAATTACACAATTTCATTCAAGAACAAAACAGTATGAAGTAACACAGTATAATGATAAGAATAGCACCAATTACAACAGAGAAAATAACGCAGAAAGAATGCCGCTCAACACAGAGATAGCAACCGGGGATTTGCTAGGATATCGTCCTGTAGCCCCCAAATGTAAATATCCAGCAACCTGGGATCTACCAGGATACCGTCCTATAGCCCCAAATGTATATACCCAGTATTGGGGGAATCTACCGAGTGCAGTCCCGTAGTTCCATATAACTGTGCAGTGGGATCTACCGGAATACCACATCTGTAGTCCCAAATAAACGGACAAGGAGGATCTACTGGGAACCGCCCGTAGTCCCAATGTAAACACACAGCAATAACACAAGGATAATCAACTCGAACCAATTAATATCAAAAATAGACAGGTAATCCTAACCTAACATGCTGCACGGAGTTCACATAAACAGTTTAAGCAGATAGGACAACTTAATACACTTAAGCATGCTTCCCTAAACTACACAGTAGACTTAAAATACAAGTAATGTTCAAGAAGAAAGAAACACAGTTAATTTACTTAGTGAAAAACAGGTTTCCAACAATTAGCACGTGTACGCACTCGTCACCTCATGTACACGGCATTCATATAACACCAATACCAAATCCTAGGGGGAATGTCCCCCACACAAGTTTAGACAAGCCACTTACCTCGAACCAGCTCAATCAAATCTATACCACGTTCTTGCCACGAGTATCCGACTCCAAATGGCCCAAATCTATTCAAAGTAATTGCATAATGTAAATAACACTTCAAGTAACTAATTCAACTAATTAATTCTAAGTTAATACACGAAATTAGGAAAAATGACCAATACACCCCCCGGGCCCACGTTTCGGAATCGGGTAAAATTTACAGCAATGGAATCCTTATCCTCCCACGAGTTCATGCATACCAAAATTACCGAAATTCAACCACAAATGACCCCTCAAACCCCTAATTTTTGGTCTCCTATTACAAGCCCTAGTTCTTCAATTTCAACCACTAATTTTCCATCAATTACAAGCCTAATCCATGAAATAACACCATAGAAACGAGTTTTATGTTCAAGAATCTTACATCAATGAAGTTCCCTTGAATTCTCTCTTAAAAATCTCCCAAAAGGCTCAAAAACCGTCTTATAAAGGTGAAATAACCATAGATTCGCGAAGGAAACCTTTTATATATTTTGACCCAGCCTTTTCGCACCTGCGGTCCATACACCGCACCTGCAATACCGCATCTGCGGCCAAAGCACCGCATCTGCGGTTTTCACTTAAAACCAAAACTCCTCACCTGCGCCTCACTTTCCGCACCTGCGGTCCCGCAGGTGCGACCAACCATCCGCACATGCGCTTCAGCCCTTCACGCCAACTTCTGCATCTGCGGCTAGCCTTCTGCTTCTGCGGGCCCGCACCTGCGGTCCCCTAGCCGCAGGTGCGGTTATGACAGCAACGGGACATCTTCAGCCGCCAAAACCAAGCTCAAATCTTTTGTCAACCATCTGAAATCATCCCGAGGCCCCCGGGACCTCAACCAAAAGCACAAACAATTCATATACCACTATTCAAACTTATTCCAATCTTCAAAACACCCGAAACAACATCGAATCGACCAAAACACATCGGATTCAAGCCTAAGGTTCCAAAAATCTTCCGGATTACGCTTTTGATCAAAACGTTTATCAAACCACGTCCGAATGACATGAAATTTTGCACACACATCCCAAATGACACAACGGACCTAGTGCAACTTCCGGAATTCCATTCCGACTCCTATATCAAAATCTCGCCTATCAACCAGAAAGCGCCAAAAATCCATCTTCGCCAATTCAAGCCTAAAGCTACTCCGGACCTCCAAAACTCATTCCGATCACACTCCTAAGTCCCAAATCATCTCCCGAAACTATCTGAGCCATCGGAATTCACATCCGAGCCCTTTTTCATATAAGTCAACATCCGATTGACTTTTCCAACTTAAGCGTACCCAAAAGAGACTAAGTGTCTCAAACCATACCAAAACCATTCCGGATTCGAACCGACTAAACCCGATACCACATAATACGGATAACAAAGCATAATAAAACATGAAACGGCCAGCTGGGTCGTTACATATTAAGAGTGCATTGTATTCACCTTATTTGTATAGTCTACTTAAGGCTACCATTACATATAAATGAACATTATTTTGTAGTCTCTATTTTTACCATTTGTTAACATTTCATACATTAGAAATATTTCTTTTATATTCTTTTTTTGGAACTTTCGGGGCCTATCTCTCAATTAGGTGCTTACAATTAGCCCCATAGAGTTAATATTCTCTTTTTGATTCAAAATTTCTAGAATGATGATATAGAGACAAAATATCAAGTGTCCGGCTTATATATAAAAGAGGGATTTTTATTTTGACGTGTGTAAATATGACGTCTAATTTAATTTTAGCGTAAAATGGGTGACTAATCATGAGGTATAACAATTCCAAAGGGGTATCTATAACCCGAAGTAAAATTTACATAAGTACGAGCTAATAAAGAGGGACAACATGTCCAGATAATGAAACAATATTAGAAACTTTTATTAATATATGTGGGATATATGATCCATACAGTTTTGACAAATAGAAAATCGCTTCAATAGACCAGTCTAATGAAAGAGGGATAGCACATCTAAGAAAAAACAACTCTAGCCACTTAGAAGGGAATATAATAAGATGGTCTCTATCAGATTGTATACATATCACAAAGTAAAAAATATGAAGTTTCATAATACTCTAATCGAAATTCTTCATAAGAAATTATCTAATTGTGAAAAATTGATGTTTTGGAATACTTTGATTGTGCAACATACAGTTTAACTCCATATGGTGTAGCCCTCTAGTGTTCGAGTTTGAAGTGTTAATCTTCGCTCAGTGTGAATCATGAAAGGAAGTATATGTACAAAAACAACATAGATGAAGATGGTGCTTTAGCCTCCTTGGTCAGATATTTTTTACTCTAGCCGAGAATGATTGCTGTTCTGAAATGTTGCAAATGATAAATATTGTCATTATCCAAGTTAGATACCATTGTAGACCGTATAAATAAGCTCCTTGACCGGTGATTTTGCTAACTCGTTACTAGCCTTCTCGATTAAGGCCAAGTTTTGGACATTTGTTTTTGCATTCAGGATAATACCTTCTAGAGGACCTAATCCCCCTCTTTGAAGTGTCGGAGATTATTGCTTCGATTATAATATTTCTCAATCTTTTGCTTTTGTGCAGCCATCCAAATTAATGTCATGTTTCGGTGTTCTTCCACAAAATCCAAATTCATTGCTAATACTTCATTGTTAGATTCTTCAGTCCCATGAGCACACAACAAAATTATTTCTCCTATTTCAACTGGGATTAAAGCTTCCAATCCATATACGAGTGAAAAGGTCATCTCACTATTACTCGTCCTCATGGTTGCCCAATATGCCCATAGAACTCTAGGTAACCCCTTTGCCCACCTTCCCTTAGCTACTTCTAAATGCCTTTTACAGTTATCAATACTATTTTATTTCATGACTCTGCTTGGCCATTGGTCTCCAGATGGTAGGGGGATGATGTTATCCTTTAGATTTTCCATCACATACTCCATCTGTCAGGGTCCGAGGTACATATCTATGGGACCATTAAACATCCTATGATAAAGCTCTCCTTTGATGAGACAATATCGGGTAGCTCAAACTCTAAGATGTTGAGATGCTTGCTTATCTTCAAGAAACGTTCCACTATGAAAATAATTAATAAACATATTATGCCAACCCCAAGGTAAGTTTGCTTAATTTAAGGTGCAATAAGGACTATTATAAGATCGTGCCCTTTGACATTGGATGATACACCTGTGTAAAGGTTCTAGTCTTCGGGAACTCTTTCTGAAGTAATGATTGCTTCCTTTTTAGCCTCATGTAGTATATCCATATTGAAATCATGTACAAAGCTCGCAAAAACTTGTGAGTTGATGGCAATAGAGGGTTGGTATGAAATATCTTACTCACTAAGTTCAACTACCCACTTGGCAAGTCATCCTGAGAGCTCCGATTTATGAAGGATACTTCGTAGGAAAGTAGTTAACATAGAAATGGGATGGCATTGGCAACAAAGCTTCAACTTCTGAGAGATTGCTATTAGCGCCAGGGCAAACATTTCTAAATGTGTATACCTAGTTATTGTATGTAGAAGTATTTTACACACATATTAAATGAGAGATTGTGTACCTTATTCTTCCCGGACCATCACTGCTCTTATTGAAACTTCTAAATAAATTAGTAGTATTTTTCCGTCTTAGGGTTTAGAAAGACCATTGGTTTTGCCATGTAGTTCTTTAAATCTTTTAGAAGTTGCTGATATTCAGGTGTCCACTTGAAGTCATTGTGTTTCTTCAGCTCTGAAAATAATTTGTGATATCTTTTGGAGGATCTAAATATAAATCATCCTAAGGCAACTATCCTATATGTTAACCTTCGCACTTCCTTCTTTCTTGTCAGTATATCTGATATCCCCTCGATTGCTCTAAGTTGATTCGAATTAACTTCAGTTCTTCTACTAAAAACATGAAAATACAGAAATTTACCAGAAGCTACTCCGGATACGCATTTCTTCGGGTTTAATTCCATATTGTATCTTCTAAGAGTAGCGAATTTTTCCCTATAATGGCTTAGGTAATCTATAGATTGGATGAATTTCATCAACATTTCATTGATTTACATTTTCATAGTTTTCTAGATGTATTCCTTAACCATTTGGTTCACTAGCCGTTGATATGTGGATCTAACATTCTTAAGTCTAAACGGCTTTACTTTGTAATAATAAGTCCCTCAGTTTTTTATGAAGAAAATCTTTGCTAAATCCACTGAGTCGCACTCCTAAGTTGCTTTTTGATCTCCTGTGATATGTCCAATTCCTCACTAATTAGATGGTAATTATTTTACTTGATGTAAAGTAGTTGGTACATCATCTATCTCATGGATCCACGATCTTCTTACGATGATGTTGTACACCATCATCTTAGCTATCACTTGGAATAAGGTATCTTGAACCACACCCTTTGTGAAAGTGAGTACGGTAATATCCAACATGTTGTTTCAGTCTAACTATTAAACTAGAAAATATTTGTTCCTATAGGATTATCTAGTCCTTCATCTCCATTTCTTTCACTACTCAAAGGTTAATGATATGTGCGGAGCAACCTGGATCAACTAAAACACGTTTAACATAACTATCCGAGACTCATAAACTGATTACCAATGGGTTGTGATGTGGGAACATCAATCCATTAGCTTCTTAGTCACTAAAGGTTATGTTGTATTCGTTTAACGTTTCCCTGCATATTTTTTCATGTGTAAGTGAGACCTTGGCGCACTTCTTTACAACTAGATATGTGAAGCCGCTGACCTCTTCTCCTCTAGAGATGACATTAATCGTGTGTCTGGGCGATGGAGCTCGGGAAGGTTCTTCAATGCTTCGGCTTTTCATGTAAGATGGTTTCCCTATTTCTCTATGTAACTCCTTAAGATATGCCTTCTCAAAGAGATAAGCCTCCTTGTTTTATAAAACATTGCAATCTATCGTCCTATGGCCATGATTATTATGGATTTCAAACAAAACTCTTGACTTCTTTTTTATGGCTTATTCTCATTTCCTTGAGCATCTCACCTTTTCTCCCATGTCTCTCAAAAATTCTGACACTAAATGTGTATACCTAGTTATTGTGTCTAGAAGTATTTTACTCACATATTAAATGAGAGACTGTGTACCTTATTCTTCCCGGACCATCACTGCTCTTATTGAAACGTCTAAATAAATTAGTAGTAGTTCTCCATCTTAGGGTTCAGAAAGACCATTGGTTTTGCCAAGTAGTTCTTTAAATCTTTTAGAAGTTGCTGATATTCAGGTGTCCACTTGAAGTCATTGTGTTTGTTCAGCACTGAAAATAATTTGTGATATCTTTTTGAGTATCTAAATATAAATCATCCTAAGGCAACTATCCTATATTTTAACCTTTGCACTTCCTTCTTTCATGTCAGCATATCTGATATCCCCTCGATTGCTCTAAGTTGATTAGAATTAACTTCAGTTCCTCTACTAAAAACATAAAAACGCAGAAACTTACCAGAAGCTACTCGGGATACGCATTTCTCCTGGTTTAATTCCATATTGTATCTTCTAAGGGTAGCAAATGTTTCCCTATAATGGCTTAGGTAATCTACAGATTCAACGAATATCATCTACATGTCATTGATTTACACTTTCATAATTTTCTAGATGTATTCCGTAACCATCTGGTTCACTAGCCGTTGATATGTGGATCTGACATTCTTAAGTCTAAACGGCTTTACTTTGTAATAATAAGTCCCTATCTTTTTATGAATAAAGTCTTTGCTAAATCCACTGAGTCGCTCTCCTAAGCTGCTTTTTGATCTCCTATGATATTTCTAATTCCTCACTTAGATGGGAATTTTTTTACTTGATGTAAAGTGGTTGATACATCATCCATCTCATGGATCCACGATCTTCTCACGATGATGTTGTACACCATTGTCTTAGCTATCACTTGGAACAAGGTATCTTGAACCACACCCTTTGTGAAAGTGAGTACAGTAATTTCCAGCAGGTTGTTTCAGTCTAATTATTAAACTAGACAATATTTGTTCCTATGGGATAAGCTAGTCCTTCATCTCCATTTTTTTCACGACTCAAAGGTTAATGATCTGTGCGGAGCAACCGGGATCAACTAAAACATATATAACATCACTACCCGATGTCACACCTCCCTTTTCACTACACCCGTGAGGGTGTATGATAATAAGGGAGTTATTTCCAACTTGAAGTGACAATCGAAACGGGATTTATTTAAAAGATCCAGAGTCGCCACTTGGGAGATTAATGGTGTCCCAAGTCACCGGTTGAATCCCGATCCGAGGAAATTATGACTCTGTTAACAGTCCGCGAACCAGAACTCCGAGTAAGGAATTCTGTTAACCCGGGAGAAGGTATTAGGCATTCCCGGATTCCGTGGTTCTAGCACGGTCGCTCAACTGTTGTATTTGCTTGTATCTGATTCTAAAACATATTCTAACCTATATGCCTTTTAGTGGTAAACCGCTTTTATTGCTATTTTTAATAAGAATTGCAACGTCATGAAAATGCGTCTCGAACCACGTCGCACCAGTGCACCCGTGGTTTTTGACACATTTCAACTTCGTTGGGATTTGGATTCGGGTCACATAAATGTGCACCCACTTTTAGGAAGGTAATATTATTAAAATTCGTGCCTAAAGCAACTACGAGTTTATTATATTTGGAGAAGACCATGAAATTCGCTAAATGGTCCGCCCGAGTTCTAAGCATTTTATATAGCATCTATTGAGGGCCCCGTGATTTTGCATTTTTTATTGGCGAGGCTCATCTCACTTTATTATTTAAAAGGCAAACCTAAAGAAACTATGATTCTTCTATTAAGTCTTGTCTCTAAACGGCCCTAATTAATTAGTATTGATGTACTTTCAGTGTCTTGGGCCTCAAAGCTGGCCCTAAACAAATTCAGCCGTACTCATAAGAACAAAGTTGCCCAAACATGGGCCCTGTACAAGCAAATTCCAGGCCCAAGTCTGGTCAGAGTAGGGGCCGTCAGATTTGGCTCATAAGTGAGTCCAGATCCAATATGAAGCTTCATTGGGCCCTTTGGATTCTAATTTCAATCACAACTTGCTAACAGATAAACAGTTTGGAATTCACAACTCAACGTAAATTTCAAAATTGTTTGCCTACCATTAATTCCTGATTTTGGCAATCATTTAACCCTGGTTAATACTTTTCAACACAAATTAGTCACTGTCTAAACCTGAATGTATTTCCAATGTTCATTTCTGATTTCAATTAATCAATATGACAAGCACACTAAGGTAATCAATCCTTATGGTCACAAATGACACTTTGAATTTCAGTGAGAGACACACAAGCTGTTTCCAGATTCAAGTCAAGGCAATATGTTCTAATGTTTTTACTAACACTAAGCCATCACTATTAAGCCACTGTTACACCTTGAACGTAAATCTCAAACTTGGCAATCAACTAGAACTAATCGCATCTAATATTATTCAACAGG
>NC_031990.1:30309018-30348395 GCF_001879085.1 Nicotiana attenuata
GAGGTAAGTATCTTGCCTAACTTTGTGTGGGAGAACTACCCCTTAGGAATTGGTTTGTTTAGTGCTTATTGTGTTATGTGAAAGCCGTGTACTCAAGGCGACGAGTGGATACATGGTCTATATTTGGTATTTGACCGATTTAGGCTATTTAGACTCTTATCATT
Organism: Nicotiana attenuata; assembly: GCF_001879085.1. NCBI lineage: Eukaryota > Viridiplantae > Streptophyta > Magnoliopsida > Solanales > Solanaceae > Nicotiana > Nicotiana attenuata. The sequence continues at coordinate 30,309,183 of NC_031990.1, forward strand.
CTTTTAATTGAATTTTCTTAACATGCTATATTATCTTTTATTGTTAATCCACAAATTTTATGTGCTAATCTATCCATACATGCTTTATTTGACATTGTTAACACTTGTTTCACCTCTTACTTGCTAATTTGCTCTTATATGTTTTAGTTGAAGTTATTACCTTCCTTGTGTTTTGTTACATCTTTAAATTGTTGAAATACTGGTAATTGAAGTTATTATTTCGTGAAATATCTTATTGTTGAGTTATTGGTGTTGAAGTTGAGAAAGCCGTTATCACATTGAAGCGAAGTTGTTAATTGTTGAGATATCTTTCTTGTTGAGCTATTCACTTTTATTTTGTTATTGTTGAGATTCTTGTACACATTGTGGTGTAGCCATATGCTATTTGTTATAGAAATATTGATATTGTTGATTCTTTTGGCAAGTTGTGGCATATGAGTACTTTTGGTGCGAGTTGTGTTTATGTTGTGATATTGATACCCGCGCGGTGGTATAAGTCTTGGGGTTGATACACATGCGGTCAGATAAAGTGGGTTGATACGCATGTTGCTAGTAGGGGAGCTACTTGAAGCCTCACGGTGTGATAAGGTGGGTTAAAACGCGGGTAGCTATTTCGGAAAAAATAATTTTTAAAACTAAATATAAGGCTCCCATGGTAATAGAAGGAAAGATTGTGGTTAAAATTGTGAAATGTAAATACGAGGCGGTACCTCGGTTGTGATTCTCGTTGTGCACTTCATATTGAAAAGTGTTATTGGTTGAATCATTCTAGCTGCTTTTATTCTTTCTTGTCTTACCCTTTTGTCCATATTTGATTATTTGATGTTCTCATTAATTTCTACCTAATTGTTGTCTTCTGCTTACAATTTTGTCAATAGATCACAATATTAAACTGCTTGTTATCATTCATTTCTTTTCTTTCCATTTCTTCTTGTTATTAAATTTTTATTTGTTTATCATGTCCTATTAGGTGTCTTGACCTGGCCTCGTCACAAATCCACCGAGGTTAGGCTTGATACTTACTGGTACCATTGTGGTGTACTCATACTATGCTTTTGAACATCTTTATTTGCAGATCCAGGTACGTATGCTCGTGTTGGACGTTAGTGTTTGATTGTAGCTGCTATCTGGAGACTTCAAGGTATACCTGCTCGGCGTCCGCAGGCCTCAGAGTCATCTTCCCTTATCTTTTCATTCTGTTGTATTTCTTATTCAGACAGTGGTGTAGTAGACAATCTAGAATATTCTATAGAGCTTATGACTCAGTTCCACCGGTTTTGAGAGAGTTGTGCTTGAGATTCTATTTTGGATGTTTATAAGAGTTTATCAGTCTTGCTTTAGTATTTCTGTTAAGTTATTACTACATGTTAGGCTTACCTAGTCATACAGACTAGGTGTCATCACGACATCATAAGGTGGGAAACTGGGTCGTGACAAGTTTGGTATCAGAGCTGGTTCATAGGTGTTATGTGTAATAAGCAGGTTTAGTAGAGTCTTACAGATAGGTATGGAGACGTCTATACTTATCTTCGAGAGGCCATAGGACCGGTAGAAAAACTTCCTCTTCCTTGATTCCTTATCGTGCGAATTAGTTTACTTCAAAATCTAAATCATTGACTTTCTATTCTCTCACGGATGGTGAAGACGCGCATTGCTAGATTCGACGATCAGACATTCGCGCCCCCTGCTAGAGCTGCGAAAGGCCGAGGAAGGGCACGTGGTGCAGCTAGAGCATATGCCCAAGATGCGACAAAGGAGCCACCGGTAGCTCCAATTGGGGGCAACACCCGAGGCGCTTGTTGCAACCCCTGCACTTCAGGAGACCCTCACACAGTTCTTGAGCATGTTCGGTATTCTAGCTCAGGCGGGGTTGATTCTACTTGTACCAGCCACATCTCAGGTCGGAGGAGGAGCTCAGACTCATGCGGCCCGTACTCTAGAACGGCGGGTCCATGTTGATCAGGTCTTGGAGGTTATGCCAGAGCAACCTGTTGTTCTAGTTCAACCCGAGGTTAGGGAAGTGGCATCTAAAGAGGAGCAGCATAGACTCGGGAGGTTCAAGAAGCGTCACCCTCCTACTAATAGTGGCTTAGCTTCAGAGGATGCACAAGGTTTTCTAGAGAAGTGCCATCGTATTCTTTGCACCATTGGTATTATGGAGACGAGAGAAGTTTCTTTAACTACATTCTAGTTGTCAGGAGCAGTGTATCAGTGGTGGTGGGCTTACGAGATGGTTAACCCAGCAGATGCAGCTTCACTTACATGGACTCAATTTTCATAGTTATTCTTGAGAGAGTTTATTCCCCAGACCTTTCGGGACGCATGGCGTGCAGAGTTTGAGCAGCTACTGTTAGTAAAACTGTATTTGTAAAATAATTCTGAAAATATAAAAGAACATAAACAGAAATGAACATGAACGGAAATGAACATAAACAGAAAACCAATTCGAGCCCACTGAATTCACAGTGTTTCCTTAAGGAATTTAATCCCCTCCTAGTACCCAAGGTAGGGGTGTGCATTTGATTTATCGATTGATTTTGACCCTTATCGATAATTACTTATCGATTATCGATTTGTACATATGTTTATCGTTATCATTTCAATAAGGTTTCGATTTTTTCGATTTCGATTTATCGATTTTGGGGGCTTATCGATTCGGTTATCGATTACACCAATAAGAAAATTTGCGGGATTCCACAGAAAGTATATCGCTATAAACGCGCCTAACTAATATGGACAAGAAGAAGCTAAAATAAGACGAACACCATTTATAATATAAAAATTGTGTCAACAAGCACTTGCAACAAAACTAAAGTAAGGGATCAAATGTATGCCGCCAACACTCCAACGGTATAAAAAAAACAACACAAAACAAAACACATCATCACGGCTAATTCTGTTTTCCATTAATTTGAACTTCATTCCCTTGATCTTTAAATATCATCATTCCTTAAATGTGGTAGAGGAAACAATAGGGTAAGGGACTTGGGGTAAAGGAAAGGGCATAGATTAGGGAAAATAATATTGTATAGCCGCTTTCAAAATAGTAGCGGAATATATACATTCTGTATGTTATATTAATCTACACAAATAGGTAATTACTCATTTAACAAGTGTCTACACTCTAGGGGTGTGCATTCAATTTATCGATTCGATTTTGACCCTTATCGATAATTACTTATCGATTATCGATTTGTACATATGCTTATCGTTATCGTTTCAATAAGGTTTCGATTTTTTCGATTTTGATTTTGATAACAAATAATCGATTCGATTAATCGATAAACCGATTCGAATGCACACCCCTAACCCAAGGTTATGGATTATGTCCTCCCAAGATAGAACGAATTACATACTGGTGTAGTGGTACTTCAAACCCCAGTGTTTCAGCGAACACAAAGTTCGATAGCAAATCAAACATACTGTTGCTTTGTTTGATGCTAAAAGTATACAGAGAAGGAGGAGAAACTCAGAAAATCATAGTGAAATTCTGAGCAGAATAGTGTTGTATTTATAACCAAAGTTGGGCTGAAATCTGAAGAGGTGCAACTCTTCAGAATGGCAGTTTATGCAAAATGGCCACAGCATAAATGCCATAACATAAATGGCTATTTACTCAACAATAAAGAGGGAAAATAAAGAGGGAAAATTGAAGGGGGTAGTTAATTTTCTGTTACCAAAATAGAAAAAACGGATTGGAGGATTTAATAATAATAATTATTTTAATATTAATATCCTGTTATTAAAACAAATATTTAATAACATTTTAGTTAATATTTTACTATTAACAAATAAATTTGGTCCAAAAAGTTAATCAATCAATCGATCATTTGACCAAATCCGAATCCGAATCTGAAGCCAAAGCCGAAGCCGAGCCGAGCGAGCGACGACGACGACGGCGCGAGGATTGCCTTCTTCTCAACTCTTTAAGAACTAGAAGAAGAGCAATTGCTTATATACCCATAAAAAATCTCTTCCACTTCCAATATGGGACAATGTCCATTTGCCAAGGATGGAAACTTAAAATTTCACTCAAAAATTTCATTTCCCTCCATTTCCCATTCACCCTCTTTTATGTATTTAATATATTAAATACAAAAAACCCAACAATCTCCCACATGAATGGGGAATGTCTATATCACGGAAGTATGCATGAAAAATTTTGTGATTCGCAAGCAAGGATTAATTGCATCTGGATAAGTAGGTTTCCCTTTGAACTTTCCGTAGTGAACTTATGTCGGATATACTCGATCAATCGGTAGATTTGATATCATTCAACCGTCGAACTTTGGTATATACCTAGACAACCACAAGTCACACAACCAACCCTTAACCGTCTTTTGTTCTCATTGTTGTGTTCGTTTCAGCCATGAACACCGCCTAGTTTCATAAGTGCGTAGAGAACTGGCCTTACAAAGTTCTCCTTGAAGCGGCTAACACTTCACATGTACATAGGTGATTCCGAAACGTGTTATCCCGTAGATACACTATTTGATATACCCTGTATCAAATTTAGAAATCATTAAAAAGCCTTAATGTTTTATCCTTGGTACTGAACATTTTCTCATCACGAGAATGGACCAAAAGTTTAGTTGACAATGTTGAACCGTCATTAATGAATTTGTTTTATCTCCTTGAACCTAAATCTTGGGATCTCCAGTCTTCTAGGTAGAGTTACCGCCACTATGACTTGTTCTCGGCCACAGTCCTATTCCCCTTGATGACTTCTCAACTACCTCTCTAGTTAGGCCTTTTGTAAGTGGATCCGACACATTATCACTTGACTTTACATAGTCAATCGTGATAATTCCTCTAGAGAGTAATTGTCTAACGGTTTTATGTCTTCGTCGTATATGATGAGATTTACCGTTATACATAACGCTCCCAGCCCTTCCAATTGCCACTTGACTATCGCGATGTATGCATATTGGTGCCAACAGTTTGGGCCAAAATGGAATATCTTCCAAGAAATTTCGGAGCCATTCAGCTTCTTCAACGGCTTTATCTAAGGCTATGAATTCAGCCTCCATTGTAGAGCGGGCAATAGAAGTTTGTTTGGAAGACTTCCAAGATACCGCTCCTCCACCAATAGTGAATACATATCCACTTGTGGACTTGGAATCAGTTGATCCGGTGATCCAATTTGCATCACAGTATCCCTCAATGACCGCAGGATATTTACTGTAGTGCAAAGCAAAGTCCTGGGTATGTACTAAATACCCCAAAACTCGTTTCATGGCCATCCAATGAGATTGACCTGGATTGCTCATATATCGACTCAATTTACTTATAGCACAAGCTATATCTGGTCGTGTACAATTCATGATGTACATTAAGCAACCCAACACACGAGCATAATCCAATTGTGATATGCTTTGGCCTTTGTTCTTTGCTAATGCAAGATTCACGTCAATTGGAGTCTTTGCAACTTTAAAGCCCAAGTGCTTGAATTTTTCAAGTACTGTCTTAATATAATGGATTGTGACAATGCTAGACCTTGAGAAGTCTTATGGATCTTATTTCCCAAAATTAAATCAGCAACTCCCAAGTCTTTCATATCAAACTTGCTAGTTAGCATACGCTTAGTAGCATTTATGTTGGCAATGTCATTACTCATTATGAGCATATCATCCACATATAAGCAAACAATGACTATGTGATTTGGAACATCTTTAATGTACACACATTTATCACATTCATTTATCTTAAATCCATTTGACAACATTGTTTGGTCAAATTTCGCATGCCATTGCTTGGGTGCTTGTTTTAATCCGTAAAGGGACTTAACAAGTCTACAGACCTTCTTTTCTTTACCTGGAACCACAAACCCTTCAAGTTGTTCCATGTAGATTTCTTCCTCCAACTCTCCATTTAAGAAGGTCGTCTTAACATCCATTTGATGAATTTCAAGACCATAAACTGCAGCTAACGCTACTAACATTCGTATGGGCGTAATTCTTGTAACTATAGAGTATGTATCGAAATAGTCAAGACCTTCTCGTTGTCTATATCCTTTGACCACAAGTCTTGCCTTATATTTGTCAATAGTGCCATCATCTTTCATTTTCCTCTTACAGATCCATTTAGAACCCAACGATTTATTTCCAGGAGGAAGATCAACCAATTCCCTGTATGGTTGTTCAATATGGATTCTATTTCATTATTGACTGCCTCTTTCCATAGCAATGATTCCGAAGAAGACATTGCTTCTTTAAATGTTTGAGGCTCATTTTCCAATAAGAAAGTCACAAAATCTGGTCCAAATGAAGTAGACGTTCTTTGACGTTTACAACGTCTTGAATCCTCCTGGTTAAGTGTACTTTCTTTTGTTTCTTCCCGAGGTCGTTTATATCCTTCACCAATCGACTCACATTCCTTTTTATACAGATATATAGTTTCAAAGAACTCAGCATTATATGATTCGATAATCGTATTATTATGAATGTCAAGATTTTTTGATTTATGAACCAGAAATCGATATGCTTTACTATTAGTCGCATATCCTATAAAAACACAATAACTAGTTTTCGATCCTATTTTTACCCTTTTGGTTTTAGGAACTTGCACTTTTGCCAAACACCCCTACACTTTAAAATATTTCAAGTTAGGCTTCCTTCCTTTCTATTTTTCATATGGAATGGATTGTGTTTTGCTATGGGGTACTCGATTTAGTATTCGGCTAACCGTAAGAACGGCTTACCCCCACAAATTCTGTGGCAATCCAAAACTTATCAATAATGAGTTCATCATCTCCTTTAATGAACGATTCTTTCTTTCTGCAGTCCCATTGGATTGGGGCGTGTGGCCGTTCTTTGATGAATAATTCCATATTATAAACATATTTGTTCAAAAGGAGATTCATATTCACCACCCCTATCACTTATTATCATTTTGATTTTCTTGTTAAGTTGCGTTCCAACTTCATTTTTGTATTGCTTGAATGCGTCTATTACTTCATCTTTACTATTATGTAAGTAAACATAGCAATATCGAGTACTATCGTCAATAAAAGTTATGAAATACTTCTTTCCACCGCGAGATGGTATTGACTTCATGTCACAAATATGTGTGTGAATTAAGTCTAAACGATTTGAATTCCTTTCAACTGACTTATAAGGACGTTTAACATACTTAGATTCCACACATACCTGTCATTTTGATTTGTCACATTCAAACTTGGGCAATACTTCCAAATTAATCATTTTTCGTAAGGTTTTGTAATTGACATGACCCAAACGTATATGCCATAATTCATTTGACTCAAGTAAGTAAGACGAAGCTGAAATTTTATTCTTATTTTCAACAACCATTACATTCAGCTTGAAAAGGCCCTCGGTGAGGTAACCTTTTCCTACAAACATTTCGTTGTTACTTATTACAACCTTATCGGATACAAATGTACATTTAAAACCATTCTTAACAAGAAGTCCAGTAGAGACTAAATTCTTCCTAATCTCGGGAACATGAAGTACGTTGTTCAAAGTCACCACTTTGCCGGAAGTCATTTTGAGAAATATCTTCCCACATCCTTCAATCTTGGCCTTTGAAGCATTTCCCATAGAAATCGTCTTATCGGGTCCAACAGGAGCATAAGTAGCAAAAGCTTCTCTAACAGCACAAACATGGCGAGTGGCTCCAGAATCAATCCACCACTCTTTAGGATTTCCCACCAAGTTGCATTCGGAAAGCATGGCACATAAGTCATCAACATCATCATGCCTTTAAACCATGTTTGCTTGAACCTTCTTCTTGTCCTTCTTCGGAGCATGAAACTCCGTAGATTTGTGTCTGGTTTTTCCACAGTTGTAACAGTTTCCACTGAACCGCTTCTTGCTTGGGTTGTATTTCAGTCCAGAAGCCTTCTTCCTCTTTTTGTTCTCTTCAACAATATTTGCTCCCATTATTGTTGAGTTTCCATGGCCTCTTTTTTTAGCAGCTTTGTTGTCCTCTTCGATTCTCAACCGAACAATGAGATCTTCAAGGGACATCTCCTTGCGTTTGTGTTTCAAGTCGTTTTTGAAGTCCTTCCACAAAGGAGGCAACTTCTCAATCATCGCTGCTACTTGGAATGCTTCATTGATGACAAGACCTTCAATGAAATTTCTGTTAGTAAAAATACTAAGATTACTACTTTCAACATCAATATTAATTTGATTTATACCTTCAGCAAGGAGATCGTGAAAAATTACTTGCAATTCCTGGACTTGGGTAATAATAGACTTGCTATCTACCATTTTGTAGTCCAAAAACTTTGCAGCAATGAACTTCTTCAACCCGGCATCTTAGGTTTTGTATTTCTTTTCAAGCACAGTCCACAGTTCTTTTGACGTTTCCACGCCACTGTAGACGTTATAGAAAGCATCCTCCAGCCCGCTTAGAATATAATTCTTGCACAAAAAAAACTGAATGTTTCCACGCCTAAATCACGAGAAAGCATTCAGTTTCTGGAGTTTCATCGGACAGCACAGGAACATCTTCCTTGATGAACTTCTGGAGACTTAGAGTAGTCAAATAGAAGAACATCTTTTGCTGCCAGCGCTTGAAATCAATCCCGGAAAATTTTTCGGTTTTCTCCGCCGGTGCCAATGCTGTCGGTGTTGTTCGGCTCGTTGAGGCATTGACAGTCACCGTTGGAACAGCTTGGTTCACATTATCATTAGTCATTTCTGTAATAGAATGACACAAACGTTAAAATCACGTAGATTTTAATCTCCAATAGAGTACAAAACCACAAAGGTTTTACTCTCCGAACAGTGAGTACAAATACAGAAAATATTTTAATTCCTTAAGCTTGTTAGTAAAACTGTATTTGTAAAATAATTCTGGAAATATAAATGAACATAAATAGAAATGGACATGAACAGAAATGAACATAAATAGAAAACCAATTCGAGCCCACTGAATTCACAGTGTTTCCTTAAGGAATTTAATCCCCTCCTAGTACCCAAGGTTATGGATTATTTCCTCCCAGTATAGAACGAATTACCCACTGGTGTAGTGGTACTTCAAACCCTAGTGTTTCAGCGAACACAAAGTTCGGTAGCAAATCAAACTTACTGTTGCTTTGTTTGATGCTAAAAGTATGCAGAAGAAGGAGGAGAAACTCAGCAAATCGTAGTGAAATTCTGAGCAGAATAGTGTTGTATTTATAGCCAAAGTTGGGTTGAAATCTGAAGAGGTGCAACCCTTCAGAATGGTTGTTTATGCATAATGGCCACAGCATAAATGCCATTACATAAATGGCTATTTACCCAACAATAAAGAGGGAAAATAAAGAGGAAAAATTGACGAGGGTAGTTAATTTTCTGTTACCAAAACAGAAAAAATGGATTGGAGGATTTAATATTAATATTCTGTTATTAAAACAAATATTTAATAACATTTCTGTTAATATATTACTATTAATAAATAAATTTGGTCCAAAAAGTTAATCAATCAATCGATCATTTGACCAAATCCAAATCCAAATCCGAATTCGAATCCGAATTAGAAGCCGAGCAGAGCGAGCGGCGACGAAGACGGCGCGAGGCTTGACTTCTTCTCAACTCTTTAAGAGCTAGAAGAAGAGCAATTGGGGGAAAACTTAAAATTTAACTCAAAAATTTCATTTCCCATTCACCCTCTTTTATGTATTTAATATATTAAATACAAAAACCCAACAGCTACGCCATGGTACTATGACAGTGTCAGTACATAATGTGATTCAGTTATTTTTCCAAACATGCACCTTCCTTGGTTTCTATATTCAGAGAGCGAGTCCGCTGATTCATCGAGGGGCTCAACTATGGTATTAGATTCATCATGTCTCGAGAGTTGGAGATAGATACTCTGTACCATCTGGTGGTAGAGATCGCACGAAGGTTGGAGGGTATACAAGGCCGTAAAAGGTAGGACAGGGAGGCCAAGAGGCCTCGAGATTTTAGTGGATATAGTGGTGCCCGTGCCCCAGTTATAGCGCGTCATGGTAGAGGCTATGTTTGATGCCCAATCCATTCAGCACTTCTAACTTCTAGCGGTACTCTGTCCAATACTGATTGACTGACTGTTAGTTGATGTATATATATCCGGAACTGATCTTTCCTAGGCTGGATTGACCATATACAGTACTGAGCGATTGAGTATTCGGAGAGCGTGAGTACACGAGGCTTTCAACATGAAGAATCACATTCAGCATGTGCATTGGCATGTAGATATAGAGAGGTAATATTTCCCTTATTATTATGAATTTATCTATCTCACTTGTATTAAGTTTATCTACTGAACTTGGAAGCATGGCTACATTTCTGTACTATTATTTTTATATTGAACTGTACCTGCTTGGTTCATCACTGCTTTCAGTCCAAAGGTTAGATTTGTTACTTATTGAGTTGGTTGTACTCACGCTACACCCTGCACCTCGTGTGCGTATCCAGGTGCTTCCAATCACGGCGGTTGCTGAATTGGGGAGTCCGGTTCTTGGAGATCATCGAGGTAGTTGCTTGACATCTGCAGACCTTGACTCTTCTTCCTTACCTTTCATTTTATGTTTTAGTTTTATTTTTAGATGGTGTACTAGATTATATCCTCATGTACTCGGTGACGCCCCGGTTTTGGGAGAGATTTTTCATTGAGTTGTGAATTTTGATCCTATTTTTAAAAGGTTTTCCTTAAATTTAACTGCTTCTGTATTTTTCAAAGCTTTGGAGTGTTGGAAATGGTTGTAGGTAGTTTGTCTTGCCTTAGTTCTATGATAGGCATCATCACAACGTGTTGGTTTTGGATAGTGACATCAACAAGCTCTAGTAAATCTAGCGTCATGATCGATATTCATAATCATATCAACCTCTTATCTCGACCATAGTAGTTTTCTAAATAGTTAAAGGGTTGATTGGTCCAAAGGAGAAGAAAAACATGGAGAAAGTGTATCAATGATGTGATGCATTCTTCTCTCAGGGTAAGTTTTCTCTCCGAATTATTCCTTTTTGGTTTACCTAGATTATATATTACTTATCTTCCTGATATTGCAGTGTAATCTGGTGGCTATGGAAGCTCTGCAAAGGTTATTCAACATAAGTCTACAATTTCACAATTGGAGACATCCAACAATCAGTGGATAACTGAGTTTGGGAAACTCGAGGTTGAGAAGGAAGACTCGGACCACCAAGCCGTGACAACCACCGAATAGTTGGAGCACCTAAAATAGACACTAGAGGAACGTGAGGATTCCTTCTTGAGTACATACCTAAGGCCTCTAAATAATTTTGGTGTCTCAAAGCCTCACTCATTCGGAAGGAGAAGTACATAGTTCAACCAGTGGAAGAGCTTCCCCATGCTACCAAATATATCTAGAACTTGCAAGAGAAAGTGTGAAAATCTTATAATGGTCTCAGGGCTTCGGAGGAGGCAAAAGCAAAACTTCAAGCTGAGCATAATAGCATGGCCTAAGATTTGAATGATCTCAAGATCCAGGCAAGTCTTAGAGATATTAGGCAACCCTAGCATCAGGATAAAAACTCTACAAGAAGTTATTGTCGGGATTCCTGATATTTATATAGTAACATGAACCGTTGATGAAGCAGTGAAGAATTTTGAGCATGCCATGGCGCCAGCTTCCTCTAGAGGATCCCAAAACCTCTTCAAAGAAGATGTATCATCATCAGAAAACCTAAAACAGATGAGGGGTAGCAATATACTGAAACACATCAAATATCAACTATTCCTCAAGTTACTCAGCTCCGGACTACTACTTCAGATTTAGTGCCTCCGATATTAAAGAACTATTATGTCATGACCCCAAACCTGAACCGGTCGTGATGGCGCCTCTCGTGAAACAAGGCCAGCCGACACAAACCCCCAAACCAATTGACAATTATAATAGTAATTAATTAAGTCATTAATAAGTGATGAATCCCAAAATAGAGCAAAACAAAACAATTGCGGAAACAAATACAGCCCGACATCGGGGTGTCACCAGTCATGAGCATCTAAAATCCGTCTAAGAGTATGAAAAAGACAACATAGTCTAATAAGAAACTAGAACAAACAAAATAAAAGTAGGAAGGAGAAGCACTGGGCTGCGAACGCCGAGTAGCTACCTAGTCAACTCCAAACAAGCCTGCTGGAAGCAAATCAGCCCTCGCTAGCGTGACCCGAGACTCCTGAATCTGCATACAGGGGTGCAGGGAGTAATGTGAGTACGCAGACTCAGTAAGTAATAAAAGTAAAGGCAGCTAAGTGATAAGAAAACACGTAAATACACAGCAAAATGCTACAACGAGGCAGTGTAAAACCAGCACAATACAGTAAAACAGTAAAAGCTCATGAAAACTTCTTAGTTCACTAAAACCTCTTTAAAACATATTTTAGCAATTCAACTGCATGAATGAAAACAGGGGTAAAAGATGTAAACACAAATCAGCCCCTCGGGCAAATTACCAACAGAAACCATCCCCTCGGGCTACCTCACAACCACTCGTATCAGCCCATCGCGCAATAACATGGAACAACATCAGTCCCTCGGGCTTTATCACATCACAAACTGGGTACCCACGTTCACTGGGGTGTACAGATACCGGGAGGGGCCCCTTACGGCTCAAGCGCAATAACAAGCCATCTCGTGGCATAATCAAATAGGCTCTCGGCGTCATATCAATAACAAGCCACCTCGTGGCATAAGAAATCTGGCCCTTAGCCTCTCACATATCACAATCAGTACCACATGCTGTGGCGCGCAGCCCGATCCCATGGCATCCTCACAACACATGCCCTCGGCCTACTCAGTCAGAATCTCACAAGCCACACGGGCAACAGTAAAATATAATGCTCAGCCCAAAATATCATTTAAAATATCAAAAACAAGTAAAGATGGCTGAGTTGTGAAAACAGTAGAAGATAACATGACTGAATACAAATACTAAGTCAAAACAATGAGGAATAGTAGTAAAATCCCCTAAAGGTCCAAACAGTTGACACGAGACCCAAATATGGCATTCAGCCCAAAACATGATGATAGAAACAATTTTTCAGTCAAATACGCAGTTAAACAGTCATACGACACGGACTAAGTCACAATCCCCAACGGTGCACGACCCCACGCTCGTCATCTAGCGTGTGCGTCACCTCAAAATAGCACAACGATGTGAAATCCGGGGTTTCATACCCTCAGGACAACATTTACAATCATTACTTACCTCTATCCGGTCCAATCTCTAGCCCGTGATGCCTTTGCCTCTCGTTTTGGCCTTAACTCGCATCGAATCTAACCAAAATCAGAATCATGATGTCAAAATATGCTACGGGAACGAAGCCCAAGCAAAAATAATCAAATTACGAAACGAATCCCAAAATTAACCAAACCCGACCCTCGGGCCCACATCTCGGAATCCGATAAAATTAACATCAATGGAATCCTTATCTTCCCACGAGTTCATGCATATCGAATTTACTAAAATCCAACCACAAATGACCCCTCAAATCAAAAATTCTAGGTCTCCAATTCCAAGCCCTAGTTTCTTCAATATTTAACCACAAATTTTCCATAAATTTCAAGCCTAATCAATGAAATAACACCATAGGAACGAGTTTCATGATCAAAATTCTTACCTCAACGAAGTTCCCTCTAATTCCCTCTTCAAAATCACCCAAAAGCTCCAAAAATCGATTTGAAATGGTGAAGAAAGGCTGAAAATCGTAAAGGAGGGTTTATATATTTTCTGGCCCAGGGATTTCGCACCTGCGGCCCTTTCTTCGGTTCTGCGCTACCGCTTCTGTGGTCAAATGCACCGCATCTGCGGTTTTCACTAATGCGCCCATTTCCACATCTGGGATCAAGAAGCGGCACCTGCGCTACCGCAGATGCGATCGAGCAGTGCTTCTGCGGTCCCATCCCCACATGGCCAATTCCGTATCTGCGACCATCTGGGCGCTTCTGCGGGCCCGCACCTGCGGTCCCCTAGCCGCAAGTGCGGTTATGACAGTAATGGGACATCTTCAGCTGCCAAAACCAAGCTCAAATCTTCCGTCAACCATCCGAAATCAACCCGAGGCCCCCGGGACCTCAACCAAAAGCACAAACAAGTCATATACCACTATTCAAACTTATTCCAATCTTCAAAACACCCAAAACAACATCGAATCGACCAAAACATATCGGATTCAACCCTAAGGTTCTAAAAATCTTTCGGATTACGCTTTTGATCAAAAAGTCTATCGAACCACGTCCGAATGACCTGTAATTTTGCACACACATCCCAAATGACACAATGGACCTACTACAACTTTCGGAATTCCATTCCGACTCCTATATCAAAATCTCGCCTATTAACCGGAAAGCGCCAAAAATCCATCTTCGCCAATTCAAGCCTAAAGCTACTCCGAACCTCCAAAACTCATTCCGATCACACTCCTAAGTCCCAAATCATCTCTCAAAGTTATCCGAACCATCGAAATTCACATTCGTGCCCTTTTTCACATAATTCAACATCCGGTTGACTTTTACAACTTAAGCGTACCCAAAAGAGAATAAGTGTCTCAAACCTTACCAAAACCATTTCGGATTTGAACCGACTAACCCGATACCACATAATATGGATAAATAAAGCATAATAAAGAAGAAATGGGGAAAACGGAGCGGTAACACATGAAATGATCGGCCGGGTCGTTACAAACTCCCCCTCTTAAACAAACATTCGTCCTTGAACGGGTCAAGAAACATACCTGAAGCCTCGAATAGGTGAGGATATCTGCTCCACATCTCCCGCTCGGTCTCTCAGGTAGCCTCCTCCACGGGCCGACCTCTCAACTGCACCTTCACTGAAGCTATATCCTATGACCTCAACTTTCAAACGTAACGACCCAAAATAACTACCGGCTCCACATCATAAGTCAAATCATCATCTAGCAGAACCCTGCTGAAATCCAGAACATGTGACGGATCGCCCATATACTTCCGAAGCATAGAAACATGAAATACCGGATGACACTCCACAAGTTGGGTGGCAAGGCAAGCTCATAAGCCACCTCCCCAATCCTCCGAAGTACCTCAAAAGTCCCAATGAACCGAGGACTCAATTTACCTTTCTTCCCAAACCTCAAAACACCCTTCATGGGGGAAACCTTCAACAGAACCTTCTCACCAACCATGTAGGACACATCCCGAACCTTCCTGTCAGCATAACTCTTTTGTCTCGACTGCGCTGTACAAAGCCTCTCCTGAATCACCTTCACCTTGTCCAAAGCATCCTGCACTAAGTCTGTAACCAATAGCCTAGCCTCGCCCGTCTCAAACCAACCAACCGGAGTTCTACACCGTCTCCCATACAAAGCCTCATATGGAGCCATCTGAATAGTCGACTGGTAACTGTTGTTATAAGCAAACTCCGCGAGCGACAGAAACTGATCCCATGACCCTCCAAAATCAATGACGCAAGCGCGCAACAAGTCCTCCAATATCTGAATAGTGCGCTCGAACTGCCTGTCCGTTTGAGGGTGAAAAGCTGTGCTCAACTCACCTTGTGTACCCAACTCTCGCTGTACCGACCTCCAAAACTGTGAAGTAAACTGAGTACCTCTATCTGAGATGATAGAAACTGGGACACCATGCAAATGAACAATCTCCCGGATATGTATCTTTGCCAACCGCTCTGAAGAATATGTAGTACATACAGGAATGAAGTGCGCGGACATGGTCAGCCGATCCACAATCACCCAAATAGCATCGAACTTCTTCAAAGTCCGTGGGATCCCAACTACGAAGTCCATGGTGATCCGCTCCCACTTCCAGTCTGGAATGTCCATCCGCTGAAGCAAGCCACCCGGTCTCTGATGCTCATATTTCACCTGCTGATAATTGAGACACCGATATACAAATCCCACAATGTCCTTCTTCATTCTTCTATACCAATAATGTTGTCTCAGATCCTGATAGATCTTCGCGGCACCCGGATGAATAGAATATCGCGAGCTATAAGCCTCCTCTAAAATCAACTCCTGAAGACCATCCACATTGGGCATGCATATCCGGCCCTGCATCCTCAATACCCCATCATCCCCAATGGTCACATCTCTAGCATCGCCGTGCTGAACCCTGTCCTTCAGGACAAGCAAATGAGGATCATCATACTGGCGCTCTCTGATGCGATCAAATAGGGAAGACCGAGAAATCACACAAGCCAAAACCCAACTGGGCTCTGAAATATCCAACCTCACGAACCGATTGGCCAAGGCCTGAACATCAACCACAAGAGGTCTCTGCCCAACAGGAACATATGTCAAACTCCCCATACTTACCGCCTTCCGGCTCAAAGCATCGGCCACCACATTGGCCTTCCCTAGATGATACAAGATAGTAATATCATAATCCTTTAGCAGCTCCAACCATCTCCGCTGCCTCAAATTGAGATCCTTCTACTTGAACAAGTGCTGGAGGCTACGATGATCAGTAAATACCTCGCAAGACACACCATATAGATAATGCCTCCAAATCTTCAACGCGTGGACAATGGCAGCCAACTCCAAATCATGAACATGGTAGTTCTTCTTGTGGGGCTTCAACTGACGAGAATCATAAGCAATAACTCTACCATCCTGCATCAATACACATCCAATACCCACTCTCGAAGCATCACAGTACACTGTATATGAACCTGAAGCTGATGGCAACACCAATACTGGTGCTGTGGTCAAGGCAGTCTTGAGCCTCTGGAAGCTCTCCTCACACTCATCTGACCACTGCAATGGAGCACCCTTCTAAGTCAACTTGGTCAAGGGCGATGCGATAGATGAAAATCCCTAAACAAACCGGCGGTAATAACCCGCCAAACCAAGGAAGCTACGAATCTCTGTGGCTGAGGACGGTCTGGGCCAACTCTGAACCGCCTCTATCTTCTTCGGATCAACCTGAATACCCTCGCTGGACACCACGTGCCCCATGAAAGCCATTGAACTGAGCCAAAACTCACATTTGGAGAACTTTGATTAAAGCTTCTCCTCCCTCAATCTCTGCAACACTACTCTTAAATGCTCCGCGTGCTCCTCCTGACTATGCGAGTATACCAGAATATCATCAATGAAAAAATAATGAACGAGTCGGGAAAAGGCCGGAACATGTTGTTCATCAAATGCATGAAAGCTGCTGGGGCATTGGTGAGCCCAAAAGACATCACAAGGAACTCATAGTGACCGTATCGGGTCTTGAAAGCTGTCTTGAGAATATCCGAGTCCCTGATCTTTAGCTGGTGATACCCTGAGCAAAGATCAATCTTGGAGAACACCCTCGCTCCCTGAAGCTGCTCGAACAAATCATCAATGCGAAGCAGGGGATACTTGTTCTTAATTGTGACCATGTTCAACTGCCTGTAATCAATGCACATCCTCATGGTGCCATCCTTCTTCTTCACGAACAACACAGGTGCACCCCATGGCGAAACACTAGGACGAATGAACCCCTTATCGAGGAGCTCCTGAAGCTGCTCCTTCAACTCCTTCAACTCCGCTGGTGCCATACGATATGGTCGAATAGAAATGGGCTGAGTGCCCGACACCATATCAATACCAAAATCGATATCCCTGTTCGGTGGCATGCCCAGCAGGTTTGTAGGAAACACATCTGGAAAATCCCTCACAATTGGAACTGAATCAATGCTGGGAGTCTCTGCACTGACATCCCTCACAAATGCTAAGTATGAAAGACAACCTTTCCCAACCATACGCTGGGCCTTCAAGAATGAGATTACCTTGCTAGGAACATAATCAGACAAACCTCGCCACTCAATCCATGGCACACCCGGCATAGCCAACGTCACTGTCTTGGCATGACAGTCCAAAATAGCCCGGCACGGAGATAACCAATCCATTCCCAATATCACATCAAAGTCTACCATACATAACAACAGAAGATCCACTCGGGTCTCTAGACCCCCAATAGACACAACACACGATCGGTACACACGATCTACCATAACAGTATCGCCCACCGGAGTAGAGACATGAACAGAAGAAACGAGAGACTCGCAAGGCGTATCCAAATAATGGGCAAAATGAGATGACACATAAGAGAATGTAGAGCCAGGATCAAATAACGCAGAGGCATCTCTGCGGCAGACTGAGATAATACCTGTAATCACCGCATCCGAAGCAACAACGTCAGGTCTAGCTGGAAGTGCGTAGAAATGGGCCTGACCACTACCGGATTGACCTCCCCCTCTTGGGCGACCCCTAGATAAATGTCCTCCACCCCTAGCTGGCTGGGTGGATGGTGAAGTAACTGGTGCCGAAGTCGAGGGCTGACCCCTCTGCTGCGATGAACCCCCAATGTGATGAGGACACTTCCTCCACATATGTCCCAACTCTCCACACTCATAACAACTCCCTGGTACCGGAGACGGGGACTGAAGAGGACCCCTAGCACCAAAATGACTGGCAGATGCACTTGGCACAGAAGAGTCCTGAACTGATGGAGCACGGGACGAACCCTGGGCTAGAAGGGCACTGAGTGAGGAATGACCCTGCTAAGAACCGTGAGAACCATGGCCCGATGATGCCCCACGATAACCTGGGCGAGCTAACTGAGCATGCCTGAATGGGCGGCCTCTGCCGTGCTGAAACTGACCCCTCGAAGGAGCACCTCCAAAACTACCAGATCCTCGAGGCCTCTTGGCCTCCCTCTCCTCGCGCTCCTGGCGACGAACTGACTCAATCTCACGAACAATGTCAACAACCTCCTCAAACGTAGCACCTGACACCCTCTCCCTGGTCATGAGAAATCTAAGCTGATATGTGAGGCCATCAACGAACCTCCTGATCTTCTCTCGCTCCGTAGCAACCAACCAAATAGCATGACGAGCTAACTCTGAGAACCTCATCTCGTACTATGTCACAGTCATATCCCCTTGTCGCAAGTGCTTGAACTGCCTATGCAGCTCCTCCCTGCGGGACTGTGGCACATACTTCATCAAAAAGAGAGCGGAGAACTGCTGCCAAGTAAGAGGCGCCGCACCGATAGGCCTACGCATCTCATATGTCTCCCACCAAGTGAAGGCAGCTCCTGTAAGCTGAAAAGTCGTGAATGTGACCCCACTGGTCTCCAGAATACCCGCGGTGCGAAGAATCCTCTAACATCTATCCAAGAAACCCTGGGCATCCTCGCCCTATGCACCACTGAAAGTAGGAGGCTGGAGTCTGCCAAGCCTCTCCAATCTGCGTTGCTCGTCCTCTGGCGTAACTAGAGCTACATAACCCTGAGCAGCTGCCGCCAGCTGAGCTAGTGGTGCCTTCGGTGTCTGCAACGCCTGAACAACCTGATCGGGTATGCGGGCGGCGGGAGTCTGAGTGCCTCCCCTGGCCTAAGAAGTGGCTGCGGCAGTAGAAACTGCGACCGCCTGAGCAAGACTCGTACACACAGTCAAAATCTGGGCCAAGGTCTCCTGAAGACATGGGATCACAATGGGCACGGCTGGTGCCTGAGCTGGTGCTGCTGGAGCGTCCACAACTGGGACCTGATCCTGAACTAGGGCGGCAGGTGGATCTGCAGGTGCTGCCCTAGTTGCTGTGCGGGCTATACCTCTGCCCCTACCACGGCCTCGACCGCGTCCTCGGCCTCTAGTGGCCCCATCTGGTGGTACTAGTGGTCGTCCATCCTGACCAGTCGCTCATGTCCTTACCATCTGTGAGAGAATAGAATAGCAGAAGTTTAGTACTCGGATCAACAGATTTGCACGACAAGAATTTCAAGAATATGAAGTTTTCCTAAAGGTTCCGCAGCCTCCTAAAGATAAATACGAACGTATCCGTACCGATCTGCGAGACTCTACTAAATTAATTAAGTCATTAATAAGTGATGAATCCCAAAATAGAGCGAAACAAAACAAATGCGGAAACAAACACAGCCCGACATCGGGGTGTCACCAGTCATGAGCATCCAAAATCCGTCTAAGAGTATGAAAAAGACAACATAGTCTAATACGAAACTGGAACAAATGAAATAAAAGTAGGAATAAGAAGCACTGGGCTGTGAACGCCGAGCAACTACCTAGTCAACTCCAAACAAACATGTTGGAAGCAAATCAGCCCTCGCTAGCGTGACCCGAGACACCTGAATCTGCACACAGGGGTGCAGGGAGTAATGTGAGTACGCCAACTCAGTAAGTAATAAAAGTAAAGGCAGCTGAGTAATAAGAAAACACGTAAATACACAGCAAAATGCTACAACGAGGAAGTGTAAAATTAGCACTATACAGTAAAATAGTAAAAGCTCATGAAAATTTCTTAGCTCAGTAAAAACCTCTTTAAAAGATATTTTAGCAATTCAACTGAATGAATGAAAATAGGGGTAAAAGATGGAAACACAAATCAACCCCTCGGGCAAAATACCAACAGAAACCAGCCCCTCGGGCTATCTCACAACCACTCAAATCAGCCCCTCAGGCAATAACATGGAACAACATCAGCCCCTCGGGCTTTATCACATCACAAACTGGGTACCTGCGCTCACTGGGGGTGTACAGACTCCGGGAGGGGCCCCTTACGGCCCAAGCGCAATAACAAGCCATCTCATGGAATAATCAAACAGGCTCTCGGCCTCATATCAATAACAAGCCACCTCGTGGCATAACAAATCTAGCCCTCGGCCTCCCCTATATCACAATCAGTACCACATGCTGCAGCGCGCAGCCCGATCCCATAGCATCCTTACAACACAGGCCCTCGGCCTTACTCAGTCAGAATCTCACAAACCACACGGGCAACAGTAAAACATGATGCTCAGCCCAAAATATCATTTAAAATATCAAAAACAAGTAAAGATGGCTGAGTTGTGAAAACAGTAGAAGATAACATGACTGAATACAAATACTAAGTCAAAACAATGAGGAATAGTAGTAAAATCCCCTAAAGATCCAAACAGTTGGCACGAGACCCAAATATGGCATTCAGCCCAAAACATGATGATAGCAACAATTTTTCAGTCAAATACGCAGCTAAACAGTCATACGAGACGGACTAAGTCACAATCCCCAATGGGGCACGACCCCACGCTCGTCATCTAGCGTGTGCGTCACCTCAAAATAGCACAACGATGTGAAAGCCGGGGTTTCATACCCTCAGGACAACATTTACAATCATTACTTACTCTATCCGGATCTTTAGCCCGTGATGCCTTTGCCTCTCGTTTCAGCCTCAACTCGCGTCGAATCTAATCAAAATCAGAATCATGACGTCAAAATATGCTAAGGGAACGAAGCCCAAGCGAAAATAATCAAATTAAGACACAAATCCCGAAATTAACCAAACCCGACCCCCCGGGCCCACGTCCCAGAATCCGACAAAATTAACATCAATGGAATCCTTATCTTCCCACGAGTTCATGCATATCAAATTTACTAAAATCCAACCACAAATGACCCCTCAAATATCAAATTCTAGGTCCCCAATTCCAAGACCTAGTTTCTTCAATATTTAACCACAAATTTTCCATAAATTTCAAGCCTAATCAATAAAATAACACCATAGGAACGAGTTTCATGATCAAAATTCTTACCTCAACGAAGTTCCCTCGGATTCACTCTTCAAAATCCCCCAAAAGCTCCAAAAATCGATTTGAAATGGTGAAGAAATTGCTGAAAATCGCGAAGGAGAGTTTATATACTTTCTGGCCCAGGGTTTTCGCACCTGCGGCCCTTCCTCCGCTTCTGTGCTACCGCTTCTGCGGTCAAATGCACTGCATCTGCGGTTTTCACTAATGCGCCCATTTCCACATNAGTGCGATGTTCTTAATCTATAGTTCAAAAGGTATATTTGAATGTATGGACTATCTGTAGTCACTCTATTGTTTGTTGGTGAGGGCACATGATCTCATGAATGATTGGTAATGTTGTAAACTTTCTTGTTAGGTAAGTGCATGAATTGAGGGTGCTTAGTGGTTACAAGTCGGCTTTTGAGGTTGGGTGGTGACAAATAGGTTGTTGGAATTGATTGAACTGAAATATTATACTTGGGCATGCTTAGACGGGAATAATGTAAATTTTTGTGTGTTCATGCTTGTGTGCCGGTATTGATCATAGTCAAGGGTATAGTGTGTGGGTAAAAGATAAAGTACTCCTCTATAATTGATACTTGTACGTAGTTGGGGGGTTTATTAGATAGTGCCATTGCTCGAGGACGAGCAACATTTAAGTGTGGGGTGTTGATGATAGGCTATAATTACGTATTTTAGTCGATTATTACACTCAAATTTACTACACTTTCATTGAGTTTGAGCTTTAATCGCTAGTGTCTTGCACTAACTGTGTGTTTTATGCCTTGTAGGAGTGATTCCGAGCTATATAGATGTTATGGAATGAATTCAAGTGATTTGGAGCTTTGAAGTCTGAGTAAAAGCTCAAGTAATTATGCCGTAATCGTGTTTGAGGGTCAACGGATGATAGTTAGAGCGAACGAAGAATCGAGTAGGCATATTGCGCACTGTCTAGTAAAATGGATATAAATTTTTGCTCAGAACTCCATTTGGTATCCACAATATATGGTTGGAAAGCTAACTCAAAGGGCTACAACTTTCATGTTTTACGTTTTTCCAAATTCCAAAAGGAACAGGGCCAAACGCGCAAGATTTGAGCCTAAACGAATTAAACCGGGCAAGGTGCGAATTTGGGCGCCACAGGCAGCGCCTGGCGCCACCTGTGGCGCCAAAAACAGTATGCACAAATATTTGGGCGCTATGGAGGGCGCCTGGGGCCGGGCTGGGCGCCGGTGACGTGAAATGTGTCCTATTTTGCCCGGGACAAGGTTATTTCGGCCCTAGACCTACCCAACACGTATAAAAGCAAGACTAAACCTATTTTCGAAGGGAGGACGCCACTTTAGAGAGATCTAACATACTTTGGAGGAGAATTCACATGGGAGAACACACACCACACGTGGAGGAGGCTTCTAACTAGTTTTTTTTCTCTTCTCTTCCTTTAATTTCATAGTTTATTAGTTCTAGAGTTGTTGGGTGCTACATGAACGTTGTAGTTTGAAGCTTGAATTGTTCTTATTATTTTATCATATTGGTTTATTTATTCAATCTTGCGCTTAATTATTTGATTGTTTGATCACCAATTGAATACTATATATGAATCTAGGATTGAACTCGAGAGAGGGAATTCTAGATTGCATATAAGATTGAGTAGAACAAGATCTTAACTCTTAGGGTGAGCGGATTTGCGGTTAGGAAAGGAATATACCTAATCGCCTTGCTTGGTTATTATACGGGAATTATAAATGCGTTCTTGTTAATCCTAATTCCATAGAAATATAGGCGTTAGGTTAGCTTGAATAGGAGAGTTGTACTTCGGGAGAAGGCTACGAGCAATATTAACCCCGTCAACCAATAAACTAGATAAATTAATTAGACAATTTAGGTAGAAAACTCAACGGATTGTTAGCCAACCCATAGCTCTAGAATATTCACTCACATTGAATTCGTCTCTATAATTCACCAACTTGTTTCCTTTGTTTCTCAGTTTATTACTCTAGATTATCTTTAGTTAAATATTCATACTTTGGATTCACTTGAATAGATTAATTGTTGGGTTTAATTTAGTTGATAGTTAAACACAAGTCGCTGTGGGTACGATATCTGGACTTACAATCCTATATTACTTGTCGACCACGTATACTTGCGTGTGCGTTTGGGAGCAACACTACTCTTAAATGCTCCGCGTGCTCCTCCTAACTACGGGAGTATACCAGAATATCATCAATGAAAAAATAACAAACGAGTCGAGATAAGGCCGAACACGCTGTTCATCAAATGCATGAAAGCTGCTGGGGCATTGCTCAGCCCAAAAGACATCACAAGGAACTCATAGTGACCATATCGGGTCTTGAAAGCTGTCTTGAGAATATCCAAGTCCTTGATTTTTGGCTGGTGATACCCTGAGCAAAGATCAATCTTGGAGAACACCCTCGCTACCTGAAGCTGGTCGAACAAATCATCAATGCGAGGCAGGGGATACTTGTTCTTAATTGTGACCTTGTTCAACTGCCTGTAATCAATGCACATCCTCATGGTGCCATCCTTCTTCTTCACGAACAACACAGGTGCACCCCATGGCGAAACACTACGACGAATGAACCCTTTATCGAGGAGCTCCTAAAGCTGCTCCTTCAACTCCTTCAACTCCGCTGGTGCCATACGATATGGTCGAATAGAAATGGGCTGAGTGCCCGGCACCATATCAATACCAAAATCGATATCCCTGTCCGGTGGCATGCCCAGCAGGTCTGTAGGAAACACATCTGGAAAATCCCTCACAACTGGAACTGAATCAATGCTGGGAGGCTCTGCACTGACATCCCTCACAAATTCTAAGTATGAAAGACAACCTTTCCCAACCATACGCTGGGCCTTCAAGAATGAGATTACCTTGCTAGGAACATAATCAAACAAACCTCGCCACTCAATCCGTGGCACACCCGGCATAGCTAACGTCACTGTCTTGGCATGACAGTCCAAAATAGCCCGACACGGAGATAACCAATCCATTCCCAATATCACATCGAAGTTTACCATACATAACAACAGAAGATCCACTCGGGTCTCCAGACCGCAATAGACACAACACATGATCGGTACACACGATCTACCATAACAGTATCGCCCACTGGAGTAGCGACATGAACAGAAGAAACGAGAGACTCGCAAGGCGTATCCAAATAATGGGAAAAATAAGATGACACATAAGAGAATGTAGAGCCAGGATCAAATAACACAGAGGCATCTCTGCGGCAGACTGAGATAATACCTGTAATCACCGCATCCGAAGCAACAGCGTCAGGTCTAGCTGGAAGTGCATAGAAACGGGCCTGACCACCACCGGATTGACCTCCCCCTCTTGGGCAACCCCTAGATGAATGTCTTCCACCCCTAGATGGCTGGGTGGATGGTGAAGTAACTGGTGCCGAAGTCGAGGGCTGACCCCTCTGCTGCGATGAACCCCCAAGGCGATGAGGACACTTCCTCCACATATGTCCCAACTCTCCACACTCATAACAACTCCCTGGTACCGGAGACGGGGACTGAAGAGGACCCCTAGCACCAAAATGACTGGCAGATGCACCTGGCACAGAAAAGTCCTGAACTGATGGAGCACGGGATGAACCCTGGGCTAGAAGGGCACTGAGTGAGGAATGACCCTGCTGAGAACAGTGAGAACCATGGCCCGATGATGCCCCACGATAACCTGGGCGAGCTGACTGAGCATGCCTGAATAGGCGGCCTCTGCTGTGCTGAAACTGACCCCTCGAAGGAGCAACCCCAAAACTACCAGATCCTCGAGGCCTCTTGGCCTCCCTCTCCTCGCACTCCTGGCGACGAACTGACTCAATCTCACGAACAATGTCACCAACTTCCTCAAACGTAGCACCTGACACCCTCTCCCTAGTCATGAGAAATCGAAGCTGATATGTGAGGCCATCAACGAACCTCCTGATCCTCTCTTGCTCCGTAGCAACCAACCAAATAGCATGACGAGCTAACTCTGAGAACCTCATCTCGTACTATGTCACAATCATATCCCCCTATCGCAAGTGCTCGAACTGCCTACACAGCTCCTCCCTGCGGGACTGTGGCACATACTTCTCCAAAAAGAGAGCGGAGAACTGCTGCCAAGTAAGAGGCGCCGCACCAATAGGCCTATGCATCTCATAAGCCTCCCACTAAGTGAAGGCAGCTCCTGTAAACTGAAAAGTCGTGAATGTGACCCCACTGGTCTCCAGAATACTCGCGGTGCGAAGAGTCCTCTAACATCTATCCAAGAAACCCTGGCTTCCTCGCCCTCTGCACCACTGAAAGTAGGAGGCTGGAGTCTGCCAAACCTCTCCAATCTGCGCTGCTCATCCTCTGGCGTAACTAGAGCTACATAACCCTAAGCAGCTGCCGCGGCTGAGCTAGTGGTGCCTTCGGTGTCTGCAACCCCTAAACAACCTGATCGGGTATGCGGGCGGCGGGAGTCTGAGTGCCTCCCCCGGCCTGAGAAGTGGCTGCGGCAGTAGAAACTGCAACCGCCTGAGCAAGACTCGTACACACAGTCAAAATCTGGGCCAAGGTCTCTTGAAGACCTGGGATCACAATGGGCACAGCTGGTGCCTGAGCTGGTGCTGCTGGAGCATCCACAACTGGGACCTGATCGTGAACTGGGGCGGCTGGTGGATCTGCAGGTGCTGCCCAAGTTACTGTGCGGGCTACATCTCTGCCCCTACCACGGTGTCGACCGCGTCGTCGGCCTCTAGTGTCCCCATTTGGTGGTACTGGTGGTCGTCCATCCTGACCGGCCGCTCGTGTCCTCACCATCTGTGAGAGAATAGAATAGCAGAAGTTTAGTACTCGGATCAACAGATTTGCACGACAAGAATTTCAAGAATATGAAGTTTTCCTAAAGGTTCTACAGCCTCCTAAGGATAAATACAAACGTCTCCGTACCGATCTGCAAGACACTACTAAACCTGCTCATGACTCGTGAGACCTATGTCCTCCTAGGCTCTGATGCCAACTTGTGACGACCCCAAACCTGAACCGGTCATGATGGCTCCACTCGTGAAACAAGGCCAGCCGACACAAACCCCCAAACCAATTAACAATTATAATAGTAATTAATTAAGTCATTAATAAGTGATGAATCCCAAAATAGAGCGAAACAAAACAAATGCGGAAACAAACACAGCCCGACATCGGGGTGTCACCAGTCATGAGCATCCAAAATCCGTCTAAGAGTATGAAAAAGACAACATAGTCTAATACGAAACTGGAACAAACGAAATAAAAGTAGGAAGGAGAAGCACTGGGCTGTGAACGCCAACCAACTACCCAGTCAACTCCAAAACAAACCTGCTGGAAGCAAATCAGCCCTCGCTAGCGTGACCCGAGACTCCTAAATCTGCACACAGGGGTGCAGGGAGTAATGTGAGTACGCCAACTCAGTAAGTAATAAAAGTAAAGGCAGCTGAGTGATAAGAAAACACGTAAATACACAGCAAAATGCTACAACGAGGCAGTGTAAAATTAGCACAATACAGTAAAACAGTAAAAGCTCATGAAAACTTCTTAGCTCAGTAAAACCTCTTTAAAACATATTTTAGCAATTCAACTGAATGAATGAAATTAGGGGTAAAAGATGGAAACACAAATCAGCCCCTCGGGCAAAATACCATCAGAAACCAGCCCCTCGGGCTATCTCACAACCACTCATATCAGCCCCTCAGGCAATAACATGGAACAACATCAGCCCCTCGGGCTTTATCACATCACAAACTGGGTACCTGCGCTCACAGGCGGTGTACAGACTCCGGGAGGGGCCCCTTACGGCCCAAGCGCAATAATAAGCCATCTCATGGCATAATCAAATAGGCTCTCGGCGTCATATCAATAACAAGCCACCTCGTGGCATAACAAATCTAGCCCTCGGCCTCCCCTATATCACAATCAGTACCACATGCTGCGACATGCAGCCCGATCCCATAGCATCCTCACAACACAGGCCCGCGGCCTTACTCAGTCTGAATCTCACATGCCACACGGGCAACAGTAAAACATGATGCTCAGCCCAAAATATCATTTAAAACATCAAAAACAAGTAAAGATGGCTGAGTTGTGAAAACAGTAGAAGATAACATGACTGAATACAAATACTAAGTCAAAACAGTGAGGATTAGTAGTAAAATCCCCTAAAGGTCCAAACAGTTGGTACGAGACCCAAATATGGCATTCAGCCCAAAACATGATGATAGCAACAATTTTTCAGTCAAATACGCAGTTAAACAGTCATACGAGACGGACTAAGCCACAATCCCTAACGGTGCACGACCCCACGCTCGTCATCTAGCGTGTGCGTCACCTCAAAATAGCACAACGATGTGAAATCCAGGGTTTCATACCCTCAGGACAACATTTACAATCATCACTTACTCTATCCGGTCCAATCTCTAGCCCGCGATGCCTTTGCCTCTCGTTTCGGCCTCAACTCGCATCGAATCTAATCAAAATCAGAATCATGACGTCAAAATATGCTAAGGGAACGAAGCCCAAGCAAAAATAATCAAATTAAGACACAAATCCCGAAATTAACCAAACCCGACCCCCGGGCCCACGTCCCAGAATCCGACAAAATTAACATCAATGGAATCCTTATCTTCCCACGAGTTCATGCATATAAAATTTACCAAAATCCAACCATAAATGACCCCTCAAATACCAAATTCTAGGTCTCCAATTCCAAGACCTAGTTTCTTCAATATTTAACCACAAATTTTCCATAAATTTCAAGCCTCATCAATAAAATAACACCATAGGAACGAGTTTCATGATCAAAATTCTTACCTCAACGAAGTTCCCTCTGATTCTCTCTTCAAAATCCCCCAAAAGCTCCAAAAATCGATTTGAAATGGTGAAGAAATTGCTGAAAATCGCGAAGGAGAGTTTATATACTTTCTGGCCCAGGGTTTTCGCACCTGCGGCCCTTCCTCCGCTTCTGTGCTACCGCTTCTGCGGTCAAATGCACCGCATTTGCGGTTTTCACTAATGCGCCCATTTCCACATCTGCGATGAAGAAGCCGCACCTGCGCTACCGCAGGTGCGATCGAGCAGCCGCTTCTGCGGTCCCAACCCCACATGGCCAATTTCGCATCTGCGACCATCTGGGCGCTTCTGCGGGCCCGCACCTGCGGTCCCCTAGCCGCAGGTGCGGTTATGACAGCAATGGGACATCTTCAGCTGCCAAAACCAAGCTCAAATCTTTCTTCAACCATCTAAAATTACCCCGAGGCCCCCGGGACCTCGACCAAAAGCACAAACAAGTCATATACCACTATTCAAACTTATTCCAATCTTCAAAACACCCCAAACAACATCGAATCGACCAAAACACATCGGATTCAAGCCTAAGGTTCCAAAAATCTTCCGGATTATGCTTTTGATCGAATGACCTGAAATTTTGCACACATATCCCAAATGACACAACGGACCTACTACAACTTCCAGAATTCCATTCCGACTCCTATATAAAAATCTCGCCTATCAACTAGATAGCGCCAAAAATCCACCTTCGCCAATTTAAGCCTAAAGCTACTCCGGACCTCCAAAACTCATTCCGATCACACTCCTAAGTCCCAAGTCATCTCCCGAAGCTATCTGAGCCATCGGAATTCACATCCGAGCCCTTTTTTACATAAGTCAACATCCGGTTGACTTTTCCAACTTAAGCGTACCCAAAAGAGACTAAGTGTCTCAAACCATATCAAAACCATTCCGGATTCAAACCGACTAAACCCGATACCACATAATACGGATAAACAAAGCATTATAAAGCAAAAATGGGGAAAACGGAGCGGTAACACCTGAAACGACCGGCTGGGTCGTTACATATTAAGAGTGCATTGTATTCACCTTATTTGTATAGTCTACTTTAGGCTACCATTACATATAAATGAACATTATTTTGTAGTTCTATTTTTACCATTTGTTAATATTTCATACATTAGAAATATTTCTTCTATACTTTTTTTAGCACTTTCGGGGCCTATCTCTCAATTAGGTGCTTTCAGTTAGTCCCATAGAGTTAATATTCTCTTTTTGATTCAAAATTTCTAGAATGATGATATAGAGACAAAATATCAAGTGTTCAGCTTATATATAAAAGAGGGCTTTTTATTTTGACGTGTGTAAATATGACGTCTAATTTAATTTTAGCGTAAAATGGGTGACTAATCCTGAGGTATAACAATTCCGAAGGGGTATCTATAACCCGAAGTAAAATTTACATACGTACGAGCTAATAAAGAGGGACAACATGTCCAGATAATGAAAACAATATTAGAAAATTTTATTAATATATGTGGGATATATGATCCATACAGTTTTGACAAATAGAAAATCACTTCAATAGACCAGTCTAATGAAAGAGGGATAACACATCTAAGAAAAAACAGCTCTAGCCACTTAGAAGGGAATTTAATAAGATGGTCTCTATCAGATTGTATACATATCACAAAGTAAAAAACATGAAGTTTCATAATACTCTAATCGAAATTCTTTATAAGAAATTATCTAATTGTGAAAAATTAATGTTTTGGAATACTTTGATTGTGCAACATACAGTTTAAATCCATATGGTATAGCCCTCTAGTGTTCGAGTTTGAAGTGTTAATCTTCGCTCAGTGTGAATCATGAAAGGAAGTATATGTACGAAAACAACATAGATGAAGATGGTGCTTTAGCCTCCTTGGTCAGATATTTTTTACTCTAGCGGAGAATTATTGTTGTTCAGAAATGTTGCAAATGATAAATATTGTCATTATCCAAGTTAGATACCAATGTGGACCGTATAAATATGCTCCTTGACCGGTGATTTCGCTAACTCGATACTAGCCTTCTCGATTAAGGCCAAGTTTTGGACATTGGTTTTTGCATTCTTGATAATACCTTCTAGAGGACCTAACCCCCCACTTTGAAGTGTCGGAGATTATTGCTTCGGTTATAATATTTCTCAATCTTTTGCTTTTGTGTAGCCATCCAAATTAATGTCATGTTTCGGTGCTCTTCCACAAAATCCAAATTCATTGCTAATACTTCATTGTTAGATTCTTCAGTCCCATGAGCACACCTCAAAATTATTTCTCCTATTTCAACTGGGATTAAAGCTTCCAATCCATATACAAGTGAAAAGGTCATCTCACTATTACTCGTCCTCATGGCTGCCCAATATGCCCATAGAACTCTAGGTAACCCCTCTGCCCACCTTCCCTTAGCTACTTCTAAATGCCTTTTACAGTTATCAATACTATTTTATTTCATGACTCTGCTTGGCCATTGGTCTCCAGATGGTAGGGGGATGATGTTATCCTTTAGATTTTCCATCACATACTCCATCTGTCAGGGTCCGAGGTACATATCTATGGGACCATTAAACATCCTATGATAAAGCTCTCCTTTGATGAGACAATATCGGGTAGCTCAAACTCTAAGATGTTGAGATGCTTGCTTATCTTCAGGAAACGTTCCATTATGCAAATAATTAATAAACATATTATGCCAACCCCGAGGTAAGTTTGTTTAATTTAAGGTGCAATAAGGACTATTATAAGATCGTGCCCTTTGACATTGGATGATACACCTGTGTAAAGGTTCTAGTCTTCGGGAACTCTTTCTGAAGTAATGATTGCTTCCTTTTAAGCCTCATGTAGTATATCCATATTGAAATCATGTATAAAGTTCGCTAAAACTTGTGAGTTGATGGCAATAGAGGGTTGGTACGAAATATCTTACTCACTAAGTTCAACTACCCACTTGGTAAGTCATCCTGAGAGCTCCGATTTATGAAGGATACTTCGTAGGAAAGTGGTTAACATAAAAATGGGATGTCATTAGCAACAAAGCTTCAGCTTCTGAGAGATTGCTATTAGCGCCAGGGCAAACATTTCTAAATGTGTATACTTAGTTATTGTGTCTAGAAGTATTTTACTCACATATTAAATGACAGACTGTGTACCTTATTCTTCCCGGACCATCACTGCTCTTATTGAAACTTTTAAATAAATTAGTAGTAGTTCTCCATCTTAGGGTTTAGAAAGACCATTGGTTTTTCCAAGTAGTTCTTTAAATCTTTTAGAAGTTGCTGATATTCAGGTGTCCACTTGAAGTCATTGTGTTTCTTCAGCACTGAAAATAATTTGTGATATCTTTTGGAGGATCTAAATATAAATCATCCTAAGGCAACTATCCTATATGTTAACCTTCGCACTTCCTTCTTTCTTGTCAGCATATCTGATATCTCCTCGATTGCTCTAAGTTGATTCGAATTAACTTCAGTTCTTCTACTAAAAACATGAAAACACAGAAATTTACCAGAAGCTACTCCGGACACGCATTTCTTTGGGTTTAATTCCATATTTTATCTTCTAAGAGTAGCGAATGTTTCCCTATAATGGCTTAGGTAATCTACAGATTAGATGAATTTCATCAACATGTCATTGATTTACACTTTCATAGTTTTCTAGATGTATTCCTTAACCATTTGGTTCACTAGCCGTTGATATGTGGATCTAACATTCTTAAGTCTAAACGGCTTTACTTTTATAATAATAAGTCCCTCAGTTTTTTATGAAGAAAATCTTTGCTAATTCCACTGAGTCGCACTCCTAAGTTGCTTTTTGATCTCCTATGATATGTCCAATTCCTCACTAATTAGATGGGAATTCTTTTACTTGATGTAAAGTAGTTGGTACATCATCCATCTCATGGATCCACGATCTGCTTACGATGATGTTGTACACCATCATCTTAGCTATCAGTTGGAATAAGGTATCTTGAACCACACCCTTTTTGAAAGTGAGTACGGTAATATCCAATATGTTGTTTCAGTCTAACTATTAAACTAGAAAATATTTGTTCCTATGGGATGATCTAGTCCTTCATCTCCATTTCTTTCACTACTCAAAGGTTAATGATATGTGCGGAGCAACCTGAATCAACTAAAACACGTTTAACATCACTATCCGAGACTCATAAACTGATTACCAATGGGTTGTGATGTGGGAACATCAATCCATTAGCTTCTTAGTCACTAAAGGTTATGTTGTATTCGTTTAACGTTTCCCTACATATTTTTTCATGTGTAAGTGAGACCTTGGCGCACTTCTTTGCAACTGGATATGTGAAGTCACTGACCTCTTCTCCTCTAGAGATGACATTAACCGTGTGTGTAGGCAATAGAGCTCGGGAAGGTTCTTCAATGCTTCGGCTCTTCATTTAAGACGGTTTCCGTATTTCTCTATGTAACTCCTTAAGATATGCCTTCTCAAAGAGATAAGCCTCCTTGTTTTATAGAACTTTGCAATCTATGTATGGTCCTATCCCCATGATTATTATGGATTTCACACAAAACTCTTGAGTTCTTTTTTATGGGTTCTCTTCTCATTTCCTTGAGCATCTCACCTTTTCTCCCATGTCTCTCAATATGCACACCAAATCAATAATTCTGACACTACAATTGTAACCCTCAATCTTTTGCACCTCCACTTATTTGCTTGCCCATGATGATCCAGTGTTGTCCTTTGGTCGGTATCTCTGCTATCCCCATTTCGTCCAAATCTTTTTCAGAATCCCGTCGAGATAGTCCAGAGTAAGTCTTATTATGACTCCTTGAGATTACGCGATCTGACGCTATTCATCCTGATGTGCTGTCAAAGCTATCAGTTTATCTACTTCCAGATTTTCTATCTGCACCTGGTCAAACTCCATGTATTGTTTTATCCAGAGTTTGGTGCTATAACCATTATATATGTAACGACCCGACCGTCGTTTTGTGCAATTGCGACCTGTTTCTCCTTTTTGATGCTTCACACATGTGTATTTATGGTTTTATGACTTACGGGGTTGATTAGTTTCGTTCTAGGAAAATTTCGAGTTGATTCGGACCCTTTGATTTTTGGCTTAGAAGCCTAAGTTTCTTATGTTGACCAATGGTTGACTTTTGTGGAAACGACCTCGAAATGGTGTTTTGATAGCTCCGATAGCTTCGTAAAAATGATTTTGGACTTAGGCGTAAGCCCGGAATCGAATCCGGAAGTCCGTAGGTCTATTTGTGTTGTTTTGCCAAAAATTGGTAATTTGAGGTTTAGAAGTTTGACCGTAGGTTGACTTTTTTCTATCGAGTCCATAATTTTGTTTTTTTCGTTTAGATTTATCTTTACATGAAAAGTGGCTAAATTTTGATTTGTTTTGAAACTGTGGCTTTTTTTGAATGACCACTTGTAAATCATGGCTATTTTTGAATTTCTCCCCAAATATGTACTTTTAATGATTATTTGAAAATTTTATTGCAATTAAGTTTTGAGTAAATTACACAGTTTGATATGCTTATCTTCATATATAATTACTTAGTTAATATAAAATTGAGCGTAATGAGGTAATTACACTCCCTCATTCTCAAGGAAGCAAAAGTTGAGGGTAATTACATGATGACATTTTGAATTCTTGTTTTTCTTAAAGTATATTAATAAATAAATAAATAAATAAATAAGAACTCTTTTTCTCCTCACAATTGACTATGAAAACGTTCTTTCTTGCTCCTAAATTCCCAATTCCATTCCTTCGTCTTCCTACTATTGGTCTTCGAAATTTGTGTAAAGTATTTGTGTTTAAAATTAATTTATATTCATCGTTAGTCAAAGTTAGAGGTGTTAATTATTTTTCTTTTTTTTGGCTGCATTAGTATTTTTTGTGCCCAAGCTTAATTCGCTTTTTTCTGTTAATTTCCTCATACATTTCCCCGAGTTATTTTTTCCACCTTATGGAATTATTTCCATAATTTAAATATCAATTTTTTTTGGTAATTGTCTCTCATCTTCTATAGCATTTGAGAATTCATCTATCATAAATAAAATATTTTCCTAATACAAATGATTTAACCCATCATTGTCAAAAAAGTCAAATCGGTATTAATATTACATTAATCTGCTCAACTAATCAATAGTTTCGTAATAATTAATCTTAAAATATTGAAATGCTAGTTATTGTTTTAGTTTTCAATATTACAATCGTCTGCCAAATTCATTTTGTTTTTATTAACCAATTGGTGAGTAAAAATCTAACTTTCGAATAATATGGTTTGCTGCTTCTTAAGTATTAAGTTTTGTATGTTGTTTAATTTAATGAAATTTGTAAAAAAAAAATTAAAAAGCTAATTGATATTTTGCTTTAGAAATTAGTCAAATTGACCTTAAAATAAAATTTGATAATCAAATAATTAAAATTAATAAATTAATAAACTGGTCCTTGTCAATTTCTTATTCTCATTTTACGTATATTGGATAGCTTGTAATACAGTTTTCTTCATTATAGCTCAGTGTTGAACTTATCTGAAAAAATAATTAGTATTATATTTCCAGGTATTTTAAAGTTAATAAATTTTATTAAATATTTATTTAATCTAAGCGATTGTACAACAGTATCAGGAAAAGGTAAGTCTTTAATATTGTATAATGATATGACAAAATGATAAATAACTAAATGGTAGCGTTCTCTTATTATTTTTATTAGCAAGTAGGTTAATTATACATTTAATATGGTTAACAGCTTGTTTGGATGGTTGTTACGTATCGTATCGTATTGTTACTTTATATACAATGTTTGTTTTGATTGTTACTTAAATTTATTGTATCGTATCGTTAAATCCGTCGTTACGTAACGATGAAATGTGCCACTTTATGTAACGACCGATTTGGTGTGGTCGCGTCGTTTCCTTGTATTTTTCTCTCAATCTCACCCTTCATTATTATTAAATAATTTTATTTTATCATTTACCCTACCTTTTTATATACCGTATCATAATTTTTCTTTATAATATTGCAAGTTTATTCATCATATCACAGGTGCGTGATACCATAAAACGACGCCAAAACGACACAATCCATCCAAACATTGTGTTCATCGAACGATACCGTACAATACAATACAATACGATACTATACATTATGAAACGATACGTAACAACCATCCAAACAAGTTGTAAGTAGAATAAAATCTATTTGAAAAGTATTGACGATACTTATGGTTATTTAACCAAAGAATTGTGGAATTATTTTAAAATAATTTATAAGGTTTTCCAAAAGAATTAGTCACATATATTACATATAATGGTAATTCACTATATACCAAGTATAGAACGACAATGGCAATGATACAAATGCATGGAAAATGCAGAGATGAAACACAAGTTTAGGTGGGGATGGGATGCGGGGCCCACATGGGGGAGTACAAAGTAAGACAACCACTGTGAGAAGTATGTAGTGACAGTTGATGACATAAGCAAAGGTCAATTTAGTAAAGATACTCAAAAATTTGTACAGCAGCTACAGTAATATTCCGTTTTAGCCAACTATAGTGTTCCATTACGCCTGAAATGACCAAATTATCCTTTAAATCCCAAGCACACATGTCGTCCAGCTGTGTGCTAACTCCCGCTTATTAGATACACTTGCATGAAGTTGTTTCAGCATAAACAAGCTAAAGTTTTTTAGTTCATTTGCTAAAACTTCAGCCTAAACATGCTTAAGTTTTTGTCTTGCAGTTTATCAATAGGCTTTTATTAAAGAAGGGCAAAATCGCCTTTTTAAAACGCTTTTAACAAAAAGATGGGTACGAATCAAATGGAAAAACAAAACGGGTATAAGTTAAAAGGGGGTGACCAAATAGGCGCCCCATGCAATTTGGTCGGTCGGCAAAAAATAATTACTTGTTTTAATCGTTACTTAAATATTATTAAATATTTACAACTTGTTTGGATGGTTAAAATACAGAGGTGAAACACAAGTTTAGGTGCGGATGGGATGCGGGGCCCACATGGGGGAGTACAAAGTAAGACAACCACTGTGAGAAGTATGTAG
Source organism: Nicotiana attenuata (assembly GCF_001879085.1). Taxonomy (NCBI): domain Eukaryota; kingdom Viridiplantae; phylum Streptophyta; class Magnoliopsida; order Solanales; family Solanaceae; genus Nicotiana; species Nicotiana attenuata. The sequence continues at coordinate 30,345,573 of NC_031990.1, forward strand.
TGACAGTTGATGACATAAGCAAAGGTCAATCCAGTAAAGATACTCAAAAATTTGTACAGCAGCTACAGTAATATTCTGTTTTAGCCAACTATAGTGTTCCATTCAATTGAAATGACCAAATTATCCTTTAAATCCCAAGCACACATGTCGTCCAGCTGTGTGCTAACTCCCCCTTATTAGATAGTAGAATGTAGCCAAGGGAATTTTTGTACATTTTTTACAAATTTATTTAGTATTTTTAAAGCTAAATTGCATATAATTGCAATATTAGCCTCTTTTAAAATTTAATTTCATTTAGTTTCACAAGATTAGGTCTGGTATTTTTTAATAATTAATTATGTACTATAAATCATTTTAGTACCTTTAATTTACTTACAGAAATTATCTTATTATTTTTATAAATTAAAATAGCGAAAAGTGGCTATTTAAATTATAGCCAGATTTGGCTTTCAGTTGTAGCCTAAATTAAACTCAACCTAGCCCAATTTCATACCCAATTAACCCGACCCAAACCCTAAACACACCTACCCGACCCAGCACCAATTAAATCATGACCGTTGATCTGAGATCAACTGCCCGTATTGATTCTTGCTTTTTTTAATCCTAAACCACCCCAAACCCTAATCATTTCCCAGAATCCGCCGCCCTAAGATCCTCTCCTCTCTCAGTAACTCCCAACCAAACCCTAGCCCTTCAACCGCCGACCTCTCTTCTCCGGTCATGTTCGGTGACTTCTCATCGACTCCTAAGCCTCCAATGGCTTCTCTTATGCCATGCTTGCCTTCTCTAAGGTCTTCAAGGGCCCAGGGCCATGTCGACTCGCATCTAGGGTCTTTCACTTGTCTGTTCTTGGCTACTCCTGTGACGACCCAAAGGGGTCATCACCTGTATTCCTACTCCCTTGTACTTCTGAGGCCGCGAAAACCTCATTTGGGGTTGCCTCGAGTTTGTGTGCGCAGTCCGGGCGCGTAGCCGGAACGTTTAAATATGAATTTGTGAGAAAATAATAAATTTGATGTTAAATTGATTGAGTTTGACTTTGGTCAACGTTATGGGCAAACGGACCCGGACTCGTGATTCGACAGTCCCGGAGGGTCCGTAGGAAATTTTGGGACTTGGGCGTGTGCCCGGAATCAGATTTCCGAGGTCCCAAGTCCGAGAAATGAATTATTGTGTGAAATTGTTTTCTGAAAATAATTAAAGAATTGAAAGTGTTATTTGTTTAGAAGATTGTGCTGTTGGGCTCGTATTTTGGTTCCGACGCCCGGCACAAGTCTTAAATATGATTTAAGCAATTTCTGTAAAGTTTGGTTAGATTTGGACGTCGTTTGACGTGTTTTGGGCTAAAAACTCTAAACTTGAGGTCTTATGAAAATTGGAAGGAAATCATGGGTCTTGAGGCCTAATTTGATGATTACGATGTTGTTTTGGCGATTGGATCGCACGGATGAGTCCATAGGATGTTTTTGAGTTAGTGTGTGTGTGCTTGGTTTGGAGCCCCGAGGGCTCGGGTGAGTTTTGAGTAGGTCCCGGGAGGCCTTAGGCTTAAAGTATCAGATGTTGCAGTGTTGCAGGCCCCAGCGCGGCCGCGGTCATTTACGCGCGGTCCGCGCTGGAAGCCACGCGGCCGCCCAAAGTTAACCCATGCCTAAGTGTATAGGCTCCTTTGCAATGGATTCCCAATCCCCTGCCCCCTTTTGTGAAGTTATTGATTCCCTGAAATGTTAATGACTATCCCCCATCACCCTTTCCCTCTCCTTTATTCCCTCAGCCCTTAAAACACTGTTCCTGCACTATCACTATCTTCTTAGAACTTAAGTTCTGCCCCCCCTCATGTGAATCTTGCCTCGGGGCCCCATGAGCTCCCTCTGAACTTGGACATATGAGGGCTGGCATCTCCACACTGCACTCATCTCTATTCTGGTTGTGTAACTTGGGTGTGAGCACTGCCCGGGGTCCTATTGAGTCCCTTAGGGAACTCTGACACACCCAGGTCTGAGAAATTTTTTGAAATCATGGCATTGGCAAAGATACGGTTCCTTGCATATCTCATATAGGAAGTCAAATCAGGCTTTCCTATGGTTGTAGCTTTTCTTTCATTCTTTCTTTTGTAATTTAGTATTTTTAGTTTGTAATAAGTTGTAATAAAAATTTGGGGTTGGCTAGTAAAAAGGGTTGGGTGATCATATATGCTCAAGGGTAGAAAACCTGCCTATTGGACTATTTAAATTCTTTATGTTCAATTCTGCATTTTTTGACACCATGTCTATAGGGTTTATCTCATTTTCTCCATGATCAATGTCACACCTAGATAACCTGCTTATAGGACATATTTAAATTCTGCATGCCACTTAGATATCATGTTTTAGGTCCTAAACAGCTGAAAATAAGTGTCATGTTCGTAATACTGAAATCAGTAGCATATAGAAATCATGCCTATGGGGGGTTTTTAAATAAATCGAATTCGCTTCATTCACACTCAATGTTAGATATTATGTTCATAGGGTTTAAATCAGTAATAATAGATACCATCACCTGCAGAACTTGAAACTGGTCCGTTTTAAAATCAGTCTATTCTAAATCAGTTTTAAACAATCTACTTCCCTTACTTAACGAGGTTTAGCAAGCATGCCTATAGGATCTCAAACAATTCGTTTTTTACTGTTTCGCAGCTTTCTGAATTAAAGTAGGTATCATGCCTAAAGGACTCCATTTAAACACTCAGGCAGCCTTAGGTAATAACATCAATAAAACTGAATTCGCCTTTGTTAATTAGTAACTGCTCCAACCAGCAGGCAGGCCTGATTTGGGCTTCTTATCTGA
>NC_031990.1:30351346-30431800 GCF_001879085.1 Nicotiana attenuata
GCCTATCAACCATCTCCACCTCCCATATATCAACCTACTTCACCCAGATATTCCCAACCCGCGCATGTTTACCAAACCTACAATACTCAACCATCCCACTATCAGTCACCTCCTCCTCGTCAAAACTTCCCTAGACCACGACCAAATTTTGACCGCAGGGCTCCCAAACGATATACAGCCATTGCCGAACCCATTGATCAGCTATATGAGAGACTCAAAACCGCTGGTTATGTCACCCACATCCCTGCTTCAACCCCTGAGAACCCCTCTCAGTGGGTTAACCCAAACAAATCTTGTGCATACCATTCTGGCATGAAGGGGCACACCATCGACGAATGCTGCTCTCTAAAGACAAGATACAGTCTTTAATTGATAACACGGTCACTATAGCAAAAGAAGCCGCTCCGAATGTTCGTAACAACCCCTTACCAGATCACAAGGGCGGGGATGTTTACATGATTGAAATAGAGGATGATTGGGATCTCGAGGGATCCATTGGGTTGATCGCAGAAGGCGATGATCCAAAGAAACCAGCAGTTACTCTTAACCCCATCATGGTCTAGATTCAACCATCTGAGGTCACTGAGGTAGACGTGTCTATCCCGCTTGAGTTTGAGGCAGCACCATTAGCCAAAACCCCGACACCGTTTAAGGTTACAATTTTACCACCCAAAGAACATGTCCCATTTGAAGTAAAGGTAGCCACACCAATTCCAATGGCGATGACCACCATGCCGTCATTCCATAAAAAAGTTGTTCCTTGGGATTATACGGCCGAGGCTAGGAGGAAAAGCAAAGTCAGGTTCGAAGAGACTATTGCAGCACAGGGTATGACAAGGACTGGAAGAGTCTATACCCGGAGCACTTAGCTGAGTCAAGTAAGCAAGCTTCTAACCGGCCACTCATCATTGAAACAGGCCCAGATGACCTTTGGAAGAAGATACAAGCCAAGGAGTATTCAGTCATTGACCAGCTAAACAAGACACCAGCGCAGATATCTATACCTCTATTTGTTGTAGAACTCCAAGGACACACAAAAGGTAGACGTCTGTAAAAGGTGCAGAGTGAGACATACGTGTCGAGTAACATCACTGGTGGAGAAATGGCCAATATGGTGTGACAAGTGTTAGAAAGCCACAAAATCACTTTCTATGAGGACGAGCTGCCGCCTGAAGGGCTGGGTCACGACAAAGCACTGCACATCATTGTGCAATGCGAAGACTACTTCATCACTAGGATCCTGATTGATGGGGGATTTGGCCTTAACATATGTCAATTGATAACACTCAAGAAGCTGGGTAAAGGACTGCACGAGATAAAAGAGGGAGCAATCAATGTGAAAGCTTTTGATGGGTATCAGAGGTCCACTATCGGTGAGATTAGCCTGTGTCTGCAGATGGGACCGACTTGGTTCGAGGTTGACTTCCAAGTGATAGATGTGCCAGCATCCTACAACCTGCTGTTAGGACGCCCTTGGTTTCATTCTGCGGGGGCTGTGGCTTCAACACTGCACCAGGCTGTGAAATTTGAATGGAATCACCAGGAAGTAATCATTCACGGTGATGGCAGCGACCCCATATACAGTCGTCAGACCATTCCGACGATAGGGGGAAGAAGAAAGTTAGGTAGGGAGACCTACCACCACATCGAGCGAGTCGATGCTGTTGACAAAGATAAATGGTGGGACAACAAGATCGAGAGTGTATTGAACTGGAGTGGGTACGAACCTGGCAAGGGGCTCGGCAGGAACCTCCAGGGGATTGCTAAACCCATAAAGCTCAAAAAGCACGGCACTACTTTTGGTCTGGGATACGAATACACTTGGGAAGAGATCAACAACTGGTCGCCGCCATGGCGTGGTCCTTACTACCCACTGGAGCAACCGATACCGCACTTAGAACAGACTTTCAAACAGGCTGACGTCGTCTATGGGACGGACGAAGAAGAGGCGCTCGCGGCAGTGAAAAATTTGTTTTTAGAAGACAATGATATGGATTGCTATGTTATCCTTGAGGAGGAGGAGGGGGAGGAAGGCCCTTCCATACAGGCCGTAAGCAGAGGAGCGCGCCTTAATAATTGGTCTATCAGAACAACCAGAGCTCGGCGAGCCTCGGGGTACTAAGGCTAAACAAGCATCATGCACTGTTTTTTTTACTACTAGATGATTTTTCTTTTCGCATTTTTGTTTTCGCAATAAGATCTTCAATGTTCAAAACCATTATGAAATTTATCAAAAGCATTTTGACTTTTCTTATGAATCGACACTTATTACTATTTTTCTCTTATTTACTTCATTTATACAGCATTACTATTACTTATCTTGATGAACCAATGACTGTGACATGCAATGAGACAACGCAACAAACTGACATTGATTTAGAAGAAGATGATATACCAGAGGAAATTATCAAAGAAGTAGAGAATTTTGAGAACAGACCAAAGTCCAACCTGGACGAGATAGAAATTATTAACCTGGGAGATGCAGAAAATATCAAGGAAACACGAATCAGCGTTTATTTGTCACCATCAGAAAAGAAGGAATACACAGAATTTCTAAGGGAATATGAGGACATATTCGCCTGGTCATATGACGATATGACGGGTCTAAGTACATCTATTGTGGCCCATAAACTACCAACTGATCCGACATGTCCGCCGATAAAGATGAAGCTCAGAAAATTCAAGCCTGGTATGAGTTTGAAAATCAAGGAAGAAGTCACTAAACAGGTCAAAGTTAATGTTCTCAGGGTAGTTGAATACCCGACATGGTTAGCTAATATCTACAAAACAAGCTCACCATGGCCATTCACCGCCTGGGGAATGGACGTTATTGGACCAATCGAGCCTGCCGCTTCCAACGGACACAGGTTTATCCTGGTAGCCATAGATAATTTCACCAAATGGGTCGAAGCAGCACTTACAGAGCGGTAACTAAGAAGGTAGACTTCGTCCGCGACCGTATTGTTTGTCGATTCGGTATCCCAGAGTCGATCATCACTGATAATCGCTCCAATCTCAACAATGACCTAATGAAAGGAATGTGCGATACTTTCCGAATTCCGCAGCCTACAGGCCTCAAATGAATGGAGCTGTGGAAGCCGCCAACAAGAATATCAAGAAGATATTGAGGAAAATGATAGAAAAGCACAAACAGTGTCACGAGAAGTTATCATTTGCCCTATTGGGGTATCTCACCACGGTCCGCACATCGATCGGGGAAACACCTTATATGCTGGTTTATGGTACAGAAGCCGTCATTCCCGCCGAAGTGGAAATTCCATCCTTAAGGATCATACAGGAGGCCAAGCTCGACGACGCAGAATGGGTAAAAAGTTGTTACGAGCAGCTAGCTCTTATAGATGGGAAAAGAATGAACGCAGTGTGTAATGGTCAACTTTATCAGGACAAAATGTCCAGAGCCTTCAACAAAAGGGTCAAGCCAAGACAGTTCACACCAGGACAGTTGGTGTTAAAGAAAATTTTTCTGCATCAAGATGAAGCCAAAGGGAAGTTCTCTCCTAATTGGCAAGGTCCGTACATGGTTCACCGGGTTCTTACAGGAGGGGCCCTCATACTTGCAGAAATGGACGGAGAAGTTTGGCCAAAGCCGATCAATTCAGATGCAGTCAAGCGCTACTATGTGTAATCTCTATGTTTTCCCTGCATGATGTAATTTGAACTACGTCTGACCTGATTCCCGTTTAAGAGGGGATACATAGGCAGCCTTATGGGTTCGGTCACAATTAAATAAAATTTCATTTCCCCCGAAACTGGAAACTGGGGCAGAATTTTGAGGAGGACCCTCAAAATTCCGAAGTATTTTCAGCCAATCGCCGCACGAGCAGCAGTCAGAAGCATTAACCCATTAAACTGGGTAGAATTTTGAGGAGGACCCTCAAAATTCCTTAGTAAGAGAGGTTGCAATGTCTCGAACCACATCACAGTCGTCGGTTCATCTAAAAAAAACTATTATACATTTATGTTATACTTCTACCAAATCATGCATGTCTATCATCAAAACTGCTTTGTTCAGCGACGCTACCCCAGTGACACATATAGTATCACCAGATCAAAGCCAAGCAGGTCAAGCAAAGCCAGCGGGGATACGAACTAACCTCCCCTTTACAAAACATACGACTTTTCTTTGGATGCAGGCACTTGGATTGCGAAATCATCCAAACATACTATACACTCACAAGATAAACATTGTTCAGGAATACAACTCTCAAAACCATTGCATTTATTCACATTTGCTATCCACACACAAAAATGTCCCCAGCAGTCACGATATCGCAATCTGCTATCAGCTAAGAAAGCTCTATTACCATTTGCCATTTTATTTCTTGCATAAGGCTACCATTCTGCCTTCCGAGACTAAATGTTGTCTCCATCTGCATTTTACTGCATTGCATAAGGCTACCATTCTGCCTTCCGAGACTAAACGCTGTCTCCCTCTGCATTTTTCTGCATTGCATAAGGCTACCATTCTGCCTTCCAACACTAAACATTGTCTCCATCTACATTTTCTGCATTGTATAAGGCTACCATTCTGCCTTCCGAGACTAAACGCTGTCTCCATCTACGTTTTCTGCATTGCATCAGGCTACCATTCTGCCTTCCGAGACTAAATGTTATCTCCCTCTACATTTTACTACATTTCATAAGGCTACCATTCTACCTTCCGAGGCTAAACATTGTCTCCATCTACATTTTCTGCATTGCATAAGGCTACCATTCTGCCTTCCGAGACTAAACGTTGTCTCGCTCTACATTTTTTTGCATTGCATAAGGCTACCATTCTGCCTTCCGAGACTAAATGCTGTCTCCATCTGCATTTGCATGGCTTAAAGATCGCCTCATACTGCATCTGCATGGCTGAAAGATCGCCTCATCTGCATCTGCACGCCTGAAAGATCGCCTCATACTGCATTGCACTGCTGAAAGATCGCAATATTTGCACGGCTGAAAGATCGCCACATGCTACTGCATCCTTCATGGGTTGAAATATCGCCAACCTATCCAAAGGCGTCATCGTTCGGAGGCACCATCCTCATTGCCCGAGAACACCATATCATGGCCTGAGGATCCTTTTCAATCTCTTGCATATCATTATTCAAAGGCATCATGGTTCAGAGGCATTATTTTCATAGCCCGAGAGTATCATTTCATAGCCTGCAAATCCTTTGTTACACGCTTCATGTCCCAGGACGTCATGGCCTAAGGACGTTATCCTAACCGTCTGAAGGCAGCATTCATGGTCCGATGGAACTTGCCAAGTAGTTCTTCAAATCTTTTAGAAGTTGCTGATATTTAGGTGTCCACTTGAAGTCATTGTGTTTCTTTAGCATTGAAAATAATTTGTGATATCTTTTTGAGGATCTAAATATAAATCATCCCAAGGCTATCCTATATGTTAACCTCCGCACTTCCTTCTTTCTTGTCAGCATATCTGATATCCCCTCGATTGCTCTAAGTTGATTTGAATTAACTTCAGTTCTTCTACTAAAAACATGAAAACACAGAAATTTACCAGAAGCTACTCCGGATACGCATTTCTTCGAGTTTAATTCCATATTGTATCTTCTAAGAGTAGCGAATGTTTCCCTATAATGGCTTAGGTAATCTACAGATTGGATGAATTTCATCAACATGTCATTGATTTACACTTTCATAGTTTTCTAGATATATTCCTTAACCATTTGGTTCACTAGCTGTTGATATGTGGATCTACCATTCTTAAGTCTAAACGGCTTTACTTTGTAATAATAAGTCCCTCAGTTTTTTAAGAAGAAAATATTTGCTAAATCCACTGAGTCGCACTCCTAAGTTGCTTTTTGATCTCCTATGATATGTCCAATTCCTCACATAGATGGGAATTCTTTTACTTGATGTAAAGTAGTTGGTACAACATCCATCTCATGGATCCACGATCTTCTCACGATGATGTTGTACACCATCATCTTAGATATCACTTGGAATAAGGTATCTTGAACCACACCCTTTGTGAAAGTGAGTATGGTAATATCCAACATGTGTTTTTCAGTCTAACTATTAAACTAGAAAATATTTGTTCCTATGGGATGATCTAGTCCTTCATCTCCATTTCTTTCATGACTCAAAGGTTAATGATATGTGCGGAGCAACCTGGATCAACTAAAACACGTTTAACATCACTATCCGAGACTCATAAACTGATTACCAATGGGTTGTGATGTGGGAACATCAATCCATTAGCTTCTTAGTCACTAAAGGTTATGTTGTATTCGTTTAACGTTTCCCTGCATATTTTTCATGTGTAAGTTAGACCATGGCGCACTTATTTGCAACTGGATATGTGAAGTCGCTGACCTCTTCTCCTCTAGAGATGACATTAACCGTGTGTCTAGGCGTTGGAGCTCGGGAAGGTTCTTCAGTGCTTCACCTCTTCATTTAAGATGGTTTCCGTATTTCTCTATGTAACTCCTTAAGATATGCCTTCTCAAAGAGATAAGCCTCCTTGTTTTATAGAACTTTGCAATCTATGTATGGTCCTATGCCCATGATTATTATGGATTTCACACAAAACTCTTGACTTCTTTTTTATGGGTTCTCTTCTCATTTCCTTGAGCATCTCACCTTTTCTCCCATGTCTCTCAATATGCACACAAAATCAAAAATTCTGACACTAAAATTGTAACCCTCAATCTTTTGCACCTCCACTTATTTGCTTGCCCGTGATGATCTAGTGTTGTCCTTTGGTCGGTATCTCTGCTATCCCTATTTCGTCCAAATCTTTTTCAGAATCCCGTCGAGAGAGTCCAGAGTAAGTCTTATTATGACTCCTTGAGATTACGCGATTGGACTCTATTCATCCTGATGTGCTGTCAAAGCTATCAGTTTATCTACTTCCAGATTTTCTATCTGCACCTCGTCAAACTCCATGTATTGTTCTATCCAGAGATTGGTGCTATAACCATTATATATGTAACGACCCGGCCGTCGTTTTGTGCAATTGCGACCTGTTTTTCCTTTTTGATGCTTCACACATGTGTGTTTATGGTTTTATGACTTACGGGGTTGCTTAGTTTCGTTCTAGGAAAATTTCGAGTTGATTCGGACCCTTTGATTTTCGGCTTAGAAGCCTAAGTTTCTTATGTTGACCAATGGTTGAGTTTTGTGGAAACGACCTCGAAATGGTGTTTTGATAGGTCCGATAGCTTCATAAAAATGATTTTGGACTTAGGCGTAAGCCCGGAATCGAATCCGGAAGTCCGTAGGTCTATTTGTGTTGTTTTGCCAAAAATTGGTAATATGAGGTTTAGAAGTTTGACCGTAGGTTGACTTTTTTCTATCGAGTCCGTAATTTTGTTTTTTGACTTGGAAAAGGTTCTCTTGACACCCAATTTTTCCCTACATATATATTTTTCAATATGCAAAATACTTTCAAAACAGCATATGTGTGCATATATAAGTAAATCCAAGGGTTTTATTATTTTTTCACAATTTTCAAAGATTTAAATTGATTTATTTTTCTTTTGTTATCTATAAAATCTCAATTATTACTTCCAAAACTATCATTTTGGTGATTTACCTATTGTATTCTCATATTTATGTTAAATGTAGCCAAGGCAATTTTTGTACATTTTTTACAAATTTATTTAGTATTTTTAAAGCTAAATTGCATATAATTGCAATATTAGCCTCTTTTAAAATTTAATTGCATTCAGTTGTAGCCTAAATTGAACTCAACCCAGCCCAATTTCATACCCAATTAACCCGACCCAAACCATAAACACTCCTACCCGACCCAGCACTAATTAAATCATGGCCGTTGATCTGAAAGATCAACTGCCCGTATTGATTCTTGCCTTTTTTAATCCTAAACCACCCCCAACCCTAATCATTTCCCAGAATCCGCCGCCCTAAGATCCTCTCCTCTCTCAGTAACTCTCAACCAAACCCTAGCCCTTCAACCGCCGACCTCTCTTCTCCGGTCATCTCCGGTGACTTCTCATCGACTCCTAAGCCTCCAATGGCTTCTCTCATGCCATGCTTGCCTTCTCTAAGGTCTTCAAGGGCCCAGGGCCATCCCGACTCGCATCTAGGGTCTTTCACTTGTCTGTTCTTGGCTACTCCAGTGTGATTTCGAGCAAAATCATGATGTATTGGTCACGATCTTTGAGTTTCTGGACAGGTTTCTTCGTCTCATTATGGGTTCTTCTGAAACCCTAATTTCTGCCTATATCTCCTAGATCTATACAGACCTAGAAAGATTTGAGTTTGTTCCTTTAATGTTTTACACTGTCCTTAAGGTTTTCTACAAGAATCATGCGGTTTCAAGTGTTTTTCATCTTCTTCTAAAACTAGGGTTTTCGGAACTTCTTTTAAAACCTTGTTTAACTGATTCTTTGTGTTTTAACTTATATTTCTTGCATATCTTGACTGATTCTATGAGTTTGCTACATCTTTAACTCGTCTATGTTGAAAGCCCTAATTTTTTAGAGGGTTCTTTGTTTGGTTTTGTGTATCAGCATGACTGGCCGGTTCTCGTTTTTGAGTTTCTGTGATTTTTCGTGACTATCTTGCCTTGATATGTTTCTACTCAGTTTCTTAGCCTAAACTTACACTGATTCCATGTGCTTGTGTTCATCCTAACTGTTCAAAACTTGCCTCTTTCTCATTGAATCAGTATTGTTTGACTCTCATGTTTGCTAGAGTTGTATGTCGACTCTTAACCATCTATGTCTTACTTTATTTATATGCAAGACATTGACTCATGACTTTCTTTTAATTGATTCTGATTTCCCTGTTTCTTGGTCTGATTTGAACACTTTCCCTTAAACCTTCGATTCCTACCTTATCTACTCAATTTGATTGATTTGTGTACCTTTTTCCACATTGGTTTTTGATTCTTACTGACTATCTCCATAATTAGAGTTTTCTGAACTTAGCCCTAATTGTTTACCCTATACTTACTGAATTTGAAATCTTTCCTTGTTGGTCGTACATTGATTTCTTTCCTTATTTGTTACTTGTCCTTACCGTTTTAACGAATTCCCTTAAATTATGGGAGTGCTTGTACTGATTTGCTCTAATTGATTCTGAGTTCCATAATTACTATACTATTATGATTCATGCCTTATTTTACCTTGTTTTGAACTACTATATATACATACTCTCTCATTAACACAAACACACGAACTTTCTGGTTCTGAACACACACTTACACTCAAAAAGAAAATTCTCTCTCTTGCTTATTACTACTTGTGCTACTGTTTGCTTAGCCGGCTGAAAGCCAAGGCTATACTTTGAAGTCCAACTTACTTTCTTTACTGCACTTTGCTTCTTTAACTGGTATGTTCTGATTAATTTTCCAGCATCAACAACAACATGTTTCTTTACTGTTTCTTTCCTTCCAGTCTGCCTCCTGTTTGTATTTAGATAGTTCCATTATTAATGCATCCTATGCTCTGCCCTTCTGTCTGAATAAATGCTTTTGTTATTCATCATAGCTTGTGGACTTTGAATCCCTATCCCTAATGTAGTTAGTATCTGTGGTTGGTTTGGGGCATGACAGCATTGAACATTGTTGTTCATGACCCAAACTTGATCCCTTTGTGATCACAACCTCCATGTTTCTCTTATCTGTTGTGTGTTCTGGTTGATTTACAGGCATGTCAGCACTTCCTATTGTTGTCCATGCCCAAATTTAACCCATGCCTAAGTGTATAGGCTCCTTTGCAATGGATTCCCAATCCCCTGCCCCCTTTTGTGAAGTTATTGATTCCCTGAAATGTTAATGGCTATCCCCCATCACCCTTTCCCGGTCCTTTATTCCCTCAGCCCTTAAAACTCTGTTCCTGCACTCTCACTATCTTCTTAGAACTTAAGTTCTACCCCCCTCATGTGAGTCTTGATTTGGGGCCCCATGAGCTCCCTCTGAACTTGGACATATGAGGACTGGCATCTCCACACTGCACTCATCTCTATTCTGGTTGTGTAACTTGGGTGTGAGCACTGCCCGGGGTCCTATTGAGGCCCTTAGGGAACTCTGAACCACCCAGGTCTGAGAAATTTTTTGAAATCATGGCATTGGCAAAGATACGGTTCCTTGCATATCTCATATAGGAAGTCAAATCAGGCTTTCCTATGGTTGTAGCTTTTCTTTCATTCTTTCTTTTGTAATTCAGTATTTTTAGTTTGTAATAAGTTGTAATAAACATTTGGGAATGGCTAGTAAAAAGGGTTGGGTGATCATATATGCTCAAGGGTAGAAAACCTGCCTATTGGACTATTTAAATTCTGTGTGTTCAATTCTGCATTTTTGATACCATGTCTATAGGGTTTATCTCATTTTCTCCATGATCAATGTCACACCTAGATAACTTGCCTAAAGGACATATTTATATTCGGCATGCCACTTAGATATCATGTTTTGGGTTCTAAACAGCTGAAAATAAGTGTCATGTTCGTAATGCTGAAATCAGTAACATATTGAAATCATGCCTATGGGGGGTTCTTAAATAAATCGGATTCGCTTCATTCACACTCAATGTTAGATATCATGTTCATAGGGTTTAAATTAGCAATAATAGATACCATCACCTGCAGAACTTGAAACTGGTCCGTTTTAAAATTAGTCTATTCTGAATCAGTTTTAAACAATCTAATTCCCTTACTTAACGAGGTTTAGCAAGCATGCCTATAAGATCTCAAACAATTCGTTTTTTACTGTTTCGCCGCTTTCTGAATTAAATTAGGTATCATGCCTATAGGACTCCATTTAAACACTTAGGCAAGCCTTAGGTAATAACATCAATAAAACTGAATTCGCCTTTGTTAATTAGTAAGTGCTCTAACCAGCAGGCAGGCCTGATTTGGGCTTCTTATCTGATGAATCTGGCTCCGAATCAAACTCCCCTCGTTTTTAGTATTTTTAATTAGACCTAAAAAAAGTATGTGTAAGTCATGCTAGTTATGTATTTTTTTTGTTCAAGGAGGTGTATATGAGCCTTTATCTGTTTATGTGTTCTCCCCAACATGCAGTACGTGTTTTTGTATGTCGCCTTAGATTTTATCCTTTGAAACAAATCAGCGTAATATCCCTTCCCTTTAGGAATAGTAGTCCTAAGTGCCTCCGGGACTGATAGGAATGGGACGGGTAAAAGCATGCAATAGTAATCGAGACCAATCCGCGCTTTAGAACCTTAAACGGGGTTGGAAAGGGTAGATATGGATATGACGACCGATGCGCTAATACCACGCGTAGCCCCTCTTATGAGTAGTGATTACCGGGTATTACATTGATGTGATCTATATTTTAAATAAACCTAGGACCCCCTTTCCCTTATTCCCCTTTTCTTTTAAAAGCGTTGCAACTCCTTGTTTAAATCAGCTTTAATTGCTCTCTCATACTTTGTTCCCTTTCAAACATTTGTTATTTGAAATCCCCTCTTGTTTGAGCCTTATTTTTTTATATGTTAATTGCACGCCAATTCATAATGACTGTCTGGTCGGGAACCACACTAGTGGATCCTCGGGGGTGCCTAACACCTTCCCCTGGGGATAATTTCAAGCCCTTACCCAATCCCTGGTTAATCAAACTTAGAATGGAATCTCTATTGGTGTCCTAATGCACCTTAACTCATTAGGTGGTGACTCATCAAATGCTAAGCCCAGTTCCCAAAAGGAATGAGTTGCCCCAAAATGTCATAAACCCGATTTCGTGAGAAAAAGAGGGCGCGACAGGTTCATTATACTATTTAGAACTTTTTTGCAGAATATTGTATCATTTGGAGTTGAATTGATAGGATTCGGAAGCTTAGTTGAAATTCTAGAAGCTATTTTACTTTGAAATCCATGTGTTTTGGTGTCTGATTCGTAGTTCTAGATGTTATTTTAGTATTTTTAGACTTGTGTGGATTCATATGATATTCTTAGACTTGTGTGGATGTTTAGTTTGGAGTCCTGGATGAGTTTCGGACATGTTTCGGAATATTTTGGACTGAAAACTAGAATATGGTATGTTGATGCCTCTGGTGTCACATTTGCGAACACCAGGTTTGCAGTTGCGACCTTACCAGGGGGTATCAGGAGTTGCAATTGCGATCCCTGGGTCGAAATTGCGAAGTTGTTCAGCAAATTGGGTAGTTCGCATTTGCGACAAAATGTCGCGATGGAGACAGGCTTCGCAATTGCGAAACCAATGTCGCATTTGCAACCCCCTTTTAGGATGTCAGTGGCTGCGTTTGCAAGGATTTCTTCGCAATAGCGAGGGTTCTTAATTTGCAAACCCATGTTGCAATTGCGACATCTGCAACTTATTAAAAGGGCTGTCAGTTGAGATTTTTCAACATATTCTCTCATTTTAGAACCCTAGACTCGGTAGGAGGCGATTTGGAAAGGGGATTTTCATCTACAAATATTGGGTAAGTGATTCTAATCAATTTCCAACTATATTGCATGATTATATCTTAGATTTAACATCAAATTTATGTGAATCCAAGAGGAAAAATTGGGAAGTTTGGTCAAGTTTTTGTAAAATAAGAAACTGAGTTTTGAGAGTCGATTTGGACTCGGATTTTGAAACTAATTATATATATGGATTCGTGTGGTTATGGATAGTCGGAATCTACCTCTGGACACGAGTTTTGACCGGGCAGGCCCCGGGTTGATTTTTGTTGACTTTTTAAGAAAAGTGTAAAGATCATAGCTTTATCTATTGTAATTGTTTTCCCTTACATTGTTTGATGATATTAAGTCAATTTTAGTTATATTTGAGCCGTGTGGAGGCGGATTTTATGGGAAAAGATATTTTTGAGGGTTGAGTTGGCCTAGTTGAGGTAAGTATCTTTCCTAACGTTGTGTGGGAGAACTACTCCTTAGGAATTGGTTGGTTTGGTGCTTATTGTGTTACGGGAAAGCCGTGTACTCAAGGCGACGAGTGGATACACGGTCTATATTTGGTATTTGATCGATTTAGGCTATTTAGACTTTTATCATGCTTTTAATTGAATTTTCTTAACTAGTTATATCTTTTATTGTTAATCCACCCCTTTTATGTGGTAATCTATCCTTACATGCTTTATTTGACATTGTTAACACTTGTTTCACCTCTTACTAGCTTATTTGCTCTTATATGTTTTAGTTGAAGTTATTGCCTTCCTTGTGTTTTGTTACATCTTTAAATTGTTGAAATACTTGTAATTGAAGTTGAGAAAGTCGTTATCATATTGAAGCGAAGTTGTTAACTGTTGAGATATCTTTCTTGTTGAGTTGTTCGCTTTTATTTTGTTATTGTTGAGATTCTTGTACACATTGTGGTTGAGCCATGGGCTATTTGTTGTAAGAATATTGATATTGTTGATTCTTTTGGCAAGTTGTGGCATATGAGTACTTTTGGTGCGAGTTGTGATTATGTTGTGATATTGATACGCATGCAGTGGTATAAGTCTTGGGTTTGATACGCATGTGGTGAGATAAGGTGGGTTGATACGCATGTTGCTAGTAGGGGAACTACTTGAAGCCTCACGGTGTGATAAGGTGGGCTAAAACGCGGGTAGCTATTTTGGAAAAAATAATTTTTAAAACTAAATGTAAGGCTCCCACGGTAATATAAGGAAAGATTGTGGTTGAAATTGTGAAATGTGAATACGAGGTGGTACCTTGATTGTGATTCTCGTTGCCCACTTCATATTGAAAAGCGTTATCGGTAGAATCATTCTAGCTGCTTTTATTCTTTCTTGTCTTACCCATTTTGTCCATATTTGATTATTTGAGGTTCTCATTTAATCCTACCTTATTTTTATCTTTTGCTTACAATTCTGTCATTAGATCAAACTATTAAACTACTTGTTATCATTCATTTCTTTTCTTTCCATTTCTTTTTGTTATTACATTTTTATTTGTTTATCATGTCCTAGTAGGTGTCTTGACCTGGCCTTGTCACAGCTCTACCAAGGTTAGGCTTGATACTTACTGGGTACCGTTGTGGTGTACTCATACTACGCTTCTGCACATCTTTATGTGCAGATCTAGGTACGTATGCTCGTGTTGGACGTTAGTATTTTATTGTAGCTGCTATCTGGAGACTTCAAGGCATATCTGCTCGGCGTCTGCAGCTCTCAGAGTCATCTTCCCTTATCTTTTCATTCTGTTGTATTTCTTATTCAGACACTGTTGTAGTAGACATTCTAGAATATTCTGTAGAGCTTATGACTCAGTTCCATTGGTTTTGGGAGAGTTGTGGTTGAGATTCTATTTTGGACGTTTATAAGAGTTTACCAATCTTGCTTTAGTATTTATGTTTAGTTATTTCTACATGTTAGGCTTACCTAGTCGTAGAGACTAGGTGCCATCATGACATCATAAGGGAGATTTATTTTGGGATCGATGTGTTGCTAGCTCGTAGCCTATATCAATTCCACCCTACATAATGGATCCGACAAATCTGAAGGAGCTGAAGGAGCAGTTGAAAGATTTGCCAGAAAAGGGTTTCATCCGACCGAGTGTGTCGCCTTGGGACGCAATGGTCCTCTTTGTAAGGAAGAAAGATGGGTCATTAAGGATGTGTATTGACTATCGACAGCTCAACAAGGTCACAGTCAAGAATAAGTACCTCCTTCCAAGGATAGATGACATGTTCGATCAGTTGCAAGTTGCTCAGTACTTCTCCAAGATAGACTTATGATCGGGGTATCACCAATTGAAGATGATGAAGCATGATATTCTGAAATCAGCTTGCAAGACCCGGTATGGGCACTTTAAATTTCTGGTGATGTCTTTTGGGCTAACGAATTCCCCAGCAGCTTTCATGGATCATATGAATCAAGTCTTCAAGACTTTCCTCGAATCTTTTTTGATAGTGTTCATTGATGACATTGTTGTGTATTCACGGAGTCGAGAGGACCACACGGACCATCTCAGGGCAGTTTTGCAGATGATATATCAACATAAGTTGTATGCAAAGTTCTCGAAATGTGAGTTTTGGCTCGATTCTGTCACTTTCATAGGGAATGTTTTCTCCGGCGAGGAAATCAAGGTCGATCAACAGAAGATGAAGAATTGGCCTAGACCTACAACTACAATATAGATTCACAGTTTCTTAGGCTTAGCTGGGTATTATAGAAGGTTCGTGGAGGGGTTTTCTTCTCTTGCATCTCCATTGACTAAATTGACATAGAAAGCAGCTAAATTGCAATGGTCAGACACTTGTGAAAAGAGCTTTCAAGAATTGAAGTCAAGGTTGACCACGGCACCAGTGTTGACCTTACCAGAGGGTACGGATGGGTTTGTTGTGTATTGTGATGCTTTAAGGGTTGGACTTGTCTGTTTACTGATGCAACATGGCAAAATGATTACCTGTGCTTTTAGGCAACTCAACAACCATGAGAAGAATTATCCAACACATGACTTAGATCTTGTGGCACTGGTGTTTGCATTGAGGATTTGGAATCATTATTTGTATGGGGTCCATGTAGACATATTCACAAACCATAAGATTCTTCAATACCTCTTCAAGAAGAAGTAGTTAAATCTAAGACAAAGGCGGTGTCTTGAGTTACTTAAAGACTACGACATCGACAGTATATATCATCCGGGAAAAGCTAATGTTGTGGTAGATGCTCTTAGCCAGAAATCCATGGGTATTTTGTCTCACTTGGAAGCACACCAAAGGTCGTTGTCCAAGGAAGTGCACCGGCTATTTTGGGAATTCGGCTTGCATCTCTAGCGAAGGTGGGATGGGTTGGAAAAAGAGGGATGAGAATTCACTCGTAGTGGATGTCAAGGAGAAGTACTATGATGGTCAACTATTGGTGCAGTTGAAGGAGGGAATTTATAAACACAAAACCATGGCTTATTCTCTTTCCACGAATGATGGTACCCTGAGGTACCAATTGCGATTGTGGGTTCCAAACGTGGCTGGTCTCTGAGAGAGAATCATGATCGAGGCTCATAGTTCCAAGTTTTTTTTGCACCTAGGCTCTACGAAAATGTACGATGATCTCAAGAAAGTCTACTGGTAGAATGACATGAAGAGGGACGTAGAGGACTTTGTTGCTAGATACCCCAATTGCCATGAAGTGAAGGCCGAGCACCAAATGCCGGTGGCTTGGCATAGAATATAGAGATTCCAATATGGAAATGGGAGATAAAAAATATGGACTTTGTGGTAGGTTTACCTCGCACGCCTTGAAATTTTGACTCCATTTGGGTAATTATGGATCGACTCACAAAATTATGACACTTCTTGCCTATTAAGGCTACCAACACAACAGAACATTACTCTCCGTTGTATAACAAGGATATAGTCAGATTGCATGGCACTCCAGTTTCCATCATATCAGATCAAGGAGAGCAGTTCATTGCTAACTTCTGACAGAAGTTTCAGTAAGGTTTGGTACTCAAGTGAATCTTAGTACAACTTTCCATCCACATACTTACGGGCAGGGAGAGCGGACTATTCAAATGTTTGAAGTTATGTTACCTGCTTGTATTCATGACTTTAATGGTAGTTGGAATGATCATTTTCCACATATCGAATTTGCCTATAACAACTACTATCATTCCAGTATTCAAATGGCACCATTCGAAGCTCTATATGGTAGGAGATGTAGATCTACCATTAGTTGATTTGAAGTTGGAGAAGTAGAACTGATAATGCCAGACCTCGTGCATCAGGCTAACCTTGTGCATCAGGCTATGGAGAAGTTCAAGATCATTAATCAGCAGTTAAGAACTGCTCAGAGTCGCCAGAAATCTTATTCAGATATGCGTGACAAGGATTTGGAATTCTAAGATGTTGATTGGGTATTCTTAAAAGTTTCCATGAAGGGTATAATGTGATTTGGGAAGAAATGGAAATTGTGTCCAAGCTATATTAGACCGTACAGAATCACACAGAGGGTTAGTCAAGTGGCTTATAGTACCTCCAGAGATGTCCTTCGTGCACCCGGTGTTTTATTTATTTATGTTGAAGAAGGTGAAATGAAACACTTCATATATGTTGGCTATCTAATTAGAGAGATTGTCCATTTGCATGGTGTGCTCATTTCTATCATATTGGATTAGGGCACTCAGTTTAAATCGCACTTTTAGAGAGCTGTTTAGTGTGAGTTGGGCATGCAAGTGGAGTTGAGTACTACATTTCCCCCTCAGATGGATGGGTAGAATGGGTAGACCATCTGGATATTAGAGGATATGTTGAGGGCCCGTGCTATTAATTTTGGAGGATAGTGGGATTAGTTTCTACACTTAGCGGAGTTTTCATACAACAATAGCTAGCGGTTTGGTGTCCAGATGGCTCCGTATGAGGAATTATATGGGAGGCAATATCGTTCTTCGGTTGGTTTGTTTGGGCCCGATGAGGCTAGGTTATTAGGCACATATTTGGTTCGTCGTGCTTTGGAGAAGGTGAAGTTGATTATGGAGCAGATTCGTATAGCGTAGTCCATGCAGAAGAGTTACGATGATAGTAATGTTTATGATGTGTCTTTCATGGAGGTGAGAAGGTTCTTCTTATTATTTTGCCTATGAAAGGCGTGGTGAGATTTGGGAAGAAGGGCAAGATGAGTCCTCGATACATTTGTCCGTTGGAGATTTTAGAGAGAATAGGTGAGGTGACTTACAAAACTTGCTTTGGCACCCAGCTTGCAGTTCATCTGGTGTTTCATGATTCCACGCTTTGGAAGTACCATGAAAATTAGCCGCACGTGTTGTATTTCATCTCGGCACAGTTTTATGAGTATTTTTATTATAAGAAGAGCTGATGGTCATTTTGCATAGGCAGGTTCGAAAGATGAGGTCAAAAGATATTGCATCAGTGAATGTTCAATGTAGAGGTCAACCAGTCGAGGAAGCAACTTGGGAGACCGAACATGATATGCAGATCAGATATCTCACCTTTTTGGCATTTCAGGCATGATACAAAACTTGATCGAGGATGAACGTTTGTTTAAGAGGGGGAGAATGTAACGACCAGTGAGGTTGTTTTATGTATTTGAGCCCCGCTTCTCTATTTGATATTTTCTGTATGTTTTTTCTTTTTGGGACTTGTGGGATTGGTTTGTTTGGTTTATGCTTCAATAATGAGACTAAGTCAATAGAGTTGCTAAACTTGACTAAGATTTGACTTTTGACTAAACGACCTCTGAATCGGGATTTGATGGTTCCCATAGTATCATATGGAGATTTTGGTCTTAGGCATTTGTTCAAAATTAGATTTGGTGGTTCCTAGAAGGTTTTGTCTCTATTTGCCGAAAGTTGGCAATTTGAATGTTGTGAGAGTTCATAGGTTGAACGGGAGTTGACTTTGGTGTAATCAGGGTCAGGTAGGTGTTTAGAGACTTTGGATAGATTCATATAATTTATTGGAACTTGTGTGCAAATATTGGTTGTGATCCACAATGTCTAAGTGTGATTCAAACGAGTTTAGCGAAGTTTGAAGCTTTGAAATTTAAGAGAAGGATTTTGATCTTTAACTCTTGATTTTGATGTTATTTGTGGTATCTCAAACACTTGTATAAGTTTGGATATGGTGTTATTACTTTTTTGTATGGTTGGACGAGGGCCCAGGGAGGCTCGGTTGTGTTTCGAAATGATTTTGGGCCATTTTGGAGTTGTTTGGAGGTTTCTGGTGTCCGGCGCTTCGCACCTGCGATGGTTGTGGCGCAGGTGTGAAGGGCACACCTACGCTGTGGTTTCCCCTTTTGTGATGTGTGGTTGGACTGACAGGAGTCACATTAGCACCTTGAAGTAATGTAGATGCAAAATTGCACCTACAGAAGGTGGATCGCATCAGTGAGGGTATGTTTAGGAATGGTTGGCCGCAGATGTGGAGGTTTTTGCAAAAAAAGCAAAGTCGTGTCTGCACAATGGGTAGCACACCCGCGGTTCCGCAAAGGCAGACGATGTGTCGCTGGAGCGATGTCAGGATTAGGCGTGTGAGCTCGCGGATGCAAGAGTTTTTCCGCAGAAGCAATGGTCGCACTTGCTGCTAATTATGCACAGCTGCGAGGATGCCTAACATGAGGGTTTTATAACGGGTTTCAATATATTTTTCCCTATTTTAAGTTGTGGAGCATGGGAAGAGGCAATTTGGGATGAGACTTTCACTACTACATTGTGGGTAAGTAATTTTCACTTGAATTTAAATATATATTTTGATTCCCTATGGATTTATACAAGTTAATCACTGAATTTTGAAGAAAAACTGGGGGTTTTTTGTCTGCAACTTAAGAGAATGAATTTTGGGAATTTGAAGGTCGATTAGGACTCGAATTTGGAATCTAATCATGTATTTGGACTAGTGGGGTTATGGGTAGTCGAGATCTACCCCTTGATTCGTGTTTTAACCATGTGGGCCCGCATTAAATTTTGTTGAATTTGGAGATTTAATTAAATATTGGAACTTTATTATTCGGATTCCTAGCTCTGTTAATTGTTATTCAATTGCTTTTTACTAGACTCAAGTCGTTTCGAGGTTGATTTGAGAGGAAATTCTATTTTAGAAGGTTGAAGTTATTACAAGGCGGAGGTAAGTCTCTCGTCTATCCTTGTAAGATGGAATTCTCTCTATAGGAGATCTATTTTCTATTCCTTGATTGATTAAATAGCCACCTATATACAAGGTGATGAGCGTATATGCGCAACTAGGTTTTGGTCATATCCGGTATTGTTGACTCGAGTTATGTTTTGTTTGGATTATGTGCAATTGTTGTTCATGTTTCAATTGATTCTATGACTATGTGATAATTGTAAATATGATTTAAGAGCATGCTTAAGCTTATGACTTTTTGATTTGGGCATGAAGGATTGTTTTTCATATTGAACTTTATTATTAATATGTAGTCATACACTTGTCTCAATTGCTCCTTGATTTTGTGGTTACGTGGCTTAATTGACTCTTGTTAAATAATATGATCAGAGTGTGCATGATCAAATAGTTTAATGAGCTACTGTGACAAATGGATCTACTGGATTAGTCATAGACATCTTTTGGCCATATGAGCTTTTATCAACATTGAGGAATGTTGATGATTTTCGCACTACGAACACTTTGAGTGTATATTGATTATTGGCAACTGATCATTAATATAAAACGATAAATGCTTGGATATGGATCCATCCCTCCAGAATCTGGTGATGTCACAACCCAAAATCCCGTCGGAGTCGTGATGGTGCCTATCACCGATTGCTATCCAAGACAGCAACCAATGTACGTAAATAAACTTAAATGGCAGTATTAATAGTCTCAAATGTAAAATCATATAAATAATTAAAGTCAAAATAACGATACAACGGACAAAAATCCAAAAATCTGGTGTCACTGAGCATATGAGTTGTATTGAATAAATAAATATAAGATCCGAGTCGAATATAATATTGTTTGAAGGACTAAACGTTAATTATCATGAAATAAGGAAAAAGACTTAAAGGCATGCGAACGGACAATAGTGCTACCTCGAAATCTCCAAATAGTCTGGATCCGGATGACTAGCAGCTACCATGATTAGCAACACCTGGATCTACACATGAAGTGCAGAGTATAGTATGAGTACAACTGATCCCATGTACTCAATAAGTAGCAAATCTAACCTTGGGCTGAAAGCATTGACGAGCTTGGTTAGGTCCAATATTCATTTCAACACCCAACATTAACAATAACAATATAACAATAGCAAAGGGAGAATAATATCAATAATATCAAGTACACTCTACCACATTAAGACTAAAATGAGCAGTAAGATAAAATAAAATTTGGGAAGAGACTTTCACTACTACATTGTGGGTAAGTAATTTTCACTTGGACTTAAATATATATTTTGATTCCCTATGTATTTATACAAGTTAAGCACTGAATTTTGAAGAAAAATTGGGGAGTTTTTGTCTGCAACTTAAGAGGATGAATTTTGGGAATTTGAAGGTCGATTAGGACTCGATTTTTGAATCTAATCATGTATTTGGACTAGTGGGGTTATGGGTAGTCGAGATCTACCCCTTGACTCGTGTTTAACCCATGTGGGCCCGCATTTAGTTTTGTTGAATTTGGAGATTTAATTAAATATTGGAACTTTATCATTTGGATTCCTAGCTCTGTTAAATGTTATTGAATTGCTTTTTACTAGACTCAAGTCATTTCGAGGTTGATTTGAGAGGAAAGTCTATTTTAGAAGGTTGAAGTTATTTCAAGGCAGAGGTAAGTCTCTCGTCTATCCTTGTAAGATGGAATTCTCTCTATAGTTGATCTATTTTCTATTCCTTGATCGATTAAAGAGCCACCTATATACGAGGCGAAGAGCGTATATGCGCAACTAGGTTTTGGCCATATCTGGTATTGTTCACTCGAATTATGTTTTGTTTGGAATATGTGCAGTTGTTGTTCATGTTTCAATTTATTCTACGACTACGTGATAATTGTAAATTTGATTTAGGAGCATGCTTAAGCCTATGACTTGTTGATTTGGGCATGAAGGATTGTTTTGCCATATTGAACTTTATTATTAATGTGTAGTCATACACTTGTCTCAATTTCTCCTTGATTTGGTGGTTACGTGGCTTAATCGACTCTTGTTAAATAATATGATCATACCGTGCATGATTAAATAGTTTAATGAGCTATTGTGACAAATAGATCTAGTGGATTAGTCATAGACATCTTTTGGCCATATGAGCTTTTATCAACATTGAGGAATGTTGATGATTTTCGCACTACGAACACTTTGAGTGTATATTGATTATTGGTAACTGATCATTAATGTAAAATGACAAATGCTTGGATATGGATCCATCCCTCCAGAGTGAGGTGATGTCACGATCCAAAATCTCACCGTAGTCGTGATGATGCCTATCACCGATTGCTATGCAAGACAACAACCAATTTACATAAATAAACTTAAATGGCGGTATTAATAGTCTTAAATGTAAAATCATAAAAATAATTAAAGTCAAAATAACGATACAACGGAAAAAATCCAAAAATCTGGTGTCACTGAGTATATGAGCTGTATTGAATGAATAAATACAAGATCTGAGTCAAATATAATATTGTTTGAAGGACTAAATGTTAATAATCATGAAGTAAGGAAAAAGACTTCAAGGCATGCAAACAGATAGTAGTGCTACCTCAAAATCTCCAAATAGTCTGGATCCGGATGACTAGCAGCTACCATGATTAGCAACACCTGGATCTACACGTGAAGTGCAGAGTATAGTATGAGTGCAACTGATCCCATGTACTCAATAAGTAGCAAGTCTAACCTTGGGCTGAAAGCAGTGACGAGCTTGGATAGGTCCAATATTCATTTTCAACAGACAACATTAACAATAACAATATAACAATAGCAAAGGGAAAATAATATCAATAATATCAAGTACACTCTACCACATTAAGACTAAAATGAGCAGTAAGATAAAATACAATTGAGTCATAATACACAAATATTGTAAGGAATAAGATAACAATATGATAATAAAAAGGAAGGTGACTTCAAGGGTCTGCGGTAAATCAAGCAACACTATCTTGAGTCTCCTGAGTCGGCTAGTGGGCACCCTCCAATGTTAATGCCTGAATCTGCAAAAAACTTTGCAGAAGTGTAGACTGAGTAGAACAATAACGAGTAACCATTAAGTATCAAGTATAAGAAATAAGTAGTTGTGAGATTTTGACAAAAGCATGATACTCACTTCCCAACCTGGACAGCCCGTAATAGCATGGAATTATAAAAAAAAAATCAAGAACAATAGGTATAGCAATAAGGTGCAGAAATCGGATATAGCATAAGCGTGCTACTCAAACAAGATAACCAGAACACAATTCAATTGCTAAGTCCACATATAAAGAAGATACACATCAAATAGCACCTATATGAATGCTTATACATATTTCTAGGATAATCATGTAGGCTCAAGACTCAATCATAGCCAATATGCAGCACATCTCATTTGCTCCACCATGATCTAGCATGTCACATTTTCTCAATGATGATAGGCTATATGTCACGCCCCAAAATCCGAGGAGCGCGACCGGCGCTCAACCAAGTGAACCCGACTGAGCAAGCCTGTTAGGTCTCATTCTACCCAAACTAATTCTTGAATAAATAGGAGATGGACTCCATTAATCAAATTCTATAAACATGTCATTAACGATTTCCATTTCATTCTCATTAGCAACTTCATTCACAATTTTAAAGGTATTACAAGTTTTATACATCATTTCCAAACATCAATATTTCTATTTTAATTCCAATACCCGACACTATCCATAACCTGTCTACAGAGCCTCTAAATACAACTGAAGAATAATATGGAAATGCCGGCAA
The DNA here is from genome assembly GCF_001879085.1 of Nicotiana attenuata. Classification (NCBI taxonomy): domain Eukaryota; kingdom Viridiplantae; phylum Streptophyta; class Magnoliopsida; order Solanales; family Solanaceae; genus Nicotiana; species Nicotiana attenuata. The sequence goes on from NC_031990.1 coordinate 30,374,644, forward strand.
CAAGGCTCCGGGTATACCTCAAATACAAAGTACATGATTAACAGATGAAACAGGACCCCGAAATGAAGTGGGGCTCACCAACTCAACTGAAAGGATGATGCGGCACTAGCTGCGACCAACACTGCCTGCTATAGAAACACCTACATTCATTAAAAGACGTAGCGCCTCCGGCAAAAGGGACGTTAGTGCCATCGAATAGCACTAGTATGTATGAACAAACTTTACTCTAAGTAGAATCAAACACTGTACAAGTAGAAGACAATCATGGAAACCAAACAATGATGCACAAAAATACAGAGAACACAAGTGAGAGTTTCATAGTTTCGTATTTCGTCTTTTCATCCTTTTGATTTATAGTCTTTTAGTGTCAAGTGCCACAATACTTAATGCCACCGTGTCTTTTTACACGGAGTCCGGTCTCGACCCGACCGGCTAAGCCATCCCAAGTGAGACATATCCATATTCACAATAATGTTCCGGAACCCAATATAAATGCCACCATGTGTACAGCATGGCATCCGATCTCGGCCCGATCGGCTAAGCCATCTCACTTGGGACATAACCTCTTTCAGTTATTCCTTAGTTCACATTTCTTTCCACTTTCCCATTACATGGCACCACACGCCTCTTTATTAGCTTATTTCCTGGCACTTGGATACATTGTTGCAATTCAAATATTCAAGTCATCCCCTTATTTATTCGTTCATATAATATTATCCTTCATGTTGATAAGTTCCAACATATGATGAATTGTGCACATAATAGGATGAGAACAAACAATCATGATTCACAACTTCAAGCAACATGGTGAAATGGTAAACAACTAAGACAACTAGGGAACATAATCTTTCACCTCGGCACATTAGAACAATCAATTCAAGTATGATCAAGCAAGGAACTCATGTCAAATGCACGGACACTAACGAGATGATTCTACAAGGATTAAAGTTAGCCATACATACCTCGTCTAAGCTTTCCTTAAGTTACTACAACGTTCCAGAAATTCTAGCAATCCCAATCTACTTTGACACATAACAAAATTGAACACAATTTAGGAAGGTATTCATAGTTTCAGCTCATTTGAGCATTTTATCAAGTACTAGTTGTGCATCTTGATTTCAAATCTCTTTTACAAGATTTCCTTCATTCCCCAACCCAATCTTTACTTATTTATGTTCAACAATCTTCCCACAAACCTAATTGGTAAATGCATGTATACATAATACTATTACACCCAAGAATCATACCTAAATAACCCATCTTATACCCCAAACTCGAAATTAAAGTCTAATGTATAGAACTTTACCTCTTAGATGAAGAACATGTGATTGGCTTCTTGATTCTTGAAGACTTGAGCAAGAAATGGGTGATTATGAAGCTAGGTCTCTCCTTTCTCTCTCTATATGCTCTCATCTCTCTCTAAAATCAGTAGAAAATGACCCCAAAATGAACCCCAGAGCCTATATATTAAAATGGGGTCGGGTTATAAAACTAGGAAAAATAACCCTCCGAAACCGGGTCTGCGATTGCAAAATGGACCGCAAAACAAGAATGTGGGACGCATAATGCACCGCAAAATAGGTGCCCAAAATAGGGCAACACTGGCCCAATTTGCGATAGAAATGCGATTGCAAAGACAAAAATGCGACAGAAATGCGCTCGCAGATTCGACACAGGATCGCATTTTTCCAGCCTTTGGTAATTTGATCATAACTTTGTGTAGGAATGTCCAAATGACAAACGGTTTGATGCTTTGGAAACTAGACTCAATGAACTTTCATTTGATAGGTTATTCATCACATAAAACCTTATACATATTTAGATATGCTCGTTCAAAGTGTAGACTAATGCAAGTACCTTCGGAATCTTAGCCTATTATGAAATTTTTCCCATTTGGCTTACACTTAGGCCCCTCCTTGGACCCCACCTTACTTAATATATGAGTCATACACTTGTTTCCCAAACCCAATTGATGCCCACCATGTTAATAGCACATAAAATATTATAATTAGCCTACGTGGCACCCCGAAATCCTAGATTACTCACCGAAATTTTCCGGGGCCTTACATTCTCCCCCCCCCCCCCAAGGATCATTCGTCCTCGAATGAGGAGTAGAGTCCGACTAAAACGCTTAATATAATAAATCTCTTTTCTCACCTACCTCAAGTCCCTATGTTTTGACTAACTCCTAAATTTTTCAGAAATTTCGGCAGAGTCTCCTTTGTAACTAGGCCGACCCACCTGCCAGAGAACCACCAAAACCATCCTAAAAACACATCCACAAATCGACAAAGCACCACAATGTATATATCAATAACATGAACCTCAGCACTACAAGCACTACATTATCATAACGACACTTGAACATGGACTGCACATTTTTAGATCATAACACCTAAAGCTATCTTTCAAGTCAAATCTTATTGATATACAATCAAGCGAAAATATTTTCCTTCCACGACACTTTCGGCCCTCATGGTGGCCTCCTTGAATCATAAGCTTTGACATAACACATTCACAGAAGCAATCCCAATCCCTAAACTTATCCAACAAGGATGACAGCTACACACCTCGCATAAGCTAACTATCCATCAACATTCACCTTCAATAATTCACACCAAGATGATACACAAATGATCTCCACCTACCTTCTTACACATAGACATGTAAATACACAAAATATATGGAGATCAACCATGGGAAAACTTCATACTCCTAGTGCGGCCTAACGTGGAATATACCTATGCAACCTTTATTATCAACTCACATAACATCTTCAGGGGAAAATATTGAGAAAACAGTTAATCTAAGAAGTGCTATCATGAATTGACCATAAAGTTACCTATCGAATATATGTGATCACACGGGGATGCTCCCTCTTTGACATGTTGAACTTCAATATCAAATAGATTTAATGCAATGAGGAGCAACGGAGTCCAAGATTGGGCTGGAATGATTTAGGAATCCATTTATGCGCTGAGCAGAGTATTTCATGAGGTTACATACTAAGAGGCATGAGGATTTCTATTAATGATGCTGACATGGTTTAGTCCGGGTGACTACATCAATTATTAGACAAATAAGGCATAGGGGTAACTCGTACATTGGCAATAGGAACCATTAAGGAGGAATATTCAAGTACGTGACCCTGTCGTCTCCTGGAGTATAGGGAAAGTCAATTTATCAAGAATGAGAATACTCTGGCACCTTGAATGCGATATGGGTTTCAAATACATGAAGTTGAATTACACTCTTAACATTAACCGACACAAGGAATCTATGCCACAAGCCCATGAGGACGAAAAGAAGTTGAACACCTATGAGACTATCAAATTGCAAACAGCCTAACCTTTCCTGATAATCAACACTATATGAGAAAACTAAAGATACAACAACTGGACTTCCAAATCAATATGCTCATGATATGTGCAAAAATCTGAAGGTATCTAATCTTAACCCTTCACGAGTGAAACCACATAGCATAGGACATCCTACCATAGGCGTGAAATCATGTATTGGTTAGAGGAGTTCCAATGGTTGACGTAATGCTCCGGGAAGAAAGACTATTAAAACTCATATCCTTCTTAAGGAGGTGGAATGTCAGGGGTAGCAAAATTTCCCGCACATGACAATGACGTTGTCAATAATCCTAGAAGCTGAGTGAGCAGAAGGCCACGTAACCCATCCAATCTGACCCATTTAAGACTTTTGTAAAGGGGACACACTTTGGTTTGAGATCAGGGCAATTTCAGCTTGAACTTTAAGGAAGATCATTACTTTTGAAACCCATGAGACAAGCCCTCGTAGTCCTAGAAAATCGTCAACAATGGCAAGAAAGTACTTAAAACCATTACGAGTTGGTATAAAAACAAGGCCTCAAAGTGCCCACATGGATAGGTTTGAAGGAATGAGACGTCTTAACGCATAAATCGGGGAAAAGTAACCTAGGTTATCTAGTCACATGGACAATTTGGAGCAGGTAGATGATTGTTTAGGAGAACATCTCATAAGGAGTTCAAGCAATATCTTTTTATCCTAAGAAAAGAAACATGTCCCCATCCTTAATGCTATAAGACTTCCTCTTTGATACCATGAAACATAAATGAATTTTACGATGAGAGTTATCAGATGAAATAGATAGTAGGGTAGAAAAACTAATGAGCACCATTTGGAACCAACGAGCTTAAACCAAGTTGAAGACATTAGAAGTCTGTAGGAAAGGAGAAATTTGCCCACTCTCACGGTGTTTATGGAGTACATAAAAGTGAGGTTAATTAAATCAGATCATATAGTTGGAGAACTAGTCAAGACATTGAGATAATATCGCATTGAAGATTACGGGTGAACAACACATGATGCAAGACAATTTAAAAGAAAGTGAGAGAGTCTTATGGAAGTAACCTTTACATTGTAACCACTAGAAATGGTGGTAATATAAAGCGATTACGAGAAGCTACATTGTTTTTTGAAAGAAGATCTCTGTATGAAGTCACGTGATGTATAGCTCTAGAATTCAAAAATCCAATTGTGTTTAGCAACTCAACTTCATATTGAATCATTACAACACACTTCTACACAACCAGCTATTACAAGCCAAATTGGGAGACGCTATAAGACTTGATTGAGAGAAAACTTTTGGCATACGAATGTGTTACTAGGTGCATTCATCCTTGGTCAACCGAAAATCAAAGGCAAAAGTTAGACTGATAAGCAGATCGTTGAAGTAGCACATGTGTAGATAATCCATTGTCGAAAGGAGATCATTCAATCTCAGCAATTGCAACATGCTATCAACCCTTGATGAACTTGAAGTGAGGTGGGAACCCAACGGTATAGTATAAAATGATCATGGAAAGTTTGCAGATGTTCATAATGAGTTCTCCATAGATTTTGACTTGAGAACTACCTAGATGCTAATGACAGACAGAAAAAACATGAGAAACAGGCGTTGTTCTATAATAACCCCCAAAGGTGTGCTTGGTCTTGACGGAGAGCCTAGTAAGGGTCCTTTCGAAAAGTAAGCGTTACAATGACTCATAGAAGGATACGTTCTCTCATGGTTATCGACAAGTGTGAGGAAATTTGCACAATGAATTCAATAACTAAAGAACACAATTTACACCTGTTATGGAGGTGTAAAGAGAAAATAAACATTTGTTATAAGTTGGACATGCTTCTGCTATTTTATCTCCCAACTGCAATATACGACCATGCCACGAGTAAGCACAATACTAGGACAAAGTGAGCTACTTACTGCGGGATATCCCAAGTGGACACGAAAGTTATGGCAACACAAGATCTTCCTATGACGTGGATGTGAGGATCCCAATATTCAGAGAGACTTTATACACACGGTGACCATTTTGATTGACATGCACTCATGTGAGGTATTAAGGTATGCTCTTGTGTTACTAGACAGTGAGAAGCTTTCATGATGATATTCGCAAGAGAGTAGATTGACCGTTCAAACCGTATAAGCCATATACACAACTGAGTAAAAGAGTGAATCGAGAAGGATCGCAACGCTGGGATGCTATGCATGGAACTTGACACCACATAGGTAAACGTTACGATGGTGCATGTATAGGCACAAGCGAGTAGATGTTGTCTATTTAAATAAAAAGATTCTGTAAGAAATTCATCAGGTATAGTCCCTTGTTGAGAATTTAGGAAAAGCAAGTGGGTAGTATTAATCCCAGAGTCATAACTCCTTTTAAGGACACGATTATAGAACTTAATTCCACAAGAATGTAAATAAGAGGATTTGTAATAGAGTGGATTCCCGAATAATGCGTCTCATCCAAAGAGTCGATACACGCAGTGTTTTGTTATTCAACATCTTGTTAAGACCATGTTTATGAGAACTCTTCAATATGGATGTACATATACAATAAGTAGAAATTTTGATTTGACTCACTTAATGACATTAGGTTGGTAGGGCAATAGCTTAATCAATACTCCTCGACTCCACATCCCTAACATACGTAGGTGACATACTGATATACTACATGATCTGATGGTGCAGAGACATCAATAGTGACAAGGACAATCCCCTCTTAGCGATAGGTTTTACCAATCCCTCCACAACTCAATACATTTCCTAACAAGTCCTTGGGCAATCCACTCGGACTCAATGGTGGGATCAATCCCTCCTTACATGCTTCAAATACACGGATTATGGTATCAAGGTTACCAATCTTTAGAATAAGACTTAGAGAGGAAATTAGCTCCCTAACTTGAGCTCTATCGCACGATAGGAGTATCAAAGAAGGGTGAAATTCCTAAATGTCTGAATAGCCTCCAACTTATAGATGTGGTCTACTACACACCGATAAGAAGGACTCTACTAGACACGGCTCCGAGACATCCTAGGACACTTTAAAACCTTAGGCTCTGATACAAAGTTTGTCACGCCCCAAAATCCGAGGAGCGTGACCGGCGCTCAACCGAGTAAACCCGACTGAGCAAGCCTGTTAGGTCTCATTCTACCTAAACTAATTCATGAATAAATAGGAGATGGACTACATTAATCAAATTCTATAAACATGTCATTAACGATTTCCGTTTTGATTTTCATTAGCAACTTAATTCACAATTTTAAAGGTATTACAAGTTTTATACATCATTTCCAAACATCAATATTTCTATTTTAATTCCAATACCCGACACTACCCACAACCTGTCTACGGAGCCTCTAAATACAACTGAAGAATAATATGGAAATGCCGGCAACAAGGCTCTGGCTATACCTCAAATACAAAGTACATGATTAACAGATGAAACAGGACCCCGAAATGAAGTGGGGCTCAACAAGTCAACAAAAAGGATGATGCGGCACTAGCTGCGACCAACACTGCCTGCTATAGAAACACCTACATCCATTAAAAGACGTAGCGCCCCCGGCAAAAGGTACGTTAGTGCCATCGAATAGCACTAGTATTTTTAAAAAAACTTTACTCTAAGTAGAATCAAACACTGCACAAGTAAAAGAAAGTCATGGAAACCAAACAATGATGCACAAAAATACAGAGAACACAAGTGAGAGTTTCATACTTTCTTATTTCGTCTTTTCATCCTTTTGATTATAGTCTTTTAGTGTCAAGTGCCACAATTCTTAATGCCACCGTATCTTTTTACACGGAGTCCGGTCTCGGCCCGACCGGCTAAGCCATCCCAAGTGAGACATAATCCATATTCACAATAATGTTCCGGAACCCAATATAAATGCCACCATGTGTACAGCATGGCGTCCGATCTCGGCCCGATCGGCTAAGCCATCTCACTTGGGACATAACCTCTTTCAGTTATTCCTTAGTTCACATTTCTTTCCAATTCCCATTATATGGCACCACACACCTCTTTATTAGCTTATTTCCTGGCACTTGGATGCATTGTTGCAATTCAAATATTCAAGTCTTCCCCTTATTTATTTGTTCATATAATATTATCCTTCATGTTGATAAGTTCCAACATATGATGAATTGTGCACATAATAGGATGAGAACAAACAATCATGATTCACAACTTCAAGCAACATGGTGAAATGGTAAACAACTAAGACATCTAGGGAACATAATCTTTCACCTCAGCACATTAGAACAATCAATTCAAGTATGATCAAGCAAGGAACTCATGTCAAATGCACGGACACTAACGAGATGATTCTACAAAGATTAAAGTTAGCCATACATACCTCGTTTAAGCTTTCCTTAAGTTACTACAACGTTCCGAAAATTCTAGCAATCCCAATCTACTTTGAGACATAACAAAATTGAACACAATTTAGGAAGGTATTCATAGTTTCAGCTCATTTGAGCATTTTATCAAATACTAGTTGTGCATCTTGATTTCAAATCTCTTTTACAAGATTTCCTTCATTCCCCAACCCAATCTTTACTTATTTATGTTCAACAATCTTCCCACAAACCTAATTGGTAAATGCATGTATACATAATACTATTACACCCAAGAATCATACCTCAATAACCCATCTTACACCCCAAACTCGAAATTAAAGTCTAATGTATAGAACTTTACCTCTTAGATGAAGAACATGTGATTGGCTTCTTGATTCTTGAAGACTTGAGCAAGAAATGGGTGATTATGAAGCTAGGTCCCTCCTTTCTCTCTCTATATACTCTTATCTCTCTCTAAAATCAGTAGAAAATGACCCCAAAATGAACCCCAAAGCCTATATATTAAAATGGGGTCGGGTTATAAAAATAGGAAAAATAACCCTCCGAAACCGGGTCTGCGATCGCAAAATGGACCGCAAAAAAAGAATGTGGGCCGCATAATGCACCGCAAAATAGGTGCCCAAAATTGGGCAACACTGGCCCAATTTGCGACAGAAATGCGATCGCAAAGTCAAAAATGCGACAGAAATGCGATCGCAGATTCGACACAGGATCGCATTTTTCCAGCTTTTGGTAATTTGATCATAACTTTGTGTAGGAATGTCCAAATGACGAACGGTTTAAAGCGTTGGAAACTAGACTCAATGAACTTTCATTTGATAGCTTATTCATCACATAAAACCTTATACATATTTAGATATGCTCGTTCAAAGTGTGGACTAATGCAAGTACCTTTGGAATCTTAGCCTATTATGAAATTTTTCCCATTTGGCTTACACTTAGGCCCCTCCTTGGACCCCACCTTACTTAATATATGACTCATACACTTGTTTACCAAACCCAATTGATGCCCACCATGTTAATAGCACATAAAATATTATAATTAGCCTACGTGGCACCACGAAATCCTAGATTACTCACCGAAATTTTCCGGGGCCTTGCACTATAATTACGTATTTTAGTTGATTATTACATTCCAATTCGTGCACTTCAGTTGAGTTTGCGCTTTAATCGCTAGTGTTTTGCAGTAATTGTGTATTTTATGCCTTGTAGGAGTGATTCCGAGCTATGTAAATGTTATGGAAAAAATTTAAGTGATTTGGAGCTTTGATGTCTGAGTAAAAGACCAAGGAATTAAGGCGGGATCGTGTTCGGGGATCAACGGATGATAGTTAAGAACGAACGAAGAATCGAGTAGGCATATTACGCACTGTCTAGTAAAATATACATAACTTTTCGCTCAGAACTCCATTTGAGCTCCACAATATAAGTTTGGAAAGCTACTTCAAACGGCTACAACGTTTATGTTTTACACTTTTCTAAATTGCAAACAAAACAGGGTGAAAATATGAGGCATAAACTAGCCAAAATCCGCGGCCAAATCTGCGGTTGAATCCGCGGCCGTGGACATCCTGACCTGGAAAAGTGTTCTTTTTCGCGTAGGAGAAGGTATAATTGTTTGGGCCCGACCCTACTTGGTATATATACATGGAAAAACAGTATTTTGAGCACCTTTGACATACTTTTGACATAATTTAGACCTAAGGAGGCTAAGGAGACAAGGGATTCGACCTAAGGTGGCAAGAACACACTAGGAGCAAGGCGGAGAATTCTTCTACAAGTTTCTCACTTCCTTCTTCCTATTTCTATTATTGGTTATGAATTCTAGTATTGTATTTTTGCACACTATTATGAATAGCTAATTTGTTATGTAGAGTTTTGATAGAACCTTTTGTAGGATGAATTCTTGTTATATTTTTATATAATTAAGCTGTTGGATTTCTCTACTCGTTCAACTATGTGTTTGTTGTAGTTGATTGAATGGCCATCAATTGTAACGACCCGGCCGGTCATTTTAAGAATTAACGCCCCGATCCCCTATTAACTGCGTTCCCCGTGTTTGTTTCTGCTATTGTGAATTGCTGGGAGGATTTGTTTGGAGTTTCGGAGAGTTTGGGATACTTAGTCCCTAAATGAGAGCTTAAGATTTAGAATTTGGACCGTAGTCGGAGCAGTGTGAAGACGGCCTCAGAATGGAATTCTGTTGGTTCTGTTAGCTCCGTCGGGTGATTTCGGTCTTAGGGGCGTGTTCGGATTGTGTTTTGGAAGTCCGTAGCTTAATTAGGCTTGAAATGCCGAAAGTCGAATTTTTTTTTAAGTTTCCGTTTTGATAGTGAGATTTTGATATCGGGTTCATCGGAATGGATTCTGAAAATTGGAGTAGGTCCGTAGTGTCATTTGTGACGTGTGTGCATAATTTCAGGTCATTCGGAGTTGAATTGATAGGTTTCGTCATCGTTTGTGGAATTTGAAAGTTCCTAAGTTCTTAAGCTTGAATCCGAAGTTGATTGGGTGTTTTGGTGTTGTTTTGAGTGATTTGAAGGCTCGACTAAGTTTTAATGATGTTATGGGAGGTGTTGGTATGTTTGGGTTGATGTCTCGAGCGCCTCGGGTGTATTTCGGGTGAGTTTTGAGCGAGTCCGGGCATTACCAGAACTCAGGCATTTGGTACTGGTGCTTAAATTTACAGTTGGGGTGGAAGTTTTACCGCTGGGGGCGGTGGTTTCACCGCTGGGGCGGAAAATGGTCCGCGGCCGCGGTCATGAAGAATCTGCAGGTTCGCTGGTCCGACTTCGGAATCCTATATCTTTTGGTCTACAAGGAAATTTGAGATTATTCAAAACCAAAACTTGTAGCCCTTCGTGTCTAGTTTCCAGAAAGGTAAAGAAATCATGATTTGGACATCTGTAGAGAACGTTATGGCCAAAATACTAACGCCTGTCACTACAGTTAACATTTTCCGCTGCAGCGGTGGATTTACCGCGGTCAGCGGTGCTCCACCGCGGTCAGCAGTGATTTTCCGCGGTCAGCGGTGAGGGAATCCGGAAGGCGCATTATAAATACGAGATTTGGGGTTTTATTTTATATTTTGACCTATAGAGCTCGGGCTTTGGCGATTTTTCGAGGGATTTTCAAGAAAACCATCGGGGCAAGTGATTCTAACTCAATTTTGGCTAAAATACATGATTCTAACATTGGATTCATCATTTGAGTAGAGATTTGGGATAAAAATTTGGGAAAATTGTGGAACTTCATAAAATGAATTTTTGGGATTTGAAAGCCGATTCGGAGTCAGAATTAAGTGAAACTAGTATGGGCAGTCTCGTAATTGAATGGGTTGTCAGATTTTGAGACTTTGGTGGGATTTCGAGACGTGGGCCCGGGGGACTTTTTGGGCCATTTGGAGTCGGATACTCGTGGCAAGAACGTGGTATTGAGTTGATTGAGCTGGTTCGAGGTAAGTGGCTTGTCTAACCTTGTGTTGGGGAACTCCCCTTAGGATTTGGTACTCTGATATTTGAAATGCCTTGTACGTGAGGTGACGAGCGCGTACTTGTGTTGATTAGTGAAAATCCTATTTTTCATTTAAGTATCTATAATTTCGTAATTTTCTTCACTGATTACACTACTTGAACTTTGAACTTACTGTTAGCTTAGGAAAGCATGCCTAAATGACTAAATTGCCTACTTGCTCAAACTGCCTTATCTGGACTCTGTGCGGCATACTAGGTTAGAATTACCTGTCTATTTTGATATTAAATTGAATTGAGTTGATTATCCTTGTGTTGCTGATGCGTGTTTACATTGGGACTATGGGCGGTTCTCGGTAGATCCCCCTTGTCTGTTTATTTGGTACTATGGATGGGGTATTCCGATAGATCCCCCTTGTCTGTTTGTTTAGGACTATGAATGTGGTATTCCGGTAGATCCCCCTGAACAGTTATATGGAACTACGAGACTGCACCCAGTAGATTCCCCCAGTACTGGGTATTTATATTTGGGGACTACGGATCGGGATACCGATAGATCCCCCGCGCACTATGAGTTGGACTACGGGACGACACCCGAGAGATTCACTGGACATTTACATTTGGGGACTACAGGACGGTATCCTGGTAGATCCCCGGTTGCTGGATATTTACATTTGGGGGCTACAGGACGATATCCTGGTAGATCCCCGGTTGGTATCTCTATGTTGAGTTGTATACCTTCTGTGATTATTTGCCTTGGTTGTGGTTGTTGTTTCTCACATTATCTGTATTTCTTTGCTACTGCTCATCTCCTTATATATTATTGTATATGACCGGCAGGGCCCTGACCTTCCTCGTCACTACTCGACCGAGGTTAGGCTTGGCACTTACTGGGTACCGGTGTGGTGTACTCATGCCCTTTCCTGCACATGTTTTTTTGCGTTTGCAGATCCAGGTACTTCCACTCAGTCTTATCACCCTTGAGGCGAGGCGCTTTCTATAGAGACTTCGAGGTATATCTGCCGTGTCCGCAGACCGAGGAGTCCCTTTCCATTCTCTGTAGTAGTATAGCCCTTCTGTATCTCGTTGTTGTTAGACATTTCTGGAGTTAGAGCATTTTATGTACTCTTATCTTGTGTTTCATGGGGTTTCAGATTTTGGGAGTGTTAGGTTGAAATATTTGGATTTTTATATGCCGGTTGGCATCTTAAATACTGTTATACTTTATTATCTTGATTTTTATTAGTTTCTTTTCCTCAATTACTTCTTTTCCACATTTGTTAGGCTTACCTAGTCGTAGAGACTAGGTGCCGTCACAACTGTTCACGGAGGGCGAACCTGGGTCCTGACATCAATTGACTGTGCCTATTTAGTGTGTACTGCTCGAGAGAGAGTACATATTTAGGTAGTTGTTGAATAACATCACTCCTAACGTATGTGAGAGATCAATACGAAGGGTTTAAAGGCGGTATTAGAGATAACGAAACCTTGGTGCGATCATAGTGAGCGGTGTATTAGTGCTAGCTAGTGTAGTTCGAGAGAATACATCTAGTAAATTATGGCAGTTGCTTGAGAGAGAGCGACACTCAGAGTACTCACGATTGGTAGAGAATACTTAGGCAAAATTATAGAAGACGTAGCGGGAAGGATTCCGACAATTGGGGATATCATAAATTTAGACCTCCTAATCTTTTCTCCAACCCTTAGTATCCCTAGTTTTTAATTTACTTCTTTAATTTGTGAGTTAATTAGTTAGACATAAAAATCTTAATATTATAACTTAGGAATTGTTCGAGCTTGTCTTCCGAGTGATATTGAACAGTTATAGTGAAACCTTAGTTCTCTGTGGGATTCGACTCCGGACTTTTAGACCGGATTATATTTGTAGCGACTGCTTATCCTTTTTAGGACTAGAGTTGGGCGTGATCAAATTTTGGCATACTATGCATATCACCTACGCTCATAGGCTCAATGTGACATGGGTTATCACCTCACTCCAGAGGGATGGATCCATATCCAGGCACCGAACAAAATAGATCCATATCCAAGCGCCGCATGAAATTTCATCGTGCCATAATATATCAATATCACAATAGCTGTATAGTATAAGCAATCGTGCCATAACCATATTAATATCAATCTGCTCATAATGTCCTAGTATGCCATAATCATATTAATCTTAATTGACATCTCCATTCTAAGGATGTGTGCATATGTTCAAGAAATAACTAATACAATGCACAAGTACACAATAAATAAAGATGTGAATTTTTCTCATGGAGTAAAGTATGACTACGCTGAATCAAGTATATCAAAAATCTCAAGAATAGCTCATCATGCCCAAATAAGATGTCATAAACATAAACATGATTTCTACCATGATAATTGAGCTCACATAGTACTACAATCAAATAAAGTATATTTCATGAAAGAAAAACAGCCAAAAAGGGCATAGAGAAGCCTAAAACTACCCCCAAAACATGGTATATCCTTAATGTACGTATATACGCTCGTCACTTCACATATACGTCAACCCAAAATCACGTATCATGTAGCACATAAGTCCAATTTGTTGAAAATTCCTTCTTAACAAGGTTAGACAAGAGAATTACTTCCCCTCAAAATTGCTTTAATCCTCAAACACCGCCTTTCCTTTGAATTTCTCCTTCAAATGACCCAAATCTAACCAAATAATACTCAACAGTGTCAAATAAAGTCATAGAAACTAATTCCAAACAGTAAAGCTTTAATCTTTATTCAAATATCAAAAGTCAACAAAAAGGTAACTCATGCTCACATGGTCAAAATCCAAGTTCAAGGTCAAATCTCATTGGCCTGTAAGCCCACGAGTCCAAATATGCGATTAGTTTTTAAATCTGAGACCAAATCAATGTTCAAAACTCCAAAATATACTCTTAAATTGTAGATAAAAATCTCAAATTTTACTCTTTAATTCCACAATTTAGGTATAAAAATCCATACAGAATCAAGATATATGATTAATACCAAGTAAGAATTACTTACCCTTAAGCTTGGGGTGAATATCTCCTAACAATCGCCTCCTCCCAAAGTCTAGATCTTAAAATCGTGAAATGAGCTAATCCCATAATATGGACATTAAATACCCCTGCCAAAAATTTACTCTACACGATCGCGACTATCACTCTCGCGATCGCTAAGCACAAAGTTGGTGTTGACATTCCTTCTATGCGATCGTGACTCCTCTCATGCGATCGCGATACACCAATTCCCTACCTTACATGATTGCCACCCCTCTCCAAGCAATCCCAAAGCAGAGAATCACCTCCCACAGCCAAACCTTCTATGCGATTGCGACTGCCATGCGTGGTCGAGTTGCACTTCCAGCCACTCCAACACGATTGTGACCCCTTCCATGCGATCTCAAAGACAAGCCCCTAGCCCCTCCCTCCCCCCCCCCCCCCGCTTTCCCCACCCAGTTTCTCTAAGGGATTGTGGGACATAGCTCCCGATCGCGATGCACAGTTGTGCATCATAAAACCAACAATAAACTTAATTTGAAATGCTCCGAAACCACCCCGAAACTCACCTTAGTCCTCATGAACCCTATACAATCATCCTAACAAGTTTGTATACCCTATAAGAACTTGTCCAATGACTCAAAATATCACAAACAACATCAATACCAATAATCCAAACCAAATATCTCAAACATTCTTAAGTTCGAACTTCTAGCTTTCGACTAGAGGTGCCGAATTAACCCCGAGCCACCCGAGACCCGAACAAAAATATACGTTCAAGTCCAAAATCATTATATGAACCTTTTGGAACTTTTTAAACATCAATTTAGGGTCATTTATCCATAGTATTTGTATATTCACTAGTATTAGAATAAATCACATATCTTTAATACCACAAATCATCTTTAATTGTTACTCACGATTTTCGAGGTAAACAGTTTGGTGCCCACCGTGGGGCTAAAGATAATAGTGATTATTTTAGTGCTAGTTTTCTAATAACACACGATATTCTTCACATTTTTTCTTGTCAAAGATTCTTCGATTTCAGGCTAAGATATGTCTAGCTCAGCAAACTCACCCGTGCATGGAAACGACGATCTCGGATCTCATGGAGAAAACAATGCCATAGCTGCAAGGACTGGTGTGCCACCGCTAAACCCTGGGGTAGCACCAGCGCCAAACCCCGTCGATGTTGGTTCACACATTTCCGTGAACGTCGATTTGGACACTGATGTCGAAGGAAGTGTAAGCGGAGGGGATCAACCTGATGCTCAAAGGACACAGGCTCAAGGAGAAAGAGAAGTTAGTCTACAAGTGATTTTTGAGATGTTGCAAGCGCAACAAGTTGCTATCGCTCAGTTGCAAAGTAAGCAAAAGACATCGAGCGTGGCTGGGCCAGAAACCGCTCATCGTGTTGAGCCAACCCCGGAAAGATCAAGCAACGACGGCTCAGAAACTGACCCCACTGTCATGAAAATGCTCAAGGAACTCACGAAGAGCAGCGAGTCAGGAGAAAAAAGAATTGAGGACAACGACAAAAAGGTGGAAACATACAACTCGAGGGTCGACCAAATACCGGGAGCACCTCCGATTTTGAAAGGACTGGACTCAAAGAAGTTCGTGCAAAAACCATTCCCCCAAAGTGCGGCTTCGAAGCCCATCCCGAAGAAGTTTCGGATGCCAGACATCCCAAAATACAACGGGGCCACTGATCCCAACGAGCACATCACCACGAACACTTGTGGCATCAAAGGAAATGATTTGGAAGACGATGAGATTGAGTCCGTTTTGCTTAAAAAGTTTGGGGAAACTCTGTCTAAGGGTGCCATGATTTGGTACCATAACTTACCCCCGAACTCTATTGATTCGTTTGCCATGTTGGCAGACTCATTTGTAAAGGCACATGTTGGTGCCATAAAAGTCGCAACGAGGAAGTCCGATGTATTCAAAATAAAGAAAAGGGAGAACAAAATGCAGAGGGAATTTATTTCTCCCTTCTAGTCAGAGCAGATGGAGTTACCGCCGGTCTCTGATGACTGGGGCGTACAATCTTTCACTCAGGGAATAAATGAATGAAGTTCGATGGCTTCAAAGCATCTAAAGTAGAACTTTATCGAGTATCCCGCCGTGACTTAGGCGGATGTGCATTACAGGTACCAATAAAAAATTAGGGTAGAGGATGATCAGTTGGGAGCCCCCTCAGGCTCAGTTTATCCAAGCAGGCTACTAGCAAAGGAGTCAGGAAATACAGACAGGAGGTCAACGCCGAATAAGGAAATATATCATCCTTACGTCGAGGATCGATGGAACATCTCAAGGCGTAATATACCTCAGAACGATCGAAGAGAAAATCGAGGTCAAAGTTCTCGGAGAATCGTGAGCGAAAACGGGTTTGAAAGGCACTTGGGACCGGCAGAAGCACCCCGACTATCGGAGTACAACTTCAACGTCGATGCCTCGGGTATCGTCTCAGCCATTGGCAAAATTAGAGATACTAGATGGCCCAAGCCTATTCAGACGGATCCTTCTCAGAAGAACCCCAACTTGATGTGCAAGTATCATTGTACTCATGGGCATAAGACCGAGGATTGCAGGAAGCTTAGAGAAGAGGTAACCCGGTTGTTCAACGAGGGGCATCTTCGAGAATTTCTCAGTGACCGGGCCAAGAACCATTTCAGAGAAAGAGATGCAAACGGGAATAAGGAAGATGAAGACCCTCAACACGTCATTCACATGATCATCGGTGGAGTCGATGTCCCACAAGGACCCATATTCAAATGTACTAGAGTATCCATCACCAGGGAGAAGCGGACTCGGGATTACATGCCCAAGGACACCCACATATTCAGCGAGGAAGACATCGAGGCCTTATCTCAGCCTCACAATGATGCACTAGTAATTTCTATCCTTTTAAATAAAGTTCAAGTTAAACATTTTCTTGTAGATCCAGGTAGTTCGGCAACCATAATCAGGTCGAGGGTCGGGGAGCAGCTCGGGCTGCTTGATCAAATCGTACCGGCACCTCGAGTCATGAATGGCTTCAACATAGCAAGTGAAACAATGAAGGGGGTTATCATCCTCCCAGTTAACGTGGCCGAAACCGTACAAGACACCAAATTTCATGTCATCGAAGGTGACATGAGGTATAATGCTTTGCTTGGAAGGCTGTGGATCCATAGCATGAGGGCGGTACCATCGACCCTTCATCAAATGATAAAGTTCCCAACAAAGGATGGAGTGAAAACAGTATATGGAGAGCAGCATGCAGCTAAGGAGTTGTTTGCAGTACATGACTTGGCACCGGTATCGACACCATCCACATCGGAAAAGTCAAAGGACAAACAGGTGGCCAATAGCAATCACAACCCATACCCTCGGTTGAGCCTGAGGAACAGGTGATCGATGAACAGGTGATCGAGGACGAAGAAGGAGATTTCCTCATCCCCCGAACCTTCGTTGCCCCCGAGGAATCGGATCCGATGAAGTCCACGGTCGAACTCGAGCAGGTCGTATTGATCGAGCATCTTCCAGAATGAAAGGTATACCTGGGGGTGTGGTTGACCCCCGAACGCAGGAAAAAACTCATTCAATTTCTTATCAATAACATTGATTGCTTCGCCTGGTCCCACTTAGATATGACAGGGATCCCACCGTAGATAACTACCCATCGACTAAGTGTCGATCCCAGATTTAAACCGATGAAGCAAAAGAGGAGACCTCAGTCCGAGGAAAAGCATGCATTCATCAAAGAAGAGCTAACCAAACTTCTCAAGATAGGATCCATTAGGGAAGTAAATATCCCGAATGGCTAGCCAACATAGTGGTAGTCCCTAAAAAGGGGAATAAACTTAGAATGTGTGTAGACTACAAATATTTGAACAAAGCATGCCCAAAAGATTCTTTCCATCGCCCAACATCAATCGTTTGATCGATGCTACGGCCGTCCACAAGATCCTACTTTTCTCGATGCTTACTCCGGATACAACCAAATTCAAATGAACTCGGGGGACCAGGAAAAGACTTTGTTCATCACGAAGTATGGTACGTATTGTTATAATGTAATGCCCTTCGGGCTAAAAATGCAGGAGCCACATATCAACGCCTAGTTAATAGAGATGTTCGAACATCAAATAGGCAAATCCCATGGAAGTTTATTGATGTCATGCTAGTTAAGTCCCTGCGTGCAGTGGACCATCTGACCCATTTGCAGGTGACGTTCCATATCCTAGGAAAGTACAACATGAAGCTCAACCCCGAGAAATGCGCTTTTGGAGTCGGCGGGCAAGTTTTTGGGCCTCATGGTGTTGAACAGGGGTATCGAGATCAACCCCTATAAAATCAAAGCCATCGAGGAAATCACTGTAGTGAACAATGTGAAAGTCGTACAACGGCTGACCGGATGGATAGCTGCCCTAAGACAATTTATCTCGAGGTCATCAGATCGGAGCCATCATTTCTTTTCCCTACTCAAGAAGAAGAACAACTTCGCATGGACTCCAGAGTGCCAACAAGCCTTGGAAGAATTACAACGGTATCTCTCGAGCCCACCCCTGCTCCATATTTCGAAGGAGGATGAAACACTCTGCTTGTATTTAGCCGTGTTCGAGGTGGCGGTAAGTGGCGTGTTGGTTCGAGAAGAGCAAGGTACATAATTTCCTGTCTATTATGTGAGTCGAACCCTAGGAGATGTTGAAACCAGGTACCCACATTTGGAAAAGTTAGCTCTTGCATTGATAAGCGCATCTAGGAAATTAAAAACCTTATTTTCAATGTCATCCTATATGTGTTTTGACTACGTACCCGCTTCGAAGTGTCTTGCATAAGCCTGAATTAACGGGCAGATTGGCCAAATGGGCCATCGAGCTTGGAGGGTATGATATCGAATATCAGCCTCGAACGGCTATCAAGTCTCCAATTTTGGCAGACTTCGTGGCCGATTTTGCGCCTACCCTCGTACCCAAAGTATAAAAAAGAACTCTTGCTAAAAACGGGTAAGTCATCAGGGGTATGGACCCTCTTCACAAACGGTGCCTTTAATGTGAAAGGATCCGAGCTCGGCATAGTTTTAAAACCGCCTATGGGCAGTGTCATTAGACAATCTATCAAAACTTCTAAATTGACTAACAATGAGGCCGAGTATGATGCCATGATTGCAGGTCTCGAACTAGCCAAGGGCCTTGGAGCAGAGGTCATCGAGGCAAAGTGTGACTCCCTTTTGGTGGTAAATCAAGTAAACGGGAGCTTCGAGGTTTGAGACGATCGAATGCAGAGGTACTTAGACAAACTTCAAGTGACATTGCACCGCTTCAAGGAATGGACACTGGACTATGTACCTCGAGAATAGAATAGCGAGGCCGTTGCACTTGCAAACTTGGGGTCGTCGATTGAAGAAGATGATATCGTCCCGGGGACTGTCGTCCAACTATCGAGGTCGGTGGTCGAAGAAGGCCATGCAGAAATTAATTCAACAAGTTTAACGTGGGATTGGAGGAATAAGTACATCAACTACTTGAATAATGGGAAGCTCCCTACGGACCCGAAAGAGTCGAGAACACTCCGAGCCAAAGCAGCTCGATTCTCACTCGATGAAGATGGAACTTTGTATAGAAGAACCTTCGATGGACTACTGGCAGTGTGCTTGGGACCCGAGGACACCGATTATGTATTACGAGAAATCCGCGAGGGCACTTGTGGGAACAATTCTCGTGCCGACTCTTTGGTTCGCAAGGTGCTCAGAGCGGGGTATTATTGGGATAGCATGGAGAAGGATACCAAGGAGTTCGTTCGAAGGTGTGATAAATGCCAAAGATTTGCACCGATGATCCATCAATCTAGTGAACAACTCCATTCGTTCCTATCCTCATGGCCATTCATGAAATGGAGGATGGATATCGTCGGTCCCCTACCAACAGCGCCAGGTAAAGCTAAATTTATTTTGTTCATGACTGATTACTTCTCAAAATGTGTAGAAGCGCAGGCCTTCCAGAAGATAAGAGAAAAAGAAGTCATCGACTTCATATGGGACCACATCATATGTCGGTTCGGGATACCTGCCGAAATAGTATGTGACAATAGGAAACAATTCATCGGCAGCAACGTGACAAAATTCCTCGAGGACCATAAAATCAAAACGATTCTATCAGCGCGTTACCACCCAAGTGCAAATGGTCAGGCCGAGTCCACAAACAAAACCATCATTCGAAACTTAAAAAAAAAATTAGATGATACAAAGGGAAATGGAGAGAAGTATTGCCCGAGGTTCTATGGGCATATCGAACGACATCAAAGTCGAGCACGGGGGAGACCCTGTTTTCTTTGGTATACGGGTCCGAAGCATTGATCTAAGTCGAAGTCGGGGAACCAAGCGCCAGGATTCAGCATGCCACCGAGGACTCAAATCACGAAGCTATGAACACTTCTCTCGAACTACTAGATGAAAAGCGTCAGGCTGCATTAATTCGAATAGCCGCGCAGAAACAAAGGATCGAAAGGTATTACAACAGAAGGACGAACCTTCGATATTTTGGAGTCGAGGACTTAGTCCTAAGGAAAGTCACTCTCAACACTCGAGACCCAAACGAAGGGAAACTAGGCCCCAATTGGGAAGGACCGTACCATGTCCTCGGAGTCGTAGGGAAAGGATCCTACAAACTTAGCACAATGGAAGGCGAGCAACTACCAAACAATTGGAATGTATCGTTGCTCAAATGCTATTACTGTTGAGGTATGACCTTCTCCTCTTTTCCGTTTGTATTTAAACTAACTCCTTGCAGATATTCGATTGGAAACATCGAGGCACCTTTCAGCTCGAAGACCTTGGGTTTTAAAGCATCCGTTGGGTTTTAAAGCATCAGGTTTTATCCCAAATGGGTTTTACCGACAAGGTTATTAACGAGGCAACACCTATATGCTACCTAAGGAATATTCAAAAGTATTCAAGGCTTCTTTTCAATCAACCTCAAACACTAGGGGGGAATCACCCTTGGAGGACACATTCTCGAAGAAAGAAATTCATGCCAAGGAGGGCTTCGATAGGGGAATATTGTAATGGGCCAAACGGTCAAATGAACCGTGTCCATGTAGAATAGTCGAGACCCCAGCGGATAAATATGTACACATGTATCAATTATTTGAAGAAGCATTCTTATTATATCGAAACACTTTGTGCCTCAAAGAAGTCTGCTATTTTCATATTTAACGGCTCAAGGACCAAAACCCCAAATGCACCCGAATACTCAAGGACTGCCATCGACAATCGACACATCGATTCATCGAACACTCGATCTTATAAGACCTCAAAGAGGCACACTGAAACTTATAAGACCTCAAAGAGGCACACTCGAGCTCACAAGACATCAAAGAGGCACACTCGAGCTCACAAGACCTCAAAGAGGCATCCCCTCGATATTAAGGCCAAGGCCATCACACTCGGGGACTAAAGGCTACGGCTATATGAAAGACTACGGTCATATGAAAAGGCTACGGCCAAAATAATGCGGCTCGGAGATGTCTGACTTCCACCATAAAACTAAAAGTCCTTCATATACTTCGAAAATAATCGGTGAAATCAGGCTACCCTCGGCAAAAGCAAATTATAAGGGGCTTCGATAT
The DNA here is from genome assembly GCF_001879085.1 of Nicotiana attenuata. Classification (NCBI taxonomy): domain Eukaryota; kingdom Viridiplantae; phylum Streptophyta; class Magnoliopsida; order Solanales; family Solanaceae; genus Nicotiana; species Nicotiana attenuata. The sequence continues at coordinate 30,396,421 of NC_031990.1, forward strand.
AATCAGCCCTCGAATAATGCGAAAGCTTCGATGACATCAGCCTTCGAAAAAACCTCAAGAGGTATTCGATTAACATTGCATAACAAATTACAAACGAGGTTCCAATCAATCGAACCTTCGAAAAAATCGAACGAATATGAATACAAAAAACACATGCTAAGGCATACCAAAATTTTCACTAAGTTTTTAGCCAGAAAGAGGGAAATATTTATAGGCATTTTAGAGGCCGAATTGGCCATACCTAAAGAGCCTAAGGGCCAACCCAAAAGAGCCTAAGGGTCGATATATAAGAGCCTAAGGGCCAATATAAAAAAGCCTAAGGGCTAACTCTATTTCGAGTTCGAGCAAGTACTCACTCGACCGCCAAGCCCAAGGGCTACCCTAGTTCGAGAAAATTCTCACTCGAGGACTATCCACGAAGCCTAAGGGCTAACTTTATTTTGAGTTCGAGCAAGTACTCACTCGACCACCAAGCCCAAGGGCTACCCGAGTTCGAGAAAATTCTCACTCGGGGACTATCTGCGAAGCCTAAGGGCTAACTTTATTTCGAGTTCGAGCAAGTACTCACTCGACCACTAAGACCAAGGGCTACCCGAGCTCGAGAAAATTCTCACTCGGGGACTATCCACAAAGTCTAAGGGACAACTTTATGTCAGACTCGAGACCTTGCTCTCGCTCAACTCAGACCCAAGAATTCCTACTCACATCAATTTAAGCTTAGCTCAAGGGCTAACGAAGGCCCCAATGAGTATTACATTGATTGGTTAGAAACCCAAGGGTCGTCATGAACCAAATCAGAACTCGAACCGGTCATTTAAATTATGAGATCGAATTTTCAACAAATATGAACAAGATTCAACACAAGCCAAAGATGAGACAAAAATAAAATCCTTTTTTATTTCCAAGAGATAGTTACAAAATATATTTACCACGCCCACGAAGGGTCCTTACACAGGAACAAGGAAGCAAAAACAAAGCCAAGAACCTAATCTACTTTTAGGGCCACATCCTCGAGAGCGGCGCCTTTGGGAACCTCCTCCGAGACAGCAATAGATGAAGAAAAGGCTATAGCTATCAAAAAGCAAAAAGCTTTTAACAAGCGGAGAAAATTGTGGCCTAGTGAAAAACTTGTCAAGTATGGGTCTTGTCAGCACAACTATTCCAAAGCCACTCCCTGAGACGTTATACCGGTGTGGGATGCCAAAGTTAGTAGATGATAGTACCACCTCACTCCATGGAAAGCAGAAGGAATGAAGTAGATGATAGTACCACCTCACTCCATGGAAAGCAGAAGGAATGAAGTGCCATACCAGGTTGAAGTTAAGAGAGATGAGCGACAGGGAAAAGGTTGCATATCTCCTAATACGGGAAGGGTTTTGTGCCCCTTTTTCATTGCTTCCAATCGAAGCTTCGAAAAGAAAAGCCTTGGCGTAACTGCTAAAGTTGCTTCCATGTAACCAAGAGTTTGCAGGTTTTGAATCATGGAAGCAGATTATTAGATGAAAAAATAAAGAGGGGAAAGAACCAGAGTAAAATGGTGAATGAACACAGTCTTTGTTCAAATCGGATAGCCTCGTATTTATAGAATGGCGGTGAAAGGCGGTGATGATTTCGGCGACGCAAATGGCCGACCAACACTGGTATGCATTTGATATTCTAGGGAAGAGACATGACATTTCCGATCACTTCAAGCGCCCACATCAAGGGTATGACGTCATCCTAAGAGGCTCGGTAAAATTGAGGTCCAAATCATTTCTTACTCTAAGAAATGCGGGGCCGAAACGGATGGAGGCGAAGACCTCATTCTCGTTCAACTCGGGCGTGAGGGTCGCGTCATTACAAGCTCGATCTAAGATCGAGAATTACCTAAGACCTCAAGAGGCATCATGTTAATTAGTAAATAACCTAAGGGTTCACTGTGTTCTAAGTTCGAACCAACACTCAGGCTGATAATTTGGGTTGTACAAGCGAATTTTCTATAAATAAAGGTTTTTAAGAAAACTGTGTAGGCGTAGCTTTTACATGACTTTTCAGTCACACGGACCGCTGATCTCTAGACTGACATCATGATTAAGACATCGAAGGGGCGAGAATCAGATCGTTTCTTATCTTTTCATTCTAACAAAAAATGCGGGGACTATCTGTATACGGTCAAAATTGGAGAGCTCGATTTCGAGGACTTAACGGTACCCCGGGCTCGAGTTCGGGCATCACGAAGTAAAGACCAGATCTGACTGGAAAATGCATACCTCAAGGGAGCAAATCGGAGACCCGTCATGATCTACCTCAAGGGCAGTACAATTTTGATGACACTCAAGAAAGAGCGGGAATTTCTCAAGGACACGTGGATCAGGGCAGAAATTATGGGATAAAATTTGTACGAAATAGTACGAGTCTGTACTAGGTTGTTATACAGCTGTACCAATAGAATTCTTTACCATAATTGGGAATGTACCATATTAGGGTTTTCCTCTCCTATATAAAGGGGACCCCAATCATTTTGTAAAGACAGATCTTATTCACTACAATAGAACATTTTATTCTGCTTTTCTCGTTTATTGTGCTCTACAATTATTCTTCAACTTTATTGTTTTTACTTTATTGTTCATACTTTATTTGATCTTAACTCACCTCGAGTCCCCCGAGATAATCAAGCTCGAGGTCCCCATTGCTCTAACGACTCTGGTTTGGTTCATCATTTCTTCTTACTTAAACCTAATATTACTTGTATATTCACTAGTATTGGAATACAACACATATCTTTAAAACCAAAAATCACCTTTAATTGTTGCTCACAATTTTCGAGGTAAGCAGATAATTGGTTTCTTTTAGAGTTTTATAGTGGCATGATAACATAGCAAATTTAGTAAAGGTTAAATTTTAGCGTCGTTGACGATGTCTAGTGAAATTACGCCACATTTAATATCATTTGCATAAGCTTTTACTCTTCTTTAAGCATATTTTGTGTCGTTTCTTATGTTAATTATTGTGTTGTAAGGATTTTAAGGTTGAACGACAAAATAAGCGAAAAAACCCAAAGTGCCCCAAATTTGATGATATATGGACCATATTTTCAAGATACGGGCCGCAACTGAAACACTGATAGAAGCCAAGAAGAAGGCAACTGAAAGACTAAGGATACAAAATAATATGCGGACCGTATTTTTGACATGTGTGTCGTATATTCAACATATTCTAAGATCCCAAAAGTCCTGACGACTGCCTTCGTAAACATTGAGTTTGGCGAATGCGATAGCAAATGCCTTGAGTAGAAAGGCGGGGAGTATGGTTAGTTTGGCGATCATTCCAACTGAGGGATGTTCAGGCATTGGCCAATAGACTTATGAGAATAGGTATTATGAGCCAAGTAGAAATATAAATGGTGTTACTGCACAGTCATCCTTATTTGAGCATATTAAGGCTCAAGAATATGATGATCCCCATTTATTAGTGCTTAAGGGAATGGTGCAGCAAGATGGTGCTACGAAGGTGGTTATTGGAGATGATGGTATTATGTGACTCTAGGGTAGCGTTGTCTTCCTAATATTGATGGTTTGAGAGAGTTGATACTTCAGGAAGCTCACAGTTTGCAGTATTATATTCATCCATATTCAACAAAGAAGTGTCATTACTTGAAGCAACATTATTGGTGGCATGGAATGAAGAAGGATATTGTGGGCTATGTTTCATGGTGTCTAAATTGCAAGCAAGTTAAGTATGAACATCATAAATTAGGTGGTGTGACTCAGAAGATGGTTATATTGAGTGGAAGTAGGAGCATATCATCGTGGATTTTTGGTAGGCTTACCACATACCTTGATGAAGTATGATATTTGGGTCATTATGGATAGGTTCACCAAGGTCTCACACTTCATACCAGTGTTGACCACTTATAATTTAGAGAAGTTAGCTCAAATTTACATGCGGAGGTAGTTCGTTTGCATGGGGTGCCTATTTCTATCTTTTTTTCTTTAACGACCTGACCGGTCATTTTTGAGCTTTAGCATTATGTTTGATAGTTTAAGGCCTTGAGTAGTTTCATATTATGTATTATGACTTGCATGTATGGTCAGTTTCAGTTTTCGAGCGATTCGAGATTTATTTGGAAGAATGACCATTTTACAAGTTTTAAGGGTGAGGAGTTGACCAAGTTTGACTTTTTACGTATTTAATCTCGGATCGGAGTTTTGATGGTTTTTTTATATCCGGATGGTGATTTTGGACTTAGGCGTATGCCCGGAGTTAGATTCGGAGGTTCCTAGCTTGATTGGCAGTTTTTGCGAAGTTCGCAATTGAAAGATTTAGAATTTTTCTAAGTTTGACCATGGTTTTACTTTATAGCTATCAAATTCAAATTTTGGTTTCGAGACTTGGAATAGGTCTGTTTTGTTATTTGGAACTTTTGTAAAAAATTTGGTGACGAGTTGGTTTGACAGGAATTGGACGCATGGTTGTGTTTTTAGCAATTCTTGAGTTTCATTGTAATTTTCATGTGTTTTGGTGCCCAATTCGTGGTTTCGGATTTTATCTTGGTGTTTTGATCGTACGAGCGAGTTCGTATGATATTTATATAGTTGTGTGGATGTTTGGTGTGGAGCCTTAGGGGCTCAGGCGAGTTTCGGGTCCGATTTAGAGTGATTTCTATTGTTCCACAAGGTGTGGTTCATTGCTGGTGCTTCATGTCTTGCAAATGCGAGATTTTTTTTGCATTTGTGGACCTTGCATTTGCTATGAGGGAACTGCAATTGCGAGGTCTAAGAATACTAGCCATGTCAGCATTTGCGATAAAGGTTCCGCATTTGAGACTTCGCATTTGCAAGCCTGACTAGCATTAGCGAGTTTGGCTAGGGTAAGGCAAGTTCGCTTTTGCGAGATATTTTGTCGCTTTTGCAGGATGGCCTAGCTTCATATTTGCGAACCTTATTTTGCATTTGCAATATTTTCATGGGCTTACAAGGTTTGCTTTTGCGATCCATGTGTCGCATTTTGTGAGGTCGCATTTGCAAACCTCAAGTCACAAATGCGACATCTGCAGCTGATCATGTAGCTGGGATTTTGGGACTTAGCTTCATTTATCATATTTTTTAGCGTTAAACTCGGTGGGAGGAGATTTCAGTAGGAGATTTTCATACAAAGTCATTGGGTACATGATTTTAACTCTATTTTGATTATATAACATGATTATTTATGAGATTTAACATCTAAATAATAAGATTAGAAGAGAAATTTTGGGGGGTTTTGACTATGTTTTGAAAAATAAAAATTTGAGATTTGAGAATTGAATTGGACTCAAATTTAAAAACGAAACACATATTCGGACTCATGTGGCTATGGATAGTCAAGATCTACCTATCGACTCGGGATTTTTACTAGGGGGCCTGGGGTTGGATTTTGTTGACCTTTGGAAAATTGTGTAAAGATCTTAACTTTATTAATTGGAATTGGTTTCTCTTGCATTGTTTGATAATATTAAGTCTTTTTTCGCTACATTTGAGATGGGCGGAGGTAAATTTTAGAGGAAAAGCATTTTAGATATTGATTGAGAGCTTTTGAGGTAAGTATCTTGCCTAACTTTGTGTGGGGGAAACTTCCCCATACGATTTGGTCTAATTGTATTATTTGTATTATGTGAACGACATGTACATAAGGTGACGAGTGTGTACACGGGCATATGTGTTTTTATGACCGGATTTGACCCGAGGTTGCTTTTATCGCCTTGTCTTGATTGACAAGTCTTAGTTTTATGTGATTTCACTTTGGATGTTTACTTGAATTTTTATTCCATGCTAGAGATCATGTTTTAGGATTTCAACTCCTTTTTGGCTAAGTTGGGCGTTTGTGATATTCTTGCTAATTTGAGTTAGCTTTCATGCTTATATGTTGAACACCAATCCGCATTTCCTTATTGAATTGTCCTTGTGCACTACGTTGGCGGATTATGAGTTTATGTCTTGATGAGAATTGTTGGCATGTTGTGTTGTTATGATTTTGGCACATGTGGACTTGTCGGGCAGATTATTCGGGTGTTTGCATGAGGTTTCTGTCGTGATATTGTTGTAGTTGATATTGCACATACGGTGAGACAAGGCATGCTATATATATATATATATATATATATATATATATATATATATATATATATATATATATATATATATATATATATATATATATATATATCGGGTTTTTTCTTGTGGAAAGACAAGGTGGGAAAATTGTTCATGTGCATGTGGCGAGACAAGGGGGGCCGTTACTTTATTGTTGCTTACGCGGTGAGATAAGGGGGGTTATATGAGGACGATATGTGATGGTCTGGGGGTGTTTTATTAATGAGGTTTGTGTGATGGTATGACTTCTTGTGTGTGTCATACAATTTTTACGTGTTTTGTTGTGTTATTTCCAATGTGCTTATCTGTGTCTCTGTCATTTAACTGATGATTCGGTTGCCAAGGTAAATTCACCTACGTGGAGTTGTTGTCTCATATTTTATGGAGTTGTTGGTAACATAACGAATGAAATGAATAGGAAGTTGTTATAAGGCATTACTTTATTTGATTCTCAATAAATTTCTATTGAACATGTTATTGGTAACTAACACGGGTACGGTAAATGATGTGGCACGAGGTTTTTGCCGTGCGATAATGGTATACGTTGTGGCTCGAGGTATTTTCTGTGCAGTTATAATATACATTATGGCACGAGGTCTTTGCTGTGTGAGTGTGACGTATATTATGGAATAAGGTCTTTGCCATGCGAGGGTAAGTGATAAAGAGGGCACGAGGTCGTGTCTGTGATTCTATTTGATGATTTATTTTCGGATTGGGGCCTTTATTTGTTCTAATCGGTTATCGCTTATTCTGATGAGATTTCAGATTTTATTGCTTTCTATTATTATTCTTTTCGCTGATTCATGATATTTTCAGAAGGTATTTGATTAGTGAGTGTCTTGACTTGAACCTCGACACTACTCCACTGAGGTTAGTCTTGATACTTACTGGTACCCATTGTGGTGTACTCATACTATGGTTCTGCATATTTTTGTGCAGATCCAGGAACCTCAAAGCGAGATGGGCTATAGTGAGCTGATTATCAGAGTTGCTGTGGAGACTTCAAGGTATACCTGCATTTTCGCCCGCATGCACGGAGTCACCTTCTATTGTTCTTTGGTACTGTTTACTTTATTTCCAAACAGTGTTGTATTTAGTGATTTCTAGCGTACTCTCAGTAGAGCTTAAGACTCCTACTACCGGTTTTGGGGATGTATAGCTATTGTTCATTCAGCAAAGTTATGAGTTAACTGGTTTAAATCTTTAAATCTCAGCATGTGTTAGGCTTACCTAGTCCTAGGGACTAGGGGCTGTCGCAATCCTCAAGGTGGGATTTGGTTCGTGACAATATGGTATCATAGCTCTAGGTTCATAGGTTCTACTAGTCATAAGCAAGTTTAGTATAATCTTGTGGATCAGTATAGAAATGTGTGTGCTTATCTTTGAGAAGCAATGTAACTATTAGGAAATTCGACTTCTTTCATTCCTATCGTGCAAATTTATTGATTTTGGAGTTTGAGCCTTTGTCTTTCTATTTCCTCACAGATGGTGAGGACACATGCTACAATTACCGATGATGCTTCCCCCAGGGCCGGTGTTGCTAGTGACTGGGGCAAAGGTCGAGGTAGAAGCTGGGGAGGGGCACGTACTATAGCTAGAGCACCTGCTAGAGCAGCAGCTGAGGAGCACCAGTAGCTCCGGTTGAGGAGCAGACAACCGAGGCGCATGCTGCTACCCCTAGACTTCAAGAGACTTTGGCACATTTCCTGAGCATGTTTTGTACATTGGCTCAGGCGAGGTTGATTCTAGTTGCACCAACTACTTCCCAGGCTTGAGGAAGAGCTTAGAATTCTGCCGCCCATACTCTAGAGCAGCATGATCATGTTGATCAGGTTTCAGTTGTTTGCTGGTACAGCCAGTGGTTTCGCTTCAGCCTGAGGATAGGACAACAGCGTCAGAAGAGGAGCAGAAACGGTTGGAGAGGTTCAAGAAGTATTTTCCTCCTACTTTTGGTGGCGCAGCTTCTGAGGATGCACAAGGTTTTTTAGACCCGTGTCTCCATATTCTGAGCACTATGGGCATAGTGGAGTTGAGCTGGGTCGCTCTTACTACTTTCCACCTGGCGGGGCCAGCATATAGATGCTACCAGGATTATGAGGAGAGTAGGCTAGCTAGCGTAATTCCACTTACTTAGGCTCAGCTCACTGATCTATTTTTTAGGGAGTTTGTCCTACAGACCCTCAGGGATGTGTTGCGCACCGAGTTCGACTAGTTACACTAGGACTATGACTGTGTTCGAGTATGCTATGAGTCTTAGTGAGCTATCTCGTCGTGCACCCGTTTTGGTTTCCACTGTTAGAGAGAGGGTCCGCAGATTTATTGAGGGACTCAGTTATGGTCTCAAACTCTGGACGTCACCGGAGTTGGAGACTGATACACTATTTCATCAGGCTATGGAGATCGCTTGGAGGATGGAGCGCATCCGCGATCTAGAGAAGGAGGATAGGGAGGCTAAGAAGCCTTGTTGACCTAGAGGATCTACTGATCCCTATGTTGGGGGCAGGGCGTGTCATGGTAGAGATTTTGTTGGTGAACTAGTTTAGTCCGCACTTCAGGTTTCACGTGGTGCTCCAGTTATCCATGGATCCCAGAACACTCGCCCCGGAAAGCTTCCATAGCCACTTCAGCAGATGGGTTGCTTTGAATGTGGAGATATCAGCACATGGTGAGAGATTGTCCCAGACTCCGGGCAGGTGTACCTCAACGGAGTACTCAAGCTATGGGTTTCACTCCAATAGCTATTACACATGTACAGTCAGCTAAAGATGGGGGACAGGCGGGTAGAGGGTGTCCTAGAGGGGGAGTCCAAGCCCGTTATTATGTTTTCCCTAGTAGGGCTGAGGCTGTTGCACCAGATGATGTCGCTACACATATGGGTCCGGTTTCTCATAGAGATACATCAATTTTATTAAGATTCAGTCCTATTTATTGGTATGAGTCATCCTATCTTGCTTTACATATGGATATGTTTCGTGATTCTTGTACTTTGTTTATGTGTCTACACCTGTTGGGGCAGCTATTGAGGTACACTATGTCTATCATTCTTAGTTGGTCACTATTGGAGGTTGTGAGATTAAGGTGGATTTGTTGTTGCTTGATAGGGCAGGTTTTGACATGATTCTGGATGATTTGGCCACGACATATGATTGAGGTTCTTTACAGGCATGGGGAGTTCGTTGTGCGTTGTGGTTTTGTTACAGAATTAAGTTAGTGAAAGGTTTTTAGTTGATGGGATGTTTATTCTACTTGTGATTCCGAGTTGAGGATGGGATCCCCGTGTTCCTTGCAGATCGATATGTTTGGACTGGGCTATGTGCTGTGGTGGAGTATGTTTGGACCGATTCTATATGCCACGGTAGAGTTATGTTAGGATGAGATTCTTTGTGGTTTTTCCATGTGATTTGATTCTTCCTTGTGGGATGGATTCATGGTATGGTACCGGTGGTGAGTGGTACTTGTTGTACTTGATGTATTGCTCCCTCCTGCGATATGACTTGTTGGTTGGGTGAGTAGTATAAGTTTTCACATGTTTCTTACTAAATTTTCAGTGTTGTGAAGGTTTGGGACAAGGTTCTAGCTGGTACGAGGTTATTTACCGGTGGCGAGTTTGGTTATAGGCAGCTATTGAGGTCAGAGATGTTGCTATGGGCATATGAGTAATGTGTTACATCGTGTGATCATACCTTTTGGATTTAAGCATGAGCTGTTGCAGCTGGTTGAGTTCGAGACAGTGTGTTTATGTGGGAATCATATCTTTGGGGGATGCTTGGATGTTGAAATTTGGTTCTATGGCTTATCGGTATGGGTGGGAGGAATAATCTTCACTCGAGATGGTGTTGTCGGGCTTATGTGGATTGGGGTGATATGGGATTACCCGTGTGTATGTCTATGGTAAGTTTATACAGTGATTTGATAACTTTGGAACGACTTTGGGCACGTGCGAGGATGAACGTTTCTTTAAGAGGGGAGAATGTAACGACCCGACCGGTCATTTTGAGCTTTAGCAGTCCGTTTGGTGGTTTAAGTTCTTGAGTAGCTTCATATTATATATTGTGACTTACGTGTATGGTCTGTTTCAATTTTCGAGCGATTCAGATTGATTTGGAAGAATAATTCTCATTTTAGAAGTTTTAAGTTGGAAGAGTTGACCAAGTATGACTTTTTGCGTATTTGATATCAGATCCAAGTTTTGATGGTTCCTTTAGGTCCGGATTATGATTTTGGAGTTAGACGTCTTCCCGGAGTTGGATTCGGAGGTTCCTAGGTTGATTTGGCACTTTTGGCGAAAGTTGGCAATTGGAAGGTTTAGAATTTTTCTAAGTTTGACCATGTTTTGACTTTATGGATATCGGGTTCAGAATTTTGTTTTGGGACTTGGAATAGGTCCGTTTTTTCATTTGGAACTTGTTTGCAAAATTTAGTGTCATTCCGAGTTGGTTTGATAGGAATCGGACGCATGGTTGTATTTCTAGCAATTCTTGAGTTTCATTGTAATTTTCATATGTTTTGGTGCTTGATTCATGGTTCCGGATGTTATCTTGGTATTTTGATTGCACAAGCAAGTTCGTATGATATTTATGTACTTGTGTGGATATTTGGTGTGGATCCTTGGGTGGCTCGGGAGAGTTTCAGGTGCGATATCGGGGTGATTTGGACTGTTCCAGGAGATCTGGTTCATTGATGGTGCTTCAAGTCTCGCGCATTTCCAAGGAGGGAATCGCATTTTCATGGTCTGAGAATTCTGGACATGTCCACATTTGCGATAAAGGCTCCACATTTGCGACTTCGCATTTGTGAAGCATGAGTCGCATTTCTGACTTTGGCTGGGTTGTGGTCAGTTTGCTTTTGTGAGATATTGTGTTGCCTTTGCGAGATGGCCATGCTTCGCATTTGCAACAATTATGTCGCATTTAGGGTATTTCAGAGGCTGAAATTGTTTGCTTTCGCGATCCCGGTGTCGCATTTGCGAACCTCCAGTCAAAATGCGAGATATGCAGTCGATCATATAGCTGGGGATTTCGGAACTTAGCTTCATTATCACATTTTTTTAGCCCTAGACTCGGTGGGAAGCGATTTTAGGAGGTAATTTTCACACAAAGTCATTGGGTAAATGATTTTAACTCAATTTTGATTATATAGCATAATTACTTATGAGATTTAACATCTAAATCATGAGATTTGAAGAAACATTTTGGGGGATTTTGACTATGTTCTGAAAAATTTGAGATTTGAGAGTCGAATTGGACTCAGATTTGTAAATCAAACATATTTTTGGACTCGTGGGGCTATGGGTAGTCAAGATCTACCCTTCGACTCGGGTTTTGACCAGAAACGCTCGGGGTTGACTTTTGTTGACCTTTGGGGAATTGTGTAAAGATCTTAACTTTATTAGCTAGAATTGGTTTCTCTTGCATTATTTAAATATTAAGTAGTTTTTTGCTAGATTTGAGCCAAGAGTAGGTCAATTTTAGAGAAACGCATTTTTAGAATATTGATTGAGAGTTTTTAAGGGAAGTATCATGCCTAACTTTGTGTGGGTGAAACTTCCAGTATGATTTGGTCTAATCGCATTATTTGTACTATGTGAACTGCGTGTAGATAAGGTGACGAGTGTGTGCACGGGCTTATATGTTGGTTATGACCGAATTTGACCGAGGTTTCTTATATCGCCTTATCTTCAGTGAGAAGTCTTGTTTTACGTGATTTCACTTTGGTTGTTTACTTGAATTTTTATTCCATGCAAGATATCCTGTTTTAGGATTTTAATTCCTTATTTGGCCAAGTTGGGCGTTTTTTGTGAGATTGTTGCTAATTTGAGTTAGCTTTCATGCTTATATGTTGAACAGCCATCCGCATTTTCTTATTAAATTGTCCTTGTGAATTGTGTTGGCAGATTAGGAGTTTATGACAATTGTTGGCATGTTGTGTTGTTATCATTTTGGCACATGTGGACTTGTGGGCGGATTGTTCAGGTGTTTGCACAAGGTTTCTATCGTGCTACTGTTATTGTTTTTGGTTATATTGCACATACGGCGAGACAAGGTGGATATATATATATATATATATATATATATATAGGGTTTGTGCATGTGGTGAGAAAAGGTAGGATAATTGTTGATGTGCGTGTGGTGAGACAAGGTGGGCCGTTACTTTATTGTCGTGCACGCGATTGAGACAGGGTGGGCTATGTGGGTATAGTATTGATGGCCTGGGGGCGTTAATTGATCAAGTTTGTTTGACGGTATGACTTCTTGTGTGTGTCATATATTTTTACGTGTTCTGTTGTGTTGTTTCCAATGTGCTTATCTGTGTCTCTGTCATTTACTTAATGATTTGGTTGCCAAGGTAAATTCACGTACTTGGAGTCGTTATCTCATATTATATGGAGTTGTTGGTAACATGACAGAATGAAATAAAAAGGAAGATGTTATCATACATTACTTTATTTGATTCTCGACAAATTTCTCTCGAACGTGTTATTGGTAACAGACACGTGTATGGTAAATGTTGTGGCACGAGGTCTTTTCCATGCGGTTGTGGTATACCTTGTGGCATGAGGTCTTTGCCGTGCGGTTGTGATACACAATGTGGTACGAGGTCTTTGCCACGCGGTTGTGGTATATGTTGTTGCACGGGGTCTTTATCTTGTGGTTGCAATAAACATTGTGGCACGAGGTCTTTGGCGTACGAGTGTGACCTATAGTGTGGCACATGGTCTTTTCCGTGCGAGGGTGATTGATAAAGGGGGTACGAGGTGTCGTGTGTGTGATTCTATTTGATGATTTAATGTCGGAACGGGACCTTTATTTGTTCTAATCAGTTATCGCTTAATATGATGTGATTTCAATTTTTATTGATTTCTGTTATTATTCTTTTTGCCGGTTCATGATTTTTTTTACAGGTTATTTTATTAGTGAGTGTCATGACTTGAAACTTGTCACTACTCCACCGAGGTTAGTCTTGCTACTTACTAGATACCGATTATGGTGTATTCATGCTACGCTTCTGCACATTTTTGTGCAGATCTAGGTACCTCAGAGCGATCTGGGCGATAGCGAGCTAATTATCAGAGTTGCTGTGGAGACTTCAAGGTATACATGCATTTCGGCCTGCAGGCCTCGGAGTCACCTTCTATTATTCTTTTCTATTGTTTACTTTATTTCCAAATAGTGTTGTATTTATTGATTTCTAGAGTACTCAAATAAAGCTTATTACTCCATACTACCGATTTTGGGGATGTATAACTATTCTTTATTTCAGCTATTTTATGTCATTTACTAGTTTATATTTAATAGTTAAATAATTTAAAATTTTTAAATATCATGTGTTGGGGTTACCTAGTCCTAGGGACAAGGTGCCATCACGGTCCTCAAGTTGGGAATTTGGATCATGACATTTTTAAACTGTGGCACTCAGTTTACATCTCACTTTTGGAGAGCAGTACAACGGTAGTTGGATACACCAGGTGGAGCATAGCACAACTTTTCACCCACAGATTGAGGGTCAATCCGAGCGGACTATTCAAATTCTTGAGTACATGTTGGAAGCCTGTGTGATCGAGGCCATTGGGATTAATTCTTTCCTTTGATGGAGTTTGCATACAATAACAGCTAGGAGTCCAGCATTCAGATAGCTTCGTAGAGGGTTTTTACAGTTGACATTGTCATTCTCCTATTTGTTGATTTGAGCCTTGTGAGGCTAGGTTGTAGTGTATAGATTTGGCACGTGATGCGTTAGAGAATGTGAATTTGATTCAAGAACGACTTCGGACAGCACAAAGTAGGTAGAAGAGTTATGCGGACAAGAAGGTTCGTGGTGTGGCATTTATAGAGGGTGAGAAGGTACTTTTAGAAGTTTCACCCATGAAAGACGCGATGAGGTTTGATAAGAAGGCAAGTTAAGTCCAAGGTTTATTGGCCCATTTGAGGTGTTAGAGAGACTTGGTAAGGTTGTTTATAGGCTTGATTTGCATCCTAGCCTATCGTGGTACATTCGGTATTTCATGTTTCTATGATTCAGAGGTATAATGAAGATAAGTCGTATGTTATGAACTTTAGGAATGTGCATCCAGACGAGAATTTGGCCTATGAAGAAGAGTTGGTAGCTATTTTGGACAAGCAAGTTCAGAAGTTGAGGTCAAAGAAGATCGCTTTGCTGAAAGTGCATTGGAAAGGGCAACCAAGTGAGGAGGCTACATGGAGAGTGAGTCGAACATACGGAGCAAATATCCACACATTTTCAGCAATCCAAGTACAGTTTAAACCCGTTTACGGACGAACATTTTTTAAGAGGTGGAGAATATAATGACCAAACCGATGGGTTTGAGTTCTAAAACCCCATTCCCCTATTTGAGACTTCTCGTACGTTTGTGTGATAATTTATGACTTATAGGGATGGATGGTTTAGGTTTCAAGAGGTTCGACTAAAGACTTAAGGCGGGAATAGTTGACCAAAGTCAACAATTTGTGTTAATGGGTTCAAATTGGTAATTTGAAGGTTTTAATAGGTTCATATGGAGAAATTGCACTTGTGTGTATGCTCGCATCGGGTCTCTGGTAACTCGAGGTTGATTCGACACATCTAGCTGAAAATTAGAATTTTAAGCTTAACAATGTTTGAGATTTTTGTTTGATGTTTGATTTTAAATTTTGATGTTATCTTTAGTGTTTTAGGTCTTTGGACATGTTTTTGTAGGGTGTACACACTTGTTAGGATGATCGGATAGGGTATCGGTGTCACCATCCCAAAATTTCACCTTCAGGATCGTGATGGCACCCAGTCTCTAAGACTAGGTAAGCCTAACACATGATGAGATTTAACAAAAATAACCAACTTAATTCTTAAATATAAAGAGGATAAATGCCATAACATAGCTGAAACTGAACAACAGTCATACATCCCCAAAAATCCGGTAGTACGGAGTCATAAGCGCTACTGAAAAATACTAGAAATATCTAAATACAACACTATTCTGGAATTCAGATGAAACTATTAATGAAATACAACAGAAGGTGCTTCGAGCCCTGCGAGCGGAATGACAAGTATACCTTAAAGTCTTCTCAGCAATCTCAAGCAGCTCACTACCAACCGGCACGCTCAGAGGTACCTAAATCTAAACAAAAATGTGCAGAAGCGTAGTATGAGTACACCATGTTGATACCCAATTTTTCCCTATGTATTTATATATACTCAAAATATTCTCAAAAATACTATGTACATGCATATATAAGCATGCCCAAGAGTTCTGGTATTTTTCCTTATTTTTTAAAGATCTTAAAATCAATTTGTTGTCTATTTTAATAGTACAAAATTCAATAATTATTACCGAACTAGCATTTTTGGTGAATAATTTATTTCGTTCTCATATTTACACTAAGATATAATTAAAGTAATTTTTTGCGTATTTTTATACATTTATTTGGTATTTTTTTAGCTAAATTGCATACAATTGCAATTATGGCCTATTTTACAATTAACAACATTTCATAATCATAGAATCAGTTTTAGTATTTTTACATTAATATTTATATGTTATTAATTAGTTCAGTACCCGTAATTTATTTTTAAATCATTTCTTACTATTTTTATAAAATAATAAAAGGGGGAAATTGGCTATTTAACAAACAGCCCTTATTATTTCAATTATAGCCAATTTAGCCCCATCCCCATCAGATTTTTAATTAAACCCAATTGGCCCAATAACCCGTTTATACCAGCCCGACCCAAGCCCCCTTGATCTGAACCGTTGATCTTTGAGATCAACGGCCTCAATTCGCCCTTCCTTAATTATACCTAATGACTAACCCTAATTCCCTCATTTTCATTTCAGTAGCCGCCCCTGAACACCCTCCCCCTCTCAAACTCTCTCGAGTGTTCTTGAAGCCCTAATCCCCTTCCCCCCATTTTCGACCTCTAACTCACCAGAACCCATGGCCTCTCAGGCCATGGATGATCTATGCTCACCTCCTATCGCTCCTATGTGCTTTGTACTCGAAGGTTCGAGGCTAGACCTCAAAGGTCTCCACCCAGACCTCCGCCGACTTGAGGTTCCCGGCCATCTCCGGCCTGGCTCCGGCACATCTTAGCCTCCTGAGCCTGTTTCCAGTCTCATCCGACTTAGATTGGACGTTTTCGAAGCCTTTCTCATTCTAGGGTTCATCTGAAAACCCTAACTATCGAGGTTCTTCTCCGGTTATCTCCAGATCTGTGTGTATTCATGCTTTATCTTGAGTTTTCAAGTGGTTTCCCCAATTTTTCTTTTTAAAATCTTACTTTCAAAGTCGCCTCTTTTCTGGTTTAGGGCTTTCCGAAAATGCTTCAGTGTTTTCCGACTTCTCTTCTTCCTTTCTTATGTGTGTTTTATATTCTTATGTGTTTTCGTATATACATGTTCTTCTACCATGTTTTCTGTATTTTGTTCTTCTCTCTACTATGTTTTCACATGCTATGTTTATATGCCATGTTTCTATGCTATGTCTCACATGCTATGTTCTGCTACTTTCCTTCCACTATGACTTGATATGATTCGTCTACTGCATTTTTCAACCATGTTCATTAAGTGTTCCTACTATGCCTGCATAAGCGTATTTGCCTCTACTGTCTCTTACTCTCATTGTGTTTCAAATTAATTCCCTTACTCTATTTTACATTAAACTTTCTACTGTATCTGCTTGTTTCTCTTCTTTGCATTTGGTTCAATTCGAAAACCCTAGGATTTGGGGTTTTTTGACGAGTGTGGTCTTGTATGTTTGGACTAGGGTTCCATTCAAGCCCTGGACTCTCTCAAATTCACTTTGGATCCATATAATAAGTTTGAATCCTTTTGTGTATGAACTCTTCCGATTAGCATGACAACCCCTTTTATATGTGTTAAAATCTTTCTTCAAAAGGTTTTCCAATTTGTGTTCGAATCAGAATCCTTTTTTTTGGGGGTTAATTGATTGCTACTGATTCTTCTTAAGTGAAGCCTCCCTTCACCTTTTTCTGACTTGGTTCATTCACATAAAATTTTCGACCCTTGATTGCTTGGCTGTCAACTGATTTCCTTTCCTTAATTTGCATGACCGTGTACTGTCAAAAGCCTTTCCTTAAATAACTATTATGTATTTACCCTTCTTGCATTACTTTGAAAAGTGTTTAATTAACTCCTTTCCTTATTTACCTTGCCCGTTTGAAATCAGAATCCCTTAATTAAAGGGAAGCCTTATGTGATTGATTTTCAAACTATTTTCTTACCTATTTCTTCTTCTCTTCTTCATTATAAATACATGACACAATTTTTAAACATACACACGATTTTTAATCATCACAACTCTCTTCTAAAAGCTTACACTCTTGCTTCTTGATTGCAACATGGCTTCCCTGAGTCTACTGCTTCTCCCTACTTGCTTGTTTCTGAAAACTGGTATGCCCTTTCATTTAAACTTTTGCCCCATCCCTATATGTTTATTCTATAGTTTTATTCTTCTGTGTGGTTTGCTGTTCATGCTTCGTAGCTTATGCTGAGTATTTTTCTTTCTTTGCTTCTGCTTTCATATGAATCCCTACCCCTAACCCCCTTTATGTGTTGAGTTGAAACCTCTGCCTGACAGTATCCCAATTACTGCCCAGGCCATGGTTTGACCTTCAATAGGTCCTGGACTCTCCAATGTTTGGCTAGTGGGCTGGTCAGGGGTGTGCCAACATTTTATGTTGCTGGGCATGACCACCAGCCTGCCTTGGCATCCCTTATATCCCTCTATTGCACTTACACTTATTCCTAGACTCTATGTTCTTCCCCTCTTCAATGAGCCTTGCCTTGGGACCTTGAGCTCCCTCTGAACTTGGACATTGGAGGGCTGGCCCTTCCATACTGCACTTTAATTTAGTTCTGTAATGATATATGGGTGTGAGCATTGCCTGGAGTTCTTGAAACTCCTTGGAACTTTGACACATCCCGGATAAGAGAAAGGCTTTGGAACCTGATCCTGGCAGTTTGCTCATATCATATTATTAGACCTTGGGTTTGAATTAGGCTCCTTAGATGCAGCTTAAGAGTTCTTATTGTAATTTTATTTCCCGTTTTCGATTCATCTTGGTCTGTAATAAAATTTTGTAATAACCTCTGGGGTGATTAGTGAAAAGGGAAGGGTAACCATGCATGCAAAGGGGTAGATATCATGCTCATACGGAATTACCACACTTCTGTACTCATGTATCTTGCCTACAGCTTTGCACATTTGCATATCACATGTAGATACCATGTCTATAGGTTTATGCATCCACATAGATATCATGTCTATAATGTTTCTGCACTTCTCCACATAGATATCATGTCCATAGGGTTTCTGCACTTCTGCACATATAGATACCATGTCTATAGGTTTATGCATCCATATAGATACCATGTCTATAGGAATTTTGCATCTCCATATGGATACCACGCCTATAAGTAGCCAGAAATCTAGACTCTACGCATGCATTGGTCACTAGGCAAACCTATTTATAGGATTAAAAAACTAACAGTATTAAGATACCATGCCTATTAGATTTCTGCGCTCTTGCTACGCCTGTAAAAAGTGTTTAAATTAACGACGCTAGAAAGCATGCCTATAGGAACTATCAATCAAATCTAAATCACTCGTTTTAAGATTAGCACTAATTACAGAACTCGCACCATTCTGTTAAAACTGGTGACTTTCTTAATCAGTTTGTTTCTTTATTCCTGAAACCAGTAGATGCCATGCCTATAGGTCATCACGTAGGCAAACAAGTATGTAGTTAATTAATTGCATTGGTCTTCGATAAGTTGCAGTGCCTAATGCGAACTTCTTGCCTGAAAATATGTAGTGAACCAGCCTGCCAAACGTTAAGCATAATTTCGACCTAATCAGTACATGTAAGACATGCTAAACTACATGATTTTCTGTGATTAAAGGGGGTTTATCTGAGCCTTAATTGTTTTGTGCTCCCATAACTGCTTTCATGTGTTTTGCTTGACGGCTTAGTATTTTAACCTTTTTAAACCTCTGAAAAGCCAAGCTTCCTCCCTTTAGGATTATTAGTCCTAAAAGCCTCCAGGACTGATAGGTGGGACGGGTAATAGCATGCAATAAGTAAACGAGACTATTTCGCGCTTTATACCTTAACGGGGTGGGAAGGGTAGACATGGAGATGATGATCACACAATAACACTACGCGTACGATTGATTACCGGTGTTGTGTGGATGATCCATGTGATTTATAAACCTAGGACCCCTTTCCTTATACAACTTTGTTTAATATCAATAAAATCCTGTCTTTTTAACTACTCAAAACTCCTCCTTAATTTTACTGCATTATTCCTTTTCTTCCAAATTTTTCTTGTTTGTTTATTCAATGTAATGATTAATTTCCTGCGTTTAGTCCCCCCTTTAAACAAATCGTAGATCATCTAGACCTTGATCCCACATACTTGTCACGTATCTATTTGCAACCCTTATGCGTAAAATTATTTGTGTATCTATTTGCATTAAAGTCACAACATAGCATCGCCGGGAACCACACTAGTGGATCTTGAGGGGTGCCTAACACCTTCCCCTCGAGATAATTTCTAGCCCTTACCCGAACTCTGGTTTTCCAACTCAAAAACCCTTAGTGTCCTAATGCACTTAATCATTTGGTGGCGAATCTTCAAATCCAAAAATCCAATTCCCAAACGGGAATAGAGTTGTCTTCCTAAATGTCGTAAACCCGATTTCGCGAGAAAAAGGGGGCGTCGACAGCATGGCGACTCTGCTGGGGAGTCTTTAGTCTTTTACCACTTCATGTTATATGTGACTTTACTGCTTTCTTTACTACTTTGTTTAATACCTTTATTCGAAACTGACTTGTCTTTTGTTTCCTTTTTCTTTAAAACTTTCATTTGCTGCTTTCTTTCAATACCGTTGTAATTTTCGAGCAATTATTGTAACCATTATGAACGTGAAAATACGTGACAATCTATTTCATTTTTTGTAATTGCATTTTTCAATATCATATTCCACTCGTGCCAAACAAATACCATAGCAACGCTTGATGAGTTATTGCGCTCTTCCGATATTATTACCCCCTAAATTTGGCAAAGGCATATTTGCGGTAAAACTAGTCGATCAGCGGTGCAGTCGGCGGTTCCCAACCTTTCCCTCTTGAGTTGTCCGCTCAAGGGTACCGGTCTAGCACCTCATAGAAACCTTATTCTATTTAATTGTTCATGCATCACTGTCAAACCTAGTCGAGTCAGTTATGTTGTCCACATAATGACTCTTTAAGATAGCCTTATCCAATGTCCACTGGGTTCCCGTGGGATCCAAACGGACAACACCATATTCTGTGCATTTATTTGGAGGACTAAATGCTATTTATGCCAATTATTGATTTAAATAGTCGAGTCCGGTGGGGGTAAGGGTCTAACCCTTTTTTTTTTTTGCAGGAAATGGATGACAAGGTCCCCGACTTCAGTATGGTCAGTATGCCCTCACTCTTGCTGACCTGGTGGAGGAATCTCCCATTAAGTGACCAAATCAATGAATGGAAAGAGAGGGTCATCAAGGCTAGCGAAAAGCCGGAGGATCTGATCAACGAGAACATTCAACATGGGGAAAGTCCTTCTGGGACCAAATAGATAGGATTCTTTTTGCTTTAAATGTAATAAGGCCAATGGCCATTAGTGACATTTTTACTATATGCAATTTTAGTGTCGTTTTGGGATTCGTCTTATTTTCATCAATAAAATGAGGCATTTAGCATTATAAGTTCTCCAAATCAACTTGTTGCTAGGCCTACCTCGGGCACAACAAGGCACCCAATTTAGGACACGATTTATTATTCTTGTACTATGTGTTTAAATATTGCAATATTTTTCACAGAATCCGTACTAACTTGTTACCTTTTTGTTGTTTTTACTTTTATTTTATTCCCCTCCCTAAAAGGTTAGTTCGTGCATTCTGGCATCGTCATCCTACTCCACAAGATCTAAGGGCCCTCCACCTCCTCCTCCTCCAAATCCTATCAAAAGCAAGAACAAAGCAAAGATGGAGAACGTGAAAAACATCAGAAGGACGACTCAGCCGAAAGGGTAGAGGTTCCTCAGGGTGTTTAGGTATCCAAAGAAAGTGCCGCTCAGCTGGAACAAAAGTTACTGAAATTTCAAGAAGAACTAGACCAAGTTCGGAACTTGGCAAGTCTGTCATTCTCCCTCACTACTCCAGATGTCAACTTTTCCAATGCTCAACACCCCATACCTCCACAAAACA
Source organism: Nicotiana attenuata (assembly GCF_001879085.1). Lineage (NCBI taxonomy): Eukaryota > Viridiplantae > Streptophyta > Magnoliopsida > Solanales > Solanaceae > Nicotiana > Nicotiana attenuata. The sequence continues at coordinate 30,417,779 of NC_031990.1, forward strand.
TACCAAAGCCGCAGAAACAGCCCGCTACTCATTGCAACACACATCTCAACAACACTCCACTCCTCATCCCTGAACCATCAAGTGATCATCCCCACCACACTCCCATATATGTGGAAACCTTGCCACACTACACCAAACCCATTACAAACACACCAGAGTCTGATGACAAAGACTCTCTCATCAAGAACCTGGCAGCTGAGCTCAAAAGTTGACTAGCCGGGCCCAGGGCGTGGAAGGAAACAAAGGCATTGAAGGGTTGAATTACGAGGATCTTTGCATCCAGCCGGACGTTGAACTTCCCGAGGGGTACAAATCTCCCAAGTTCGAAATGTTTGACGGCTCAGGGGATCCTAGAGTCCATCTGAGGACATATTGTGATAAATTGGTTGGTGTAGGAAGAGACGAGAAGATTCGCATGAAACTCTTCATGAGAAGTTTGAAAGGCGATGCGCTATCTTGGTACATTAGCCAAGATCCCAAGAAATGGATGAGCTGGGTAGGAATGGCGTCCGATTTCATGGACAGGTTCAAGTTCAACACAGAAAATGCACCAGATATCTTCTACATCCAGAATTTGAAAAAGAAACCCACTGAGACATTCCGCGAGTATGCTACTCGATGGAGATCCGAGGCTGCTAAGGTTAGGCCGGCCTTAGAGGAAGAACAGATGAATCGATTTTTCGTCTGAGCGCAAGATCTGCAGTATTATGAGAGGTTAATATTGATAGAGGGCCAGAAATTCTCCGATATCATCAAGCTAGGAGAAAGGATTGAAGAGGGCATTAAGAGCGGAATGGTCACTAATTTTGAAGCACTGCAGGCTACCAACAAAGCCCTACAATCTGGTGGCGCGTCCAAGAAAAAGGACGTGAGTGCCATGATGGTTGCACAGCGAACCAAGTCCCCAATAAAATACCAAGCCTACCCGGTACCCCCTCTCACATACCAGCCTATTCCCAACTACCAAGCACCTCCGCCTTCTTACCAAATTCCATCACCCGCTTACCAATCATCTCCCTCTCCCACATATCAACCTATCTCACCAAGATATTCCCAACCTACACCCGTCTACCAAGCCTATAATGCCCACTACCAATCACCTCCCGCCCGCCAAAACTTCCCCAGGCCACGCCCTAACTTTGATCGCAAAACTCCCAAGCAATACACCGCCATCGCCGAGCCAATCGACCAGCTATATGAAAGGCTCAAAGCTGCTGGTTACGTCACCCCAATCCCTGCCATAACTCCAGATAATCCTTCCCAGTGGGTCAATCCAAATAAAACCTATGCATACCATTCCGGCATGAAAGGGCATACCATTGATGAGTGCCGATCTCTGAAAGACAAAATCCAAGCTCTAATTGACAACAAAATCATCGTGGCCAAGGAACCTGCTCCTAACGTTCGCAACAATCCCTTGCCTGATCATAAGGGTGGTGGTGTGCATATGATCGAAGTAGAAGATGATTGGGACCCCAAGGGGTCAATTGGATTAATTGTCGAAGGTGACGAGCCCAAGAAACCAGCCGTCACACTGAATCCAATTGTGGTCCAGATCCAGCCCTCCGGGAATGCTGAGGTAAACATGTCTGTGCCTCTCGAGCTTGAAACACCATCATCCAAAAGGACCACAGAGCCAATTGAGGTGGAGTTTGGGTCTCCGAAAGTACCATTCGAAGTTGCTGTATTGCCACCAAAAATGAGAGTGCCCATTCCTGTAGCGATGTCAGTCGTAACGCCGTTCCATACACAGGCCATACCTTGGGATTACACTGTCGAGGCAAGAAGGAAGGGGAAGACTAGGTCCGGAGAAGCAATTGCAGCATAGGGTATGACCAGGACTGGCAGGGTTTATACTCCTGAGCATTTGGTTGAATCAAGTAAGCAGGCCTCTGGACGGCCTATTGAAAGTGGGCCCGATGATCTCTGGCGGAAGATACAGGCAAAAGAATACTCAGTTGTCGACCAATTAAACAAAACACCAGCGCAGATCTCCATCCTAGCTCTACTGCAGAGCTCCGAGACACACAAGAACGCTCTGATGAAGATACTAAGCGAGGCGTATGTACCCAGCAACATAACTGGAGGAGAAATGGCAAACATGGTCGGGCAGGTATTGGAGAGTCATAAAATCACTTTCCACGAGGATGAGTTGCCCCCTGAAGGTTTAGGCCACAACAAAGCGTTGCACATCACCGTGCAATGCGAGGACTATTTCATCACCAGGACTTTGATTGACGGAGGGCCCAGCCTCAACATTTGTCCATTGGTGACCCTCAGAACATTGGGGAAAAGTCTGCATGAAATCAAGGATGGGGCTATCAACGTCAAAGCTTTTGATGGCTCCCAAAGGTCCACTATTGGGGAGATTAGTTTATGTCTGCAAATGGGGCCAACTTGGTTCGATGTTGATTTTCAAGTAATAGACATCCCAGCATCCTATAACTTGCTACTGGGACGACCTTGGATCTACGCCGCTGGAGCCGTAGCATCAACCCTGCACCAAGCAGTGAAGTTCGAATGGAATCACCAAGAGTTGATTATTCATGGCGACGGGAGTAACCCCATATACAGTCGTCAAACCATCCCAGCGATTGAAGGAAGAAGGAAACTAGGAGGAGAAACCTACCACCAGATCGAGCGAGTCAACGCCGTGGACAAAGATAAGTGGTGGGATAACAAGATAGAGAGTATACTAAACTGGAGCGGGTATGAACCTGGCAAAGGGCTCGGCAAGAACCTCCAGGGAATCACCAAGCCTATCAAACTGAAGAAGCATGGCACCACTTTTGGGTTAGGGTATGGATACACTTGGCAAGAGTTCAGGAACTGGTCGCCACCCTGGCGCGGCCCTTACTATCCGCTGGAGCACCCGATACCCCGCCTGGAACAAACTTTCTAGCCAGCCGACATCGTGTATGGGTCAGAAGAAGATGAAACATTGGCAGCAATGAAGAACCTGTTTTTGGAAGATGACGATATGGACTGTCACGTCATCCTCGAGGAGGAAGTGGAGGAAGGCCCTTCCATACAGGCGGTGAACCGAGAAGGGCGCCTCAACAATTGGTCCGTCAGAATCACTAAGGCCCAGAGGGCTTCGGGGTAGCAAGGCTGAACAAAGCATTATGCATTGTCTTTTACTTTTTCATTAGTTGATTTCCTTTCAGTATTATCTCTAAATTTTGAAAAGAGCTCCGACGTTCGAAACAATTTTGACGTTTTATCAAAGCATTTCAGTTTCTTATATAAATCTCGCTCTTATTATTTCTTTTCTCTATCATTTACTTTACTTTACACAGCATTACTATTACTTGTCTTGATGAACCGATGAATGTGACATGCGACGAGGTAACGCAACAAACGGAAATAGACTCAGAAGAGGGTGAGATACCAGAAGAGATCTTTAAGGAGGTCGAGGACTTTGAGAATAGACCTAAGTCTAACCTGGACGAGACTGAGGTCGTCAACCTGGGGGATACAGAGAATGTCAAGGAAACGCGCATCAGTGTTCACCTGTCACCGTCAGAAAAGGAAGAGTACACGGAGTTCTTAAAAGAATATGAGGACGTATTTGCCTGGTCATATGATGATATGACCGGTCTCAGTACATCTATTGTAGCTCACAAATTGCCAACAGATCCGACATGTCCGCCGGTAAAACAGAAGCTCAGAAAGTTCAAGTCAGACATGAGTTTGAAAATCAAAGAAGAAGTTACCAAACAAGTCAAAGCCAAGGTCCTCAGGGTAGTGGAGTACCCGACATGGTTAGCCAACATTGTGCCAGTACCAAAGAAGGACGGGAAGGTCAGAATCTGTGTCGACTACCGGGACCTCAACCGGGCCAGTCCAAAAGACGATTTCCCATTGCCGAACATACACATCCTGATTACAACTGCGCCAAGCACGGGCTGCAGTCATTTGTCAATTGTTTTGCCGGATATCATCAGATATGGATGGACGAAGAAGACACGGAGAAAACAGCTTTCATTACGCCGTGGGGGATGTATTGTTATAAGATGATGCCGTTCGGATTAAAGAATGCTGGGGCCACCTACATGAGGGCCATGACTACCATTTTCCATGACATGATACACAAAGAAATCGAGGTGTATGTGGATGACGTCATCATCAAATCCAAGAAAGCCACTGACCACATGGAAGATTTAAGAAAGTTCTTCAACAGGTTGAGAAGGTACAACTTGAAACTGAATCCCGCTAAATGTGCATTCGGGGTTCCTGCCGGAAAACTGCTTGGGTTCATTGTAAGTCGACGGGGAATAGAACTAGATCCGTCAAAGGTCAAGGCCATCCAAGAATTGCCACCGCCAAAGAACAAGAAGGAGGTTATGAGTTTCTTGGGGAGACTCAACTACATCAGCCGGTTCATAGCCCAGTCCACTGTCATTTGTGAACCAATCTTTAAGATGCTGAAGAAAGACACCGCCACTAAATGGACCGATGATTGTCAAAAGGCCTTCGATAGAATCAAGGAATACCTGTCAACGCCGCCAGTCCTGGTCCCGCCCGAATCGGGTAGACCACTATTACTCTACCTTGCAGTGCTGGATGGGGCATTCGGATGTGTTTTAGGACAACATGATGAAACGGGAAAAAAAGAGCAAGCCATCTACTATCTCAACAAGAAGTTTACCCCGTACGAGGCCCGGTATTCCATACTAGAACGCATGTGTTGTGGTCTGACTTGGGTAGCTCAGAAGTAGAGGCATTATTTCTGTGCCTACACCACCTATCTCATATCAAGGATGGATCCGCTAAAGTACATCTTTCAGAAGCCCATGTCCATGGGCAAACTGGCCAAATTGCAAATATTGCTGAGTGAGTTTGATATTGTCTACGTGACTCAAAAAGCGATCAAAGGACAGGCACTGGCCGATCATCTTGCCGAAAACCCCGTGGGCAGAGAATACGAGCCTCTAAAGACAAATTTTCCTGACGAGGAGGTCTCTTTCATAGGAGAAGATTACAGAATCCTATGATGGCTGGAGAATGTTTTTCGATGGAGCAGCAAACTTTAAGGGAGTTGGCATAGGAGCAGTTCTAGTATCAGAAACAGGTCAGCATTATCCGGTGTCCGCCAAGCTCAGGTTCCCGTGCACCAATAACATGGCCGAGTACGAAGCCTGCATCTTAGGACTCAAGCTGGCCATTGATATGAACGTTCAGGAGTTACTAGTGATCGGGGATTCAGACTTGCTCATACATCAGGTTCGAGGAGAGTGGGCAACCAAGAACTCCAAAATACTCCCATACTTGCATCATGTGCAAGAGTTGAAGAAGAGGTTTACAAAGACAGAATTCCGGCATGTCCCTAGAGTTCAAAATGAGTTTGCTGACGCATTGGCCACTCTATTATCCATGATTCAGCATCCAGATAAGAACTTCATTGATCCTATCCCGGTAAAAATCCAGGATCAACCTGCCTACTGTGCTCATGTCGAGGAAGAAGCAGCCGGAAAGCCATGGTTCCATGACATTAAGAAATATTTGTCAACAGGAGAGTACCCAGAACTTGCAAACACTACTCATAAGTGCACACTGCGGAGATTGTCCAATCACTTCTTTCACAACGGAGGAATCCTGTATAGGAGGACTCCCGATTTGGGATTACTAAGGTGTGTCGAGGCAAGGGAGGCATCCAGGTTGTTGGAGGAGGTTCACGTACATGAATGGTTTCGTCTTAGCCAAGAAAATACTCCGAGCTGGTTACTTCTGGATGACCATGGAGACAGACTGCATCCAATATGTTCGAAAGTGCCACCGCTGTCAGATACATGCAGATATAATAAAGGTGCCTCCTAACGAGCTCAATGCAACTAGCTCACCATGGCCGTTCGCCGCTTGGGGAATGGATGTCATCGGACCTATCAAGCCTGCCGCATCAAACGGACACAGGTTCATTCTGATGGCAATTGATTATTTCACCAAATGGGTTGAAGCTGCATCGTATAAGGCAGTAACCAAGAAGGTTGTGACAGACTTCGTTCGCGACCGTATCATTTGCCAGTTCGGCGTCCCAGAGTCAATCATCACTGACAACGGTTCCAATCTCAACAGTGATCTGATGAAAGCAACGTGTGAGACATTTAAGATTAGGCACAAGAATTCTATAGCCTACAGGCCTCAGATGAATGGAGCTGTAGAAGCGGCCAATAAGAACATCAAAAAGATACTAAGGAAAATGATAGAAAAACACAAGCAGTGGCAGGAGAAGCTATCATTTGCTCTATTGGGATACCGTACCACCGTCCGCACATCAACTGGGGCGACACCATATATGTTGGTTTACGGTACCGAGGCAGTCATCCCAGTCGAGGTAGAGATTTCCTCCCTGAGAATTATACAGGAAGCAGAACTTGAAGATGCAGAATGGGTAAAAAGTCGCTACGAGCAATTAGCCCTTATAGACGGAAAAAGACTGAATGCAGTTTGCAATGGTCAGCTTTATCAGAATAGAATGACCAGAGCTTTCAACAAAAGAGTCAGGCTGAGACAGTTCGCGCCAGGGCAGTTAATACTGAAGAAGATTTTTCCGCACCAAGACGAAGACAAAGGAAAATTTTCTCCCAACTGGCAAGGTCCGTACATGGTTCACCGGGTTCTAACCGGAGGAGCCCTCATACTTGCAGAGATGGACGGAGAAGTTTGGCCGAAGCCGATCAATTCAGATGCAGTGAAACGATACTATGTGTAACTACTATTGATTCCTTTATGATGTAATTTGAACTACGCCTGACCTGATTCCCGTTTAAGAGGGGATACGTAGGCAGCCCTATGGGTTCGGTCACAATTCAATAAAATTTCCATTTTTCCCCGATATTGGAAACTGGGGCAGAATTTTGAGGAGGACCCTCAAAATTCCGAAGTTGATTTTCAGCCGGTCATCGCGCGCAGCCGTCAGAAGAACCAGCCCAGTAAACTGGGGCAGAATTTTGAGGAGGACCCTCAAAATTCCGGAGCAAAAGAGGTTGCAATATCTTGAACCGTGTCGCAGTCGTCGGTTCATCTAAAATCGTTTTATCTATTATGTATTTACATCATATTTTATTATTTTGCTAAATCATGCATGAATACTATCAGAACAGCTTTGTCAGCAATGCTACCCAAATGATACACAGCGTCAAGCAGGACGAGCAAAGGCCACGGGAAGACGAACTAACCTTCCCCCTTTTACAAAACTCACGATTTTTCTTTGGATGCAGGCACTCAATTCGCAATGTCATTAGATATATTTATGCACTCATACTTTCTCAAGAATGCAACTACTCAGAATCATCACCTATTTACAAATTCTATCCGTACACAACATCCCCAGCAGCCACAATGACGCAATCAGCTATCAGCTATCATCTACCAGCTAAGAGATTCCATTACTATTCGCCCTTTTAATTCCTGCATTTTTGCATAAGGCTACTTTTCTACCTTCCGAGACTAAGCACTGTCTCCATCCTGCATTTTCTTGCATTGCATAAGGCTACCTTTCTGCCTTCCGAGACTAAGCACTGTCTCCATCCAGCATTTTCTTGCATTGCATAAGGCTACCTTTCTGCCTTCCGAGACTAAGCACTGTCTCCATCCTACATTTTCTTGCATTGCATAAGGCTACCTTACTGCCTTCCGAGACTAAGCACTGTCTCCATCCTGCATTTTCTTGCATTGCATAAGGCTACCTTTATGCGTTCCGAGACTAAGCACTGTCTCCATCCTGCATTTTCTTGCATTGCATAAGGCTACCTTTCTGCCTTCCGAGACTAAGCTTCGTCTCCATCTGCATTCTCTGCATTGCATAAGGCTACCTTTCTACCTTCCGAGACTAAGCACTGTCTCCATCCTGCATCTCCTTGCATTGTATAAGGCTACCTTTCTGCCTTCCGAGACTAAGCACTGTCTCCATCCTGCATNCGCAGCCTATCAGATTTTAGCTACAACCTAACATCGCGTCCGTACCTTTTCGAACTCTATTGGCATACTACCGTCGATCGGATACCCGAACTACATATAGGCCTGATTCTGTAAAACCAGGGATATGTAGGCAGCTCAAGAACCAGAGCTCGGTCGAAATTCCTTGCAAATCACCTCTTTCGGTCAAAATTGGCCATCCCATCTTTACCCGATAACTCTTTCATCCTTCCCGGGTAAAGAGGGCCAGCTATTGATACCCAATTTAACCCTATGTATCTTTATATATACTCAAAATATTCTCAAAATAGTATGTACATGCATATATAAGCATATCCAAGAGTTTTGGTATTTTTCCTTATTTTAAAGATTTTTTAAAATCACTTTGTTGTTTATTTTAATAGTACAAAATTCAATAATTATTTCCAGACTATCATTTTTGGTGAATAATTTATCTTATTCTCATATTTACACCCAGATATAATTAAGGTGATTTTTTGCATATTTTATATAATTTATTTGGTATTTAAGCTAAATTGCTATAATTGCAATTATAGCCTATTTTCCGATTAATAGTATTTTATTAATACAAAATCGCTCCCAGTGTTTTCTAATTAACATTTATATGTTATTACTCAATTTAGTGCTTTTAATTGGTTTTTAAAACTATTTTAACTATTTTTATTAAAATAAAAGGGAAGAAATGGTTGTTTAACATTTAGCCTCGTTCATTTCAATTATCACCCCTTTACATTCAAATTTTGACCACAAATAGAACCCCCAATTTCAACCCCAAAACCCCCGACCCAGTCCTCAAATCACCTGACCCATACCCAATTTAATGACCCGGTCCAGCTTTAATCTAATCTGAGCCGTTAATCGAACGAGATCAACGACCCAGGTTTTATTTCCAAAATTAAATTCAACAACCCCCCCCCCCCAAACCCCTCATTTCAGAGACGGTCTCTCTCTCTCTCTACACTGACTCTTGCTCTCCCTTCTCTCTAGAACCTTCTGGTTCACTCCTTCATCTCCGATGAATCGACCGCCTCTCCGGCCACCTCCAGCCTCACTTCTCTCGACTACCAGCCACCGTGAAACCTTGTCTTGTTGATTCCCTCCATCTTCGAGACTCCAAAAGCCTCCACCATGCAAGATGGTCATTGGAAGCTCTGCCTGGTTTGTCTCCGACCTTTCTCCGATGGTTTATGGTTCGATGGTGTTGCGAGCATCATTATTAACGAGTTTCACAGCCAGGTTCCTTACCTCTCACTGATTTATTACGAAACCCTAACCCTATGTTCTTCAAGTTATTTTAGATCTACTCTAGATCTACAGTATTACGAAGTTTTCCTACGTTTCTTTTCTCTGAAAAAAGCCTCATCTTTAAACGATCGTTCAATTATAAAATTAGGGTTTCTTAACCCCTTTTCAAAAAATGGTTTTTACTTCTAGTTTAGTGATTTCTACTACATTTTGAACGATCCTCTTATGTTTACATTGCTGTCTGAGTTACTGGGCTGGAAAGCCCTAATTCTTTCTAGCCCGTTTTCACTATGTGTGTTCGTTTCTTGTGTTCATGTATCCTCTGTGATTCTCGTTGTTAGGGGTCTTAATCCTCTACTGTTCTATGACCCCCTATTTAGGGCTTCTCTGATTTGAGTGCTATTTGATAATTATTAGGTTTGACTACTTATTTATTTAAAGGCTTCATCGATTCTATGCATCTTTCCGCAAAACTGTGATATTTTCATTGAATATATGCTTTTGTGTGTTTTGCCTACAATTATGTATTGCTTCCTTATTTGTGAGATGCTTTCCCTAATTAGCACTGATTTCTTGAGATTTTCAGTCTCATCCGTGGTACTTTGATTGATTTTTCAAGACTAGATTGAATTCTGCCTTATTTATGTGCCATATATATCTTCCTTGTTTAAAACATTCTGTATTTAGCCTTTATTATATGCCACATGAAGTTACTACTTTAATTACGTTAAAATCAGTCTATGAGTTGATTCCTTTTCCTTATTTAGCTATGATTGTACCGTTTGAACTTGATTCCCTGATTAGAGGAGTCTGTGTCTTTAATTGATGCTGATTGATTATTGTTTCCATAATTATGTAAAACTAGTACTCCTTACCTTATTTTTCTTACTCGTTTTCAGCATTATAAGTACTCTATTCTCTTTTGCATAACACACGAAATATCACTAAGCCATACACAAACACATACACACAGAGCATACTGATATCATTCTGAGTTCTCTCTTACTCTCATACATATTCTCTTTGCTTCTCGTATTAGTTACTGATCACTCAGTCGGCTGAAAGCCAAGACTGAGTAATTACTGTTGCTATCTTGCATCTGCATACTATTGTCCTGCTACTATGCCTCTCTGCACCTTGCTGTTCTATTCTTACTCTTGACTGGTATGTTTCTAGTTTAAGTTTACAATATTCCAAAACAACATGTTTCGATTCATGTTAAGATTCTTGTTATTCCTTTTGTGTTTTCACTTATGGTTCTATTTTTTACCATGTAATTAGCATGTCTTTGTGATTTCCCTTTCCCTTTAGTCTAATATGTCTCTTGCTTCCCCCTTGTGTGATCCACTATGACTTTGTTTGATTCCTATGAAGCTAGCATACTTGTTTTGTCTATGTGCTTATCTTTCCTCTTATCTCAGCATGACCAATGTTTTCTTATGTGTTTTCATCCTCTGCCTAACATCTACCCCTACAAACTTGTACCCCCTCCACCTAAGTGTTATATGATCTAATTTGTGACTCTGTCTGACACTTAATGTTGTTGGACTTTGGCATGAACACTATGTGATAACTATGTTGTAACTCTAGTTCAAGGGCTAATTGTATATAAGTTTACTTCTGCCATGTGATTTATTTGTCCCCCAGTCCCCATCCCTACTTGTGTTTGCTTCCTGAACACTGCATATCTTCTGAGTTGTGGTTGTCCTGTTTCTTTCCTTTCTTGTTTTTTTATAAAACAAACTCTCAGTTGTTCTCTGGAACTATTTTCTTCAAAAACTGGTATTTCAAACCCAACTTTTTTAAACTCTATCACACCCTCACAATTCTTATAAAGTAGGTTCTGCCCCCTTTCGTGTAAGCATTGCTTTGGGTGTCTCTGAATGCCCACTGAACATTGATGCACTTTCCACACCGCACTTATTCAACATTTTTCGTAAATGTTTGGGTGCTGGTATTGGCCAGGGACCCAATGGGGCCCTAGGGAGCTTTGCCGCACCCAGACCATAGCTGTGAAACTCGAAAGAAGTAAGGATTGGGCCTGGTTGAAGGCTCCCTATAGAGTAGCTTCTTATTTTATTTTTCATTATGTAATTCAGCTATCATGGTTTGTAATAACTTGTAAACAACTGATTGGGGTTATAGTGAAAATGGGTTGGGGTTACGCATGCTTAGTTAAAGTTATGAGTAGAAAACATGCTCGTAGGGCTTTACTTACCTATTCGTGCAATAGACATCATGTATAGGACATGCATCTCATATAGTAGTGATCCTATTTTTAGACTCTTTACTTTCAGTCTGTTGTCATACTCACTTCATATTCACAACTAGCTAATTATTCACAAATAACTGTTATAACTACTACTGCATAATCACTGACATTTAGATACCATGTTTTTAGGACCTTTACGTGCATTAGATACCATGTTACTTAGGATTTATATTTTTGTCTGAGTTACAATTTGTGAAATGCCTCACTAGTATGTTTAAGCTAATAATGCAGGTTTGATTAATCGCGTCCTTTAAAACTGGGATTAATATGCATGTTCACCTTTAAGGTAATTAGGCAATGAATAAGACACCTAGGCAAGCTTTAGGCCTAATACAAATCGATTAATTATGCTTTAGAACTACTCAGCCTCTTTAACTTATGTACTTCATCCTTTGTTTGCTTCAATAAAATTTGTTCTGTCAAAACTCCAGTCCCATTTTTTATCCCGGAATCGTGCCTCTGTTTTATCATGCTTTTTACTGAGTTGTTTGCTTGTCCAGAATCGTGCTTTGGTAGGTTACTATAATACTACTACTGTTACACCCCGTGTTATTGTATGTAAGAGTACGTCATAAGTCAATTAATGTAAGCTCAGAAATGGAATCATCTTTGAAAAGTTTACAAAGTTAGTTCATCATGTTAACGTGGAGGTTACAAATATTTAAGATCATTAATACCAAGTAGCAAGAGGGTTTGAAGGCTTAGAAGCTAAATGAATTGAAGAAAATAAGTTTCGTCGAAAGTCGACAAGTTGGAATATTTTTTTACCATGTACTTTTGGGGTGATACTAGGGTTATTAACATTATAACGAGATTGTATTATGAGATATTTTAGTCGTACGATAGTTGGTGTTATGTTTTGAAGTCAAGCGAGTTGTGGAACAAAAGTTGGAAAAGGTCATCACAAGTTCCATTTATAATTTGCTGACATTTAGGTCAAATGTAGATGCACTTTTCTCCCAATATACTTGGAATCAATGGAGGATCTACATATCAAATTGAAGATCTACGAGTCTAGTTACCAATGCATTAAACCGTTCTTCGATACGACATCGGGGTAGAGAGATATTTGCAGTTTTGCAAGACTGCACAGACTGTATAGTTGGCAAGTAGGTGTGTCACTAAAGCTTTTTGAGCAATACATTTCGTGTGTTATATGAGGTCTTTTTGGGACATATTATATATCAAATTGAAGGTCTTCGAATCTAGTTTCCAACACTCTTAACCGTTCGTTCATACGATATCCGGATAAAAAGATATAGGTATTTGAAAAAGGGCCAATGAGATGGTGCCAAGTAGCACCTTTTGACTTTTCAACCAAAATGGATATTTATCTTCCTATGTCGTCTCTTTCTTCATAATTCCAGAGAGCTCGACCAAATAAGACCCCTAACCTCACCCTTAAGCTGTCCACAAGGTTATCCAACAAGATTATCATCCGAGGCACAAAATCACGAAGCAATAACACTAGAACGATCCCCACGACGTGAGTATCGCTATATTGCCTCTCTTTTTCTTTGTAGTTGGAGTTTTGGAAGGTATTTAAAAGTTAAGAAAATGCCTTATTTCTGTATTTAAGCTTTTAAATATGAAGGAATGTTGATAAATTCATTTCCTAATAGCTAGAACTCACGGGACGGTGATTGGAAGCCGTGAGTTCGAATTATTCGACTTGTTGTGCGCCGTTTTTGGGCTGTTTGGTGATTGTTTGGAATTGTGTGAAGTCATATATATAGGGGAGGTGCTGTCCGTTTCATCGTAAAATAGGTTGTGGTCGATACATAATAGTTATGACGCTTGAATGATAACTACAGTATCGTTTCTCTTATTGTAGACTAAGGAGTCGTGAAAATTTCATAGCTTGAGATTGGGGCAGTATATATACAAGGTATGTTAAGGCTCTTCCTTCATTCTTTTGGCATGATCTAAAGTGAAACGAACATAAACGATACGCTAAGATTGGATTTCAGATTAAACGACCGCGGAATCGGGATCTGAAGGTTCCAGCAGGTTCGTATGGTGATTTCAGACTTGGGCGTATGTCCGGATCGGGTTTTGGAAAACCTGGGAACGTTTTGGCGCCTATTGTGGATGATTACTCCGGGTATGATGGTTGTTCTTATGTGTTATGAGAAAAAAAAAGGGGGAGTTAAGTTATGGGACCTTTGAAAAGGTTATTAGCCTAGTTCAGTGCGATCAAAATCAGCTTGAGGCCTGTGGATGGATTCAAAATGTGAAATATGGGGCTCTATATCAGGCTAGATGTGTTCATTTCAGTAATGCGCTCCTTATGAAAGAGTAGTCAGGGTGTTATTTCGTCGTCAGTTATTTCATGCAATGATATATTGCGCCGTGTGAGTTGTGAGACGGCTTGGTGAATTGCTTATGTGTTGAGGTTCCACGTAGAGATGATGTTATATGAGCAAAATGGCTCTTGAGATTCAGATCGTATATCGCACCTCAGTTGTGCTTGAGTTTTGTAGCTCATAGCGCTATATGTCCCCTCAGGGATGGTATTATGCACTTAGCGTGCTTGTGACCGATATTCGGTATTTTGTTGTAATGAG
>NC_031990.1:30432278-30472481 GCF_001879085.1 Nicotiana attenuata
GCAGGAGGCTACAGGGCATTTAGGACTGTCACTCTTTCTTCTTACTCTAGATCGTGTTGTAGAGCTCAATTGTAAGAATTCAAACTTCTAATTTCTATTGTATTCGTAATACAACGGTACCTCATCCAAACAGGCAGTTGGTATGAGATTGAATGTGGTTGTGGAAAAGTTGAGTCAGAGGAACTTGATTTTGCATTAAGCTTATGATGAGTAAATGTGAGATCTTCAACAGATCACGTGTGTACTAAGACGCGTAAGTTTCTTGATAAGGAGGCCTAAGGAATGAATTCTATCTACCCATATGGTTTAAAAAGCAACAAGAAAATCAAAAAATAGACACAAGTTTCAACAAGTAAAAGAAGGTAGGTGGCGAAGGTTACGAGGTACCAGTTAATGAAGGTTCAGTATTTACAATTCAGGCAGAGAAATACATGCATTCTGAGTTACCTTGAACAGTAACAGAGTTATATACAATTGACCACACCCATCTCAATTATGCCCTATGGGAGCTGACAAATATAATTTAAGAGAATGATGTAATATGAGGATCAAGCTGGGATTAGTGTAACAAAAAAATTATGGATGGATTGTTATCATTAGCTAACATTTCCGAGGGTTATTGCAAATGTTGTAATAGTTCTCCTTGTGAGACACCCCGATGGTGCAATCTAGAATAGTGCACTTAGATATGAAATACTAGAATATTCAGGAATTTCAGAAGATAGGTAGTGGAATCCAAAAAGGGATAAATATTTACCTTTTTATGGCTCCCGTCCCTAGTAAAGAGAGAATATTAGGCGACCCGAAGAGCCAGTGGATGGAGTAAGGGGAGTTAAAAGCGAAAGAATATTTTATTGAAGTTTTCAGAATAAGGTGATAAACAGAAGTATTAGTAGGAGAATAAGAAGAGAGTAAATAAAGTATTATGAGTAAGATGTGATAAATGGGTGATAACGGTAAATCAAAATATGACACGATGATAGAGTCTATAGTCAAGTGAAGGAATAGACAAGAGGTGATAGGCCTTGAGACAATAAAAGAGTATAGGCAAAAGGCTATATCCTCATACGAGAATTGAGTTGGTGACTCGAACATGATTACCAGAAGGAAAAAAAAAATTAGACCCCCTGTAGTAATAGAAATTAGTATGGTCTAGTAAACAAGATAGAACCGAACATGAATTAGGGACCGAAGGATTTGATAATAGTCGACATCGTGAGAATTTCAGAGATCATGTTCCAACAGTAATAGAATAGACAACATACGAATAACCTTTGAAGATCATTTAGGAAGACGCTTTCCTAAAGCAAGCACTTTGAACAGAGTTAATATTAAGGGACTAACTGTGCCAGTTACACTAGGTGTCACCTTAGTGCGTAAGAAATTAAGTTATCCCTTGTACAGAAGGTTACCATAAGACTATTAAGGTTCATTGATGATGTGAAAAGATGCCAACGATGAAGAGGTGAAATATCTATAGGTAGATCATCGTAGTACTAAATCTTAGTACTCCCCTAAAGGGGGGAATATGGTATGATATGGTATTAAGTCGGAATTAAGCGGTTCAGGTAACTATGGAATGGTAAAGGAAGAATGTGGTAAAAAGGAGAAAGGGATGATGTTGCATTTGTTCAGTTCCTACAGATATGTTGCGACTCCAGAACATTACACAAGCACGCCGTCGGAGAGAGGCAGTATGGGTTCCCACACCAGACGTTATTGATAAATAAGTATGAATGAACACTTGATACATAAGGAGCCAGTACGAGTGGTAAGTTAAGATAAAGAAAATAACCCAAGAGAGATTATGCAGAATATATGTATATATGAGAATGGACCAACGAGTAATTAGTAGTTGATTCAGGAAGAGCCCGGTTATGGCTAGACAAGAAGTCACAGATAAATGAATAGATCATGCAAGATAAATGTAGTGAACCGTAGCATAGGGAATTCAGTGCAAGATAAATGTAGTGAACCGTAGCATAGGGAATTCAGTCTCGTAGATACGAGATTGCAATCATCTGAAAATTTTCAGATAGGAGTTGAGACCGTTAAAGGTACCATTTAAGTTTTATGAAAATAAGAGAGAGTGCCAATAAGGAGACAATTAAAATTTGAGATTAAAAGTAACCCTACGAGCACAAGGGCATGAAGTTATGTAACTAAGGATTATTATAGGCAAGTAAGAACAACGAAAATTTCCTTCAGGTGTACGATATAACAAGCTCGCAACTTTACAAGAGCCAGAAGGTCTCCCTAAGTACTACAACGAAAGATTAGTTGAGGAAATAAGGAAGAAGGTTTCCACCTAAGCATAGTGAGCTAAAGAGTAAATGATCTTATAACAACAACCTTGCTATAATATTGTATACACTCCATAAGAAAGCGGCACCTATCGTGGCTAAAGAATAAAAAAAAAAAAAAAATATTCCAACTTGTCGACTTTCGACGAAACTTATTTTCTTCAATTCATTTAGCTTCTAAGCCTTCAAACCCTCTTGCTACTTGGTATTAATGATCTTAAATATTTGTAACCTCCACGTTAACATGATGAACTAACTTTGTAAACTTTTCAAAGATGATTCCATTTCTGAGCTTACATTAATTGACTTATGACGTACTCTTACATACAATAACACGGGGTGTAACAACTACTATACTTTCAAAGTATGTTTTAAACAAGTTTATCTGTACCCTTTTTTACTAATTCCTGAACTGCTGCAATTTACTGCCATCTTTTATTCATCTTTCTGAAAATCGTACATTCTTCAAGGCACTTAGTCGTAAATTTTAGGCTTCTTCTGCAATTTATCTTATCTGACCTTCCTGTTTTGAACTCTTTTTTAGACCTTAACTGTGTTGAGACGTGCTAGTTACAGGTTTACTTGTGAGGGATCTGTGAGCCTCTTATTTGCCTTTGTATGTTCCCCTTTATGTGAAATCCTACTTGTTATGTATGTCGCCTAGCATTTTGTCCTTTAAACCTAAGGGTCCAGCCTAGACCTTACCCTGTAGGGATAGTGGTGCTAAATACCCTCTAGGACTTATAGACGGGACGGGTAATAGCACGCAATAAGCATTCGTGACCAATCCACACGTTTAAATAACTTTTACGGGGTGGGAAGGGTAGACATGGAGATGATGATCACACGATAACACTACGCGTAGAATTGATTACCGGTGTTGTGTGGATGATCCATGTGATTTATAAACCTAGGACCCCTTTTCTTATACAACTTTGTTTAATATCTAAAATCCTGTCTTTTCAACTACTCAAAACTCCTCCTTAATTTTACTGCATTACGCCTTTTCTTCCAAATTCTTCTTCTTTGTTTATTCAATGTGTTGATTAATTTTTTGCGTTTAGTCCCCCTTTTAAACAAATTGTAGATCATCTAGACCTTGAGCCCTCATACTTGTCACGTATTTATATACTGTTACACCCCCGTGTTATTGTTATGTAAGAGTACGTCATAAGTCAATTATGTAAGCTCAGAAATGGAAATCATCTTTGGAAAAGTTTACAAAGTTAGTTCATCATGTTAACGTGGAGGTTACAAATATTTAAGATCATTAATAACCAAGTAGCAAGAGGGTTTGAAGGCTTAGAAGCCTAAATGAATTGAAGAAAATAAGTTTCGTCGAAAGTCGACAAGTTGGAATATTTTTAACCATGTACTTTTGGGGTGATACTAGGGTTTTAACTTATAACGAGATTGTATTATGGATATTTTAGTCGTACGATAGTTGGTGTTATGTTTTGAAGTCAAGCGAGGTTGTGGAACAAAAGTTGGAAAAGGTCATCACAAGTTCCAATTTATTAATTTGCTGGACATTTAGGTCAAATGTAGACTGCACTTTTTCTCCCAATATACTTGGAATCAATGGAGGATCTACATATCAAATTGAAGATCTACGAGTCTAGTTACAATGCATTAACCGTTCTTCGATACGACATCGGGGTAGAGAGATATTTGCAGTTTTGCAAAAGACTGCACAGACTGTATAGTTGGCAAGTAGGTGTGTCACTAAAGCTTTTTGAGCAATACATTTTCGTGGTGTTATATTGAGGTCTTTTTGGGACATATTATATAATCAAATTGGAAGGTCTTCGAATCTAGTTTCCAACACTGCTTAACCGATTCGTTCATTACGATATCCGGATAAAAAATATAGGTATTTGAAAAAGGGCCCAATGAGATGGTGCCAAGTGCCCTTTTGACTTATCAACCAAAATGGTAATTTAATCTTCTAAATGTCGTCTTTTCTTCCATAATTTCTACAGAAGAGCTCGACCAAATAAGACCCCTAACCTCACCCTAAGCTGTCCACAATGGTTATCCAACAAGATTATCATCCGAAGGCACAAAATAGAAGCAATAACACTAGAACGATCCCCACGATAAGTGGAGTATCGCTATATTGCCTCTCTTTTTCCTTTGTAGTTTGGAGTTTTTGGAAGGTATTTAAAAACAGTTAAGAAAATGCCTTATTTCTGCTTTATTAAGCTTTTAATATGAAGGAATGTGAATAAATTCATTTCTAATAGCTAGAACTCACGGGACGGTGATTGGAAGCCGTTGAGTTTCGCAAATTATCTCGACTTGTTGTGCGCCGTTTTTCGGCTGTTTGGTTGATTGTTTGGAATTGTCGTGAAGTCAGTATATATAGGGGAGGGTTGCGTCCTGTGTTCATCGTAAAATAGGTTGTGGTCGATACATTAATATTATGGACGCTTGGAATGATAACTACAGTATGTTTCTTTATTGTAGACTAAGGAGTTCAGTGAAAATTTCATAGCTTGAAGATTGGGGCAGTCCTATATACAAGGTATGTTTAAGGCTCTTCCTTCATTCCTTTTGGCATGATCTAAAGTGAACGAAGCATTAAACGATACGCCTATTTTCATAATGAATCTACTTCCTAGCAACTAAGGTTGTCCATGTTATTTCTTTCCTTACAAGTTATTCCAAGAAAGCAATATATGATCCTTGAGTCTAAGTGAAGTTCATATTGATGGCATTGATGTCATAACCTGTTAATCGATGGTGGCAATGAACTTTATGTCACTCCAAAGGTTAGAACGTGACTCATGAGTCCAGCATGCATTCAATACGTATCTACTTTTACTCTTAGCCGAGCCGCGCTATAAGTCGCCGGGTATTGGCACCTATTGTGCAACCACTGATCAGTTGGTGTTTACCGAGCTCCACGTGGCCGGGTTATGGTTTTTACCGAGTCTCTTTGAGGGGCCGGGTATGATATGATGATGAGTTGATGCCCACAGAGGCGTATGTTTTTTTTAAAAGTTTATGTATATATATGTATTATGCATTTCTATGTCAGTAGCCCTCAGAGGCACTCAGATGTTACAGGTTGTATTCCTCTATCTCTCTTTACATTACTGTTCTTATTTATGCTTTTCCTGCCTTACATACTCGGTACTTTATTCGTACTGGAGTCCCCTTTTGCCTGGGGGACGCTGCGTTTCATGCCCGCAGGTCCCCGATAGACAGGTTGACATGTCCTCCTAGTAGGGGCTATCAGCTTCAGCGAAAGGTGTTGGTGTACTCCACTATGCTCCGGAGTTGCCTATTTGGTCAAGTAATGCTTTGGATATTGTATGGGAGTTGGTAGGTGGGGCCCTGTCCCGACCTTTCTAATTTTATGTACTCTTAGAGGCTTGTAGAAGTGTCAGGTTTTGTGGGATACTTTATGGCTTGTCGGCCTATGTTTTGAGGTTACAAATGGTCATGTCTGCCTTATAGGCCCGTATCTCACCTATGTATAAGTTTTGTTATACTCAGCCTGAGTCATCATACGTTTAAGTAATTCCCCTTATGGTTTTTATTCTTGTTATCTCATGAAGCGGTTTTCTAGCTCATTACCCATGATAGTATGAATAAGAAAGATATGTTACTTGGGTACTCGTTTGAGTAAGGCACCGGGTGCCCGTCGCGGCCCCTTCGGTTTTGGGTCGTGAACAAACTTGGTATTAGAGCATTCTGTCCTAGCTGGAGTCTTAACAAGCCGTGTCATAGTAGAGTCTTGGTTTATGGGTGTGTTGTGCGACGCACAACTTAATTGCAGGAGGGCTACAGGGCATTTAGGGACTGTCACTCTGTTTCTTTCTTGACTCTAGAATCGTGTTGTAGAAGCCCTCAATTGTAAGAATTCAAACTTTCTAATTTCTATTGTATTCGTAATACACGGGTACCTTCAATCCAAACAGAGTTTGGTATGAGATTGACATGTGGTTTGTGGAAAAGTTGAGTCAGAGGAACTTGATTTGCATTAATCTTATTGATGAGTAAATGTGAGATCTCAACAGATCACGTGTGTACTAAAGACGCGTAAAGTTTCCTTGATAAGGAGGCCTAAGAATGAATTCTATCTACCCATATGGTGGGTAAAAAGCAACAAGAAAATCAAAAAATAGACACCAGTTTCAAACAAGTTGAAAAGAAGGAGGGGGGGGGGGGGGTAGGGGTGGCGAAGGTTACGAGGTACAGTTAATGAAGGTTCAGTATTTACAATCAGGCAGCGAAATACATGCATTCTGAGTTACCTTGAACAGTAACAGAGTTATATACAATTGACCACACCCATCTCAATTATGCCCTATGGGAGCTGACAAATATAATTAAGAGAATGATGTAATATGAGGATCAAGCTGGGATTAGTGTAACAAAATATTATGGATGGATTGTTTATCATTAGCTAACATTTCCGGGGTTATTGCAAGATGTTGTAATAGTTCTCCTTGTGAGACACCCGATGGTGCAATCTAGAAATAGTGCCCTTAGATATGAAATACTAGCATATTCAGGAATTTCCGACGATAGGTAGTGGAATCCAAAAGGATAAAGTATTTACCTTTTTTATGGGCTCCCGTTTCCCTAGTAAAGAGAGAATAGTAGGCGACCCGAAGAGCCAGTGGATGGAGTAAGGGGAGTTAAAAGCGAAAAAAATATTTTATTGAAGTTTTCAGAATAAGGTGATAAACAGAAGTATTAGTAGGAGAATAAGAAGAGAGTAATAAAGTATTATGAGTAAGATGTGATAAATGGGTTGCACCTTGCTTTTCTATTCTCACTCTTGACTGGTATGCTTCTAGTTTAAGTTTACAGTATTCCAAAACAACATGTTTCAGTTCATGTTAAGATTCTTGTTATTCCTTTTGTGTTTTCACTTATGGTTCTAATTTTTACCATGTAACTAGCATGTCTTTGTGATTTCCCTTTCCCTTTAGTCTAATATGTCTCTTGCTTTCCCCTTGTGTGATCCACTATGACTTTGTTTGATTCCTATGAAGCTAGCATACTTGCTTTGTCTATGTGCTTATCTTTCCTCTTATCTCAGCATGACCAATAATTTCTTATGTGTTTTCATCCTCTGCCTAACATCTACCCCTACAAACTTGTACCCCCTCCACCTAAGTGTTATATGATCTAATGTGTGACTCTGTCTGACACCTAATGCTGTTGGACTTTGGCATGAACACTATGTGATAACTATGCTGTAACTTTAGTTCAAGGGCTAATTGTGTATAAGTTTACTCCTGCCATGTGATTTATCTGTCCCCAGTCCCTATCCCTACTTGTGTTTGCTTCCTGAACTCTGCATATCTTCTGAGTTGTGGTTGTCCTGTTTCTTTCCTTTCTTGTTTTTATAAAACAAACTCCCAGTAATTCTCTGGAACTATTTTCTTCAAAAACTGGTATTTCAAACCCAACTTTTTTTTTAAACTCTATCACACCCTCACAATTCTTAGAAAGTAGGTTCTGCCCCCCCTTTCGTGTAAGCATTGCTTTGGGTGTCTCTGAATACCCACTGAACTTTGATGCACAAGGCTGGGAGTTCCACACCGCACTCATTCAACATTTTTGGTAAATGTTTGGGTGCTGGTATTGGCCAGGGACCCAATGGGGCCCTAGGGAGCTTTGCCGCACCCAGACCATAGCTGTGAAACTCGAAAGAAGTAAGGATTGGGCCTGGTTGAAGGCTCCCTATAGAGTAGCTTCTTATTTTATTTTTCATTATGTAATTCAGCTATCATGGTTTGTAATAACTTGTAAACAACTGAATGGGGTTATAGTGAAAATGGGTTGGGGTTATGCATGCTTAGTTAAAGTTATGGGTAGAAAACATGCTCGTAGGGCTTTACTTACCTATTTGTGCAATAGACATCATGTATAGGACATGCATCTCATGTAGTAGTGATCCTGTTTTTAGACTCTTTACTTTCAGTCTGTTGTCATACTCACTTCATATTCACAACTAGCTAATGATTCACGAATAACTGTTAAAACTACTGCTGCATTTTCACTGGCATTTAGATACCATGTTTTTAGGACCTTTACGTGCATTAGATACCATGTTACTTAGGATTTATATTTTGTCTGAGTTACAATTTGCGAAACGCCTCACCAGTATGTTTAAGCTAATAATGCAGGTTTGATTAATCGCGTCCTTTAAAACTGGGATTAATATGCATGTTCACCTTTAAGGTAATTAGGCAATGAATAAGACACCTAGGCAAGCTTTAGGCCTAATACAAATCAATTAATCATGCTTCAGAACTACTCAGCCTCTTTAACTTATGTACTTCATCCTTTGTTTGCTTCTATAAAATTTGTTCTGTCAAAACTCCAGTCCCATTTTTTATCCCGGAATCGTGCCTCTGTTTTATCATGCTTTTTACTGAGTTGTTTGCTTGTCCAGAATCGTGCTTTGGTAGGTTACTATAATACTACTACTATATTTTCAAAGTATGTTTTAAACAAGTTTATCTGTACCTTTTTTTTACTAATTCCTGAACTGCTGCAATTTACTGCCATCTTTTATTCATCTTTCTGAAAATCGGACATTCTTCAAGGCACTTAGTTTTAAATCTTAGGCTTCTTCTGCAATTTATCTTCTCCGACCTTCCTGTTTTGAACTCTTTTTTAGACCTTAACTGTGTTTGAGACGTGCTAGTTACAGGTTTACTTGTGAGGGGTCTGTGAGCCTCTTATTTGCCTTTGTATGTTCCCCTTTATGTGAAGTCCTACTTGTTATGTATGTCGCCTAGCATTTTGTCCTTTAAACCTAAGGGTCCAGCCTAGACCTTACCCTGTAGGGATAGTAGTCCAAAATACCCTCTAGGACTTATAGGACGGGACGGTAATAGCACGCAATAAACATTCGTGACCAATCCACACGTTTAAATAACCTTTACGGGGTGGGAAGGGTAGACATAGAGATGATGATCACACGATAACACTACGCGTACAATTGATTATCGGTGTTGTGTGGATGATCCATGTGATTTATAAACCTAGGACCCCTTTTCTTATACAACTTTGTTTAATATCTAAAATCCTGTCTTTTCAACTACTCAAAATTCCTCCTTAATTTTACTGCATTATGCTATTCTTCCAAATTCTTCTTCTTTGTTTATTCAATGTGTTGATTAATTTTTTGCGTTTAGTCCCCCTTTTAAACAAATTGTAGATCATCTAGACCTTGAGCCCTCATACTTGTCACGTATTTATTTGCAACCCTTATGTGTAAAATTATTTGTGTATCTATTTGCATTAAAGTCACAACATAGCATGGCCGGGAACCACACTAGTGGATCTTGAGGGGTGCCTAACACCTTCCCCTCGAGATAATTTCTAGCCCTTACCCGAACTCTGGTTTTCCAACGCAAAATCCCTTAGTGTCCTAATGCACTTAATCATTAGGTGGTGACTCTTCAAATCCAAAACCCAATTCCCAAACGGGAATAGAGTTGTCTTCCCAAATATCGTAAACCCGATTTTCACTTTAGAAAGAGGGGGCATCGACACTCGCTACCCAAACACTATCAACCTTTTGCAAACCCTTTGAGCCGGTTACTCTTCCTTGACTACCCTCTTTGGAACCTAAAAGTGATATTGAAAAAAAGAGAGATTGAAAAATGAAATAAAAAAAAAGAAAAAAAATACAAAAAAAGGGGGAAGAAAAGACAAAGAAATTGAAATAAAAAAGAGACGAAAAAAAAACAAACAAAAACAAAATGTTCCCTGGACTACGTTCGACTTGATTCTGAAAGGATATGTAGGCAGCCTCTTTCTCGGGTTCAGTCACACCAAAATAAAAATCCAAATTCCCCCAAAAAGTAAAACTAGGGCAGATGTTATAATGGCTCGGCGGTGATCCCGCCCGAACGGTTCCAAAGTTGTAATTCGATCCAATTCTTTACCCAAACCTTTTTCAAGTCCTTCCGATCAATTGGCAAAATGTTTCGAAATCAGAGAACAAAGTTTTTTGGATCCGATACAATCAGGATGAGAGAAATAAAATGAGAGAGTCTTATTGGTGAAAACCTACGGGCACCGTAAGATGATGGTGAGCAGAGAAATTGAAAATGAGAGAGCCTGGTTAGTGAAAACTCGTAAAGAGCACTATAAGGCGACGCGTGAGAAGAGAAATAAGAGATGTCGATTGGCAAAAACCCGCAAAGGGCACCGTCGGTCAAAAAGAAGACACCTGTTACCACCATTAGAGTCCTGGCAAGGCTTCTCGGTTTGGAACTGTGGGTCACAATGAGTTTATGATAAGTTGGGATGGTTGTGCGGGTCGTGAATCTAGTCCAAGAAGCATGTCATGTCTATTGAAGTCTGCATGCACCCCAGATAAGTCCTTCCTTCCTCCCCGAAAGGGACACTTCTTTTTAAATTCATTTTCTTGCCTCCTGTTTACTTTTCCTTGAATCCCTTTCGGTCTAACTCTATTTCCGAAACTAGTACAAAGAAAAGGTGGCAAGATTGGTTTTACAGGGTTATGCCTAACAAAAGCCAAGCCGGAAGAAAAGTACCCAGCCTCAGCTGGTGCATCAAGTTTATCCCGGCTGGCCATGATGGCCGATGCTCTGAAATCAAAGTTACGGAAAATGAAAAAAAAAATCCGATGTCAAAAGCCCTTAGAGGAAGAATACAGTGAAAAGGCTAAAGCCTCATACGGGTGAGCCGTCATGAGAAATCTTGAAAAGTTGAGTTCCTCGGTTTTGAGAGAGAGATCAGTCTTCAGAAAAACCAGCAAGCAGCGGAGGTTCTCACCAATGAGTTGGGCTGAGATCAAGTGATCGAAACAAGCAAGCCACAAAACTAGCCACCGTTTCAAACTAACAATTGTTCTTTGTTTGAAAAATTGAAACAGGTGCGATTCAAAGCAACCGTGCAAGAAGCAGGTGCAACCGAAAAGGGAAAGATGCGCAAGAGCTAAAAAAGCTTTGTAGTAATTAATCAATCCAAAAAGGGAAGTTTCCTCCAAGTTCTTTCCTGCATTTTATTAAAAAATGAAATGAAAAATGAAAGAAAAAAGAAGAAAAGAAGAAAATCCAAAAAAAAAAATGATAGTTTAGAATCCCTAATATCAATCTTTTACACTTTGCCAACATTAGGGCTCCGATCCCTAAGTTGATATTTTTTAGACATATGGCCTCCATTCCCTAGTCGCCTTTTTGCTAACATTAGGGCGTCAATCCCTAAGTTGAGATTTTAGACATAGGGCCTCCATTCCCTAGTCGCCTTTTCACCAACATTAGGGATCCAATCCCTGAGTTGAGTTTTTAGACATAGGGCCTCCATTCCCTAGTTGCCTTTTTTACCAACATTAGGGCTCCAATCCCCCAACATAGGGCTCCAATCCCTGAGTTGAGATTTTAGACATAGAGCCTCCATTACCTAGTCGCCTTTTTTACCAACATTAGGTCTCCAATCCCTGAGTTGAGATTTTAGACATAGGGCCTCCATTCCCTAGTCGCCTTTTTTACCAACATTAGGGCTCCAATCGGTCAGTTGAGATTTTAGACATAGGGACTCCATTCCCTAGNATACCAAGCCTACCCGGTACCCCCTCTCACTTACCAGCCTATTCCCAACTACCAAGCACCTCCGCTTTCTTACCAAATTCCATCACCCGCTCACCAATCATCTCCCTCTCCTACATATCAACCCACCTCACCAAGATATTCCCAACCTGCACCCGTCTACCAAGCCTATAATGCCCACTACCAATCACCCCCCGCCCACCAAAACTTCCCCAGGCCACGCCCTAACTTTGACCGCAAACCTCCCAGGCAATACACCGCCATCGCCGAGCCAATCGACCAGCTATATGAAAGGCTCAAAGCTGCTAGTTACATCACCCCAATCCCTGCCATAACTCCAGATAATCCTTCCCAGTGGGTCAATCCAAATAAAACCTGTGCATACCATTCCGGCATGAAAGGGCATACCATTGATGAGTGCCGATCTCTGAAAGACAAAATCCAAGCTCTAATTGACAACAAAATCATCGTGGCCAAGGAACCTGCTCCTAACATTCGCAACAATCCCTTGCCTGATCATAAGGGTGGTGGTGTGCATATGATCGAAGTAGAAGATGATTGGGACCCCAAGGGTCAATTGGATTAATTACCGAAGGTGACGAGCCCAAGAAACCAGCCGTCACACTGAATCCAATTGTGGTCCAGATCCAGCCCTCCAGGAATGCTGAGGTAAACATGTCCGTGCCTCTCGAGCTTGAAACACCGTCATCCAAAAGGACCACAGAGCCAATTGAGGTGGAGTTTGGGTCTCCGAAAGTACCATTCGAAGTTGCTGTATTGCCACCCAAACCGAGAGTGCCCATTCCTGTAACGATGTCAGCCGTAACACCGTTCCATACATAGGACATACCTTGGGATTACACCGCCGAGGCAAGAAGGAAGGGAAAGACTAGGGCCGGAGAAGCAATTGCAGCACAGGGTATGACCAGGACCGGTAGGGTTTATACTCCTGAACATTTGGTTGAATCAAGTAAGCAGGCCTCTGGAAGGCCTATTGAAAGTGGGCCCAATGATCTCTGGCGGAAGATACAGGCAAAAGAATACTCAGTTGTCAACCAATTAAATAAAACACCAGCGCAGATCTCCATCCTAGCTCTACTGCAGAGCTCCGAGATACACAAGAACGCTCTGATGAAGATACTAAGCGAGGCGTATGTACCCAGCAACATAACTGGAGGAGAAATGGCATACATGGTCGGGCAGGTATTGGAGAGTCATTAAATCACTTTCCACGAGGATGAGTTGCCCCCTGAAGGTTTAGGTCACAACAAAGCGTTGCACATCACCGTGCAATGTGAGGACTATTTCATCACCAGAACTTTGATTGACGGAGGGTCCAGCCTCAACATTTGTCCATTGGTGACCCTCAGAACATTGGGGAAAAGTCTGCATGAAATCAAGGATGGGGCTATCAACGTCAAAGCTTTTGATGGCTCCCAAAGGTCCACTATTGGGGAGATCAGTTTATGTCTGCAAATGGGGCCAACTTGGTTCGATGTTGATTTTCAAGTAATAGACATCCCAACATCCTATAACTTGCTACTGGGACGACCTTGGATCCACGCCGCTGGAGCCGTAGCATCAACCCTGCACCAAGCAGTGAAGTTCGAATGGAATCACCAAGAGGTGATTATTCATGGCGACGGGAGTAACCCCATATACAGTCGTCAAACCATCCCAGCGATTGAAGGAAGAAGGAAACTAGGAGGAGAAACCTACCACCAGATCGAGCGAGTCAACGCCGTGGACAAAGATAAGTTGTGGGATAACAAGATAGAGAGTATACTAAACTGGAGCGGGTATGAACCTGGCAAAGGGCTCGGCAAGAACATCCTGGGAATCACCAAGCCTATCAAACTGAAGAAGCATGGCACCACTTTTGGGTTAGGGTACGGTTATACTTGGGAAGAATTCCAGAACTGGTCGCCACCATGGCGCGGCCCTTACTATCCGCTGGAGCACCCTATACCCCGCCTGGAACAGACTTTCCAGCCGTCCGACATCATATATGGGTCAGAGGAAGATGAAGCATTAGCAGCAATGAAGAACCTATTCTTGGAAGATGACAATATGGACTGTCACGTCATTCTCGAGGAGGAAGGGGAGGAAGGCCCTTCCATACAGACAGTGAACCGAGGAGAGCACCTCAACAATTGGTCCGTCAGAACGACCAGGGCCCGGAGAGCTTCGGGGTAGCAAGGATGAACAAAGCATTATGCATTATCTTTTATTTTTCGCTAGTTGATTTCCTTTCAGTATTATCTCTAAATTTTGAAAAGAGCTCCGATGTTCAAAACAATTTTGACGTTTTATCAAAGCATTTTAGTTTCTTATATAAATCTCGCTCTTATTATTTCTTTTCTCTGCCATTTACTTTACTTTACATAGCATTACTATTACTTGTCTTGATTAACCGACGAATGTGACATGCGACGAGGTAACGCAACAAACGGACATAGACTCAGAAGAAGATGAAATACTAGAAGAGGTCGTTAGAGAGGTTGAGGACTTTGAGAATAGACCTAAGTCTAACCTGGATGAGACTGAGGTTGTCAACCTGGGGGATACAGAGAATGTCAAGGAAACGTGCATCAGTGTTCACCTGTCACCGTCAGAAAAGGAAGAGTTCACGGAGTTCTTAAAAGAATATGAGGACATATTTGCCTGGTCATATGACGATATGACCGATCTCAGTACATCCATTGTAGCTCACAAACTGCCAACAGATCCGACATATCCGCCGGTAAAGCAAAAGCTCAGAAAGTTCAAGCCAGACATGAGTTTGAAAATCAAGGAAGAAGTTACCAACAAGTCAAAGCCAAGGTCCTCAGGGGTAGTGGGAGTACCCCGGNAGGATTTATATTTTTGTCTGAGTTACAATTTGCGAAATGCCTCACCAGTATGTTTAAGCTAATAATGCAGGTTTGATTAATCGCGTCCTTTAAAACCGGGATTAGTATGCATGTTCACCTTTAAGGTAATTAGGCAATGAATAAGACATCTAGGCAAGCTTTAGGCCTAATACAAATTGATTAATCATGCTTCAGAACTATTCAGCCTCTTTAACTTATGTACTTCATCCTTTGTTTGCTTCTATAAAATTTGTTCTGTCAAAACTCCAGTCCTATTTTTTATCCCGGAATCGTGCCTTTGTTTTATCATGCTTTTTACTGAGTTGTTTGCTTGTCCAGAATCGTGCTTTGGTAGGTTACTATAATACTACTACTATATTTTCAAAGTATGTTTTAAACAAGTTTATCTGTACCTTTTTTTTTTACTAATTCCAGAACTGCTGCAATTTACTGCCATCTTTTATTCATCTTTCTGAAAATCAGACATTCTTTAAGGCACTTAGTTTTAAATCTTAGGCTTCTTCTGCAATTTATCTTCTCCGACCTTCCTGTTTTGAACTCTTTTTTTAGACCTTAACTGTGTTTGAGACGTGCTAGTTACAGGTTTACTTGTGAGGGATCTGTGAGCCTCTTATTTGCCTTTGTATGTTCCCCTTTATGTGAAGTCCTGCTTGTTATGTATGTCGCCTAGCATTTTGTCCTTTAAACCTAAGGGTCTAGCCTAGACCTTACCCTGTAGGGATAATGGTCCTAAATACCCTCTAGGACTTATAGGACGGGACGGGTAATAGCACGCAATAAGCATTCGTGACCAATCCACACGTTTAAATAACCTTTACGGGGTGGGAAGGGTAGACATGGAGATGATGATCACACGATAACACTACGCGTACAATTGATTATCGATGTTGTGTGGATGATCCATGTGATTTATAAACCTAGGACCCCTTTTCTTATACAACTTTGTTTAATATCTAAAATCCTGTCTTTTCAACTACTCAAAACTCCTCCTTAATTTTACTGCATTACGCCTTTTCTTCCAAATTCTTCTTCTTTGTTTATTCAATGTGTTGATTCATTTTGTGCGATTAGTCCCCCTTTTAAACAAATTGTAGATCATCTAGACCTTGAGCCCTCATACTTGTCACGTATTTATCTGCAACCCATATGTGTAAAATTATTTGTGTATCTATGTCCATTAAAGTCACAACATAGCATGGCCGGGAACCATACTAGTGGATCTTGAGGGGTGCCTAACACCTTCCCGTGCCTTTCCCTCTTGAGTTGTCCGCTCAAGGGTACCGGTCTAGCACCCCATAGAAACCGTATCCTGTTTAACTGTTCATGCATCACTGTCAAACCTAGTCAAGTCAGTTATGCTGTCCACATAATGACTCTTTAGGATAGCCTTATCCAAAGTCCACTGGGTTCCCCTGGGACCCAAACGGACAACACCATACTCTGTGCATTTATTTGGAGAACTAAATGCTGTTTATGCTAATTATTGATTTAAATAGTCGAGTTCGGTGGGGGTAAGGGACTAACGCTTTATTTTGCAGAAAATGAGGCACGAAGTCCCCAGATTTGGCATGGTAACCAATATTCACCTGAGGTTGCTAAGATGGTGGGAAGACCTTCATTCCGCTGACCGGACTCTCGTCCGCAAGTATTTGGGAAACTTACCCTCTCTTTTGGAAATTCGCCGGACAACAAAATTATAGAGGCTGCGACTTTATTCTGGGACAGTGATAGATCGGTATTTCGATTTGGGGACCTTGAAATGACCCCGCTGCTCGAGGAAATAGGAGTGTTAGCCGGTATCCCTTGGGAGACTCCGAGTTTGCTCATGCCAGAAAACCGCAAGGGTAAAGGTTTCTTCAAAATGATGGGGTTGAAGAAAAACTCAGATTTGATTTGTTTGAAGGATTCCTATATTCCTGAGAGGTACAGTCATAGCAAGTCCTACCGCACCTATCCAGACGAATTCACCCTCACCTTATTGGGGCATATCCACAGGAGGGTTTTCGTCTTCATGTTCTGTTTCTTGGGGATGATAGTGTTCCCATGAAGAAGGCTAGGATCCACACCAGACTATCCATGGTCACCAAGACATTAATGGAGGGGATTGAAGGGCAACATTTCAGCATAGTGCCCATGATTTTTGCGGAGATCTACCGAGCTTTGGAAAATTGTCAACAAGGGGCCAGTCATTTCGAGGGATGCAACTTATTACTCCAACTCTGGCTTATAGAACATCTCCAAAAGGGTCGATACCGTCAAGAGCTTCCGCGAAGGCCGTGGAATGATCATATAGCCTTTCACCATCCCAATAGAATGAACTATATGCCTGACATGTTTTCTCGGACAGGGGATGCTCGAGGATGGGTAGAATTGTTTGAAAACTTGAAAGAAGACAAGGTGCAGTGGATGTTCGAATGGTTCCCCACTGGAGAGTTCACCATCTGCTCTTGGGACGCTCCATTTCTCATACTCATTGGTCTGAGGGGAACTTATCCCTATGTCCCTCTCCGGGTCATAGGCAAGCAGGGAGAAAGCAAGTCGTACCAAAGGTAGAAAAGATGAGTCATTTCAGGGATGATTTCCAAGACGACGATAGCCCATACAAATGTCAAGCTCAACAAATGTGGAACAGCAAGAACGTCCAGGAGAGGGATTCCATAGAACCTGACAGGTATCATGCCGGCTACACCTCATACTATCCAGGTTGGCTAGAAGAAGATCATGCTGGGTTAGGAAAGCCCGGGTATGCTCGAGGTCACAGGGTCATCGACGAAAGGGCTGAGATACAGGTTAAGTACAACAAGTTGCGCAAGAGAATCAGGGAGTGCGTGAGCGAGCATCAGGAGATTCAAGAGGCAAATCAAAAGTTGATCGAGGAATGGAAGGATATGGCTGTCAGAGCCAACAAGCGCCTAGGGCATTTGGAGCGAGGGTTAGTAGAGCTGGAAGGGAAATTTATCCGGAGGATCGAGAATTGCCAAAACGCTAAGGGAAATGAAGGAGGACATTTGGCTAGGGCTTATCTGCTGCTGGGATTGCGCGAGCTGGTGATGCTGTTCGATGGAGCCAAAGATGCCGAGTCTGGGGAAGGTCCTTCTGGGACCAAATAGTTAGGAGTTTCTTTTCCTTTCTGCTTTGAAATGTAATAAGGCCAACGACCATTAGTGACATTTTTTACTTTATGAAATTTTAGTGTCGTTTTGGGATTCGTCTTATTTTTATCAATAAAATGAGGCATTTAGCATTATAAGTTCTCCAAATCAACTTGTCGCTAGGCCTACGGGCACAATGAGGCACCAATTTAGGACGCGATTTATATTCTTGTACTATGTGTTTAAATATTGCAATATTTTTCACAGAATCCGTACTAACTTGTTACCTTTTTGTTCTTTTTATTTTTATTTTATTCCCCTCCCTAAAAGGTTAGTTCATGCATTCTAGCATTGTCATCCTACTCCACAAGATCTAAGGGCCCTCCACCTCCTCCTCCTCCAAGTCCTATCAAAAGCAAGAACAAAGCAAAGATGGAGAACGTGAACAACATCAGAAAGAATGACTCAGCTGAAAGGGTAGAGGTTCCTCAGGGTGTTCAGGTATCCAAAGTGTCACTCAGCTCGAACAAAAGTTACTGAAATTTCAGGAAGAACTAGACCATGTTAAGAACTTGGCAAGTCTGTCATTCTCCCTCACTACTCCAGAAATCAACTTTCCCAATACTCAACACCCCATACCTCCACAGAACATTCCAAAGCCACAGAAACAACCCGCTACTCATTGCAACACACATCTCAACAACACTCCACTCCTCATCCCTGAACCAACAAATGATCATCCCCACCACATTCTCATCTATGTGGAAACCATGCCACAATACACTCAACCCATTACAAACACACCAGAATCCAAGGACAAAGCTCTCTCATCAAGAACCTGGCAGCCGAGCTCAAGAAATTGACTAGCCGAGTCCAGGGCGTTGAAGGAAGCAAAGGTATTGAAGGGCTGAATTATGATTATCTTTGCATTCAGCCAGACGTTGAACTCCTGGAGGGGTACAAACCTCCCAAGTTCAAAATGTTTGACGGCTCGGGGGATCCTAGAGTCCATCTGAGGACATATTGTGATAAATTGGTCGGCATAGGAAGAGATGAGAAGATCCGCATGAAACTCTTCATGAGAAGTTTCAAAGGCGATGCGCTATCTTGGTACCTTAGCCAAGATCCCAAGAAGTGGACGAGCTAGGTTGGAATGGCGTCCGATTTCATGGACAGGTTCAGGTTCAATATGGAAAATGCACCAGATATTTTCTACATCCAGAATCTGAAAAAGAAACCCACTGAGACATTCCGCGAGTATGCTACTCGATGGAGATCCGAGGCTGCTAAGGTCAGGCCGGCCTTAGAGGAAGAACAGATGAACCGATTTTTCGTCCGAGCTCAAGATCCACAGTACTATGAGAGGTTAATGTTGATAGAGGGCCAGAAATTCTCCGATATTATCAAGCTAGGAGAAAGGATTGAGGAGGGCATTAAGAGCGGAATGGTCACTAATTTTGAAGCACTGCAGGCTACCAACAAAGCCCTACAATCTGGTGGCGCGTCCAAGAAAAAGGACGTGAGTGCCGTGATGATTGCACAGCGAACCAAGTCCCTAATAAAATACCAAGCCTACCCGGTACCCCCCATCACATACCAGCATATTCCCAACTACCAAACACCTCCGCCTTCTTACCAAATTCCATCACCCGCTTACCAATCATCTCCCTCTCCCACATATCAACCCACCTCACCAAGATTTTCCCAACCTGCACCCGTCTACCAAGCCTATAATGCCCACTACCAATCACCTCCCGCCCGCCAAAACTTCCCCAGGCCACTCCCTAACTTTGACCACAAACCTCCCAAGTAATACACCGCCATCGCCGAGCCAATCGACCAGCTATATGAAAGGCTCAAAGCCGCTGGTTACCTCACCCCAATCCCTGCCATAACTCCAGATAATCCTTCCCAGTGGGTCAATCCAAATAAAACCTGTGCATACTATTCCGGCATGAAAGGGCATACCATTGATGAGTGCCGATCTCTGAAAGACAAAATCCAAGCTCTAATTGACAACAAAATCATCGTGGCCAAGGAACCTGCTTCTAACATTCGCAACAATCCCTTGCCTGATCATAAGGGTGGTGGTGTGCATATGATCGAAGTAGAAGATGATTGGGACCCCAAGGGGTCGATTGGATTAATTGCCGAAGGTGGAGAGCCCAAGAAACTAGCCATCACACTGAATCCAATTGTGGTCCAGATCCAGCCCTCTAGGAATGCTGAGGTAAACATGTCCGTGCCTCTCGAGCTTGAAACACCGTCATCTCAAAGGACCGCAGAGACGATTGAGGTGGAGTTTGGGTCTCCGAAAGTACCATTCAAAGTTGCTGTATTGCCACCCAAAACGAGAGTGCCCATTCCTGTAGCGATGTTAGCCGTAATGTCGTTCCGTACACAGGCCATACCTTGGGATTACACCGCCGAGCAAGAAGGAAGGGAAAGACTAGGTCTGGAGAAGCAATTGCAGCACAGGGTATGACCAGGACCGGCAGGGTTTATACTCCGGAACATTTGGTTGAATCAAGTAAGCAGGCCTCTGGACGGCTTATTCAAAGTGGGCCCGATGATCTCTGGCGGAAGATACAGAGAAAAGAATACTCAGTTGTCGACCAATTAAACAAAACACCAGCGCAGATCTCCATCCTAGCTCTACTGCAGAGCTCCGAGACACACAAGAACGCTCTGATGAAAATACTAACCGAGGCGTATGTACCCAGCAACATAACTGGAGGAGAAATGGCAAACATGGTCGGGCAGGTATTGGAGAGTCATAAAATCACTTTCCAGAAGGATGAGTTGCCCCCTGAAGGTTTAGGCCACAACAAAGCATTGCACATCACCGTGCAATGCGAGGACTATTTCATCACCACGACTCTGATTAATGGAGGGTCCAGCCTCAACATTTGTCCATTGGTGACCCTCAGAACATTGGAGAAAAGTCTGCATGAAATCAAGGATGGGGCTATCAACGTCAAAGCTTTTGATGGTTCACAAAGGTCCGCTATTGGGGAGATTAGTTTATGTCTGCAAATGGGGCCAACTTGGTTCGATGTTGATTTTCAAGTAATAGACATCCCATCATCCTATAACTTGCTACTGCGATGACTTTGGATCCACGCCGCTGAAGCCGTAGCATCAACCCTGCACCAAGCAGTGAAGTTCCAATGGAATCACCAAGAGGTGATTATTCATGGCGACGGGAGTAACCCCATATACAGTCGTCAAACTATCCCAGCGATTGAAGGAAGAAGGAAACTAGGAGGAGAAACTTACCACCACATTGAGCGAGTCAACGACGTGGACAAAGATAAGTGGTGGGACAACCAGATAGAGAGTATACTAAACTGGAGCGGGTATGAACCTGGCAAAGGGCTCGGCAAGAACCTTCAGGGAATCACCAAGCCTATCAAATTGAAGAAGCATGGCACCACTTTTGGGGTTAGGGTACGGTTATACTTGGGAAGAATTCCAGAACTGGTCGCCACCATGGTGCGGCCCTCACTATCCGCTGGAACCCTATACCCCGCCTGGAACAGACTTTCCAGCCGGCCGACATCATATATGGGTTAGATGAAGATGAAGTATTAGCAGGAATGAAGAACCTGTTCTTGGAAGATGACAATATGGACTGTCACGTCATTCTCAAGGAGGAAGGGGAGGAAGGCCCTTCCATACAGACAGTGAACCGAGGAGAGCGCCTCAACAATTGGTCCGTCAGCACCACTAGGGCTCGGAGAGCTTCGGGAATTATTATTACTTATCTTGATGAACCGATGAATGTGACATGCGACGAGGTAACGCAACAAACGGACATAGACTTAGAAGAATATGAAATACCAGAAGAGATTGTTAAAGAGGTTGAGGACTTTGAGAATAGACCTAAGTCTAACCTGGACGAGACTGAGGTTATCAACCTGAGGGATACAGAGAATGTCAAGGAAACGCGCATCAGTGTTCACTTGTCACCGTCAGAAAAGGAAGAGTACACAGAGTTCTTAAAGGAATATGAGGACATATTTGCCTGGTCATATGATGATATGACCAGTCTCAGTACATCTATTGTAGCTCACAAATTGCTAACAGATCCGACATGTCCGCCGGTAAAACAGAAGCTCAGAAAGTTCAAGCCAGACATGAGTTTGAAAATCAACGAAGAAGTTACTAAACAAGTCAAAGCCAAGGTCCTCAGGGTAGTGCAGTACCCGACATGGTTAGCCAACATTGTGCCAGTGCCAAAGAAGGACGGGAAGGTTAGAGTCTGTGTCGACTACCGGGACCTCAACCGGGCCAGTTCGAAAGACGACTTCCCCATGCCGAACATACACATCCTGATTGACAACTGCGCCAAGCACGAGCTGCAGTCATTTGTCGATTGTTTTGCCGGATATCATCAGATATGGATGGACGAAGAAGACGCAGAAAACACAGCTTTCATTATGCCGTGGGGAATGTATTGTTACAAGATGATGCCGCTTGGATTAAGAATGCTGGGGCCACCTACATGAGGGCCATGACTACCATTTTCCATGACATGATACAAAAAGAAATCGAGGTGTATGTAGATGATGTCATCATCAAATCCAGGAAAGCCACTGACCATATGGGAGATTTAAGAAAGTTCTTCAACAGATTAAGAAGGTATAACCTGAAACTGAATCCCGCCAAGTGCGCTTTCGCGGTTACAGCCGGAAAGTTTCTTGGGTTCATCGTAAGTCGACGGGGAATAGAACTCGATCCGTCAAAGGTCAAGGCCATCCAAGAATTGCCACCGCCAAAGAATAAGAAAGAGGTTATGAGTTTTTTGGGGAGACTCAACTACATCAGTCGGTTCATAGCTCAGTCCACAGTCATTTGCGAACCAATCTATAAGATGTTGAAGAAGGACGCCGCCACTAAATGGACCGATGATTCTCAGAAAGCCTTCGACAGAATCAAGGAATACCTGTCAACGCCGCCAGTCCTGGTCCGGCCCGAACCGGGTAGACCACTATTACTCTACCTTGCAGTGCTGGATGGAGCATTCGGCTGTGTTTTAGGACAACATGATGAAACGGGAAAAAAGGAGCAAGCCATCTACTATCTTAGCAAGAAGTTTACCCCGTACGAGGCCCGGTATTTCCTACTAGAACGCATGTGTTGTGCTCTGACTTGGGTAGCTCAGAAGTTGAGGCATTATTTCTGTGCCTACACCACCTATCTCATATCAAGGATGGATCCGCTAAAGTACATCTTTCAGAAGCCCATGCCCATGGGCAAACTGGCCAAATGGCAAATATTGCTGAGTGAGTTTGATATTGTCTACGTGACTCAGAAAGCGATAAAAGGAAAAGCACTAGCCGATCATCTTGCTGAAAACCCCGTGGGCGGAGAATACGAGCCTCTAAAGACGTATTTTCCTGATGAGGAGGTCTCTTTCATAGGAGATGACATTGCAGAATCCTATGATGGCTAGAGAATGTTTTTTTATGGAGCAGCAAACTTTAAGGGAGTTGGCATAGGAGCAGTTCTAGTATCAGAAACAGGTCTGCATTATCCGGTGTCCGCCAAGCTCAGGTTCCCGTGCACCAATAACATGGCCGAGTACGAAGCCTGCATCTTAAGGCTCAAACTAGCCATTAACATGAACGTTCAGGAGTTACTAGTGATCGGGGACTCAGATTTGCTCATACATCAGGTCCGACAAGAATGTGCAACCAAGAACTCCAAAATACTACCATACTTGCATCATGTACAAGAGTTGAGGAAGAGGTTTACAAAAACGGAATTCTGACATGTCCCCAGAATCCAGAATGAGTTCGCCGATGCATTGGCCACTCTATCATCCATGATTCAGCATCCAGATAAGAACTTCATTGATCCCATCCCGGTAAAAATCCAGGATCAACCTGCCTATTGCGCTCATGTCGAGGAAGAGGCAGACGAAAAGCCATGGTTCCATGACATTAAGAAATATTTGTCAACAGGAGAGTATCCAGAGCTTGCAAACACTACTCAGAAGCGCACACTGCGGAGGTTATCCAATCACTTCTTTCACAGCGGAGGAATCATGTATAGGAGGACTCTCGATTTGGGATTACTAAGGTGTGTCGAGGCAAGGGAAGCATCCAGGTTGTTGGAGGAGGTTCACGCAAGGACCTGTGGCCCGCACATGAATGGTTTCGTCTTAGCCAAGAAAATACTCCGAGCTGGTTACTTCTGGATAACCACGGAGACAGACTGCATCCAGTATGTCCGAAAATGCCACCGCTGTCAGATACATGTAGATGTGATAAAGGTGCCTCCCAACGAGCTCAATGCAACTAGCTCACCATGGCCGTTCGCCGCTTGGGGGATGGATGTCATTGGACCTATCGAGCCTGCCGCATCAAATGGGCACAGGTTCATACTAGTGGCGATTGATTATTTCACCAAATGGGTTGAAGCGGCATCATATAAGGCGGTAACCAAGAAGGTTGTGACAGACTTCGTTCGCGACCGTATCATTTGCCGGTTTAGCGTCCCAGAGCCAATCATCACTGACAATGGTTCTAGTCTCAACAGTGATCTGATGAACGCAATGTGTGAGACCTTCAAGATCAAGCACAAGAATTCTACAGCCTACATACCTCAGATGAATAGAGCTCTAGAAGCGGCCAATAAGAACATCAAGAAGATACTGAGGAAATGATAGAAAAACACAAGCAATGGCATGAGAAGTTATCATTCGCTCTACTGGGATACCGTACCACAGTCCGCACATTGACTGGAGCGACACCCTATATGTTGGTTTACGGTACCGAGGTAGAAATTCCCTCCCTGAGAATTATGCAGGAAGCAGAGCTTGAAGATGCAGAATGGGTAAAAAGTCGCTACGAGCAATTAGCCCTTATAGATTGAAAAAGACTGAATGCAGTTTGCCATGGTCAGCTTTATCAGAATAGAATGACCAGAGCTTTTAACAAAAGAGTCAGGTCGAGACAGTTTGCGCTAGGGCAGTTAGTACTGAAGAAGATTTTTCCGTACCAAGACGAAGCCAAAGGAAAATTTTCTCCCAACTGGCAAGGTCCATACATGGTTCACCGGGTTCTAGCCGGAGGAGCCCTCATACTTGCAGAGATGGACGGAGAAGTTTGGCCAAAGCAATACTATGTGTAACTACTATTGATTCCTTCATGATATAATATGAACTACGTCTGACCTGATTCCCGTTTAAGAGGGGATACGTAGGCAGCCCTATGGGGTCGGTCACAATTCAATAAAATTTCCATTTTTCCCTGATATTGGAAACTGGGGCAGAATTTTGAGGAGGACTCTCAAAATTCCGAAGTTGATCTCCGCCAATCACCGCACGCAGCCGTCAGAGGCACCGGCCCAGTAAACTGGGGCAGAATTTTGAGGAGGACCCTCAAAATTCCAGAGCTATAGAGGTTGCAATATCTTGAACCGTGTCGCAATCATCGGTTCATCTAAACCATTTTACCTTTATGTATTTACATCATGTTTTATTTTACTGAATCATGCATGGCTACCGTCAAAATAGCTTTATTTAGCAACGCTACCCCAAATGAAAGCAAGAGCCGAGTAGGACAAGCGAAGTCCACGGGAAGACGAACTAACCTTCCCCCTGACAAAACTCACAATCTTTCTTTGAACGCAGGCACCCCAAAAACATAAAATCATCGGATACGATTACAAACTCACACTTTTCAGGAATACAATTCTCAAGATCATCGCCCATTTACAAGTGCTATCCGCGCACGCATTCCCAGCAGCCCCAATGACAATCAACTATCAGCTATCATCTACCAGCTAAGAGATTTCGTTACTCCTCACTTATATTTTTCGCATTGCATAAGGCTACTTTTCTGCCTTCCGAGACTAAGCTCTGTCTCCATCTGCATTTTTCTCTGCATTGCATAAGGCTACTTTTCTGCCTTCCGAGAATAAGCTCTGTCTCCATCTGCATTTTTCTCTGCATTGCATAAGGCTACCTTTCTGCCTTCCGAGACTAAGCTCTGTCTCCATCTGCATTTTTCTTGCATTGCATAAGGCTACTTTTCTGCCTTCCGAGACTAAGCACTCTCTCCATCTGCATTTTTCTCTGCATTGCATAAGGCTACTTTTCTGCCTTCCGAGACTAAGCACTTCTCCATCTGCATTTTTGCATTGCATAAGGCTACCATTCTGCCTTCCGAGGTTAAGCTCTACCTCTATCTATATCGGCTGAAACACCGCCAACTTTATTTAAATTCCTGTCGGCTGAAATATCGCCATTTTACATTTTTCTACATCGGCTGAAACACCGCCAACTTTATTTAAATTCCTGTCGGCTGAAATATCGCCATTTTACATTTTTCTACATCGGCTAAAACCCCGCCAACTTTATTTAAATTCCTGTCGGCTGAAATATCGCCATTTTACATTTTTCTACATCGGCTGAAACATCGCCAACTTTATTTAAATTCTTGTTGGCTGAAATATTGCCATTTACATTTTTTTTACATCGGCTGAAACATCGCCAGCTTTATTTAAATTTCTGTCGGCTGAAAGATCGCCATTTACATTTCTCCTTCACATCGGCTGAAATACCGCCAAATCTTGCATTTCATGGGCTGAAATACCGCCAAATCTTGCATCTCATGGGCTGAAATACTGCCAAACTGTCCAAGGGCGTCATTGTTCGGAGGCACCATCTTCATAGCCCGAGAACCCCATGCCATGGCACGAGGACCCCACTTTAAATTCTGCATATCATTATTCAAAGGCATCATGGTTCGGAGGCACCATTATCATAACCCGAGAACATCATTTCATAGCCTGCAAATCCTTTATTATGCGCTTCACGGCCCAGGACATCATGGTCTGAGGACGTTATCCTAATCGTCCAAAAACAATATTCATGGTCCAACGGGAACTTGCATCACGTTTAAATTCCGCACGATATGCTTGTATTACTTAATTGCAGGTACGTCAGCTGGCCACGACCATTACAGCAGGAGCGATCTCGCTCCGGTTCTCACAGCCCATCAGTACCTGATCACCCTTCCCAACCTAAATATTGCGCCAGTCTCTTCAAAAAACCTCCATCGGCATACTCCGTCGATGCATCCTGAACTACATATGACCCGATTCTTGTAAAACCAGGGATATGTAGGCAGCTCAGAAACCAGAGCTCGGTCAAAACCTTTGCGAGTCGTTTCTCGCGGTCAAAATTGGTCATCATATCTTTACCCGACAACTCTTTCATCCTTCCCGGGTAAAGAGGGGCAGCTGTTGATACTCAATTTTTCCCTATGTATTTTATATACTCAAAATATTCTCAAAATAGCATGTACATGCATATGTAAGCATGCCCAAGAGTTTTTGGTATTTTTTCCTTATTTTTAAAGATTTTAAAATCAACTTGTTGTCTATTTTAATAGTATAAAATTCAATAATTATTTCCAGACTATCATTTTTGGGGAACAACTTATTTGTATTCTCATATTTACACCAAGATATAATAAAGGTGATTTTTGCATATTTTTACAAATCTATTTGATATTTTTAAACTAAAACCGCATAAAATTGCATTCATAGCCTATATTATGATTAATGGCATTTTACAATTATAAAATTATTTCCAGTATTTTTAGATTAGTTTTTATATATTATTAATTAGTTCAGTGCTTTTAATTTGTTTTTAAAATCATTTTAACTATTTTTATATAAATTAGAGGGGAGAAATTGGTTATTTAATACATAGCCATTTCCAATTGCAATTGTAGCCCCAATTTAACCCCCAATTCCACCCCTAATCAAACGACCCAATTTCATATTCCAACCCAAACCCACAACCCATTTTCAGACCCGCCCGGTCCACTCCTATTTTAATCTGAGCCGTTGATCAAATGAGATCAACGGCCCAGATTAAGTTACCTTAATTAAACCCTCACCTACCCCCCTCTCCCCGACTCATTCTTTCACGACTCATTCTCTCTCTATCTCTCGATCTCTCTCTGTGACTCTCTAGAAGTCTCCTTGACTTCTTCCCCTCCGATGAGTTTTGCCTATCTTCGCCGGTTGGTTTCTCAACGGAAACCTAAGTTCTTCATCATCTCTTGGTCATCTACTTACCTCTCACTGGTCCAGTGATACCCTGGGGTCCTCAGGCGATCTCGGAACGGTTCTCTTGCCTCCCATTGTCACATGCCACTTTTCGGCCTCCCCGGCCACCTGAGTAATGGTCTACAACCTATTCCGGCTTAAGCCGATGCCATCTCTGAGGTTCTTCCTCTTCTCTGGGTTCCACGAAACCCTAACCCTATGTTCTTCAATTTATTTTAGATCTACTCTAGATCTACAGTATTATGGAGTTTTTCTACGTTTCTTTTCTCTGAAAAGCCTCATCTTTAAACGATCGTTCAATTTTAAAATTAGGGTTTCTTAACCCCTTTTCAAAAAAATGGTTTTTACTTCTACTTTAGTGATTTCTACTACATTTTGAACGATCCTCTTATGTTTTCATTGCTATCTGAGTTACTAGGCTGGAAAGCCCTAATTCTTTCTAGCCCGTTTTGACTATGTGTGTTTGTTTCTTGTGTTCATATATCCTCTGTGATTCTCGTTGTTAGGGGTCTTAATCCTCTACTGTTCTATGACCCCCTGTTTAGGGCTTCTCTGATTTGAGTGCTATTTGATGATTATTAGGATTGACTACTTGTTTATTTAAAGGCTTCATCGATTCTATGCATCTTTCAGCAAAACTGTGATATTTTCATTGAATATATGCTTTTGTGTGTTTTGCCTACAAATATGTACTGCTTCCTTATTTGTGAGGTGCTTTCCCTAATTAGCACTGATTTCTTGAGATTTTCAGTCTCATCCGTGGTACTTTGATTGATTTTTCAGAACTAGATTGAATTCTGCCTTATTTATGTGCAATATATATCTTCCTTGTTTAAAACATTCTGTATTTGGCCTTTATTATATGTCACATGAAGTTACTGCTTTAATTAGGTTAAAATCAGTCTATGAGTTGATTCCTTTTTCCTTATTTAGCTATGATTGTACCGTTTGAACTTGATTCCCTAATTAGAGGAGTCTCTGTCTTTAATTGATGCTGATTGATTATTATTTCCATAATTATGTAAAGGTAGTACTCCTTACCTTATTTTTCTTACTCGTTTTCAGCATTATAAATACTCTATTCTCTTTTGCATAACACACGAAATATCACTAAGCCATACACAAACACATACACACAGAGCATACTGAGTTCTCTCTTACTCTCATATATATTCTCTTTGCTTCTCGTATTAGTTACTGATCACTCAGTCGGCTGAAAGCCAAGACTGAGTAATTACTGTTGCTCTCTTGCATCTGCATACTATTGTCCTGCTGCTCTCTTTCTTGTTCTGCATGCTATTGCCCTGTTACTCTGCCTCTCTGCACCTTGCTGTTCTATTTTCACTCTTGACTGGTATGTTTCTAGTTTAAGTTTACAGTATTCCAAAACAACATGTTTCAGTTCATGTTAAGATTCTTGTTATTCCTTTTGTGTTTTCACTTATGGTTCTATTTTTTACCATGTAACTAACATGTCTTTGTGATTTCCCTTTCCCTTTAGTCTAATATATCTCTTGCTTCCCCCTTGTGTGATCCACTATGACTTCGTTTGATTCCTATGAAGCTAGCATACTTGTTTTGTCTATGTGCTTATCTTTCCTCTTATCTCAGCATGACCAATGTTTTCTTATGTGTTTTCATCCTCTACCTAACATCTACCCCTACAAACTTGTACCCCCTCCACCTAAGTGTTATATGTTCTAATGTGTGACTCTGTCTGACACTTAATGCTGTTGGACTTTGGCATGAGCACTATGTGATAAACCATGCTATAACTTTAGTTCAAGGGCTAATTGTGTATAAGTTTACTTCTGCCATGTGATTTATCTGTCCCCCAGTCCCCATCCCTACTTGTGTTTTCTTCCTGAACTTTGCATATCTTCTGAGTTGTGGTTGTCCTACTTCTTTCCTTTCTTGTTTTTATAAAACAAACTCCCAGTTGTTCTCTGGATATATTTTCTTCAAAAACTGGTATTTCAAACCCAACTTTTTTTAAAACTCTATCACACCCTCACAATTCTTAGAAAGTAGGTTCTGCCCCCCTTTCATGTAAGCATTGCTTTGGGTGTCTCTGAATACCCACTGAACTTTGATGCACAAGGCTGGTAATTCCACACCGCACTTATTCAACATTTTTGGTAAAGGTTTGGGTGCTGGTATTGGCCAGGGACCCAATGGGGCCCTAGGGAGCTTTGCTGCACCCAGACCATAGCTGTGAAACTCGAAAGAAGTAAGGATTGGGCCATGTTGAAGGCTCCCTATAGAGTAGCTTCTTATTTTATTTTTCATTATGTAATTCAGCTATCATGGTTTGTAATAACTTGTAAATAACTGATTGGGGTTATAGTGAAAATGGGTTGGGGTTGTGCATGCTTAGTTAAAGTTATGGGTAGAAAACATTCTCGTAGGGCTTTACTTACCTATTTGTGCAATAGACATCATGTATAGGACATGCATCTCATGTAGTAGTGATCCTGTTTTTAGACTCTTTACTTTCAGTATGTTGTCATACTCACTTCATATTCACAACAAGCTAATGATTCACAAATAACTGTTAAAACTACTGTTGCATTTTCATTGGCATTTAGAAACCATGTTCTTAGGACCTTTACGTGCATTAGATACCATGTTACTTAGGATTTATATTTTTGTCTGAGTTACAATTTGCGAAACGCCTCACCAGTATGTTTAAGCTAATAATGCAGGTTCGATTAATCGCGTCCTTTAAAACTGGGATCAATATGTATGTTCACCTTTAAGGTAATTAGGCAATGAATAAGACACCTAGGCAAGCTTTAGGCCTAATACAAATCGATTAATCATGCTTCAGAACTACTCAACCTCTTTAACTTATGTACTTCATCCTTTGTTTGCTTCTAT
This sequence comes from Nicotiana attenuata, assembly GCF_001879085.1. Classification (NCBI taxonomy): domain Eukaryota; kingdom Viridiplantae; phylum Streptophyta; class Magnoliopsida; order Solanales; family Solanaceae; genus Nicotiana; species Nicotiana attenuata. The sequence goes on from NC_031990.1 coordinate 30,463,073, forward strand.
AAAACTTGTTCTGTCAAAACTCCAGTCCCATTTTTTATCCCGGAATCGTGCCTCTGTTTTATCATGCTTATTATTGAGTTGTTTGCTTGTCCAGAATCGTGCTTTGGTAGGTTACTATAATACTACTACTATATTTTCAAAGTATGTTTTAAACAAGTTTATCTGTACCTTTTTTTTTACTAATTCGTGAACTGCTGCAATTTACTGCCATCTTTTATTCATCTTTCTGAAAATCGGACATTCTTCAAGGCACTTAGTTTTAAATCTTAGGCTTCTTCTGCAATTTATCTTCTCCGACCTTCCTGTTTTGAACTCTTTTTTTAGACCTTAACTGTGTTTGAGACGTGCTAGTTACAGGTTTACTTGTGAGGGATCTGTGAGCCTCTTATTTGCCTTTGAATGTTCCCCTTTATGTGAAGTCCTACTTGTTATGTATGTCGCCTAGCATTGTGTCCTTTAAACCTAAGGGTCCAGCCTAGACCTCACCCTGTAGGGATAGTGGTCCTAAATACCCTCTAGGACTTATAGGACGGGACGGGTAATAGCACGCAATAAGCATTCGTGACCAATCCACACGTTTAAATAACCTTTACGGGGTGGGAAGGGTAGACATGGAGATGATGATCAGACGATAACACTACGCGTACAATTGATTATCGGTGTTGTGTGGATGATCCATGTGATTTATAAACCTAGGACCCCTTTTCTTATACAACTTTGTTTAATATCTAAAATCCTGTCTTTTCAACTACTCAAAACTCCTCCTTAATTTTACTGCGTTACGCCTTTTCTTCCAAATTCTTCTTCTTTGTTTATTCAATGTGTTGATTAATTTTCTGCATTTAGTCCCCCTTTTAAACAAATTGTAGATCATCTAGACCTTGAGCCCTCATACTTGTCACGTATTTATCTGCAACCCATATGTGTAAAATTATTTGTGTATCTATTTGCATTAAAGTCACAACATAGCATGGCCGGGAATCACACTAGTAGATCTTGAGGGGTGCTTAACACCTTCCCCTTGAGATAATTTCTATCCCTTACCCGAACTCTGGTTTTCCAACTCAAACACCCTTAGTGTCCTAATGCACTTAATCATTCGATGACGACTCTTCAATTCCAAAAATCCAATTCCCGAACGGGAATAGAGTTGTCTTCCCAAATGTCGTAAACCCGATTTTTGCTTTAGAAAAAGGGGGCGTCGACACTCTTTCAACTCAGGCGAGGCCATACGATATGGAGGAATAGAAGTGGGCTGAGTCCCCGGATCCGAATCAATGCAAAAATCAATATCCCTGTCGGGTGGCATACCCGGTAATTTTGAAGGAAATACCTCAGGGAACTCACAAACTACCAGCACCGAATTAATAGAAGGAACCTCGACACTAGAATCCCGAACATATGCCAAATAGGCCAAACACTCCTTTTCGACCATACACCGAGCCTTCATATATGAGATAACTCTAAGGGTAGAATGACCAGGAGACCCTCTCCACTCCAAACAAGGTAAACTCGGCAAGGCTAAGGTCACAGTCTTGGCATGACAGTCCAATATAGCGTGGTAAGGTGATTACCAGTCCATCCCCAATATGACATCGAAATCAACCATGTCCAGAAGTGACAAATCTACACGAGTCTCAAGACCCCCAATCAAACTATTCATGAACGATAGACACGATCTACCACAATAGAATCACCCACCGGTGTAGACACATAAACAAGAGAACTCAAAGAATCACTAGTCATAACCAGATACGGTGCAAAATAAGATGACACATAGGAGTGTGTAGATCCTGGATCAAATAAAACCGATGAATCTCTACTACAAACCAGAATAGTACATGGGATAACTGCATCGAAAGCCTCAACCTCGGGCCTGGTTGGAAGGGCATAACATCGGGGCTGGGCCCCATCACCCTGAACTATATCTCTGGGATGACCTGCTGCTGGCTGGCCTCCACCCCTAGCGGCCTGAGCTCCACCTCTAACACCTCTACCTCCACCTCTAGCTCATCTACCTCCACCTCTGGCTGGATGGGTGGGCAGTGGAACACTCGGTGCCTGAACCATGGCACGGGAACCCGGATGCTGAGAGTTGCTCGATGCTTGAGGACAATATCTAGCAATGTGCCTTGTGTTGCCACAAGTAAAACAAGACCTCGGCTGCTGGGGCTGACGCCCCTGAAAACTCGAAGCGAAGGTGCGCTGATAGAAGCTGGTGATGCAATGTAGGACTGCTGATCGGAATACTGCATATGGCAACCACGGTCACTTGGGGCACTGTGAGAAGCCTGAAGTGCTGACTGAAAAGGCCTAGTAAGATAGCCTCTACCATATGAACCCCTGCCTCCAGATGAGGCACCACTGAATCTGCCTGAATGACGAGGCCTCGTGTCAGACCCCTGACCACCCCCCTGTGATAGAACCATCTCAACTTTCCTGGCCACATAGATCGCCTTCTGAAAAGAAATCTCACTCCCTGTCTCCTTAGCCATCTGAAGTCGAATAGGCTGGATTGGTCCCTCAATGAACCTCCTCACTCTCTCTCTCTCTCGATGGGGAGTATGATAAGAGCATGACGGGCCAAGTCGATTAATTTGGTCTGGTACTGAGTGACAGTCATAGAACCCTACTGGAGACGCTCGAGCTGCCTCCGATAGATCTCTCTATGAGTGATAGGGACAAAATTCTCCAGAAATAGCTGAGTAAACTGCTCTCAAGTCAAAGCTGGTGATCCGACTGGTCTAGCCAAACAATAATCTCTCCACCAAGTCTTGGCGGATCCAGATAAGCGAAAAGTAGCAAAATCGACCCCATTGGTTTCCACTATCCCCATGTTCCTAAGAACCTCATGACAGTTGTCTACTGGAGACGCTCGAGCTGCCTCCGATAGATCTCTCTATGAGTGATAGGGACAAAATTCTCCAGAAATAGCTGAGTAAACTGCTCTCAAGTCAAAGCTGGTGTTCCGACTGGTCTAGCCAAACAATAATCTCTCCACCAAGTCTTGGCGGATCCAGATAAGCGAAAAGTAGCAAAATCGACCCCATTGGTTTCCACTATCCCCATGTTCCTAAGAACCTCATGACAGTTGTCTAAATAATCCTGGGGATCCTCGGAAGATGCAGCGCTGAAAGTGGTAGCGAAGAGCTTGGTGAAACTTATCCAACCTCCACAAAGCCTCTGAAAATGTAGCTGATCTATCACCGGTCTATGCCGGTGCTCAGCTGAAGAAGTAGTACGTGACCTCGCCATTAGCGAAAGGACAAGAGTAGAGGTTTCAATTTAGCATTGAGAGAACAAAATCGCACGATAGAGAAGAATAGAAATGAAACTTTTCCTAACTCTGTAGCCTCTAGGGGATAAATACAGACGTCTCCGTACCGATCCCTCAGACTCTACTAAGCTTGTCTATGAATTGTGAGACCCATGTAACCTAGAGCTCTGATACCAACTTGTCACGACCCGGATTTCCCACCCTCGGGAGTCATGATGACGCCTACTAGTGAAAGCTAGGCAAGTCAACCAACTAAACTACTTGCCTTGTTTCCATTTTTAATCCGATAACATTTAAGAGCCAACAATTAGATAACAACAGAATTGAATAAGCAGAAGGTTGCATTGTAAACTTTTAATAATACTGCTAATACCAATCCATAACAAATCTACCCAAGACCGGTGTCATAACTTCACAGACTGTCTAGGAGTACTACAAATAAAGGTTTGAAAGAAATAAATACAAAACCTACACAATGGCCCATGGTTCATCAATGGCCACTTCTTATCAGTACAACAGTGGATTCCAAATTTTGTGGTAACTAAGGCATCCCAAAACTACACAGCCGTCTGAATTAGATTACCTCAACTACCTATTGAATTTTATGATGGGATCATCCTCACAAAAATTGGAAACTGCCTTGGGAAACTACTGAAGGTGGATGCATGCACATCTGCCACATTGAGAGGACGATATGCTTGCTTATGTGTGGAATTGCAATTGAACAAACCAGTCCAAACCTCTCTTTTAATAGGGCAACACGTTCAACCAATCCTATACGAAGGAGAAGGCTTCCTATGTAAAAATTGTGGACGGTTGGGTCATTCAACCATCAACTGCACCTATTGCACAACCCTAGGTGGACAACAACAAGGAAAGACCATTGAAGAAGTAGCAGTCCCTGAAGGTGAAGATAAAAAAGAATGGAAAACAGTGTCCTTTCCCAAGAAAGGTAAGAACAAGGTAACCAATCAACAGCAAATGAGGGAAGTCTTCCAAAATGACAAAGGTAATAATGCACGTTTATTGGCTTCAAGGCCAGGTAAGTCCATCTATTCCCCAGGTATTCCCCAGGTACGGCTCTTACAAACCTTTCTACACAAACAACTACTACATCAAAATTAGCTATTGCTTCTTCTCATTTTGTTCCCCAATCAGCTAAGGGAAAAGAAACAAACTCAGATGCCCACATCCCCACTGGAAAACCACATTACATGGGTAGTAGCGGTTTTACTAAGAAACCATATGAGAACACTGTTTTGAAAAATTATGTAAGCAAAAAAAATAGTAAATGAAAATACAATTTTGCATGGCACTAATGCCATCCTCTCTACAAGTGGCCAATACGTGTCACAAGAAAATCTCCGTAATTATGAATCAAATCCTTTGGCTATCAACATGAACAAGCAATTAACTAGCCCGTTAATAAACTTCTTAAACCTAAATAACATAACTACATCTACTCCTAGCCAACTCGGGACTCTAAACAACCAATCAACGGATGGAAATCATAATCATCAAATTAACAACTTGAAAACTCCCTCCACAAATAACAACTCATCCATGCAACACATGGAAGTTGAATAATGCCAAGTGGCAACTACCATATCCATGCAAGATCCAGTAGATGTTGATATAAACCACACGCAAAAAATCCCTCAAACTATTACCCTAGATCAAATCATCACAAACCCTACTACCCACATAGTTACCTCCACCTCTATATTGCAGTTAGCATCTGAGAATGGCAAGAACTCCACTAACATTGAGAAGGAGGTATCGACTGCTCCAACTCTTTCATCTATCAAGGAATCCAACAATGAACAACCTACCTCCTCTCCCACCCCAAATTCAATCACCACCAGTAGTCTATGCCCAACCACCAAGCCCTCCCAACCATGTACCCCAATCATGGGTGGAACTGGGGCTTCAGGGGCAAGCCATATTCTTCAACATGGAGATCAACAAGCAAGACTCCATTCTAATCATTCAAAACACACACTTTCTGGCACAACTAATCTCGGAAGGAATGACCTTAGCCATGAACAAATATATCAACCAAATATGAATGAGCAATATTCTACAACCCCTTGCTCCATCACTGAATCAGAATCTAGTGCAAACCATGCAAGGCATGTGTAACATACCACACAATGCCAATCAGCAACTACCACAGAATCCACCACTCAACTTGCTCTTCTTTGCCCTGGAGGATCTAATCATGCTGAACCCTATTTTCACACAATGGACACCACAGCATCACATGCAAGACCAACAACTAGGTCCACATCCAGAGCCAATGGAGGTTCAACCACCAATTCCCAACATGCAAAACCAGGAAGGAGCCCAGGAGGAGGAAGAGGAGGAAGAGGACGACCTAGAAATCCTGTTAGAGCCACTAGTGACCTTTTCAAACCTAAACGAGGTAAAAATACTAATCTTCAAGGAAATTCTAGACAGGAAATGTATCTACGTCCAACGACACTTTACAAGTGCTCCTTGGACATCCGTCCTTCCCACGATCCCACAGTAGGCAAGAAAGTAGTCATTCTAGTCCCATCCTTGAGGAGGGATCCAAACAACATCCCCTCCCCCCCCCCCCCCACAATGAATCCAATGAATCATCCGAGTAACATAATTGTTTGGAATGTGCGAGGTGCAAATAATGATAATTTTAGGAGACACTTCCGTGAAATTATGGATACTTATAAGCCAAATCTAGTTGCACTGCTTGAAACAAAAATGGAGTGCCATGTATCTATTCTAGACGAATACAACTTTAATGAGATGGTGGAGGTCCTAGCAGAGGGAAACTCTGGTGGAATGGTGCTCCTATGGAATACTGCTATGATTAAAGTGTACAATTTCACCAAAAATGGCCAATCCATCCATGCAATGATTGAGGTAAAGCCCAAAATTTTTCCATGGCTTTTTTCTACAGTATATGCTAGTAATAATATTGCTACTAGGATGTTATTATGGGATGGTTTTAAATATATCTATGATAGATATAAGGGACCCTGGCTAATGACTGGGGATTTTAATGAACTTACTAATTCTACGGATAAATTTGGGGGCAAAACTATTAATTAAAGAAGGGCCAGAAATCTTATTGAGTGCCTGAACTATTGCCACCTAATGGATTTAGGCTGCAAAGTATGTAAATACACTTGGTCAAACCATAGGAGGAGAAATAGGGGCCTCATTATGGAAAGATTAGATAGGGTATATGCTAATCAATCTTGGTTGCAAGAATATAATAAGCTTACGGTTACACACCTACCTAAAATTCACTCTGACCATAACCCTATTTTAGTCAACATTAACAATAATATTAATAGTCATAATGCTAGATCCTTTAGAATGGAAACATTTTGGTGTTCCCACCCAGACTTCCCAAGGATTGTTACAGATAGCTGGGCTAATAAGGACATTATAGAAGGTACTGTGAATTTCCAAAAAAATGTATTAGAGTGGAAAAAGGAAACATTTGGGAACATTTTTGCAAAAAAAAGAAATCTATTAAAGAGAATACCTGGAATACAAAACTCTCCTAACTACCAGTATAGCCAATTTCTAAGGGACCTAGAAGTTAACCTTATAGACGAGTATGAGTCTGTTCTCAAATTGGAGGAGGATTATTGGAAAATTCGTTCTAGGGTTAATTGGCTAAATAAGGGAGATGCTAATATAAGATATTTCCACATACAAGCAACTAATCGAAGAAGGAGAAATAATATTATCTTCTTCAAGGACAACAATGGATGCTGGATTGAGAACCAAAATGCTCTCATGCACCATGTGTCAAGTTACTTCCACAATATCTTTACTACATCTCATGAAGTCACAAATTGGAAACGAGTAACTTCATCTAGTAAAAACTTTAGTAAAATAGACTTGTCTTGTCTTGACAAGCCTCTTAGAAATCATGAGGTTCGAAGAGCTATTTTTTCCTTCAAACCAACTAAGGCACCTGGCCCTGATGGGTTACACCCTCTTTTCTTCCAAAAGTTTTGGCCTATTCTAGGTCATAAGATTATTAATTTATGTCATGAAATTTTCAATGGAAAAACAATACCCCATGACCTTAATAAAACATATGTTTTCTAATCGTATAAAGCCCTTTTTAAACAAATTAGTTAGTGAACATCAGACTATCTTTGTGAAAAATAGAAGACCTAGTGATAATGCGATCATTATCCAAGAGGTCTTAAAACGTTTTAATAACCGGAGAGGAAAAGGAAATTGGCTTTTGAAAATTGACCTAGAGAAGGCCTTCGACAAATTGGAATGGTCCTTTGTTATCAAACCCTAGGTTTCCACAATTTCCCTCCCAACAATTCTTCACTTATAATGAGTTGCATTACAACTAGCTCAATTTCAATTCTTGTTAATGGTAACAAAATTGAGGAATTTTGCCCTACAAGGGGAATCAGGCAAGGGGACCCCTTATCCCCCTATATATTTATCTTATGAATGGATATGCTATCCAAAAACATTGAACACCAAGTTGACACCCTTCATTGGGATCCAATTCTTTTAAATAAAAAAAGCCCTCCTCTGTCCCATTTGTTTTTTGCTGACGACTTAAGCCTAATGGGTAGAGCTAACAAAAAAACAATCACTAATATGAAAGATAATATGGATGCCTTTTGCCATTTATCTGGGCTTAATATCAATAAAGATAAATCAAAACTGCTTCTCTTAAAGAATTTCTCAAATGGTTTGAGCAACTGGATAATTTCTACACTAGACATAAAAGTTAGTAAGGAATTTGGTAGCTACCTAGGTTTCCCAATGAGTGGTAAATCTCCCAAACATAAAGATCATTTGCCTTTAATTGAGAAAATGAGGGCAAGACTGAACATTTGGAATGCCAATTGGCTCAATATGGCGGGAAGGTGTACTCTTATAAAGTCTACACTAAATACAATTCCTAATCACCAAATGCAGCTCTCAATACTCCCAAGTAGGACACTCAAAGAAATTGATAAAACTCAAAGGGATTTCCTGTGGGTAACTACAAGGGAAAAGAAGAAAATGCACTTAATAGCCTGGAATGTAGTAACCCTGCCAAAAGAAATGGGGGGGGGGGGGGGGGGGGGCGTAGGCGATTAGAAAGGCTCAATCTAAAAACTTGTCCCTCCTAACAAGCCTGGTTTAGAGGCTCCTAAATAATCCATTTTCCACTTGGGCACGTATTATTACTAGTATATACGGACATATAAAATCAACAAAAGGAGTTTCACACACGTGGAAAAGCCTCTTAAAAGGATGGCATTTGTGTAAAGAAGGTATAAGATGGCCTGTGGATAACAATACAAACATGTCCATATGGGATACCAATTGGATCCCTAGATTTTGAAAATTAAGGGAAAATGTTATAGGCCCTCTCAATAAAAAGGAAAGTGATCTGAAAATAAAAGACATAAAACTCCATGGTTCATGGGACTTGGCTAACATTTCATTTGACCTTCCTAATAATATTCTGAACAGTATCCACTCACTAACCACATCTATCTCTCATCCTAACACAATTATTTGGACCAAAAATACCAGTGGAATATTCACAACTTCATCATGCTACAATTTAATTAACAAGCCTATCTATAATGGAAACGATTTTGCATGGATATGGGGATTGAAATGTCCTAGGAAGATCAAATTTTTTATATGGAAATGTTACCACTCAAGACTCCCTACTAGGGAGTACCTAGGGAAAATTGGTGTTAACATAGTCACAAACTGCCCAATTTGTAAAGTTAGCTAATCTCTTCTCCATATTTTTTGGGGTTGTAAAATAGCAAAACAATTCTGGGCATCCATAGGGGTACATTCAAGCAACCCTATGCCATATGAGCACTAGGTGGATTTCCTATGAAATAAAACTCCTAACATTCCAAACAATCTCATCACTTGGGAAGGGGTTTTTCCATTTGCATTATGGTCAATTTGAAAAAACAGAAACGACAACAATATTAACAACACTGTCAATAAAATCAACACCACTAAAATGTTTAATAATGCAATGAAATTTTTTTTCCTAGCTACTACACACACCACTAGTAATAGATCCATTCAGGTGAAGGTCAAGTGGCACCCACCTCCTCAGGATTGGTATAAGATCAATAT
>NC_031990.1:30476399-30553182 GCF_001879085.1 Nicotiana attenuata
GGGGGAAGGGAGAAAGAAATTTAATACGGTAGATTGCGCGAGATGCAAGCGTGAGAATAATTTAATTCAAAAGCAGCATACTTTGTCGGAATTTGACAACATCTAATGTGTGTAAGAAAGGGGAAGCAACACTGTACTACATTCGCAGAAGGTCGTGTTAAAGATACCAAATTTGCAAGTCGTAGATATGGGAAATGGCTTACAAACATCGATTCTGGAGGCCATGGATTCATGAGAATGGAGGTGTGTTCGTGTCAACCTTACATCGAAGTTTATTAAATTCCCATCTTACTGGGGAGATATCGTCCAATCAGAGGCGATCAACAAGACAGTCTAGAGAGCATTTTCAGTCCGTTGCAGATTCAACCTGGATTAAGGGTGAAGGACAAATAGCAATTCAAGATTTAGGTGAGGGTAACACGGTGTCAAATCACTGAAGCAAAAGGCAAACGGATGTGATTCGAGCTGATACATTCAAGAACCGGAGGAGAACGGAGAACATCAAAACACTACGTAGAAGAGCTTAGAGCCATGGTGTTATTATATATTGGCCCGAGAGAATTAAGTGTATATAGGAGCTAATCTTAGCCCGAGAAGGTAAAAACGTAAATTGATTGAATTTTTAAAAGCTAATGCAGATTGTTTTGCTCTTGGTCCATTCTGACAATGACAGGGTACCACCAGAATGTATGACCCATACAATTGATGAAGATCCTATCATAATCCTTCCAGCATTATGGCAAGAAAAAAGAAAGCAAGGAACTATAAGATAATAAGGTGATGAAGAAGTCAAAATTGCTAAAAAATTTGGTCAATTCGTGAGGTCAGAAATCACTAACTTGTTAGCTAATATTGTTTGTAGGTTCCTAAGAAGAACGGTAACGTGGCGAGTTCTGTGTAGATTACACAGATCTTAAAAGCCTGCCAAAAGATTCTTTTTCCTTACCGCCATCAGATCAATTAATTTGATGCTACTGCAGGGCCATGAGCTATTAAGGTTTTTTAGATGCATATTCAGGCTGATAAATCAAATTCAAGATGGTCCAGGAATGAGAAAAACTATCTTTCATAACAGACAGGGGACTTACTGTTATAAGGTATGCCCTTTGGTCTTAAGAAAGTGAGGGTGCACGTATCAGAGGTTAGTTACCCAAATAGTTCAAGAACATTTAGGAGACCATGGAGGTATATATAGATGATATGCTAGTTAAGAACTCAACATTCGGAAGATCATATATCGCCCCTGTCTAACACGTTTAAAATTTTACGGAAAATAATAATATCGAAGTTGAATCCCAGAAAATGTGGCAATTTTGGTGTGGCATCAATAGGTTTTATAAGGTTTTCTTGTTTCTAAACCGTGGTATTTGAAGGTGAATCCTGCACGATTAGGCCATTGAAGAAATCCCCTGAATATACTTTCAAAACAAGAAAGAAGTTCAAAGACTGCACGGCGAAGAATCGTAGCTTTCGGGGAAGATCTACATTTCCTAAATCATCGGAAAACTAATGTTTGTCAAATTCTTCTCGGCCCTTAAAAGCAGATCATTTTGAAATGGGATGAGGGTGTTGAACAGAGCAGCTTAGGGATTTTTGAAAACATACTGTCAAATCTGACATTTGCAGCAAACAAGGCTGGGGAAAACTTTTCATCTACCTTGCGTGTTCAAAGTGGCGGGTAAGCGCAGTGTTTGGTTTCGACGAAGAGCGGGTAAAATCTCTCCTATCTATTATGTTAGTAACTCTTTGTTAGATGCAGAGACATGGTATCCACAATTGGAAAAATACTAGCACCTTGCCTCTAAATATGGCATGCTAAGGCAAGGTGAAGACCATATTTTCAGTAATATCCGCAATTGTTGTAGTGATCTGCCATACCCCCTTACGTATATATTGCATTAAAATGAATAGTCAGGAGGTTAGCTAAATGGGGCCATAGAGCTAAGTGAAGTATGAAAATCACGCACCTACCTAGAACAGCAAATAAAATCCCAGATATTAGTTGATTTCGTGGCTGAATTTAGCACAAGGGATGCAGATTAAAAGCAGAAAAAGAGTACAAATACATTAATGGGTAATCCAGAACAATGGACCCTTTATTTTACTGATGGTATCATCTAACCGTAAAAAGGCGCAGGTAGGAATTGTTTTCACTACCACCTACGGGTGAAACTAATTAGGCAAGCTATTAATGTTTCATTACATAACATAAACAAATGAAGCGGAGTATGGAAGCTGTGATCGCAGGTCCAAGAATTTGGCACGAAAGAACTTGGTAATAAATGCAAGTGGTGATCAAAAGTGATTCGCAACTCGTGGTTAAGTCAAATGCTGAGGGACTACAACAGCTAGGGAAGCAAGGATGCAACAGTACTTGGAAAAGGTACGGGAACTGATAAAGCAATTCAGAACTTGGAAGGTCATACAAATATCAAGGGATGAAAATGTTGAAGCAGATGCCTTAGCTAATCTCACATCCGCAGCTGATGGCAAATGATGCAAACACTTCAGTTATACATTTATTTCATTCAGTTCTCGAACCTGATAAGAATGAGGTAAATTTTAATAATTTAACTTGGCATTGGAGAAACAAAATTATTGCTTTTTTACAGTATGGTACCGTCCCTGATGACAAGAAGCAAGCGCGTGCACTTCGAAAAAAGGCTGCTCGTTACTGTTTAAAACAGGGGAACCTTTATCGTAAAATGTTCGGTGGTCCCTTAGCAAGATGCCTCGGACCTTCTCAAACGGAGTATGTAATGAGGGAAATACATGAGGGGCATTGCGGGAATCACGCAGGAGGAAGATCACTGGTACCTTGATTAGAGCAGGGTACACTGGCCTAAAATGGAAGAAGAAGCGGAAAGTTTCGTGGCTAAATGTGATAAATGCCAGAGGTATGGTAACAATATGCACAGACCAGCGGAATTATTACATCCAGTCATTACGCTGTGGCTACTTATGAAATGGGGAATGGATATAGTAGGACCATTACCTCAAGCAAAAGGACGAGTAAAGTTTCTTCTCGTACTTACTGATTATTTCACTAAATGGGTAGAGGCAGGAGCATTTAAACAGGTACGAGAAAAGGAAGTTAAAGATTTTATTTTGCGAAATATCATCTGCCAATTTGGTGTACCAAAGGAAATTGTATGCGACAATGGCCCTCAATTTATCGGAGCTCAAGTCACAGAGTTTTTTGAGAGTTGGCAAATTAAAAGGATTACATCTACACCTTATCACCTAGTGGGTAACGGCCAAGCAGAATCAACGAACAAAGTCATAATCAACAATTTGAAGAAACATTTAGAGGAATCAAAGGGTAATTGGACTGAAGTATTACCCGGAGTTTTATGGGCATATCGCACGACAACAAAGACGAGCACAGGTGAAACCCCTTTCTCTTTAGTTTATGGAGCTGAAGCACTAATCCCGGTTGAAATAGGAGAACCAAGTACAAGATTATCACAAACAACACAAAAGTCTAATGATGAAGAGATGCGGGTCAATTTCGATCTACTGGAAGGCAAGAGAGAAGCTGCATTAATAAGAATGGCAGCACAAAAACAAGCGATCGAACGATATTACAACAGGAAAGCACGCCTGAGATACTTCAAAATTGGGGACTTCGTGCTTAAAAAGGTTTTTCAATCTACAAAGGCAGCCAACGCGGGTAAACTAAGTCCAACCTGGGAAGGACCCTACAGAGTTCGAGATATTGCAGGAAAAGGAGCATACGAGTTGGAAACAATGGACGGGAAGGTGCTTCCTTCACATTGGAATGCAGTTCATTTGAAGAGATACTACTTCTAAGGCAAAACCCACGGTCAGGTATCACCATGTTAAATTTTTTTTTTTGAATTGTTAAAATTTTACTAACGATTTTAGCTGATAGGAAAAATGCTAACCCGTACTAAATGATGAGTCACGACCTGTAAGGCAAAATGGAATAAACTAAAATTCCTAGCCCAGGGTTACAATTATTCTGATAGAAGTATACACGGGTTAAGCAGTCTTCATCTATAATCGCACCCCCGAGTCCCGTATGTACTTCCTTTTCAGGAAAAAGGACCAGGTGAAGGAGACTATAGTGCTCGGGGCTTCATACTTCAACACTCAAATACTTGGGGGACTATATAGTATATACAGTCACGTGTATAAAAAAGGCAAAGAAGATCTAGAAAATCAAGCCTAGGAGAATCAAGTACGGAGTGAAAGTTACTAAGTCATGGCATTCATCATAGTATTCTTTCCCATGAGAACAATGGAGTCATCTCTCAAACTCTTCCTAATGTTCTGGAGCTAAAGAGACTATGTGTTAAAACGGGTTATAAGAAAAAACCCTGTATCTATTGTGCTTCTTTTGTATAAATCTGTTACAAGGAAAACAGTTACGAGAAAGTTATAGATGTAATTCAAATACATGTAAAGTATTACTCAAAACTTGTCAAGGTTCAGAAATAAAAACTTGTCGAAGTTATTGCAAAAAACATGTGTGTTCCTATTTCTTTTATCGTATGATAACACCATTATGAAGTTGAGACGTCTTCTTCATTAAGTGTCAAAATATAAAAGGGCCCTCTTTTATAAGACTCATGTTATTTAGTCATGGGATTAACAAAAGCATTTTTCAAAGAACAAAAATGCAGACTATTCTTTAAGTCTTTGAAAATAAAAAGGCAAGAATAGAACAGACGGAAGTTTAATGATAATAAAAACTTCTTATTATTTAAAAACTAAAGACTAAGTATAAACTTAGTCATCGAATTGTTTATACAAAATGCCCCATAACAAGACTTGGGGACTTGTACTTCTAAAAATCAACCCTCAAGTGATAGCCAAGGGTTTGATTACAAATACTCTCAAATGAATCCAAGAACTTTAAACACAGTTTTCCAAACAGGTACCTGCAAAAAGGGAATTTAAAACAGATGTAAATTTTTTCACTAAGAGGAAAGGACTGAAGAAGGATCATCAGTGGGCTCAACTGGAACAGCATCGCCAACAGAAGCGGGTTGATTTTCAACCATTGGAGTATCAATAGACGAAGTTTCAACTTGACTTGCAACAAGAGGCACGGTTGAGCTTGAAGAGGGTGCACCACCCGAGGCAATTTTAGTGTTCATGGGGACTTCAACTGCAGAAGTTTCAGCCAAGGGAGCCTCACTCACCGGAACTTCACCCACGGGAACATCAACTCCGGGAACTTCAGTTTCGAAAACTTCAATCGCTGGTGAAGGGAAGTCCAGTGGTTGTTGAGCTTTTTCAATAGTCTCCATCACCTTAGCTAACTCTAACTTCAGATTAAAGTTTTCTTGGCTAGCTTCAACTAAAGAATCACGACGAGAGTTCAGAAAAGCCCAGCTTACATCAACTACAACCTTATCTTCAAGAAGCTCATAATCTCTTTCCCAAGCAGCAATTTCATTCTTGAGACCTTCATTTTCATCCAAGGCTGAGTTGTAAGAGGCTTGGAGAGAGGCATGAGATTTTTCCAAGGCCTGCATCTTGTCTTCAGAAGTTCGCAGATTTTCTTGTGTCTGAGTCAAATTCTGTATCAAATCTCCAGCATAAACTTCTTTTTGACTTAAAAGAGCTTTCAGCTCTCTAATCTCTTCACTTGCCTTAGATAATTGTTCTGAGAAAGAAGACTCGAGACGCTCTCTTTCTTTCTCTGCCTGACTTGAAGAAGCCTTGACAACCGCAAGCTCTGAAGTTAATGCTCTTATCTGCTGTTCCAGGTTATTCTTGTTCTCTTGAAAATCTTCTATAGTAATTTGAGCACTATCAAATTGTTCCTTCCAATTAGCTGCTTCCAACTGAAAGTCACGAGCTTCCCTCTCTAAATCAAGAACAGCATTTTTAGAGTCACGTGCTTCCTTCTCTAATAAAGAAACTCTGCTCATCAGCTCTGTACCAATAAGGTTGGCCTGAAAATGATAAGGGAAGAAAAATTAGAATTCTAGAAAAATTCTGGCAAATTAAAGAAAGAAGGGACATACCTTCAAGGTGGAATGAACTATGTCGTTCATCAGGGTCAGACAGCTATGGCTATTCAGTTTTTCTTTCTCAATTGGGCCTATTAAAGGTTCAAGCCAAATATCCGCCTGACCGGATTTCCTCAAAAGACTGTTGTTAGCAGGAACTTCGATAGTCACGCTCCTCATAGCAATCCTTCTACTTGTAGAACCCACTTCTGTATTATGGACAGTAGAAGGAGGAGCGGTAGAAGAAGTAAAAACAGCAGACGGAGGTACGGAAGCAGGTGGAACAGGTAAGGAAGGAACCAAAGGCACAACAGAAGAAGGAAGAGAATGAACTAAAGATATGGGAGTTGAAGAAGAAGATAGGGGAAATTCATCCAAAACGGGTCCTAATCCACTACTCTCAAAACCACTAACAAAAAGCTGGTTAATCGACTCATGAGTGTCATGAGGGGTGGCAAAATCATCATCAGAGACAAGATTAACAGGCCCGGTAGGAGAAAGGTGATGAGAAACTTCAGCTTCCTCAGAGACGATACGTCTCCTAACTCTTGGCCTTGTCACCAAGGAACCATCCTCCTCTTCTTCGTTGGAGCTATCATCGTCTGTGGTTTTTCTTTTCAGAAGAATATCCTGAGCACTTTCTAAGGAAAGTTGGGTTCCTAAACGAGAGGCCGCAACTGCTTCAGCATTAACACCTCGAATAGCAAAACCTGAAAAAGAGAAGGTTGAATGTTAAAGCAATAAAGGGAAAAAAATTTACATATGAGAAAGACAAAAACTCATACCGTGAGTCTTTACTTTCCAACCATGACGATTGGAAATAAATTTCCAAGACCTAGCCTCCATAGGCGCGATCTTCAACAATTTATCTACCCAACCACGAAAATTGGGAATGTTCTCCACAACTCCCATGGTTGCTAAAAAAAAAGAGGGAAACAAAGTTAAGGAAATTGATAAACTCGAAGGAAAGAGGTACGAGAGAGATAAGAGATATACGTGCAAAGTTCCACTTCTCAGGGAAGGGAACGTTTTGTTCACCCCCTAAACCAACTGTGGGGGCAACAACAAATCGGGCATACCAGCCACGATCCTTATCATCTTCTGGGCTCACCAAAACCCTCTTACTCCTAGCCACTAAGGTAAAGACGCCATTACAAAAAAGTCTAGGGGAGTATAGATGAATTAGGTGAGGGAAGGTGAAATTAACGTCTCCCAAATTGGCCAGATGCATTAAACAAGCAATAGCCCTCCATGACAGAAATCGAGAATCACTGGATCAATAGCTGGTTTAAAACCAAGAGTAAAAGGGTATGTGTAAACAAAAGAAAGACCAGTCATATATGAGGTAATTCTTTGATTTGGATTGTGGATTACAATGGGAAAATCGTTACTCCAGTGACAATCTTTGCGGACTATGGGAGCTAAAATCTCTGTAATCAAAGTGGGGTAAGAATCGGTACGATCTAGACCAGAAACTTCGGTTTGAAGTGATTGTCTATCGTGGTGAAAAGATAAATCGTTAGGGATTATCTCTTCTACCAAGGGCTCCTGTAATGGTTCAGAGGCCTCCTTGCTCTTAGAAGATGATTTTTGGGTAAAAGAACCTCTAGTTCTAGAGGAAGAACAAGGGCTAGGAGAAGGCATGGCAGAACCGCCACCACGAGAGGATCCTAAGCTACAAAGTCTCCCACCCCTTCTATGTCTAACAGGGGCATTGGGAAAATTGTCTAAAATAGGAACTCTCTTAGGGTTAGGGTTCGAAGAAGACATGATGAGGAAGAAGAAGAAGTAAACAGAGATTTGCACAGTTCAAGTGTTCGAGAAAAAAAAGTTTTATGTGGTAAAAGGTGAAAGGTAAAATTGTATTTATACTGACGGGTGACCGTCAAAAGTAAAAATGCAGTAATGGAAGGGTCAGAATAATGGTAACTGGTACTTCATGAACAGTGGAGCCGAAAAGAAAGCCTGAGAAAGTGTTGTAAAACTGTGGAACCAATAAGAAGATGACACGTGTCTAAAGCATTAAATGGAAGTGATAATTGAAGCGTCAACTCTATCAGAGCATTAATGGTGACAAAAATTCTGCTTTAATGAATTTCACTTCCCAAATATTCAAACTGATGAATAAATGGAAAGTGGGGGGACTATCTGTATTGGGGAAAATTGTATTTATATATATATGGTGATGTGTCATGACACGTAGACTGGTCAAACAGTCAAAGAATTAAGGTTGGTTAACAGATACGAGCAACAACAGATACGAGCAACAACAGATACGAACAAGTTAAATGGAGAAGGCACGAGCAGTCATACAAGTAATTCAACGCTCATACCTATTCAAGACATTTAAAGGTCAAAGATCGTGAAGAGTCAAAGCAATGAATCTAACAGCAAAAAAGAGCCCAGATACAGCATTTAATGAATATTAAATACTGAAAACGTTAGAGAATATGTATTTAACATATATGATTGCATAACGTAACATTTAAAGTCATTAATTGCCCATAATTGTCTTATTATGACAAAGGTAAAGTCTGTATTCCCAAAATGGCTATAAAAGGGAAAGTCACAAACAACTGTAAGCACGAAAAAAACACTATTCGAATATACTTTGATTTACTTGCTTTCTGATCATATTATTCACCTATTTCTTTCTTTATATACTCTTTTCCGATTATCAGTAACCCGTGTTCTTCTAAATTCAAGCTTTGACCTAAAATCTAATTTTTGGTTAAACAGTATCATATATACTTAAGACCAAACAATTAGATCAGATGATCAGGTAACCCCAATGATAACACACTTAACTTCTGTCCAAAAGCACATACCTTTTAATCAACACAAACCTTTGATCATCCAAACTTTGTAAATTTTAGGAGTCCAACCTCAAAAAAGGGTATTTTTTTTATTAGAAAGAAATTAATTACTAATGGGTTTTAGAAAGCGATATAACTGACCTGAAACACTACTACTAATTGGTTAGTCTTGCTAGGTGACCATTCTAATGTATATTATAGGTCGAGTTTTCTGAAAATAATACAAAGCAAATGACGAGCGCAAAACTCAATACGAAATTGATACTCGCTAGTCAAAGATAGTATAGTTAAATTATCGTCTCCACAAGGATTGGATTTAAACAATACTCTAGTAATTTCTGGTTTAACTGCTATTCAGGATGATCAAAACTTGATTTGGAATGATTACGAACTACGATTAACTAATAAAGTAAATCAATTATTGACAATTGACTGCAAAGAACTAGAGGTTAGCAGAGTTGGGTTCTTATCAATGTGAGAAATAAGGGTTTAGACATGATAGGTGCAAGGTTGTTATTCTGGATATGATACTGTTATATTTCACTCTTGAGCTTCTATCGATTCTTATGAATTCAATAGGTGATTAGCTTATACTTCCGATTCAGACTTCTCTCTCGATTAAATCTAAATCTTTCAAATAAACAAATGTGAAGTGCGGTGATACTTGCTAGAATCTATTGGTAGGACTAATCTAAGAGAAACTTCTCGCGAATATTAATTTAAAAACGGTAACTCAAAAATCTCTCTCGTATACTTCGAAGAATCACAAAAATAAACTAAGGCATACATTGCAATAATATTCAATAAGATGTTCCTCTTTTGATTAAACACTATAAAGAATAAAATCACAACTATATTAAAGCTCCTCCAATAAATTCAAGCAATTAAGTTGTAATCAAATCCATAAACAACAACCAAGTCACCAAATCATGTCAAACCCTAAAGTAAACTACTCCACAAATATAATTAAAGAGTGATAAAGCATCAATCTAACATTACAATCCAAACTCCCATATTGAATTGATAGAAAGATGATGAATCTTGTGTCTTGTATCCTCCAATGCTCTCCCAAAGCTTCCAAGGTCAAAAGTCCTCTAAAAATCGAATATTTGGTGTATTTATAGTTTTATACCGTGTAGGGACGGGCCCGGATGAAACTATCATTTACAAGCCGAAGTAGGAGAAATACTCTGTAAATTTGCACGTACGCACCGCATAGCGTGCCGCACAGCGCGGTGCGCCTGTAGAGAAGTTCAAAGAGTTGGTTTTTATACTCTGCAGGAATTTTGCACTAGCGCCCCGCGGCGCATGGCGCGGCGCGGTAGTGCATGTTTTCCAGAGTAATCTTTTTTTCTCACTTTTTGACTTCCAGACTCGGTCCTTGACCCCCGAACGTGATCTCGACTTAATTTCTTGGGCTTCTACTTAGACTTCAAAGCTCCAAATCATCCATTTAAGCTCCAAACTTGTTTCTCCACTCGAAATCATATCCTACACGGCATGACACACGTAATAAGTATAAAATATTAGCAATTAGGCTCAAATACAATCAAATTGTAGTAACTAGAGTGCAAAATGTAACTAAAACACGAGCTCCTAGCCTACCATCTACACCCACACATAAACCATTGCTCGTCCTCGAGCAATCAATGTATACTTCACATAGACACAACATTTTCATCAAACAACTTCCCTAACCCATCATGCCAAGAATATTTAAAATAGACTAAGCACTCTACCATAACATCTTAGCCTCAAGACTCGACTCACAAGCGCCACATATTTTCTTTAAAACTCTGCTCACTTGCTCATCTCCGCCGTGGATGTAGATCAATTGACTGAACCACGTTAAATATTTGTGTCTCTTTTGGTATATTTCTCTTTGTTGTCTGATTTATCGTTGTTCAATGTTTGCTTTACTAACTTTCGCATAACAGCGGATTATTTCAGTCCTAACACAAACGATTTGTTATTTATTAGATACTCCTATAAAAATTCATGATCATTTTGCTGAAGGTATCGCACCAAGTCCAAAAGTTCGACAGTTATAAACTATTACCATATTTTGATTTTTGCTCAAACTAATTAAAACAAGTTTCTTGGCTTCTTCCTTCTGTTATTTTTTCCCCCTATGATATTCAGGGGCGGACCTATATTCGGAGTAAAAGGATCATCGTATTCTGTTAACTTCGACAAAAATTCTAAATATATATATATATATATATATATATATATATATATATATATATATATATGTTGAAAGTAATCATATAATATTACTTGAAACTCTTAAGCTCAAAAGTTGGGCATTGGTTGAGTAGTTTGCTCATGTGCCTCCGCTACCTTCGAATCCTGGATCCACCACAATAATATCAAAATGGCCTGTGCTTGTAGTTTCTAGAACTATTTTCTATAATCCAATCCAAACGCCACCGTATCCTTGTTGTTTGTATTGTAGCATAAGAAGCACGAGTAAAGAAAAAGAAAAACTGAGAGAACTGCCCCATCTTTTTTATATTGCAATTACAGGGTATTATTAGGATATCGATTGACTTCTTCAAAGTGTTACAGGGATCAGTTGCTGAACGTGTTGCCCAATAATCTGTTTTAAAAACTGAATTTTCACATGGAGATATGGTAATGAACTTTAATGGAATAAACAGTCAACTACTTTTCTACGTACTATAATATGTATAAGGAGTATTACTTTCTATGCTTTTACGTATTATCCTACGTTTGGTTGTGTCCCACATAGAAAGTAAAACTAATTATAAGGAGTTTGATAATTTTAATGGTTTAAGGCCTTCTGGAAATTGTGTGAGCTTTGCCCAAAAAGAACAATATCAGTACAAATGGTGTGGGGTAGCTATTTTTTAATATGGTATTTAATATTTATCCAATACATTTAATGTTGAGCAAAAATAGCCACTATTCTATTAAAGTAATACGAAAAGACGATTTTACTCTTTCTTCATGAGTGCTGTGTAAATATTAAGAACATGGAGTCCTAAAATTTAACAACAGAAGGTGCGAATACAGGACACTTTATCCTTAATTAATATTTACACAACATACATGAAGTTAAGGACAGGATGTCCTAAAGTTTAAAATAGAAGGTGCTAGTTCAGGACACTTTGTCTTTAATATTTATACAAAACTTATGAAGTTAAGGACATCATGTCTAGCACAGGGGTATTTTCGTCCGCGCGGGTAAAATTTTATTGAAGCACTGGCTAAAGAGTAAATACCTTTTAGATTGTGGTTAAGAGTAAATACAGCTCTAATTAACGGCTAATTGTGCACTTCCCCCACAATATCACTCCGTGCTATGAGAATTTTTAGCCATTTTAGTCCTACTGATTTGCATTGAGGTACTGTAATATACTACATGTTACACGGGTGAACACACTGAATAGAAATGAGAAATATCACTAAGAGCCCGTTTGGTCAAGCTTTTGGGAGACCATAAGTACAAAAATTAATGTGTTTGGCCAAAATAAAAAAGTATTTTTGGTAGCCTATTGGCACATTGGGGCATCATATGAGACTTTTGGTCATGTCTGGGGTGGCTTGTTGCCTGAGCACTTCGTACTGGGTGAGACAAGGTTATGGGATCTAGGATCTGTGCAATCGGATTGTATGAAGTATATTAAAGAGCAAAGATCATTATTTGGCTCAAAATGAGGTGATGTTCTTGTCAGAAGTATAGACTCAATGATTTGTTGACCCGGCAGTTGGTTATGAATTTCTACATGTCTCTTCCGTCGTGGCAGTATTGTAAGAATTGGAACAAGATTATACATGTCATGAGGTACATTGTGAGAATCAGATTCGAGGAATGTCAGTATTATGATCAGAGAATGTGATTATGGTCCTGCGGATGATGTGGTGCATGGTGAGAATTCGGCAAATGTATGCAGTCATGTTCTGGTACATTGCATAGTGATTGATACGGCATTCATATGTTGAAAGCAGGCCTGGCAAAGAAATTTGGATGTTGAAACTGGGTCCTAAGGCTTATTTGCCTAATGGAAGAGGTTATCGTCAGATTTGATTGAGCTAATGCGCCTAACTGGGTTGTAGTAGCACGGGTAGGTGCACGAGGTGTTAAACAGTGATTTGGGACAACTCTAGCACAGTTCTTAGCACATTCGAGGACGAAGATATGTTTAAGTGGGAGAGAATGTAACGACCCACCGGTTGTTTGGAGCTCTAGCGCGTCGTTCAGCGGTTTGAGGCCCTGAGTAGCTTCACTTCAGGTATTATGACTTGTACGCATGGTCGGAATTGAATTCTGGGAAGTTCGGAGTTGATGTGGAAAGAGAATTCTCATTTCGGAAGCTTTAAGTTGAAAGAATTGGCTAAGATTGGATTTTTGAGTTAACGTCCTCGGAATCGGGATTCCAAGGTTCCAGCAGGTTCGTATGATGATTTCGGACTTGGACGTATGTCCGGATCGGGTTTTGGAAGACCCGGGAGCGTTTCGGCACCTATTGTGGAAGTTAGCATTTTTGGAAGAATTTCATAAGTTTGGGTTGAAGTGCATTTCAGTGTTATCAATGTCCGTTTGGGATTCCGAGTCTGGGAATACCTCCGTATAGTGATTCTGGTGTTGGCAGCGCGATCAGAAGTGAATTCGGAGGTCTGTAGGTCGTTTTGGAGTCATTTGGCTAAAGATAGAAATTTGAAGGTTTTTGAGAAGTTTGAACGGAAGTGGACTTTTTGATATCGGGGTCGGATTTCGATTTCGGAAGTTGGAGTAGGTCCGTAATGGCGAATATGACTTGTGTGCAAAACTTGAGGTCAATCGGACGTGATTTGATAGGTTTCGGCATCGAATGTAGAAGTTTGAAGTTCTAAAGTCCATAAAGTTCGAATTGCGGTGTGATTCGTAATTTCGGCGTTGTTTAATATGATTTGAGGCCTCGAGCAGGTCCGCATTATGTTTTGGAACTGGTTGGGGTCCCGGGGGCCTCGGGTGGATTCCGGATGATTAACGGATCAATTTTGGAATTTGAGGAAGAATTGAGGCTGCTGATATCTGGGGTAACCGCACCTGCGAGGTTTTGACCGCAGGTGCGGAGCCGCAAAAGCGGCTATGGGGTCGCATATGCGGTTTGGGGTAAGAAGTGCAGTGACCGCAGGTGCGGTACTTTAACTGCAGATGCCGCATCTGCGCTGAGGAGACCGCAGAAGCGGATTTTTGGCCTTGAGCCTGGGACCGCAGAAGCGGCATGTGCGCCGCAGAAGCAGGGGCCGCAGGAGCGGTTTATGCACCGCAGGCGCGAAAATGCTGGAGGTAGTGAGGTTCTTTTAGATCGAGGTTGGGTTCACTTCAACCCCATTTCTTCCATAGGAGCCGATTTTGGAGCAACTTTGAGGTGCTATTTTCACCATCAATCATGAGGTAAGTTAATCCCACCTCTTGTAAGTTAAATACATTGTTTTATTGCGGATTAAACTATGGAAATTGGTAGAAACTTGGGGTTTTGGTCGAAAGACCTAGAATTTGTATTTTTGGATTTTGACCACGATTTTGGGTATGAAATTGAGAGTAAATTATATATTTGAGTTCGTGAGGTTATGGGTAAACTTTATCTTCGAAAAATTTCGGAATCCGGGCACGTGGGCCCGATGGCGTTTTTGTTAACTTTTCGATCGGGGTTAGGAATTGTTATAAATTGGATCATTAGGAGTAATTGAACATATATTAATGGATTTGCATAATTATTGGCTAGTTTTGGAGCATAGTGCATATTTGTGTCTTTGGAAGGGCGTGGAATGCCGGTTATGGAACTTCGGAGCGAGGTGAGTCTCCTTTCTAACCTCGTAAGAGGGAATTGTCCCCATAGGTGAGTTAATTGGTTATATGCTCCTAATTGTGGGGGCTACGTACGCACGAGGTGACGAGAGTCTGCGCGTAGCTACTATTATGCTTAAGTCCGGGTAGCTTAGGGCCAAAAACATGCTTTACTTGTAATATTTGCAACCTTGTAGACAATTTAAAAAAAGCTTAAAACATATCGAACGTGTAAATGAATTTCTAAAAGGCTAGATATCATTTTTTTACTTTTAAAAGAGAATCTTGCCTTTTTCTGAATAATTGCTCCTTGATGAATTTTTGATTTGACTGTTGAATGTGTTTATCTATTGTGGAACGGGCCGAACGCCTCGGTAGATTAAATAGATGCATCTATGGTTCGCGCCATTCGACCCTCTAGCAGTGCACAGTTTATATATTGTTGGATCGAATCGGACGACCTCGGCATGATTTGCGCATGCTTGTATTGCTTGCCTTGAAATTTATTGAAGTGATATTATTTCTTCCCGGCTTGAGAATAAATGTATAAATGATGAAAAGGAATTTGGGAATTTCCTATAAAAGAAAGAATTGTTTACTTGCTTCATTCTATTGAATTACAATCTTGTTTATAAAAATCCTCGATTTACTATATTATTGACATATCATTATTGGACTACTAGTAAGTGTCGAAGTCGACCTCTCGTCTCTACTTTTTCGAGATTAGACGGGATACTTACTGAGCACACGTTGTTTTCGTACTCATGCTACACTTGTTGTGAATTTTTGTTGCACAGGCACACGTATTTCTAATGGGCTACTGGGCATAGCAGCATGGATGATACAGAGACTAGGTGAGCTACATTTCTCGAAGCGACCCGCAGCCAGTATAGTCTCTTTCAGCGTATTGCATTTACTTTCTGTCCAATTCGTATTCCGGACAATTATTGTACTTTATTTGATTCCTTAGTAATTGCTCATGCACTCGTGACACCGGGTTCTGGGATCATTATGGGGTATTCTGTATTAACTTCTAAATATTCTTTTATTTATTTTGTAAAGATTATCTTTTACTAGCCAAATTGAAAGAAAATTATAGTTTTCACAATTATTTAAATGAGAATTTAATTAAGTATTTATGGTTGGCTTGCCTGACAGCGGTGTCCGGCGCTATCATGACCCTTTGTGGATTTTGGGTCGTGACAGTAGCAGAAGCAATTTTTCTACTTTTGAGGAGAAACTACAAATTCTAGCTTTTGTAAGAAGCAAAAAAATAAATTTATTCAAAACAAAAATAAACTTACAGTAAATATATAGTTTTCAAATTATCATTTATTAGTTTACCCTTTTCCTTTTCCTTTTCCTTCTACCGTACATTTATTCTCTTTTCAATCATATTTTTATTCTTTTTCTTCTAATCCTCTTTGGAATAGTTTCATAAAAGCAGATTTTTAATTTATATTGAATAATGTACTTTGATATATTAAATTATCATATAAACAATAAGTAATACTAGTTACTCAATGTTATTACTTTGGAATAACAATATTTTATATTTTATTTTTTGAGTAATTACATTGATTAGAATCTTTCATTTATATTTTAATTGAATTCCTTTATAACAAAAAACTAAATTCATTTCTCTTTTTTAGATCATACTAATTGCAAACTAAACATTTGTTGTCCTTATTTATAATTTGATACTTAAAAGTATTTTTTGGAAAGGTTGGCCAAACACAATGTGTTTGCAAAATGTACTACTCAAATGACTTTGCCAAACACAAACTGCTATTTTGTAAAAATACTTTTTCAAAATAACCAAATTTAAAAACTTGGTCAAACGGACTCTAAAACCTTAATCAGACTTTTATTGTAAACTTTATTCTCCTATTAAAATTCTAAGGTGAAAAGGTGCAAAAGCTAAAAAAGGAAATGTGTACAAATTCCATTCAAACTATGTGCAATTAAATACTCCTAGTATTTTTCAATAGCCATATTCAAGTTGCAAAATATTATAGTATATGGTTTGAGTTCTATCTTCAAATCGATACTCATATGCAATTCAATATTCACATGCATCTTCCGAAAATAATGGATCTAAATTCAGTTTAATTCATTACTTTTATTTCTATTGATGAGAGTCCCAATCTAACTATACTAATTAATTAGATTTCATTGATAAAACTCCCTTCTTTTCAGGGAGGAGTAGTGTGGAAGAGAAAGGAACTAAATTTATATATTACATTAGGAAAAGAGGCCAGCTTAAACGAGACTGGAACATTAAAGCAAGTTACGAAATATGAATAAATAAATAACTAAGATATATCGATCATCGCAAACAGCTATTTATTTATAAGGGAGGCCGATAAATGACCCAATTTGGAAAGCAATTCTCACATAAGAACTTTCATAAAATATAGAGTATTATTTTCGAAGATGGTATTGCTTAAGCTTGGTTCTATTTTCACCATTCTTCTCCTGGTAGCTAGCGGTAAGTATCAACCTCACTTAGCTGTAGATTTTAATTCTATACTGTGCTTGTCAGTTGTCACTATATATGTATTAAGGTACATATGTGACTTTATGCATATTTCATATGTCTAAACATTTTTTTTTTGGTTTATGAGCGAGATGTCTTAATGCGTGTTATTCATGTTATATTGATAATTATTATCGTGAAATACTTCTGTTAATGTATCGTGGTACTCAATGATGCAAGTTATGTCAACATGGGATATTGATCATGATCGTCCAGGACTTCAAAGGAGACTAGTCCCACAAGTTAATGGTTTTATGACTTGTGGAAGAAATTGTACGACAAATAGTGATTGCAGTGATTGTTGGATTTGCTGCAGCTGCGACTTGGGATATGGAGTTGATTTTAATGTATGTGTTACGTAAGTGCAAATAATATAGTAGTGTCCAATTGCACTAATTCTATTATAAATTTCAATTATGCATTTATATTTCCATGTAATATCAATGTTCTCTTTGGCAAGGAAACAATAAGCAAATATATTTTTATTTCTAGCCGATTGTGTTCATAAGAAATCTTTCGAAAAGCAAATGCTAATTAACACACCTCCAAGTACACACTTGTGGCTAACTAAAACATAACTACTTTACGCAAGAAATTCTACACTACTTTTTAAGTTATTGTGAGTCCATGCCCATTGAATAGAAATAGATTCACTCCCATTAAAGGAAAAAAACTTTATTAATAAGTAAGACATAATCTAAGATCACTACGATGAAATATGCAATTGTATAGGATAAAATATGATATGACACATGGTCATCTAAAGGAAGGACATGTGAAATCCAAGACGGGGATGCCCGATGACTGAACGTAGCTATTCCGCTTGTTACCGAAAGGGATAACGTTTATAAAGGTGTATTAGATGCTCTGCGCCCGGTAGCATTTAATAAAGAATATTCTGCAGTTTTAAGAGCGATGGCCCATTATAGAGAATTTGACATTTATGTTCACTATTACATTTTCATCAATGACCCTAATAATTGACATTAAAGGAGGGCAGGATCCTAGTACCACCTTCCCTAGACACAACTATAAATAGTGAGCTCAATTAATACAATATTACTTTCTCGCTTTTTGATCTCTTCATTGATGTGCCCGAAAACCTTGTTCCCGGAACTGTCATTTGTTGTTTCATCTACATTTTAAGGCTACGAATTTTATCATTCTTCAATTATTTTATTATTTCAGGATCAAATTAGTTCACTTGTCTCGAAACCACGTATAGATTCAACTGTACCATTTTATGGGTAAACAGTTTGGCACCCACCGTGGAGCCTAGACAGCCGTGCAACTAAATTGATCCTTGATTTTTTTTACTAACGTGCTTTGATTATTTTGTCTTAGAAAAAATCACAAAAAATGGCAGATAACACTATTAATAACATGCACAACCCTGAAATTTGAGGGGATTAGCCTCATTTCGAGGATTTAATTAGTGACACCCGCAATGAGGGGAATGATGCCACGTCGGTGCATGACAGGCAGTACCATCGACAGGTTCGGGAGACAACTCCCGATGATGCTGATAAGGAGCATGTCATTGATGCGGTGAGAGCCTGCAAGAGCAACAGGCGATCATTCTAGGCCATCTCACGCGGCATGATGAGGTTATGACGGAGTTAAAGCAGGCACTGTCTGGGGCTTCGAATAATGCAAACAGACGAGATCCAATTCTTCCCGGTGTTCCCGCAAATTAAAAACACAGAGTGTCGACAATAACACTCCCAGGGGTAAAGTTGGCTTCAAAGGGCCGGGGAAGCGGACCAGGTCTCAACAACAAGAACGACCCGTTCAAGAATGAACTTTTACGGTTTATGAGGGAAGTAAACACCCACATGGACCAAATTTTGGGCGTGCCACCCGTATTGAAAGGCCCGGATTTGAAGAAGTTTACTCAATTGCCCTACAAGTCGAGTGCGGCACTAGAACTAATCCCGAAACGGTTCAAAATGCCTGAAGTGCCAAAGTATGACAAGACTTCAGACCCACATGAGCATATTACCACCTACACAACGACGGTAAAAGGAAATGATTTAGCTCCTCACGAAATTGAGTCTGTGTTACTAAAGAAATTTGGAGAAACTCTCACGAGGGGAGCTCTAACATGGTATTCATTATTACCTGAGCATTCCACAGATTCCTTTGAGATGCTCGCAGATTCATTCATCAAGGCTCATGCCGGGGCCAAAAAAGTACAAGCCCGGAAGACCGATATATTCAGGATCACACAGAGAGAATCCAAATTATTATGAGAATTTGTTACCCGATTCCAAAAAGAAAGAATGTTGCTCCCGGCTGTCCTGGATGAATGGGCAGCTGAGGCATTCACCAAAGGATTGAATCTAAGAAGCTAAGACGCATCCCGAAAGCTGAAGGAAAGCCTACTTGAGTTTCAAGCAACAACTTTGGCAGATGTCCACAATCGGTACGAGTCAAAAATAAGGATCGAAGATGATCAGGTTGGCTTTCCATCGTCGACCAAAGGACGGAAAAAGAACAGAGAAAAATCAAAAGATAATTACCACACGGATAGGCGAATTTGGAGGGGCTAATTTTTTCCCTATGAGCGGACCGAAGGTCGTGGCAGAGGCTTCCGGACAGCAAACAAGTTCACCACTGACATAAGGACTAATCGTGGCTGGAACAATAAATTGATGCATGATAAAGAAATGTCAGGGTCACGGGATCCTTCTTACTCCAAGTTATTGGAATATAACTTCAACGTCTATATAGTAGAGTTGGTGTCAGCCATGAGAAACATCAAAGAGGCACGATTCCCAAAACCTATGAGATCCGATTTCAGCTAGAGGGATCCCAACTTATGGTGTGAATACCATGGGACGAACGACCACCGAACAGGGGATTGTCGACACCTCTGGGAAGAAGTGGCAACACTATTGAAGAATGGTCACCTCAGAGAGTTCTTGAGTGACCGAGCTAAGAACAATTCTGGTCGTAACAGAGACAATGCGGAGCCTGCGAAAGCAGGAGAACAACCCCCACGTCAAACGATCAATATGATCTTCGGAGGTGAACGGCATCACCTTTTTGGAAGAAAGAAAAATGAAAGTATCAATAATTCGTAGTAAAAGACTCCTGGAAGACGATATCACTTTCACAGAGGAGGACGCAGACGGATTGTTGTTACCACACAATGATGCATTGGTAATTTCTTTAAATGTGTTAGATTTTAAGATTAAACGTGTTCTAGTGGATCCAAAAGTTCGTCTAATATCATGCGGTGGAGAGTATTGGAGCAAGCTAAACTCACCGGAAGCATTATTCCGACAACAAAGCTCCTCGCTGGATTCAACCTTGCAAGTGTGACAACCCGGGGAGAGATTTTGCTGCAATGAACGCTGAAGGAGTAATGAAATCAACTCTCTTTGAAGTATTAGATGGTGACATGAGATACAATATCATCCTGGGAAGGCAATGGTTACACGAGATGAAAGTTGTACCCTTATCATATCACCAATTGCTGAAGTTTCCAACGCCCGAAGGAGTCAAGCAGATAAGAGGTGATCAACCAACAACAAGGGAGATGAATGCAATTTCGGTCTCTAGTAGCAACGGAAAGGAACACGCCCATAGAAATTACAGGAACCGGAACCTACCCCCGACCAAATAAGTTAGCCTGGGGACAGAGGAATCAGAACAGTATAAGGTGCCGAGATATTTCCAAGTTCCAGAAGAGACGGATGCAACGAAGTCCACGGCGGAAGAGCTGGAGCAAGTTGCACCGTTCGAAGAATTCCTAGAAAGGAAATTCCACTTGGGGACAGGACTACACCCGGATCTCAAGACGGAAGTAGCCGTGCACAAGTTGAGGTTAGATCCCAGCGTACCTCAAGTAAGACAAAAGAAACATCCTATTGCAAAAGCTAGAAACAAATTCGTCAAAGAAGAGGTTACCCGCTTGCTTAATATTGGTTCGATCCGAGAGGTAAGATATCGGGACTGGCTAGCTAATGTAGTAGTAGTTCCTAAGAAGAACAATAAATTTCGCATGTGTGTAGTAGACTATAAATACCTTAATAAGGCATGGCCGAAAGACTCGTTCCCACAATCAAATATTGATCAAATGATTGATGCCACGCCGGGGCACGAGTTAATGAGTTTCCTCGATGCTTATTCCGGGTACAACCAAATCAAGATGAACCCGGAAGATCAGGAAAAGCTTCATTCATAGCGATTTTCGGTACATATTGTTACAATGTGATGCCCTTCGGGTTGAAAAATGCCAGAGCCGCATATCAATTACTCGTGCATAACATGTTTGAAAAACAAATAGGAATGACTATGGAAGTTTATATAGACGATATGCTCGTTAAGTCTTTGAATGCAGGTGACCACCATAAGTATTTTCAATAAATATTCGACATCCAGAGGAAGCATAAAATGAAACTTATTCCCGAGAAATGCACATTATTTCTGGTCTCACAAAGGGGAATTAAGGTAAACCCCGACAAGACCAAGGCCATAGAGGATATCCTGGATCAATTGTCGAACGTAAAGTAAGTTCAAAGGCTCACATGAAGGTTAGCAGCATTGAGCAGGTTCATTTCCCGATCTTCGAAAAAATGTCATCGCTTCTTCGCACTGCTCAAAAAGAAAAATAATTTTGAATGGACACAGGAGTGCCAGCATGCTCTGAGGGATTTGTAGAAGTACTTATCAAGCCCTCCATTTCTCTCAAACCCGAACGAAGGTGAAATATTGCTAGTCTACCTCGAGGTCTTCGAAGTCACAGTAAGTGTGATTTTAGTCCGGGAGGATGAAGGTACGCAATCTCCCATTTATTACGTTAGCAAAATTTAACCAGGAGCAGAAACTTGTTACCCACATTTGGAAAAACTGGCCTTGGCTCTCGTAGTTGCCGCTCGGAAGCTGGGGCCCTACTTCCAATGCCACCCGATAGCTGTGGTGGCTACTTTCCCTTTGCGGAATATCCTCCATGAACCCGAGCTCTCGAATAGATTAGCCAAATGGGCTGTCAAAATGAGTGAGTTCAACATAGAATATAATCCAAGGACTGCAATTAAGTCATAATCCTTGGCTGACTTTGTGGCTGATTTCACTTGAGGACTGCTACCTCTAGCAACCAAGGAGGCAGAAATGGTGTCGGAGTCGACATAGGCGGTTTGGACCTTACTTAAGGACGAAGGTTCAACGTAAAAGGGTTCGAACTCGGAATAGTCTTAATCACACCTTCAGGAGAAACCTTAAGGCAAGCCATCAAAACAATCCCTTTCACTAACAATGAAGTAGAGTACGAGGATTTGATTGCAGGGTGTGAATTGGACCGGTGACTTGACTCTGAGGTCACCGAAATCAAATGTGACTCGTAGGTGGTGGTAAATCAGGTATACAGGATTTTTGATACCAAAGAAGAACGTATGCAACAACACGTAGTAAGGGTCCAGGCTATGTTAGCGTGATTCCGGGAGTAGTCAATTATTCATATCCCGAGGGAGGATAACACGAAAGCAGATGCATTGGAAAACTTGGATCATCGATGGAAATAAAGAGATCGGAGTCCGGGACGGTAGTACAACTGATGAACTCAGTCTTTGATACAGATGGTAACTATAAGGTAAATTCGACTAGTCTGGTCTGGGACTGGAGAAATGAAATAAACGACTATCTCGAGCACGGGAAGTTGCCCGAAGACCCTAAAGAATCACGGGCGTTACGCGCCAAAGCTGCACGTTATAGCTTCAATAGAGGCCAATTGTATAGAAAGTCCTTCCATGGCCCGTTGGTCCGGTGCTTAGGAGCGTCAGAAGCTAATTATGTCATGAGAGAGGTCCACGAAGGAATATGCATTGACCAATCGGGCATAGATTCTTTGGTGCTGAAGTTGGTACGGGCAGGATATTACTGACCCCATATGGAACAAGACATCAAAGACTTTGTACGAAAATGTGATAAGTGCCAACGCTAGGTACCACTAGTAGATCAATCGGCAGAACCCTTACACTCGGTTCTGCCCCCATGGCCGTTCATGAAATGGGGGATGGACATCATCGGACCGCTGCCACCGGCTCCCGGAAAGGTTTGGTCTCTTTTAATTCTGACTGACTATTTTTTAAATGGGTGGAAGCAGCTCCTTATCTGAAGATTGGAGAATGCGAAGTGGTCGATTTTCTATGGGAAAATATAATTTATAGGTTCAGAATGCCAAAAGAGATAAGATGCGTTAATGGGCCACAATTTATCAGTGTAGAAGTTACAAAGTTCCTCGAAGATTTGAAATAAAGAGGATCACATCTTCTCCTTATCATCCGAGCGTGAATGGCCAAGCGGAGTCAACGAACAAAGTAATTATTCAAAATCTCAAGAAAAGGTTGGAAGCGACAAAAGTCAAATGGCCTAAAGAATTGCCCGGAGTTCTATGGGCCTACCGAGCAACGGCCAAGTCGAGCACAGGAGAAACTCCTTTTTTCCTAATGTACCATGCAGAAGCTGTAATCTCGGTGGAAGTAGGGGAACCCACCTTGAGATATTTCCAGGAAGATGAAGAATCGAACAACGAGGCAATGTTAATTAACTTGGAACTACTCGAGGAATGCAGAGACTTGGCGTATGTAAAAATAGTAGCTCAAAAGCAGAGAATGGAGCGATATTATAATCGAAGAGCCAACCTCTATTATTTCAAAGTTAGGAGATTTGGTTATGAGGAAAGTAACTCAAAATACCCCGGAGCTCAACGCGGGCAAATTGGGCCCAACGTGGGAAGGTCCCTACCGTATTTCGGCTATCACTGGGAAAGGTTCATACGAGTTGAAGAACCAGAATGGAGACAAGT
Source organism: Nicotiana attenuata (assembly GCF_001879085.1). Taxonomy (NCBI): domain Eukaryota; kingdom Viridiplantae; phylum Streptophyta; class Magnoliopsida; order Solanales; family Solanaceae; genus Nicotiana; species Nicotiana attenuata. The sequence continues at coordinate 30,500,353 of NC_031990.1, forward strand.
TGCCCATCAATTGGAACGTGGCGCACCTCAACAGATATTATTGCTAATGAACATTATTCAACCAGAAAGTATGTGCTGCGCTCTTTTTCCCTTCGTTCAGTTTTTGTCCCAATTGGGTTTTTCTGGTAATGATTTTAATGAGGCAGCGATAGAAAGCATACTACGAAGACAGCAGCAATAAGACCTTTTATAGAAAGGCAAACAAACAAGCTTCCACTCGGGGACAGTTAGATAATCTTTGGCTCGATAGCAAATTCCCACTAGGAAGTTAAGTTTGCTACCGAACAAAGGTTACCCGACCGTTCACGAGCACAAACCACTAGAGGATTGTTAGATAGTCTTTTGCTCGATAGCATGGATTCCTAAGGGGAAGTAAGGTGTGTTGCCGAGTTAAGGATTATCTAGCAATTCATTGGTGGAATCTTTGAAGGCACAATACTTCCATTGTTCCAATTTGCGTTCTTCACATTCAAACACTTGGGGGGGGGGGGATGATATGAGGATGCGCCAACAATGACTGCCACATCGACCGGGAACAAAAATACGAAAATAAAATGCGTCATCGGGACCGGGGACTGCGTAGCCAGCCCCGTAGAAACAAGTTGTACAAGATAGCCACAAGTAATGGCGATTTCTTTTTAGTATAATAAATGCTTGCGCACTTTTGAAAATAAAAGGAATTATATGAAATGAAATCCTTTTGTTTTTATCTTGTTTCTTGTCTTACCGATGAACTAACTTTGTCATTTAGAAGTTAAACAAGTACTTCAAATGTTAGTGCCGTAATGAACAGGAGAAGCCCTCTTCAAGAGCACCGTAAACATAAGAGGGCCCTCTCTTATGAAAACCCTCACGTTAAAGAGTTGATTTTAGAAGAATTCATGCCCGGAATCAAAATGCATTTGGGAAAAAATGCACCCTGAAGACGTACACAAAAGGACGCAAAAAATAAACTTGCGCAAATACTTATAGAAACCCTCACGTAAAAGGGATAATGCTCGAAACCAAAGTGCGTTGAGGAAAATGCATCTGTGACTGCACATAGTAAAGCGTAAACAGAGAAACGTGCGCAGAATTCTTAAGCAAATGAAAAGGTTAAAGACTTGCATGGATATTCAAATGAAAGTAAGACTCAAACAATACTCGGGCAAAAATATGTCTTTATTTACAAGAACGTGCCAAAACGGTAAAAGTACAAGAATGTGAAAAGGAAAAGAAAAGCTAAACTACAGTATCTCCGGAACCAGGAGGAAGAGAAGTATACGCGTCCTCGGGAAAAGTAGGTGGGTCCACCGATGGCTCGACATTTTCCCCAGCTTGGTCTTCCACATCGTCGCCCGCTGATTCCTCTTCAGTTCCCGAAAACTCGAAACCAGAACCATCAGACTGCACGGGGAGTCCATTTTTAGCAGCCAACTCAAGCTCTCGGACCTTAGCAATTTTGGCATCAAAGTCAATGGTACCTGCTTTGGCCTTTTCCAAGGTTTTTCTCCTCATGCTTTACCTGGCATAAGTCTCCTTAACAACAAGGAAAGCCGCTCTGTGCTTGAGTTTTTCTTTGAGTTGGGTTACCTCGGCAGAGAGGCTCTCCTGGGCGGACCTAACAGATCGGAGGCTAACATCAAGCTCATGGATAGTTGAACTAAAGATCCTATTATGCTTGATAGTTTTTCTGTACTTCTCTTCCAAATGGTCATGTTTTGCCCTCCTCCCCCTGGCAGCAAGCTCTTCAATTTTGGAATTCAAGGCCGCGTCTAAGTTAGTCACTTTATCAGCGGATGCAGCCACGCGCTCGGTTGCAGCAAGAATGGCGTCCTGGACTTTAGACCATTTGGCCTTGGCTTCATCAAATCTAACCCTCAGCGGGCCAATTTCTTGGATAAGTGTTACCACCTCTTGCTCGCTTTGTTGGAAATGAGCCTCCAAAAGAACGGCCTCAATAGTTTCTAGTTCCGAGAGACGGATAATAGTTTGCTCCCGTTCCACCAAAAGTTGATTCCTTTCAAAAGTAAGTTCATCCTTCTCATGAATCAACCTCTAAAGGCCCTCGAGAGGAAGAAAGTTGGCCTAAAAAACAAGAGAAGTAAAACTTAGAATATATTCATACAAAAGTCGAAGAAATAACAAAGGAAGAAAGGAACGCACCGCTGCGGCTCTCCCGAGAGTGCTTGAATCTTTTCCCAATCCTTCTCTGAAGCCAAAGGCTTCAGATAGTTATCAAGCTCCACCGGCCGGGAAAGCAGGTTGCACCCGATAGAGATCGAAAGGGTAACATTCCTCCACCTCTATGGATCTTCAGAAGGGGCAGCATAATTTTACCCCAAATTCCCATGAATTGGGGACTGGGAAGAGGAGCACCCTCTCCGTGGTCAGGTTCGGCCAGCGAAGATGATGTAGCAGTTGTTAGTGGAAGAATGAATGAATATGGAAATGATATAGCAGTTGTTGGTGTTGGTGAAGGTGGAGATAAAGCTGATGGAGTCGAAGGGTGAGAAGTAATTACATCAAATGCAGTGCTGGTGGATGGATGCTCCCCAACAAAGACGGCGGGGATCCGGTACTCAGCCCCGTAGTACCAGACACAACAATTGGGGCCCGAAAATGGGAGTTGGCATTATCTACCGAATCAAACTCTCCCCAAAGTGCCGAGACATCGTCCTCGGTTGGTGTAACTGTCTGAACAAGTCGAGCATCCGGTTGAGATGATGAGGATCGTCGCCTTCTATGTAGAGAAACTCCCTCATCACTAGCTTCTTCATCATCATCAATCATCACGGTGTCTATGACTGGCCCGGAAGGAGGACCAGTCACTATTGCCACCGGAGATGACTCAGGGGCATCAGTCTTTGCCCTCTTATTCTTTTGCCCGGTCGCGGGGGAACGTCTTCTCTTGGGTTTTTTATCCTCCAGCCGTGGACTCCGTAAAGAAGTGTTTGAGGCCGAAACAGGAAACCTGTTCGAGTAAATGCCTCCTGAAGCAGCCTCATTGCATTAGCAGTATCTGCCAAAACATCCTCCTCAGGGACAGCAATAGAGCCCGCAAGTAGACCTAATTTCGCGAGCAAGTTAGAAAGGTTCAACCAAGTTCTTCACATTAAAAAAATGGAAGCAAGGTATATTTAAATTACCATGATTTTTGTCCTTCCACCCGTATTTAAGAGCAATTCTTTCCATAAACGAGTTTCGGACGACATAACGTCCAAAAACCAATCCAGAACTTCCACCATCGGTGGGATCTATCGAGTTGCTGAAACATGTGAAGGGTGAAGATTCAATACAGCCATAAAGGAATATTTAACAAAAGGAAATATTAATTGAAGATTTTACGAGTACATTTCAAAGCAGCCGGAAAGGATGAAGCTGTTGGCGGAATGATATTATCGGTGGTAACTGTAACGAACCATTCCATCCACCCACGGTCATTATCATCATCAATGTTGGTCAGCAGAGCATGGTGGCCACGTTTGCAGAGGTTTATCATTCCCCCACAGAAAATCTTTGGAGACTAGATATTCATCATACGAGCTAAGTTTAGCTCCTCCCAGTCTCCTAGCACAAACGCCGAAGGAAAGCGACCGTCCTCCTTACGAAAGGGCATACTTGTGCCAAACATACTTGGTAACGGCGGCAAAAATCTGCAATCACAGAATCTAGCTCTCCGCTCAAAGAAAACGCACCCAAAGTAAAGGGATACATGTAGAAATATGTAAAACCCTCCTTGGGAAGGGTGACTTGCTCCAATAGATCAGGAGCAATAATATATAACTCATGGTAGTGGCAGTCTTCCTTCATAGTAGGGATACTGGAAGGACGAACGAAATAAAGATACATACTGACAACCCATGTACAAGGGTTAGCAGTAAGGAATTTCTCTTCGAAGTCTTTTGTGGTATTAAGACTTCTGGGGATGATGGAACCCACCGTTGGAGGAGCAGAGTCTTCGGCTTTGTTCTTATTCTTTGAAGAGTCGGCGCGCTTTGAAGAAGAAGCCATTGAATAAAAGAAGGAAAAGGTTTTTTGTTTGAAGAGAGATAGAGAAAAGGTGAAGAACAAAGATGCAAATTAGAAGCTCAAGAAATTATAAAGTGCAAAGGAGAAGGATGATGCGTATAAGTAAATTTTTGGCAGCTAAATTCATGGCCATGATTACCTCGATAATCGGTAAAATTTGTGCTGAATCGTGGGATGACGCGTGTTCGGGGCATTAAATGCGGAGAAACATGCGTCTGATCAACCGTTAGAAGCTTCAGAGGGAGTTATAGTAATTTACGCCAAAAGAGTGTTTCTACCAACTTTCCGGTAGGCATGGGGACTATCTCTATAGGATAAAATATGATATGACACGTGGTCATCTAATGGAAAGACACGTGGAACCCAAGACGGGAATGGCCGAAGAATGAACGCAGCTATTTTGCTTGTCACCGGAAGGGATAACGTTCATAAAGATGTATTAAATGCTCTGCGCCCGGTAGCATTTAATAAATAATATTCTGAAACACTAAGAACCATGGCCCATTACAGAGAATTTGGCATTTATGTTCACCGTTACATCTTCATCAATGACCCTCATAATTGACATTAAAGGAGGGCACGATCCTAGGACATCCTTCCCTAGACACAACTATGGATAGTGAGCCCAATTATCATTGTAAAGGACAGGAATTTCTGGTTAACTTATACTGCATTTTATACAAAGCTTAATACAATCTTATTTTCTCACTTTTTGATCTCTTCATTGCCGTGCCCGAAACCTTGATCCCGGAACTGTCATCTCTACCGTTTCATCTATATTTTAAGGCTAAGTATTGTATCATTCTTCAATTATTATTATTTTAGTATCAATTTAGTTCACTTGTTTAAAAACCACATATAAATTTAACTTTACCATTTTACGGGTAAACAACAAAACATTTTCATATCAACATTTGTCAATTCTATGAAGGTTTCACACTACAGATTGACGTTGTTCCCAACAGAAAAAAGGACAAAAATATAGGAAGAAAAAAAAAATTAAATACGAAAAAAAAGATCTCTAGTTTGAGATAGATGGTATTTTTGGTATCTAGTATATAGGAGTTGTTCATATGTTGTCCCACTTCTTTCTAAAGGGGGCGAAGTGCACAAATAGCTAACATTGGGATCCCCATTTAAAGCTAGTTGAAGTTTATAATATTTTTGTAAATTACAATTTCCGATATACATTTCAAATTGCAAAAATACGCGTATGAAGTTACAAATTTTATTACTCGTGCAAGCGAACTTCTGGCATCTTAATCTGAAGTTTGGCTTAATTCCAAGGCTAAACTTAGGAAATTATTGGAAGTTGTAGGATTATTTGCAAAGACAAAGACAAGTTGGAAGTGTTCAGTGATAGCAATAGACACAGGGGCCACAAACCATATGGTAGTTGATTTAGAACTATTGAATAAGGCTTCATTAATTCAAACAAGCCGGCCAAAGAAAGTACATCTACCTAATGGAGAAACTACCCAAGTTACTCATATTGTGTAACGACCCGGCAGGTCGTTTTTGAAATTTACGCCCCGATCCCCTATTAACTGCTTTCCCCAAGTTTATTTCTGCTATTTTGATTTGCCGGGATGTTCGGTTTTGAGTTTCGGAGAGTTTTGGGACACTTAGTCCCTAAAGGAGAGCTTAAGTGTAGAAAAGTAGTCCGTAGTCGGAACAGTGTGAAGACGGCCTCGGAATGGAAATCCGATGGTTCCGTTAGCTCCGTTAGGTGATTTCTGGTTTAGGGGCATGGTCAGATTGTGTTTTGGGGGTCCGTAGCTAATTTAGGCTTGAAATGACGAAAGTTCGAATTTTAAAGTTTCCGGTTCGATAGTGAGATTTTGATCCAAGGGTCAGAATGGAATTTCGAGAGTTGTTGTAGCTTCGTTATGTTATTTAGGATGTGTATGCAAAATTTCAGGTCATTCGGAAGTGGTTTGGTTAGGTTTTTGATCGAAAGCGTATTTTGAGGAAATTTGGAGTTCTTACGCTTAAATCCTCGATTAATTCGAGTTTCCGATGTTGTTTTAGATGGTTTAAGGATTGGTACAAGTTTGAATGAGGTATCAGGTGTTATTGGTGCTTTTGGTTGAGGTCCCGGGGGCCTCGAGATGATTTCAGATGGTTGACGGAGAGATTTTGAAGTTAAGGGATTGCAGATTTTTGCTGCTTCTGATATTTTCGCATCTGCGGTTTAGGGACCGCAGATGTGGCGCCGCAGATGCGGCAAGTCAAGCGCAGATGCGGATTTTGGGTGTCCTTCAGGTTCCGCAGATGCGGCTCCTGGGCTCTTTAATGAAAGTAGCATATGCGACATTTTGGTCCGCAGAAGTGGGATCGCAGATGCGGTCCCTTGCCCGCAAATGCGGAATTAGCTGGGCAGAAATATGAGATTTCGAGGGTTTGGTTTCAAAAGTTAGAAAATCAAATTGGAGCTCGGGAGAGGGCGATTTTGAGAGGGATTTGAAGAGGAGATCTTTGGGTAACGATTCTTTAACCCTTTCTAGTTATATTCCATCAATCTTTAGTTAATTTCATCATTTAAATTCGGATTGGGGATGAAAGTTTGGGAAAAATTTGGGTAAACTTCATAGACCGAATTATTCGGTTTTGATTGGGTTGTTGGCATCCGATTTGAGAGATTTTTATATGAATAGACTCGTGTGAGTGTGAGGATTCTGAAAGTATAAATTTCACCCGATTCCGAGACGTGGGACCGAGGGGCATTTTGGTCATTTTACATTTCGCGTATTAGCTTAGAATTTAATTGTAGAATCAGTTTCTTGAAGTATTATTTACATTATGAAATGGAATTTAATAGATTTGGGCCATTTGGAGTCGGATACTCGTGCCAAGAGTGTGATTTCGAGTTGATTTTTGGAGCTGGTTCGAGGTAAGTGGCTTGTCTAACCTTGTGTGGGACTTTTCCCCTTAGATTGATATTTTGTTTTAATTGAAATGCCTCGTGCGTGAGGTGACGAGCGCGCACTTGCTCTAATTGTTGGAAATCCGGGTTGTCTTTAAAAATAGCCTTGAATTGTTTCCTCCTTTCCTGCTTACGCTTGTTTATATTTAAACCTGCTGTAGCTTAGAGAAGCATGTCTACTTGACTAAATTGATTTACCTGTCTTAACTGCCTTAATTGTACTACGTGAACCATGCTAGGCTAGGATTACCTGCTTTACTTTGATATGATATTGATTGGATTGTGTTCTGTTGTTGCTGTGTATTTAGTTTCGGACTACGGAACGGTATTCCGGGAGATCCCCCGCACTTTATTTTGGGACTACGGGACGGTATCCCGGGAGCTCCCCTGTATGTTTATTTGGGACTACAGAATTGCATTCGGAGATCCCCTGCACTTTGTGGAGTTGGACTACGGGACTGCACCCGGGAGATCCACTGGACATGATATTTATATTTGGGAACTACAGGACGGTATCTTGGGAGATCCCCGGTTGTTATCTCGGAGCTGAGTTATGTTCTTTCACTGTGTTTTGCTTGCCTTGTAATAGTTGTTGTTGCCCTTTTATATCATGTGTTAATTAATTACACTGTGTTTCAGACTGTTAAACCTGTATCTTATTTAACCTCAGTAGGGCCCTGACCTTCCTTGTCACTACCCAACCGAGGTCAGGCTTGGCACTTACTGAGTACCGTTGTGGTGTATTCATGCCCTTTCTGCGCATGTTTTTCATGTGCCGATCTAGGTACTTCTACCAAGCGTATCATCCTTGAGGTAGGGAGCATTTCGGAGACTTCGAGTACATCTGCCCCGTCCGCAGACCGAAGAGTCTCCTTCTTTACTCTATCTGTAGTATTAGCCCTTCTATTGTACTATTGATGTAACATTCCGGAGTTTAGAGCATTTTTTACTATTTTTCTCTTAGCTTTGTGTTCCCGTGAGTTTCCGGGTTTTGGGATAGTAATGTAGGATGCTATGATGTGGAGTTGTATATGCCGAGCGGTCATTTTTATATAGTGTTTTTCTCCTTTAAATTGTTCAGTTTGACTATTATTCCGCAAGTTAGTTATGTTTTCCGCATTGTTAGGCTTAACTAGTTGTAGAGACTAGGCACCATGACGACATGTTCACGGTGGGTGAACTGGGGTCGTGACAAGTTGGTATCAGAGCTCTAGGTTCATAGGAGTCACGGAACACAGGCCAGTTTATCAGAGTCTCGATGATCGGTACGGAGACGTCTGTACTTATCTACAGTAGGCTATGTAACTGTTAGGAAAATTCCACTTCATTTGATTTCCTTGACGTGCGAGATTATTGATATCACAACTAAACTTCTATCTTTTTATTCTCTCATAGATGGTGAGGACACGCGCTACCCGAGAGGATCAGGCACCCGCGCCCCCTACTGCAGCTGTCAGTGCCCGGGGCCGGTGTAGAGGCCGAGTACGCGCTCGTGGTGTAGCCAGAGCACCGGTACGAGCTGCCGCCGAGGCGCCACCAGCAGTACCAGCTGGAGTCCAGACACCCGATATGTCTGCCACTACTACTCCAGCACTCCAGGAGACATTGGCACAGTTTATGAGTATGTACACCACTCTGGCTCAGGCAGGGTTGCTTTCCCTTGCTGCAGCCACATCCCAGTCCGGGGGAGGAGTACAGACTCCCGCCGCCCGCACTCCTGAGCAGCGAGTGCATGTTGAGCAGGCCCAAGAGGTTATACCTGCACTGCCTGCAGTACTAGTTCAGCCCGAGGATAGGGCAGCGACTTTAGAGGATGAGCAGCGGAGACTTGAGAGGTTCAAGAAATATGATCCTCCGGTATTCAGTGGGTTAGAATCAGAGGATGCCTTGGGATTTCTAGAGGAGTTCTACCGTATTCTCCGCACTATGGGCATATCAGGATCGAGCGCGGTTTCCTTCACTACCTTCCAACTTCGAGGAGCCGCCTATCAGTGGTGGCGTGCTTATGAGTTAGACAGTCCGGATGAGGCAGCTTCCCTGACTTGGGCTCAGTTTTCAGATATGTTCACGAGGGAGTATGTTCCCCAGAGTCTTAGGGATGCTTGGCGCGCGGAGTTTGAGCGTTTGCGCCAGGGTACTATGACCGTTTTAGAGTATGCTGTCCGCTACATTGACTTGGCTAAACATGCCCCATCTTTGGTTTCTTCAGTTCGCGAGAAGGTTCGCCTGTTTATTGAGGGGCTTATTACCAGCACCAAATCTAGCATGGCTCGGGAGTTAGAGACAGATGTGTCTTATCAGCAGGCGATGAGCATTGCTAGGAGGATTGAGGGTATACATGCTAGGGACAGGGAGGAGAGGGAGGCCAAGAGGTCTCGAGAGTCGGGCCATTTTTCTGGTGCCCGAGCCCCAGCTGCAGGCCGTCATGGTAGGGGTCATATAGGTCGCCCCGTTCATTCAGCTCTTCCAGCAGCCAGTGATATTCCAGCTCCACCTAGGCCTCAGGAGCCTTATTATGCACCTCCAGTCTCTAGTGCGCCTCCTGCACGGGGTGCTTCCAGTGGACAGTCCAACAGACCTGGTCTGATCCAGTCACAGCCACCACGTCCTCCCAGAGCTTTTTTTGAGTGTGGTGACACACGCCACATGGTGAGAGATTGCCCCAGACTCAGGAGGGGTGCACCTTCGCAGACCCCTCAGCCATAGCAGGCCTCACAGAGCTCTCAGGCTATGGTTCCAGCACCAGCTGCCACTCCACTGGCCCAGCCAGCCAGAGGTGGAGGTCGGGGAGGTAGAGGTCGCCCTCGAGGGGGAGGCCAGGCCAGATATTATGCTCTTCCAGGCCGTACTGAGGCTGCCGCCTCCGATTCTGTCATCACAGGTACTATCTTGGTTTGTCACAGAGATGCATCGGTTCTATTCGATCCAGGCTCCACTTACTCTTATGTGTCTTCTTATTTTGCTCTGTATTTGGGGGTACCTCGGGATTCTTTGAGTTCCCCAGTTTATGTTTCTACTCCTGTGGGAGATTCTCTTGTTGTGGACCGCGTTTACCGGTCATGTTTGGTTATTCTTGGTGGTTTTGAGACCAGGGCTTACTTATTATTACTCAGCATGGTTGATTTTGATATTATTTTGGGCATGGACTGGTTGTCGCCCCATTATGCTATTCTTGATTGTCACGCCAAAACCGTGACGCTGGCCATGCCAGGTGTACCGCGTATTGAGTGGAGGGGTGCCTTAGGTCACACTCCCAGTAGAGTTATTTCTTTCCTTAAGGCTCAGCGTATGATTGAGAAAGGTTGTGATGCGTACTTAGCTTATGTGAGAGATGCCAGTATGGATACTCCTTCTGTTGATTCGGTCCCAGTAGTACGGGATTTCCCCGATGTGTTTCCAGCTGATCTTCCGGGCATGCCACCTGATAGGGACATTGATTTTGGCATTGATCTGTTGCCGGGCACTCAGCCCATTTCTATCCTTCCGTACCGTATGGCTCCTCCTGAGTTGAAGGAGTTGAAGGAGCAATTGCAGGAATTACTTGATAAGGGTTTTATTCGGCCCAGTGTATCGCCTTGGGGTGCTCCTGTGTTATTTGTGAAGAAGAAGGATGGTTCTATGCGCATGTGTATTGATTACCGCCAGTTGAACAAGGTTACAGTGAAGAATCGTTATCCTTTGCCTCGTATTGATGATCTGTTTGACCAGCTTCAGGGCGCACGGGTGTTTTCTAAGATTGATTTGCGCTCAAGTTACCATCAGTTGAAGATTCGGGAGCCAGATATCCCGAAGACTGCCTTCAGGACTCGGTATGGTCATTACGAGTTCCTTGTTATGTCATTTGGGCTGACCAATGCCCCAGCAGCCTTCATGCATCTGATGCACAGTGTATTCCGGCCATATCTTGACTCTTTTGTCATTGTCTTTATTGATGATATTCTGGTATATTCCCGGAGTCAGGAAGATCACGAGCAGCACCTGAGGACAGTGCTTCAGACTCTGAGGGAAAAGAGATTATATGCAAAGTTTCCAAAATGTGAGTTTTGGTTGGATTCCGTGGCATTCTTGGGTCACGTGGTATCGAGTGAGGGCATTCGGGTGGATCCGAAGAAGGTAGAGGCAGTGCAGAGTTGACCCAGACCATCTTCAGCTACAAAGATCCGCAGTTTCCTTGGCTTGGCGGGCTACTACCGTCGATTTGTGGAGGGGTTTTCATCGATTGCAGCCCCTATGACTAGATTGACCCAGAAGGGTGCTCCATTTCAGTGGACAGAGGAGTGTGAGGCGAGCTTTCAGAAGCTCAAGACAGCTTTGACTACAGCCCCAGTTTTGATATTGCCTACCGGTTCGGGGTCTTATACTGTCTATTGTGATGCCTCGAGAGTTGGCCTTGGAGCGGTATTGATGCAGGACGGTAGGGTGATTGCCTACGCGTCCAGACAGTTGAAGATACATGAGAAGAATTATCCTGTCCATGATCTTGAGTTAGCTGCCATTGTTCATGCCTTGAAAATTTGGCGTCATTACTTGTACGGTGTGCCTTGTGAGATATATACTGATCACCGGAGTTTGCAGCATCTGTTCAAGCAGAAGGACCTTAATTTACGTCAGAGGAGATGGTTAGAGCTGCTGAAGGATTATGACATCACTATCTTGTATCACCCGGGCAAGGCCAATGTGGTGGCCGATGCTTTGAGCTGCCGGGCAGAGAGTTTGGGAGTTTGGCTTATTTACTAGTAGCAGAGAGGCCTATGGCGATGGATGTTCAGGCTCTAGCCAGCCAGTTTGTGAGATTGGACCTTTCGGAGCCCAGTCGGGTTTTAGCTTATGTGGTCTCTCGGTCTTCCTTGTTCGATCATATCAGGGAGCGGCAGTATGATGACCCTCATTTGCTTGTCCTCAAGGACAAGGTTCAGCACGGTGACGCTAGAGATGTGACCATTGGCGAGGATGGAGTATTGAGGATGCAGGGTCGAGTTTGTGTACCTAATGTCGATGGGCTTCGGGAGTTGATTCTAGAGGAGGCCCACAGTTCGCGGTATTCCATTCATCCGGGTGCCGCGAAGATGTATCAGGATTTGAGGCAACACTACTGGTGGAGGCGGATGAAGAAGGATATAGTTAGGTTTGTAGCTTGGTGCCTTAATTGTCAGCAGGTGAAGTATGAGCACCAGAGACCGGGTGGATTGCTTCAGTAGATAGAGATTCTTGAGTGGAAGTGGGAGCGGATCACCATGGATTTCGTATCTGGACTCCCACGGACTTTGAGGAAGTTCGATGCCATTTGGGTTATTGTGGATCGGCTGACCAAGTCCGTGCATTTCATCCCTGTGTGTACTACCTATTCCTCGGAGCGGTTGGCAGAGATTTATATCCGGGAGATTGTCCGTCTGCATGGTATTCCAGTTTCCATTATTTCAGATAGAGGTACTCAGTTCACATCGCGGTTCTGGAGAGCCGTACAGCAGGAGTTGGGTACCCGTGTGGAGTTGAGCACAGCATTTCACCCTCAGACGGACGGGCAGTCCGAGCGCACTATTCAGATTCTTGAGGATATGCTCCGTGCGTGCGTGATTGAGTTTGGAGGTTCTTGGGATCAGTTCTTGCCATTGGCGGAGTTTTCCTAAAACAACAGCTATAAGTCCAGCATTCAGATGGCACCGTATGAGGCCTTATATGGTAGGCGATGTAGATCTCCGGTGGGTTGGTTCGAGCCGGGTGAGGCCAGATTATTGGGCACATATTTGGTTCAGGATGCTTTGGAGAGAGTCAAGGTGATTCAGGACAGACTCCGTACAGCCCAGTCTAGACAGAAGAGTTACGCGGACCGGAAGGTTCGTGATGTTTCCTACATGGTTGGAGAGCGGGTTCTGCTTCAGGTTTCGCCTATGAAAGGCGTTATGAGATTTGGGAAAAAAGGGAAGTTGAGTCCGAGGTTTATTGGCCCTTTTGAGATATTGAGGCGAGTTGGGGAGGTTGCCTATGATCTTGCCTTACCTCCCAGCCTGGCAAGGGTTCATCCGGTATTTCATGTTGGATTTCAGCTCAGTTCAGTTGGAGAAGGATCTATCCTATGTTTAGGAGCCAGCGGAAATATTGGACAGGCAGGTCAGGAAGCTGAAGTCAAAGAACATTGCGTCCGTGAAGGTTCAGTGGCGGGGTCAGCCGGTCAAGTAGGCGACTTGGGAGACCGAGCAGGATATGCGCAGCCAGTACCCTCATCTTTTCACTACTTCAGGTATGTCTTTGTGCTCGTTCGAGAACGAACGAATGTTTAAGTGTGGGAGGAAATAATGACCCGGCCGGTCGTTTTTGGAATTTACGCCCCGATCCCCTATTAACTACTTTTCCCAAGTTTATTTCTGCTATTTTGATTTGCCGGAATGTTCGGTTTTGAGTTTCGGAGAGTTTTGGGATACTTAGTCCCTAAAGGAGAGCTTAAGTGTTGGAAAGTAGTCAGTAGTCGGAACAGTGTGAAGACGGCCTCAGAATGGAAATCCGATGGTTCCGTTAGCTCCGCTAGGTGATTTCGGGTTTAGGGGCGTGGTCGGATTGTATTTTGGGGGTCCGTAGCTAATTTAGGCTTGAAATGCTGAAAGTTCGAATTTTGAAGTTTCCGGTTCGATAGTGAGATTTTGATCCGAGGGTCGGAATGGAATTTCGAGAGTTGCTGTACCTTCGTTATGTTATTTAGGATGTGTGTGCAAAATTTCAGGTATTGGGAAGTAGTTTGGTTAGGTTTTTGATCGAAAACATATTTTGAGGAAATTTGGAGTTCTTAGGCTTAAATCATTGATTAATTCGAGTTTCCGATGTTGTTTTAGATGGTTTAAGGATTGGTACAAGTTTGAATGAGGTATCAGGTGTTATTGGTGCTTTTGGTTGAGGTCCCGGGGGCCTCGGGATGATTTCGGATGGTTGACGGAGAGATTTTGAAGTTAAGGGATTGCAGATTTTTGCTGCTTCTGATATTTTTCGCATCTACGGTTTGGGGACCGCAGATGTGGCAAGTCAAGCGCAGATGTGGATTTTGGGTGTCCTTCAGGTTCCGCAGATGCGGATGTTTCACCGCAGAAGAGGTTTCGCATCTGCGAATGAAGAACCGCAGATGCGGCTCCTGGGCTCTTTAATGAAAGTCGCATATGCGACATTTTGGTCCGCAGAAGCGGGACCGCAGATGCGGAATTAGCTGGGCAGAAATATGAGATTTCGAGGGTTTGGTTTCAAAAGTTGGAAAATCGAATTGGAGCTCGGGAGAGGGCAATTTTGAGAGGGATTTGAAGAGGAGATCTTTGGGTAACAATTCTTTAACCCTTTCTAGTTATATTCCATCAATCTTTAGTTAATTTCATCATTTAATTTCGGAATTTTGGTGGAAATTGGGGGAAAAGTTCTTAGACCGTTAGTTGAGGATTTGAGGGGTCATTTAGACTCCGATTTTAGTGTTCTTATTATGTATAGACTCGTCAGAGTACGAGGTTTCTAAAAATATAAATTTCACCCGATTCCGAGACGTTGGCCTGAGGGGCGTTTTGGTCATTTTACATAATTTTGCGTATTAGCTTTGAATTAAATTGTGGAATCAGTTGCTTGAGATGTTATTTACAATATGTAATTGAATTGAATAGATTTGGGCCATTTGGAGTCGGATACTCGTGGCAAAAGCGTGGTTTCTAGTTGATTTTGAGCCGGTTCGAGGTAAGTGGCTTGTCTAACCTTGTGCGGGGGACTTTTCCCCTTAGGATTGACATTTTGGTAATTGAAATGCCTCGTGCATGAGGTAATGAGCGCGCACTTGCGCTAATTGTTGGAAATCCGGTTTGTCTTTAAAAATAGGCTTGAATTGTGTTCCTCCTTTCCTTACTTACACTGTTTGATATTTAAACCTGCTGTAGCTTAGAGAAGCATGTCTACTTGACTAAATTGCTTTACCTGTCTTAACTGCCTTAATTGTACTACGTGAACCATGCTAGGTTAGGATTACCTGCTTTACTTTGATATGAAATTGATAGGATTGTGTTCTGTTGTTGCTGTGTATTTACTTTGGGACTACGGAACGGTATTCCGGGAGATCCCCCTGCACTTTATTTTGGGACTACGGGACGGTATCCCGGGAACTCCCCTGTATGTTTATTTTGGGACTACGGAATTGCATTCCGGGAGATCCCTCTGCACTTTGTGAGTTGGACTACGGGACTGCACCCGGGAGATCCACTGGACATGATATTTATATTTGGGAACTACAGGACGGTATCCTGGGAGATCCCCGGTTGTTATCTCGGAGCTGAGTTATGTTCTTTCACTGTGTTTTGCTTGCCTTGTAATAGTTGTTGTTGCCCTTTTATATCATGTGTTAATTAATTACATTGTCATTTCACACTGTTAAACCTGTATCTTGTTTAACCTCAGTAGGGCCCTGACCTTCCTCGTCACTACTCAACCGAGGTCAGGCTTGGCACTTACTGAGTACCACTGTGGTGTACTCATGCCCTTTCTGCGCATGTTTTTCATGTGTAGATCCAGGTACTTCTACCCAGGCGTATCATCCTTGAGGCAGGGAGCATTTCAGAGACTTCGAGGTACATCTGCCGCGTCGGCAGACCGAAGAGTCTCCTTCTTTACTCTATCTGTAGTGTTAGCCCTTCTATCGTACTATTGATGTAGACATTCCAGGAGATTAGACACTTTACTGTATTCCTTTTCAGCTTGTGTTCCCGTGAGTTTTCGGGTTTTGGGATAGTATTGTAAAAGTTTGAGATATTGTGCTGTATGTGCCGAGTGGCATTTTACATTTCATTTCCATTTTGTTAAATCTTGGTTTTAAGTTATAACTTCCGCAAGGTTTCGATTGTTTTCTGCGCTTGTTAGGCTTACCTAGTCGTAGGGACTAGGTGCCGTCACGACAGTTCACGGAGGACGAACTGGGGTCGTGACATATTAGAACTAGTACCTTATCAGATCAAAATACAATAACTAATGTGTTCTACATTCCTCAATTCAAATATAATCTTCTATCTGTATCTAATGTAACCAAGGAGCTGAAATGTTCAGTTGCTTTCTTCCTTGATTTTTGTGTTTCAGGAACTCTTCAGTGGGAGAGTGAAAGCGATTGGTATAGAAGACAGTGGTTTGTACATTCTCAATAGACAAACAATACCAGGAAATAATGCAATTAGTCTAAACACAAAGGAGACATAAGTCATTAAAGAGACTAGCTCAAATGATATTGATTTTTGGCACAGAAGGCTTGGACATTTAACTACTACCGTTCTCAAGAAATTACTATCTGCAAATACACAAGATATATCTGCTAGAATAGACTTATGTACTATATGCCTTTGTGCAAAGCAAACAAGACACCCTTTTCCTGTCAGTAGTATAAGAACAACTACTAGTTTTGAGTTGGTTCATATGGATTTATGGGGTCCTTACAAAATTCCTACTATCGATGGTAACAGATTTTTCCTAACTGTAGTAGATGATTTTCTAAAATGACATGGATTTTTCTATGAAATTGAAGTCGGATGTGGGTGTGATTATACACCAATTTTTTGCTTTTGTAAAGACACAGTTTGGGAAAACAGTGAAAATAATTCGAATAGATAATGGTACAGAATTTGTTAATTCAGTTTGTGGGAATCTTTTTAACAATCTAGGAGTAATTCATCAGAAGACATGTCCATATACTCCTCAGCAAAATGGAGTAGCTGAGAGAAAACATAGACATATCTTGGAACTCACTAGAGCTATTAGATTTCAAGCTGATATACCAATCAAATTTTGGGGATATTAAGTAGATGCTGCAATCTACCTTATTAACAGATTGGCGAGTTCTGTTATTGATAATAAGAGCCCATATGAAAGGTTATATACCAGAAAACCAACATTACAACATCTCAAGGTTATAGGCTGTTTATGTTATAAAAAGATAATTCATAAAAATGACAAACAAATGCTTAGAGCAAAACCTTCTGTACACATGGGGTATGCTGCAGCTCAAAAAGGATATGTGCTATATTATTTAATAGATAGGACATTTTTTGTAAGCAGAGATGTTCAGTTCAGAGAAGACATATTTCCTTTTTAAAACAAGCAAGACAATAATAAGTCCTTATTTGTTCATCCCAACATAGCAGACATTTTATTCCACACCACAGATTCAAGCACATATACTACAACACCAGAAAATCACATGCATACAACTCAACAAGAAGGTGCTGGTTAGCTAGAATTCACACAAGCTTACACATATCATTCTGAGCCTATTCCTGCAAAAGCTACACAACCTACTACTCAACAAATACCAGTCATACAACCAACAATAGTTCAAGCACCACAGTCTGCTCCTACTAATCTCCTAGATCAACCAGATATCAGAAAGTCAAGTATAGGAAAGAAACCACCCATATGGATGAAAGATTTTGTGACATTAACTACTTAACATGATGAACCTTATGCAATATCAAAGTTCATAATCTATGAACACTTAACCTCCAAGTATCAAGCTTACTTGACAGCAGCTTGAAACATCATTGAACCAACCTTTTATTCAGAGGCTGTGAAAGATCCTAAATGGTTGGATACAATGAAGGTTGAGATTGAAGCTTTACAAAACAAACACAAATGGGACATAGTTACTAGATTTATAAGATCAAATACAAGGCATCAGGCGAAGTAAAAAGATGTGAAGCCAGGTTAGTAGCCAAAGGGTTCAGCCAAAAAGAGGGAATAAACTATCAAGAAACTTGCTCTCCAGTTATAAAAATGAAAACTATAAGGACTGTACTAGCTATAGCTGCTACAAGACACTGCATATACATCAAATGGATGTATATAATTCTTTCTTGCAGGGAGATTTACTGGATGAAATATACATGACTCTACCATAAGGATTCACAAGTCAGGGGGAGAATAAAGTGTGTAGACTAGTTAAATCATTGTATGGTTTAAAACAAGCTCCACGATAATGGAATGCTAAACTGAAAGAAGCATTATGCCAATCTCAATTTCAGAAAAGTCAATATGATTATTTTCTATTCTTTAAGAAAACTGCAGAAGATATTAAAATGGTTTTAATTTATGTAGATGACATGCTTGTCACTGGTGATTCTCTGAAACTAATTGTTACACCCCATATTTTCGTACGTGAAAGTACGACATAATTAAATTGATAAAAGTCCAAAAAATAGGATATTACATTTCGCATTTTCGTACGTTAATGTTTCGTCGTAAGTTAATCGACGTAAGTTTGGGAATGAGATTTATTTTGTGATTATAAGCATCATGCTATTTCAAACAAGTGATAAGTAAATTTGTGAAGATGAGAAGGTAAGTGAATCGAAGAAAAAGAATCTCCTCAAAGTTTGACAATTTGGAATAAAATACGGTCCGAGCTATAATACCCGATATTTATGGACTAGTACCATACAATGTACCACATGACCATGATAGTGAGGTGTATAAGGTATGTTAAAAGTGAGTAGTATTTTAAGTAAGTGGAGAACCTTCGTAATTATGTGGGTAATTGGTTAATTATTTGATATTGGGATATTACCTAGTTAATTAATAATTAGTGGTTGTCTTTGCATAAAGACTAAGGTCTTTGGATAAGATTTTAATCAACCCACGTCGCAACCACATACAAATGCCTTAAGTGATTAATATACATATTATGTGACTCATATACCATTTTAGTAAAAGGGGGGTCAGTAGTCTTATGGAGTGCTTTAGAATAAACTAAAGAACACTTGAGAGACACTGTTTCCAAGAGGTAATTTATGACAAAAAAGGAGAATAACCATTTGGATGCAGTATGCTTATAAATTGATGATTAATATTTAGGTATTATGTTTCCGGAACTTATCCGTAAGACTTGTCTTATCATCCCTTTCCATTTCTATTGTTAATCAATGGATATCACGCAAGGATTCAAGAATTCAAGGATTCTAGCAAGAAAATTACTTAAGAATCTCAGCAACGTGACTCTAAAGAAGCCCGATATGATCTTTCTCAAAAATATCATACGGATTTTTCTCTACTTTAGGTATGTTAAGGCTATCCCTTCTTTCTTTTTGTCATGATCCATACGATACAAACGAAGCGAGCAAATGGACAACCTCCATAAATGACTCTATTCATAGAAATACTAGAGATGCTTATGTTCTTGATTCCCCATGTGTCATATTATTCTATCATCTGTTCATGGGTCTCAAAAATACGTAAGTTGGTAAAGTTTATTTCATGATATTAATCAGAGGCATAATGGTCTTATGATGTACCGAGAGATTTTATTAACGTATTTCATATGCATTTCATGCATTTATACATGCACATTGACCCATGACCAGATGGCGTTATGTACGCATATATATATATATATATATATATATATATATATATATATGGGAAAGATTTGGCGTTATATATGCACCACCACCTGATCAGCTAGTATACGTTGATGATTCGCCCATAGTGGCCGAGATGATATGATGGGATGCCTCAGAGGCTTGATGATGTTATGAACACATATACCCGTGCATAGTATGACATTTATACGCATATGCATGATATTATAAAACTGAAATGATTCACAGAGTTATGCAAACGTACATGTCGAGTCTTTTACTCTATGTTTCTCTCATGTCTATTATTTACTATTTTTTATTCCTTACATACTCGGTATACTATTTGTACTGACTTTCCTTTTTCCTGGGGACGCTGCGTTTCATGCCCGCAGGTCCCGATAAACAGGTCAAAGCCTTCCAACTAGGCTATCAGCTCAGCGGAAGATGTTGGTGCGCTCCATTTGCTTCGGAGTTGCTTGTTGGTTAGTATGATTTAGATGTGTATTGTTTGGTGTGGCAGGACTCTGTCCCGGCCTTTATGAAAAGTATGTATTCTTAGAGGCTGGTAGACGGATGTCATGTACGTAAAAGATTGTATGGTCTTGTCGGACTATGTTCAGTGTACGCGTGGTTATTTTGGCCTTATAGGCCCGTATGTCTTATGTCTAAGTTGGTATCACATGTTGTATTCTACTAATTTCATGGCAGCCTTCCGGCTCAGTTATCTATGATAGTATGAAATGAAAAGATACGTTATGTTGGTACTCGATTGAGTAAGGTACCGGGTGCCCGTCACGGCCCATCGATTTGGGTCGTAACAAAAGTAGTATCAGAGTAGTTCTATCCTAGGGAATCTACAAGCCGTGTCTAGTAGAGTCTTGTTTATGGGTATGTCGTGCACCACATTTATAAGCAGGAGGTTACGTGACATTCAGGACTGTCACTCTTTCTTCTTACTCTAGATCATGTGGTAGAGCTCAGTTGTAAGAATTCAAACTTCTAAACTCTATGTTATTCATAATAAGACGATACCTACATCCAGAAAGACAGTTGGTAAGAGAATGAATGTGGCTATGGAAGAGTTAAGTCAGAGAAACTCGATTTTGCACCATGTTTATGATGAGTAAATGAAAGATCTTCAGTAGATCATGTGTGTACTAAGATGTGGAAGCCTTTTGATGAGGAGCCTTAAGGCAGGAATATCTATCCAGCCCTATGGTGAAAGGTAATGAGAGATTCAGAAGGTAAATACAAGTTTCAACAAATAAAAAAAGCAAGGTAAAGAAGGGTACGAGGTACCAAATTAGTAGAGATGAACATTATCTACAATTCAGGAAGAGAGATATAAGCATTTTGAGTTACCTTCATCAATAACAGAGGTATGTATAATTGGCCGCACCCGTCTCAGTTATGCCCTATGGGGGCTAACAAGTGTAGTTTGAGAAAAGGATGGAACATCAGGATCTAGCTAGGGTTAGAGTAACCCAAAATGGTGAAAGGATTGGTTAGTTGACATTTCCGAAGGATATTACAAAAGTGCTAATAGATCTTCTTGTGAGACACCCAGATGGTGCACTCCAGAATATTACAATTAGATGTGAATACTAGCATGATCAAAAAAATTTCAGAAGATAGGCACTGAAAGCCTGGAAGGGATAAATATTACCTTAGTGTGACTCTCGTCCCTAGTAGAGCGAGGACGTTGAGCAACCCGGAGAGCCAATGAATGAAGGAAGGAGAGCTAAAAGCGAAAGAATGTCGTGTTGAAGTTTTCACAAGAAAGGGATAGGCAGAAATATTAGCAGAGTAACGAGAAGAGAGATAAGGAAGAATTATGAGTGAGATATGATATATGGATGACAACGGTAGAGTGTTAAAGAACCTATAGTCAAATGAAGAAAGAGACGAAAGGTGATGGGCCACAAGACAACAAAAGAGTATAGGCCATACAGTCACATCCTCATTTCGAGAAATAAGTTTGCAACTCTAACGTGATTAACAAAAGGAGAAGTTAGACCCCAGAATAATGGAAATAAGTGTGGATTTTTAAACAAGATAAACTAAATATGAATTAGGGACTGGGTGATTTGATAATGGTCAGCATCATGAGAATTTCAGATTTTGTTCCGGCGGTAATAGAATGGACAACAGAAGAAGATTCATGAAAAATTTAGAGAATGGTCAACTCAGGAAGACGCTTCCCTAAAGAAAGCAATGTGAGCAAAGTTAAGCTTAAGAGACTGTATGTGCCAGTTATAGTAATTGTCACCCTCGTGAGTAAGGAATTTCGTTATCCTTGGTATAGAAGGATTACTGCAAGGCGAGTAAGGGTCATCGATGATGTGAAAAGATGCCAAAGATGAAGAGGTAAAACATCTATACGTAGATTATCATAGAACTAAATCTTAGTACTCTCCTAAAGGGGAAAACATGGGCTGATGTGGCATGAAGTCAGAATTAAGTGGTTCTAGTAATTATGGAATGGTAAAGGAAGAATGCACGGGGCTGCCCTTTTTTTAAAGAAAGAATGCGATAAAAATGAGAAAGGGATGAGATTTCACTTATTCAAGTCCTACAGATATACTATGATTCCAGAACATTATGCAAGCACAATATCAAGGAAAGGAAGTAAGGGTTCCTGCCTTGGATGTTATTGACAAATAAGGAGCTAGTGCGAGAGGTAAGTTAAGAACAAGGAAATAACCCCAAAAAGATTACACGGAATATTGATATGAGAGTGGGCTAACGAGTGGTTAGTAGTTGATTCAGGAAGAGCCTAGTTATGGCTAGATAAGAGGATACAGACAAATCAATAGATCGTGCAAGTTAAACAGAGTGAGAGCCAACATGGGGAATTCAGTCGCAGTTATGACATTATAATACTTGAGATATATTCATATGGGGAAGTTAAAAAGGTACCGTACGAGCACTACGGAAATAAAAGAGAGTGCCACTGGGAAGACAGCCAAAATATCAGTTCAGAAGCAACCCCAAAAGCACCAAGGCGTGGAGGTAAATAACTACGGATAAGTATAGGCAAGGAAGGACATCAGGAGGTCTGTCAAGCATACAATGTAATAAGCTCACAGCTTTACAAGAGTAAGAGGGTCCTCCCTAAGTACTACAACTAGCTGAGGAAATAAATAAGAAGGCTTCAACCTAAACATAGTAACTCGAAGAAGAAATGGTCATGTAAATGCAGTCTCACAACAAGAATTGTATGCATGCAACAAAGGGCCGAAAGACTAGGAAAAGTAATTGCATACGTTTAAAGAAAGCTGAGATGGAACGAAAGGAATTATTCGATCAATGATCCAGAGTTAGTACGTTATGGATACACTTAAGATTTTGGAGCATTATCCATGCAACATATATGTTGACAATCATACAGCCGTAGAAGACTCTGGTATAAGTTAAAAGAAAGAATTGAGCCCAGGGCATAGACAAAGGATTAAGTTGTTAGAAGAATGTATCACGGATATTCCATAATGCCCATGAAAGGCTAAGATAATAACTAATACCATGAGCCACAGATCGGAAGATAGCTTAAGCCTACTTAAAGGTTTATCAGAAGGAAGAAGAAACTAAAGAATTACATCACCCAAGTAAATCAGGAGTCTGATTGTTTGACCTAGAAAATTATAGAAGTTGTGCTTGAGAATATGGCAGAATTACTCTTAATATTAGAGGTACAAGAGAAATAATACAACAACCATAATCTATAATGGCTGTACAAGGAAGCCAGTTAGAAGAAGTAAAAACCTCGCAAGAAGTCAGCACGAAGCTCCCACCGGATTGTGTATACACCAGAGGTGCAAGTATTATAATAGAGCTTCAAGTTATGGACGTGAATTACACCTAGGTGGAAGGGAGGTCATGAAAGAGATAGAAGATAGGATGCGAAATTTAAGGTAAGTAAAGTAAAGGTGAACAACGTACGAGATACTCAAAGGCAGAAGATCGTGAATAGTCCATACTTCGGATAAAAGGCTAGAAGCGCGAGGATTCAGTATCTAGGAATAATAGCGGCATCGTCAGTAGCATATCTTCCAGCCTATGGTCTAGGTATCGAAAAGCCTGACTAAGAGAGTAAAGAAGAGTTAGAGACGATGTGATTATCACTTGATGTTCCAAAATGACATAAGGAAATCTATGATGCAAGCAAGTTGAAAGGTTGTAAGTAATATAAATAGATATGTGTAGGTCGCAAGCTATTGTATGGTGAAGCGACAAGGTTCTAGAAGACATGAGTAAGGATAAGAACGGGCGAGTGAGAAGGTAACAAAAATGGATAAGTCCTCAAGATTAATCCCATGAAAACAAGAAGAGTAGATGGTTTCTCTAAGTTATACAAAGCCCACTAAAGCCTGAATGAACTCAAATGAGTATTGGACTAATAAGCATTTAGAAGAGATGGAATGTTACCCTGGTAATAGAATGAGGGTGTAATTGTGATAGATAAAGGATGTCGTTTGGGCCTTCAATTGAGTAATGATCTGACGAAGAAAAGAAAGGGATCTCGTGAATTGGACAGGATTAAAATTCCCACGTAAGGTGAATCACATTAGGATGCTGTGAGATACGGTTATGAAAGCATGGTATCGCCCTAGGTGGATCAGTGTAATCATTTCAAATGTTCCTCGATACGACGTGAGCCCTAGCGGTAGTGTTACATAAGACCTCAGTAATGATAAATCGAAGTAAGAATTATGGTATAGCATCACCTACCCGGATACAGTAAAGTCATACGGATGGATAAACGGATCTACAAAATAAGGTATAGCAATATTCGTAAGTTCGACAAAGTACCGAGCGAAGAACTTCAGTGTTCCTACAGATGCCCAGAGGGACATTTTATCAAGCTCTATATATGTTCCCAAAATAAGGCCTAGAGATCGGCGCACCTACAAGGAAAAAGTCATATGGGCTGCATAACCGAAGGTAGCAACAGTTACGAGATTGAAAGAATTCCGACCACAAGTCATAGTGTAAGAAAGATACCTAAAGAGTGGAATGCCTTGGACTTTGGATTTAATCAAAGAACAGTTGCCTAAATGGCTAGAAGAGTATTAAAGTATTCGCAAAAGCTATGGGTTATAAGAATGATAAGTGCATCAGTCAACATTCGAGGACGAATGTTCTAAAGGGGGAATGATGTTACACCCCACTTTTTTGTACGTGAAAGTACGACATAAGTAAATTGATGAAAGTCCAAAAAAATGGGATATTACATTCGGCATTTTCGTACGTTAATGCTTCGTCGTAAGTTAATCGACGTAAGTTTGGGAATGAGATTTATTTTAGGATTATAAGCATCATGCTATTTCAAAAAAGTGATAAGTAAATTCGTGAAGGTGAGAGGGTAAGTAAATCGAAGAAAATGAGTCTCATCGAATGTTTGGCAATTTGGAATAAAATACGGTCCGAGCTATAATACCCGATGTTTATGAACTAGTACCATACAAGGTACCACATGACCATGATAGTGAGGTGTATAAGGTATGTTAAAAGTGAGTAGTATTTTAAGTAAGTGGAGAAAACTCTTAATTATATAGGTAATTGCTTAATTATTGGGTAACAGGACATTACCTAGTTAATTAATAATTAGTGGTTGTCTTTGAATAAAGACTAAGGTCTTTGGATAAAAATTTAATCAACCCACGTGGCAGCCACATACAAATGCCTTAAGTGATTCATATACACATCATGTGACTCATATACCGTTTTAGTAAATGGGGGTCAATGGATATCACGCAAGGATTGAAGAATTCAAGGATATCAACCCACGTGGCAGCCACATACAAATGCCTTTCCATTTCTATTGTTAATCAATGGATATCACGCAAGGATTCAAGAATTCAAGGATTCGAGCAAGAAAATTACTTAAGCATCTTAGTAACGTGAATCTAAAGAAGCCCGGTATGATCTTTCTCAAAAAATTCATACGGATTTTTCCCTACTTCAGGTATGTTAAGGCTATCTCTTCTTTCTTTTTGGCATGATCCATACAATACAAACGAAACGAGCAAATGCACAACTTCCATAAATGACTCTATTCATTGAAATATTAAAGATGCTTATGTTCTTGATTCCCCATGTGTCATATTATTTTATCATCTGTTCATGGGCCTCAAAAATACGTAAATTGGTAAAGTTTATTTCATGATAATAATTAGAGGCATAATGGTCTTATGACGTACCGAGAGATTTTATTAACGTATTTCATATGCATTTCATGCATTTATACATGCACATTGACCCATGACCATATGGTGTTATATATATATATATATATATATATATATATATATATATATATATATATATATATATATATATATATATATACGCGTATATAACACCATATGATCATGGGTCATTGAGTTATATACACACCACCACCTGATCAGCTGGTATACGTTGATGATCTGCCCACAGTAGCCGAGATGATATGATGGGATGCCGTCAGAGGCTTGATGATGTTATGAACACATATACCCATGCATGGTATGACATTTATACGTATATGCATGACATTAGAAAACTGAAATGATTCACAGAGCTATGCAAACGTACATGTCGAGTCTTTTAATCCATGTTTCTCTCATGTCTATTATTTACTAATTCTCATTCCTTACATACTCGGTACATTATTTGTACTGACTTCCCTTTTGCCTGGGGACGCTGTGTTTCATGCCCGTAGGTCCCGATAGACAGGTCGAGAGCCCTCCAAGTAGGCTATCAGCTCAGCGAAAGATGTTGGTGCACTCCATTTGCTTCGGAGTTGCTTGTTGGTCAGTATGAATTAGATGTGTATTGTTTAGTATGGCGGGACTCTGTCCCGACCTTTATGAAAAATTGTATGGCCTTGTCGGCCTATGTTTAGTGTACGAGTGGTTATTTTGGCCTTATAGACCCGTATGTCTTATGTATAAGTTGATATCACAAGTTGCATTCTACTTATCTCACGCCAGCCTTCTGGCTCAGTTATCTTATGATAGTATGACATGAAAAGATACGTTATGTTGGTACTCGGTTGAGTAAGGTACCGGGTGCCCGTTGCGGCCCATCGATTTGGGTCGTGACACTAATAGAGGAAACCAAAACACATTTGCAACAGTCTTTCAAAATGAAAGACCTAGGAGAATTGAAATACTTCTTAGGTATAGAGTTTGGTAGATCAAAACAAGGAATTCTTATGCACCAGAGGAAATATGCTTTGGAACTTATTTCTGAGACAGGAATTGCAGCTGCTAAACCAGCAATTACACCAGTAGATGCAAATATGCAACGTACAACAACAGAACATGATGAACATCTCTGGAAAACTAAGCCTACTACTTTGGTGGATGAAGAACTGTCAAACTCAACTCCTTATCAAAGGTTGATAGGTAAGCTCATGTATCTAACAATGACAAGGCCAAGCATTTCATATAGTGTACAAACACTAAGTCAGTTTCTGCAAAGACCAAAGAAATCTCGCATGGATGTAGCTCTACGAATTGTAAAGTACATCAAGAATAGTCCAGGACAAGGAATACTACTCTCCATTAAATTCAACAGCAATATTTCAGCATATTGTGATGCAGAATGGGCTGGCTGCTCATATTCAAGAAAATCTGTTTCAGGTTATCTAGTCAAGTTTAGACACTCCTTAATATCATGGAAATCAAAGAAGCAAACTACAGTTTTAAGAAACTCAGCAGAAGCTGAGTATAAAAGTCTTGCAACAACTGTGGCAAACTTATCTAGCTAATTGGATTACTAAAGGAAGTGGAAATTGATATCAACCTACCAAGTGAAGTGTTCAATGATAGCAAAGGTGCAATGCAGATTGCAGCCAATCTTGTTTATCAAGAAAGAGCAAAGCATATCGAGATTGACTGTCACTTCATTAGAGAAAAAATCATGCCAGGGCTAGTCAAAATAACATACATATCTACCAAAGAACAACCTGCAGACATTTTAACCAAGGGTCTCAAAAAGATGCAACATGAATATCTTTCTTCCAAGCTAGGTGTTCTAAATGTATTTTCAGTACCTAGCTTGAGGGGGAGTCTTGAGAAAGATAAAACATAATCAAAGAAGAAAGGGCAGTTATGTAATTTCCTAGTGTTAGTTAATTAGTTATTAACTACTAATCCTAGCTGTTAGAGTTAGTTAGAAAAGGAGTATTATTATCCTTATATATACTCCCTCACGATGTACAGATTGGATGAAATAAACTCATTTCATTCTCTCCTAAACGCTCTCTTCATCTCTCTGTTCTTCCAATTCTTTCTCTTCATCTATCTTCTTCAAACTCAGTAAGAACCCAGTAATTACTTCATAGTATCAGAGCAATTCAAGTTAATTCACAAGCTTGAAACTCGATTCTGCAATTGTTTCCGCAAAATTATTCAAATCCTTAAGTCAATTGTTGACTGTTTCAATTTATTGAAGAAATCTTGTTTAGTATGGCGATGAATGAACAAAAATCTGTTCCATCTGGAAATCAGACTTCAAATTCCAATCAAGGAGGTTTGCATACAACAGCTCCAGCAATTGATTACAACCATCCACTATTTTTGAGCCCATCAGATGTAAGTGGCATACAAATTATATCATTTCAACAAACTGGCATTGAAAACTATTCTCTCTGGTTTCGATCTATGAGAATGGCATTGTTAGGAAGGAATAAGTTGGGGTTAGTTGATGGAACTTGTTCCAAAGAAAGTTTCCTAGAAAGTTTGTGGAATCATTGGGAAAGAGTGAATGTAATTGTGGTTTCTTGGTTAATGAACTCTGTTAGGAGTGGCTTACTTGGGGGAATAATGTATGCTTGTGCTCAAGCCATGTGGAGTGATTTGCATGAAAGGTTTGATAAAGTAGATGGCTCAAGATCATACAATATACATAAAGAAATTGCCACACTTAGCCAAGGAACGACATCTGTGTTTGCACATTTTTCAAAGCTTAAAGACTTGTGGGAGGAGTTTTGAAGCACTAGTTCTTGCACCTGGGTGTGATTGTCCAAAGTCAAGAGACTTTGTAGTCCATCTGCAAAAATTGAAATAGTTTCAGTTCTTGATGGGGTTGAATGATTCCTATAGTAGAGCTAGGAGTCAAATTCTGTTGATGAGTCCAATGCCAACAGTTAACCAGGCATATGCTATGGTGATCAGTGATGAGAGTCAAAAATCAGTCGCAGTTAATGCTGGTTTACTAGGAGCAAATCCTACATCTATTGGACAATATGATGTGGCATTGTACACCAAGAGTCCAAGACTGGAGGAAATTTTCAGAAAACCAGAAAGAATTTCAATCTATTCTGTGAAGTTTGCAAAATGAAAGGCCATTCTAAAGAAAATTCTTAAAGATTGTAGGCTACCCTCTAGAATACAGACCAAGAAAGAAGAGTACAAATACTCATAGTGCATATAATGTGTTGCCTGATATGAGTATCCAAAAAAATCAGCGCATAGAGGGAATTGGAATGAAAACAATTCACAGAATTCTCAATTGACAAGTAGTGATGTAAGTACTAATAACTATCAAAATATTGGGCAAGTGAACAATACTTCTTGGATGGGGAACTGCACATTCACCAAAGAGCAGTATGATCATATTGTGCAACTTCTAAGCAAAGATAATTCAAGTTCTGCTTCTGTTTCAGCAACACCATCAGCTAATGCAGCAGGTATACCTTGTGCTTTGTTAGCTTCTAATAATTTACAAGAGTGGATAATAGACACAGGGGCCACAAACCATATGGTAGCTGATTTAGAACTATTGAATAAGGCTTCATTAGTTCAAACAAGCCAGCCAAAGAAAGTACATCTACCTAATGGAGAAACTACTCAAGTTGCTCATAATGGAAATAGTACCTTATCAGATCAAAACACAATAACTATTGTGTTCTACATTCCTCAATTTAAATGTAATTTTCTCTTTGTATCTAAAGTAACCAAGGAGCCAAAATGTTCATTTGCTTTCTTCCCTAATTTTTGTCTGTTTTAGGAACTCTTTAGTGGGAGGGTGAAAGCGATTGGTAGAGAAGACAGTGGTTTGTGCATTCTCAGTAGACAAACAATACCACGAAATAATGCAATTAGTCTAAACACAAAGGAGACAGAAGTCAATAAAGAGACTAGCTCAAATGATATTGATCTTTGGCATAGAAGGCTTGGACACGTGTCTACTACTGTTCTGAAGAAATTACTATCACCAAATACACAAGATATATCTGCTAGAACAGACTTATGTACTATATGCCCATGTGCAAAGCAAACAAGACACCCTTTTCCTGTCAGTAGTATAAGAACAACTACTAGTTTTAAGTTAGTTCATATGGATTTATGCGGTCCTTACAAAATTCCTACTATGGACGGTAACAGGTTTTTCCTAACTGTAGTAGATGATTTTTCTAGAATGACATGGATTTTTTTGCTGAAATTGAAGTATGATGTGTGTGTGATTATACAATAATTTTTGCTTTTTTGAAAACACATTTTGGGAAAACAGTGAAAACAATTCGAATAGATAATGGTACTGAATTTGTTGATTCAGTTTGTGAGAATTCGTTTAACAATCTAGGAGTAATTCATCAGAAGACATGTGCATATACTCCTCAGCAAAATGGAGTAGCTGAGAGATAACATAGACATATCTTGGAACTCACTAGAGCTATTTTCACACCTCCTTTTTTCTTACTACACCCCGGGAAGGGATATAATAAAGGGAGTTTTTCCAATTAAAGGACAATCGAAACGGGATTCGTTTTGTTAAAAATCAGAGTCGCCACTTGGGAGATTTATGGTGTCCCGAGTCACCGGTTTGAATCTCGAATCGAGGAAAAGGTTTGACTCTGTTTAACAGTCGCGAACCAGAAATCCGAGTAAGGAATTCTGTTAACCCGGGAGAAGGTGTTTGGCACTCCCGAGTTCCGTGGTTCTAGCACGGTCGCTCAACTGTTATATTCGGTTTATTTATCTAATTTTAATACATTTTGAACCTATGTGCAAATTTTAGCTTTTAACCGCTTTTATTCAATTTTTTTAAAGAATGTTGAACGTCGTTTAAAACATGTCTTTGGATCGCGTCTCATGAAATGCACCCGCAATCCTAAACATATTTTATTCAACGTTTTGGGATTTGGATTTGGGTCGCATGAAATGCACACCCGAGTTTAGGAAGGTAAAATTATTAAAGAACGTGCCTAAAAGCAACTACGCGTTGTTAATTTTGCGAGGGCCATGAAAATTAGCTAAATGGCACGCCTCGAGTTCTTAGTATTTTAAATAAAAAATTAAAGAGGGCCACGCAATTTGTAATTTTATTTGGCGCGGCACAACTCAATTTGTTTTAAAAGGACATCCTAAAGATGAGCTACTATTAGCTATTAGGATTCGTCTCTACTCCTAAAACCTAATTAGTTGACATTATGAATTAACTAACATCAAGGTATTCAAGAAAAATTGGGCCCCAAGATCAAGTCCAAACTCGAACAAGGACGCTCCCCATTACTGAAGAGACCCTTAGCTCGAGTATGCCACTTAACTTGAAAGGCCCAAAGTCCACCATTTAATTTTAATGCCATTAAATCCAAAAGTGACTCTGGACTGCCACTACTTTGGGCCCGAAACCAACCTAGCCAAAAATGAGGCCCAATAACACCACAGGAGCGGAAGAATTAGATCTCATAGTTGGCCCTTTTTGGGCCTGAACGGAGGCCCCAAATCTCCACGAGGTACAACTCGAAATGGGCCTCAGGGGTCATGCCTTCGATCCCAATCAACAACAGAAGGCAACTCGAGTTTTAAGAACACAATAACAAACAAATAAACATCACACAACCTGAAAATGATATCAACCGTTACATTGATGATCAAGAGCATCGGTGGCTTGATTGAAACAATTAACCATATGATCATAGTTCAGTCCAATTCATACATGTGCCCATGACTAATTTACTTGATTATCAAATTACTGAATTAAAGGAGTCCCTCAACCACCTAATACCCACAGTTCTTATAATCACCCTAAATCATATTGCACTTTTAAATCTTACACAGATGAAATCTCATGCTATAACGGGTATCACTTCTATTTACTCTAACTATTCAGACATAAACCCCCATGAAAAATATCAATTAACATACAGCTAAATACAAGCAAGTTTCAGGATACGTTATATAAGAGTATTGATTATGAATTTTCAGGCTAAATTCAAGTGACCTTTAGATTTAAACTCAAACAATAAAAATCTAAATTCAGCATTACATCCAACAGTCCAACAGTCCATATTAAGGATACATCANAATCAATGCTAAAATATAGTAATGTTGACAGAAATTAACAAGTGCTTTTCATTCCATATTCAAGTCAAATTTACATCCTGAAAGTTAGAGTTTGTACCTGGAACAACAATTAGAAACCAAAAGTGAGAAAAGGGGTCCAAAGAGAAGCAGCAACAGTAGAATTAGCCCAGAAAAATGCTTGAGAATATCACTTGAAACAAATTTTTGAACTCAAATGACTCCACACAAGATTCAGACTTAAATTCCAACTAAAAATGGACTCAAACTTGAATACCACACTCACTTCAGCTCATTTCTTCTGAAATTTGTCATAGAGGGAATACTACAAGAAGATTCAAAGATTTTTTCAATGTAACAGTAGTATTTTCGTGCTTTTGTGCTCAAATTTGGGTGGAAACAGTATTATTTTGCAGACTCTCACTTCTGTATTTTTTCAGCTCTCCAAACCTTATTTTGAAAGGCAAGAAATGGTGCCTTTTATAGGCAAACCACTAGGGCAACACCTGCAGGCTTACTCTTTTGCCCTTTAGTCCCTTTTGTTTTTACTTTTAGACTATTTAGTCCCTTATTTATTGACTTGCTACCCAAGTCACTACACCTATTTTTTGAATTTCAACTTAAAACGCCATCTAGAAGGTCCTAGGGAATTCCATTTTCAGTTACTATCAGATTCCTTATGTTGAATTACCCATATTACCCTTTTTGCTTCTGAAAATTACTAACTAAAATCACCCCTTTTACCCTGGTCTATTAGCCCCGGTTAACTAACTAGGGTTAAACAAACACATTCTGAAAATCACAGCTAAGCCCAAACACAGAGCTCTTGAATCTGAATTAACTAATGAATTCCGGATTTAAACCATTGTTATCAGTCCAACAAACACTAAGAAAATGAACAAAATTATAACAGAATCATTATGAGGAGAGGAGATCAAAAACTGGCAAGCAAAGAAAATTCATGAATAGGTAGAAATACTAATCGAGCTTTCAAACTAAACTAATCAGAAAATAAAATTAAAGAACTATAACGTGAAGAATAAAAAATCAATTTAAAACAAAGAATAGCAAAAGAAAGAAAAGAGAACTTACCTGTATGAAATGAACGAGTATTGGACTCTTGATTTGAGTCCCAAAATGATGCTAGGCGTTTGTTCTTGAAAATTCGAGGAGGTGGGGAGGGACTTGAAAGGAAATAATCAGGGGTTTGGGATGAGGGAAGTGAGGGGAGTGCGGGGTGCCATTTTAAGGGGGTTTGGAGGTGGCACCGCCTAGGGTTTGGGTTATTCAACAAGGTTGGCTAGGATTTGGGGGACGAGGTTTGGGGGTTTGGAAAGAGGAGGTTACGGGGAACTTATGGTGAAAATTTGAGAGGGATTGGAGAACGGCCGCCGGCGGAGGCGATTTCCGACCGGCGGCGGACGGCGGAGGGCGGCGAGGTTGAGCTGGTCTCTAATGGACCGGTGAGAGACGGGACCTGGTGGGGGGATTAGGGGGGTAGGGTATATTTGGAAACTTATATATTAGTTAACCTAAGCTTCCCAGCCGTTCGATCATCAAACCTCGACGGCTGGGATTGAACCCCATGAATACGACGTCGTTTGGTTACTGGGGGGCTGGACCGGATCTGGGCATAGGTTTGGGCTTGATTGGGGCTGGTTTGAAGACTAAAAACTTGGGCCTGATCAATTAAATTCAGAGACAGGCCAAAAGACTCAACTCTTTGAATCTCCCTCTTTTTCTTTTGTCAAATTAAAACCTAAAATCTAAATTAACTGTTAATAAATTTATCCTACCAAATTAAACTAATTAGCTCTAAATGACAATGACCACAAATAATTAAATACCAAAACAAAAGAAAGGCCACTTAAAAATCCAAAAACTAAAATTAAAAGCAAAAGTAAACTATTTTTGTGATTTTTGTATTTTTGTAAACTCCTAATTACTAATATGTAAAATTAAACCCT
Source organism: Nicotiana attenuata (assembly GCF_001879085.1). NCBI lineage: Eukaryota > Viridiplantae > Streptophyta > Magnoliopsida > Solanales > Solanaceae > Nicotiana > Nicotiana attenuata. The sequence continues at coordinate 30,533,897 of NC_031990.1, forward strand.
AGATGCAATGCACATATATTTTTTGTAGTTTTATATGGATTAAAATGCACAAACAAATGCAAGCAATTAACAGAAAATGCCACAAAAATCAACAAAATTAAAAATAATGAAAGAAATTAATTTGTTTGAAATTATGGGAGTAATTCATATAGGGCAAAAATTACGTGCTCACAGCTATTAGATTTCAAGTTGATATACCAATCAAATTATGGGGATATTAAGTAGATGCTGCAATCTACCTTATTAACAGATTGCCTAGTTCTGTTATTGATAATAAGAACCCATAAGAAAGGTTATATAGCAGAAAACCAACACTATAACATCTCAAGGTTATAGGCTGTTTATGTTATGCAAAGATAATTCATCAAAATGACAAACTAATGCCTAGAGCAAAACCTTCTATACACATGGGGTATGTTGCAGCTCAAAAAGGATATGTGCTATATGATTTAATAGATAGAACCTTTCTTGTAAACAGAGATATTCAATTAAGAGAAGACATATTTCCTTTTGAAAAGAAGCAAGACACAATAAGTCTTTATTTGTTCATCCCAACATAGCAGACATTTTATTCCACACCACAGATTCAAGCACATATACTACAACACCAGAAAATCACATGCATACAACTCAACAAGAAGGTGATGTAATGCCAGAATTCACACAAGCTTACACATATCATTCTGAGCTTATTCCTACAGAAGCTACACAACCTACTACTCAACAAATATCAGTCATACAACCAACAATAGTTCAAGCACCACAGTCTGCTCCTACTAATCTCCCAGATCAACCAGATATGAGATGTCAGGTATAAGAAAGAAACCACCCATATGGATGAAAGATTTTGTGTCATTAACTGCTCAACATGATGAACCTTATGCAATATCAAAGTTCATAGCCTATTGCACTTAACCTCCAAGTATCAAGCCTACTTGACAGCAGCTTGAAACATTATTGAACCAGCCTTCTATTAAGAAGCTGTGAAAGATCCTAAATGGTTGGATGAAATGAAGGCTGAGATTGAAGCTTTACAAAACAACCACACATGGGACATAGTAATAGTGCCTACTGGTAAGACTCCAATAGGGTGCAAATGGATTTTATAAGATCAAATACAAGGCATCAGGCGAAGTAGAAAGATTTAAAGCTATAGCTTTAAATGAAAACTGTAAGGATTGTACTAGCTATAGCTGCTACAAGACACTAGCATATACATCAAGTGGATGTATATAACACTTTCTTACAGGGAGATTTACTGGATGAAAGATACATGACTCTGCCACAAGGATTCGCAGGTCAGGGGGAGAATAAAGTGTGTAGACTTGTTAAATCGTTGTATGGTTAAAAACAAGCTCCAGGACAATGGAATGCTAAACTGACAGAAGCATCATACCAATCTCAATTTTAGCAAAGTCAATATGATCATTCTCTGTTCTTTAAGAAAACTTCGAAAGGTATTACAATGGTTTTACTCTATGTAGATGACATGCTTGTCACTGGTGATTCTCTAAAACTAATAGAGGAAACCAAAACACATTTGCAACAGTCTTTCAAAATGAAAGACCTAGGAGAATTGGAATACTTCTTAGGTATAGAGTTTGCTAGATCAAAACGAGGAATTCTTATAACAACAGAATATGATGAATATCTCAGGAAAACTAAGCCTACTACTTTGGTGGATGAAGAACTGTCAAACTCAACTCCTTATCAAAGGCTGATACGTAAACTCCTATGTCTAACAATGACAAGGCCAAACATTTCATATAATGTACAAACACTAAGCCAGTTTATTCACAGACCAAAGAAATCTCACATGGAAGCAGCTTTAAGAATTGTAAAGTACATCAAGAATAGTCCAAGACAAGGAATACTACTCTCTAGCAAATTCAACAACAATATTTTAGCATATTGTGATGCAGACTGGGCTGCCTGCCCATATTCAAGAAAATCTATTTCAGGTTATCTAGTCAAGTTTGGACACACCTTAATATCATGGAAATCAAAGAAGCAAACTACAATTTCAAGAAGCTCAGCAGAAGCTGAGTATAGAAGTCTTGCAAAAACTGTGGCATAACTTATCTGGCTAATTGGATTACTAAAGGAAGTGGGAATTGATATCAACCTACCAGTTGAAGTGTTCAGTGATAGCAAAGCTGCAATGCAGATTGCAGCCAATCCTGTTTATCACGAAAGAACAAAGCACATCGAGATTGACTGTCACTTCATTGGAGAAAAAATCATGCAAGGGATAATCAAAACAACATACATATCTACCAAAGAATAGCCTACAGATATTTTAACCAAGGGTCTCAACAAGATGCAACATGAATATCTTTCTTCCAAGCTAGGTGTTCTCAATGCGTTTTCAGTACCTAGCTTGAGAGGAAGTGTTGAGAAAGATATAACATAATTAAAGAAGAAAGGGCAGTTCTATAATTTCCTAGTGTTAGTTAATTAGTTATTAACTACTAATCCTAGCTGTTAGAGATAGTTAGAAAATGAGTATAATTATCCTTATGTATACTCCCTCACGATGTATAGATTGGACTAAGTGAAATAAACTCATTTCATTCTCTCCTAAACGCCTCTCTTCATCGCTCTGTTCTTCCACTTCTTTCTCTTCTTCTATCTTCTTCAAACTGGGTAAGAACCCAGTAATTACTTCAACTTTGTTACATTTATATGGCTGTAAAATTTTGTTTGATTCTTCTTTGTTTTTTGCATTATTTGCAATCATGTCTTGTGTGCTTTCAATTACAAAAACAATCAGATACGCAAAATATTTTGTTCAAATGTCTCAAACAGCGACGCCATCCTTTAGTAGCTTTGGTTTTGTTGGGCTACTTTATCCGAAAGCATTAGCAATTAGGAAAAATAAGGAGAAGTAGATGGGAAGGGAATAGATACAGAGAATGTTGCTGTGTCTTGAGTTTATCAATATTGGCTATAGGTTAAATAATATGGGAAAACTGAATATAAATTAAATAGCAAAGTGAACACTGGCCACCCTATTAAATTAATACTTCTAAAGGCACAGTTAGAAAAAGCACAACAAGGTTTGCATTGTAGCATAAGAAGAAGAGTAAAACAATAACATACCCAATATTATCCCATATCGTGGGGTTTGGAAGAAGAAAAGTAAAAAAAGAGAAAAACTAAGTTCCCGTTTGATCATAAATTTTGGCAATTTTTCAAAAGAATTTAAAAAAAATATTATTTGTTCATAGAATATAATTAGTTTTTTAAAATTTTTTTGAAAAAAGATTAGGTGTAATAAAGAAAGTCAAGTGAAGACTCTATTCAGGAATATAATAATGAATTCCGCTCCTAAGGAATGTAAATCTATCTTAGGTTCCTTTATTCTTATTCTTTATAACATATTCATTTGCCACAAATGTGTATGTGTCGCGCCCCGTTTTCTCGCGAAAGCGGATTTTAGCATTGCGACAACTCTTTTTGGATGGGAGATAAAGTGCTAAAAGAATAAGAGTCGCCACCTAATAATTTTTTAGGTGCGTTAGGGCACCTATTATGCAAATAACTCTATTTAACTAGTCAACGACACCAAAGATCGGGTAAGGGCTCAAATTACCTCAAAGAGATGGTGTTAGGCACTCTTCGAGGTCCACAACTGTGGGTCCCGGTCGAACTTAAGACTATGTGGATTACAATTAGGCAAGATAAGCAAAGAGAGTAAGGGTCAGAGGAATTTATATTAACACAATAAGAAATAAGGATTACAAGAATATAACTATAACAGTCTATATTAGATGCCTATAAAGAAGAGGGGGGGGGGGGGAGTCCCAAGCTTTTTAGCCTAAAGGATCACCCCGTGCAACATGAATAATACTTCACAACTCCCTTGAGGTAGGGAGTTACTCATATTATTCAGCAGGCAGGGAGTTACTCATATTATTCAGCAGGCACAGACTATCATCTCCTGCTACCCGATTACTATGTTAAATTTGTTTACCTAAATGCGCTCTAGTTCAATTATAATTCATACCCTATGCATGCACTACCCGTCCCATGCCTATGGTCCAGGAGGCATTAGACCTCTACTTGGGTTGTTCTAGAATTTACTTGGGCTACTCAGAATGATAAACTAGGTGACATACAAAACAAGTTGGACTTCTTGTAAAGGGAAGTTAAGGGATCAAGTTAGCCTCCACACTTAGACAACAAATGCATGCTAACAGATTCTCACATTAGGCGTTAGACAGTTTCATAATTGAGGCAAATTAAAGCCATTAAGCCCTATAAACATGGTTTCTATGTGACCTTGGATTACGCAGGTAGTTTCAGATGCAAGACGCCACTTTAAACTTATAGACATGATTTCCAAACAACTATACAGTTCAGTAGTATTTTATATTGCATGCTGATTATTGAGATTACAGGTTACGAGTTATTAAACCAATAGACATGATCTCTAAGTGATTTACGCAGTACGGGCAGTGAAAGCCATTGTAAATACTCAGAATTGCTCATGCTTGATCCTATGGGCATGCTTTCTAAGCGAGTAGCAACTTTCATAGCTAGGTTGGCAATTTTATCGATTATTCCTATAGACATGCTATCTAAGTGAGCGATAGGTATGACAGTAGCCAATTAGTTGATTAAGCCCTAGGAACATGATAAACTAGTATAATCTTATAGGCATGGTATCTAACGGATATGCTGTAGTTATGAAAATTGAAAGAATGGTTATTGACATTTGTTTCCTATAGGCATGCTGCCTAGCAACACATAGCAGTAGACATAGGAATAAATAAAGCACTTATGCTTGATAGTAGACAAGTTGTGTGAGAGTGTGATTCTCCTAATGACATGATTTCTACCAGTGTACATGGAAATTGAATAGCATATATGGCAGATAGGACAAAATAACAAGTAGATCATATAAACCCTATAGGCATGTTTTCTACCCTTTCATGCAAACAATAGAGTATGCCTATTTCCCTGATTTCACTAACAACCCAATTGTTTATTACAAAATTACTACAAACCAGATGATAAATATAAGTACAAATATTACATGAAAGATAATAATAGGCCTACATTAAGCCTAAAAGGAGATACCCAGTATTGCCTGGGCCTTCAACAAACTATTACTTCACAAACAACATACTAGATCCCAACAGGGGACTATATTAATCAGCACAACCCAGAGACCATAGAGGAACTCAAGCCAAAGCAAACATCCACAGATTGACCATATGACCCAAACATTGGATTACACAAAAATCACTTAAACAACCCAGTTTGCAGATTCAGTAGATAGAATGAGGAAAGAACTGAGTGTCAGAGATAGCTCAAGTCTCAGTAGTAAAGAGAGTGGCCAAAGAACCCCAAATCCTAGTGTGTCAGAGTTCACAAGGGTCTCAAATGGATCCTGAGCAGTGATCACACTAGGGAGGTCAATAGTGAGAGTCTTGATGGCCTTGGCTTTCAGCCGGCCATGAGTGATAAATTCAGAATAGTGTAGGTAACAAATGAGAGTGAGAGAACAATGATTAAGGGATAGAATTTGAAGAAATGTACTTGTATTTTAGAAAGCGGACATAACAAAGTTGTCTAAAACACAGAACATGCTAGTTAAGAGGGTCAACAAGACTTAGAGGCAGGATGATATTACAGGTTCAACACTTAGCAAGAAGTAACATATTGGCAGAAAACACATTGAGAGAGTTAGAGGAGAAACAAGTTTTTTTCTGAGATTAAAAGATTAGCATACAAAAGGTGCATAATACTAAACAAGTCTAAGTAGAACACTAACTTAAAGGGTTTAAAGCCTAAGGGTCCAAATAATGCTAAATATCCATCACAACACCAGAAAGCAGACATGCCAATTTATCACTAAGATAAACAATATCAAACATTGTAAGAAAACACAGATTAAGATAGCCATTCTAAAGGTCCCAAATAATCACTAAGGATACAGAATCAAGCAAACCAAAGACATGGTGAGTGACACAATAGCAGGGGAGCAAGTCATAGTTGATAGTGAAGGTCTTAAAATAGATTAAAATATGTTACAGATGTGAGTCACTCATTACAGGAATCCAGAACAGGGTAGAGAAGCAAGCTCATGTCAAACAGTAAATGTAGACATTCAGGCACAAACACTGTAACGACCCGGCCGGTCGTTTCATGAGTTACCGCTCCATTTTCCCCATTTCTGTTTCTTATTGCCTTGTTCAGCTGAATTATGTGTTATCGGGTTGGTTGGCTCGGGTTCGAAGAGGTTTTGGTAAGGTTTGAGACACTTAGTCTCTTTTGAGAAAGCTTAAGTTGGAAAAGTCAATCGGATGTTGACTTATGTGAAATAGGGCTCGGATGTAAATTCCGATGATTCGAATAGCTTCGGGAGGTGATTTGGGACTTAGTAGTGTGATCGGAACTTGTTTTGGAGGTCCGTAGTAGATTTAGGCTTGAATTGGTGAAATTGGAATTTTGGCGTTTTCCGGTTGATAGGTGAGATTTTTATATAGGGGTCGAAATGGAATTCCGGGAGTTGCAGTAGGTCCGTTGTGTCATTTGAGATGTGTGTGCAAAATTTATGGTCATTCGGATGTGGTTTGGTAGACTTTTTGATCAAAAGCGGAATTCGGAAGTTTTGAATCCAATGTGTGTTGGTTGTTTCGATGTTGTTTGAGGTGTTTTGAAGATTGGTATAAGTTCGAATGGTGGTATATAACTTGTCTATGCTTTTGGTTGGGGTCCCGGGGGGCCTAGGGGTGATTTTGGATGGTTGTCGGGAAGATAGGAATTTGGAAATGGCAGCTGAAGCTAAGTCTGCTTTCAGAACCGCACCTATGGCTAGGGGACCGCAGGTGCGGGCTCGCAGAAGCACCCAATGGGTCGCGGATGCGAAAAAAGGGCCATGGGGCTAGAACTGCAGAAGCGGCAGTTTGAGCGCATCTGCGGTATCGCAGGTGCGGCTGCTCTAGCGTAGATGCGGAATTGAGGCGTTAAGTGAAAATCGCAGATCCGATGCTCCTGACCGCAGAAGCGGTAGCGCAGAAGCGGAGTTTGGGCCGCAGGTGCGAAAAGCTTGGTCCAGAAGGTATAAAAGATTTCCTTCGCGATTTTTGAGTTATTCTTCACCATTTTCATGCGGGTTTGAGCTTGGGGGAGCTATTTGAAGAGGGATTTCAAGGGGATTTCATAGAGATTCGACGCGAGTTGAGGCCGAGGCGAGAGGCAAAGGCATCGCGGAGTAGTATTTCATCCGGTTTGAGGTAAGTAACCATTGTAAATCTGGAACTGAGGGTATATAACCCCGGTATTTCGTATTGTCTTGATGAATGAGGTGACGCACATGCTAGGTGACGAGCGTGTGGGCATGCATTGGTAGGGATCGTGACTTGGTCCGTCCCATAGTGACTATTAAACTGCATATTTGATTTAAAATCTTATGATATCACATATTTTAGAGATTGATACTATATTATGGGTTGTATGCCATGTTTGGGGCCTTGTGCCAACCTGTTGAGACCCTTTAGGGGCATTCTTACTATTTTCCTCACTCTATTTGTTTGAAAGCATATCCTCAGTCATGTTCTACCTGTTTGTTGTTTAAACCTGGTTTTTATCACTCCACTTCCTAAATATAAAAAAAACTGTTTGGGATGAGTTTCCCCGATTTCCACTGTTATGCCCAAGTGGCTGTGAGGTTAATGACTGGGAGAGGTTGAGGAACTAATCGTGAGGATTATATATATATTACGGATCGGACTGCACGCTGCAACAATATTATATGTATGTATTATGGATTGGGCTGCACGCCGCAACAATATTATATGTATATATTAAGGATCGGGCTGCACGCCGCAGCTATACTTGTATGGATCGGGCTGCACGCCGCAGCAATATTATATGTATATATTATGGATCGGGCTGCACGCCGTAGTGATACTTATATGGATCGGGCTGCACGCCGCAGCGATATATATATTGGATCGGGCTGCGCGCCGCAGCAATATGACGCTTGGGCTGTAGGAGCCCCTCCGAAGTCTGTACACCCCTAGTGAGCGTTGTCGACTATAAACTATGGATCGGGCTGCATGCTGCAGCGATTATTATGATTATTACTATTATGAGATATTATTGAGCCAGAGTGCTGAGTGTGAGTACTGTGTGACGAGAGCTGAGTCACGAGTGCCTGAGGGGCCCAATTATGACATTGTTGCTGATTTCACTCTTCTTTTATAATGAGCCTCTGTTGAAAACTGCTAAGTAAATGATTTCAAAGTGTGTCAACTAAAACTGAAGTTTTTACGAAGTAACTGGCTTTTAAAACTGTTGAGTTTGACTTGATATTCTGTTGTATGCTCTTATACATGATTTTTAACTGCTCGTCACTGCACTCAGACCTTATATACTTTAGTTACTTACTGAGTTGGCGTACTCACGTTACTCCCTGCACCTTGTGTGCAGATTCAGGTGCCCGAGCGGCAGAGTGAGGGTTCCCAGCATTTTCAGAGCTTATCGGAGACTGCAAGGTAGCTGCACGGCGTCCGCAACCCTGCTTTCCTCCTTCCTATCCTTGTTTTTTTTTTTTAACTTATCATGTATTAGACAGTCGGACTGGTTGTATTAGAGGCTCTAGACTTGTGACACTAGATGGTTGAGCTGTGTTTGGTTTGTTGTTATACTGTCTTTCCGCACATTTCCGTGATTTAAATATTTCTCATGCAAATTGGAAGCTTAATCAGTATTAGAAAAATGGTTACTAAAAGGAATTTACTGTGGTTAATTGTTTGGGTTGTCTTGCCTAGTATTGTGATAGGCGCCATCACGACCGAGGTATTTGGGGTCGTGACAAGTTGGTATCAGAGCCTAGGTTACATAGGTCTCATGAGTCATGAGCCGGTTCAGTAGAGTCTCGCGGATCGGTTCGGAAACGTCTGTATTTATCCTCGGGAGGCTGCAGAACCTTTAGGAAAAACTTCTCATTCTTGAATTCCTATCGTGCGAATCTGTTGATTCTAGTACTAAACTTCTGTTATTCTATTCTCTCACAGATGGTGAAGACACTTGCTACCGGTCAGGATGGACGGCCACCAGTACCACCAGTTGGGGCCACTAGGGGCCGAGGACGCGGTCGAGGCCGTGCCAGGGGCAGGGGTGTAGCCCGCACAGCAGCTAGGGCAGCACCTGCAGATCCACCAGCCTCCCCAGTTCAGGGTCAGGTCCCAGTTGCGGACGCTCCAGCAGCACCAGCTCAGGCACCGGCTGTGCCTATTGTGATTCCAAGCCTGCAGGAGGCTCTAGCTCAGATTCTATCAGTGTGCACTGTTTTGGCTCAGGCAGTCTCAGTTACTACGACCGCAGCTACTTCTTAGGCCGGGGGAGGCACTCAGACTCCCGTTGCCGCACACCCGATCAGGTTGTTCAGGGGTTACAGACACCGGAGGCACCCCTAGCCCAGCCGGTGGCAGCTGCTCAGGGTTATATAGCTCCAGCTATGCCAGAGGACGAGCAGCGCAGATTGGAGAAGTTTGGCAGACTCCAGCCTCCTACTTTCAGTGGTGCAGAGGGCGAGGATGCCTAGGGTTTTGTGGATAGATGTCAGAGGATTCTTCGCACCGCGGGTTTTCTAGAGACCAGTGGGGTCGCATTCACAACTTTTCAGTTTACGGGAGCTGCCTACACTTGGTGGGAGGCTTATGAGAGGCGTAGGCCTGTTGGTGCGGCGCCCCTTACTTGGCAGTAGTTCTCCACTCTCTTTTTCGAGAAGTATGTGTCACAGTCCCGCAGGGAAGAGTTGCGTAGGCAGTTCGAGCAGTTGCGACATGGGGATATGACTGTTACACAGTACGAGATGAGGTTCTCCGAGTTAGCTGGCCATGCTGTCTGGTTGGTTCACACAGATCAAGAGAGGATCAGGAGGTTCGTTGATGGCCTCACATATCAGCTTCGAATTCTCATGACTAGGGAGAGGGTGTCAGGTGCTACTTTTGAGGAGGTTGTTGACATCGCCCGCGAGATCGAGTTAGTTCGTCGCTAGGAGCGAGAGGAGAGGGAGGCCAAGAGGCCTCAGGGATCTCGTAGCTATGGTGGTGCTCCTTCGAGGGGTCAGTTTCAGCACGACAGAGGTCGTCCATACAGGCAGACTCAGTCAGCTCGCCCAGGTTATTGTGGAGCATCGTCGAGTCATGGGTCTCGCAGTTCTTATCAGGGACATTCATCACTCAATGCCTTTCCAGCCCAGAGTTCGTCTCGTGCTCCATCAGTTTCGGGCTCTTCTATGCCAGGCGCATCTGCTAGTCATCCCGGAGCTAGGGGTTCCCTTCAGTCCCCGTCTCCAGCACCGGGGAATTGTTACGAGTGTGGAGAGTTTGGGCATATGAGGAGGCAGTGTCCTCGTCTTCTTGAGGGTCCGTCTCAGCAGAGGGGTAAGCCCTCGACTTCAGCTCCAGTCACTTCACCACCTGCTCAGGCAGCTAGGGGTGGGATCAGTCAGCTAGGGGTCGCCCTAGAGGGGGAGGTCGATCAAGTGGTGGTCAGGCCCGTTTCTATGCACTTCCAGCTAGACTTGATGATGTTGCTTCAGATGTGGTGATTACAGGTATTATCTCAGTCTACCGCAGAGATGCCTCTGTGTTATTTGATCCCGGCTCTACATTCTCTTATGTGTCATCTTATTTTGCCCATTATTTGGATACGCCCTGTGAGTCTCTCGTTTCTTCTGTTCATGTCTCTACTCCGATGGGCGATATTGTTGTGGTAGACCGTGTATACCGATCGTGTGTTATGTCTATTGGAGTTATGGAGACCCGAGTGGATCTTCTATTGTTATGTATGGTAGACTTCGATGTGATATTGGGCATGGATTGGTTATCTTCGTACCGGGCTATTCTGGACTGTCATGCCAAGACGGTGACGTTAGCTATGCCGGGTGTGCCATGGATTGAGTGGTGAGGTCTGTCTGATTATGTTCCCGGTAGGGTAATCTCATTCTTGAAGGCCCAGCGTATGGTTGGGAAGGGTTGTCTTTCATACATAGCATTTGTGAGGGATGTCAGTGCAGAGACTCCCAGCATTGATTCTGTTCCAATTGTGAGAGACTTTACAGATGTGTTTCCTGCAGACCTGCCGGGCATGCCACCGGACAAGGATATTGATTTTGGTATTGATCTGCTACCGGGCACTCAGCCCATTTCTATTCCATCATACCGTATGGCACCATCGGAGTTGAAGGAGTTAAATGAGCAGCTTCAGGAACTCCTTGATAAGGGGTTTATTCGGCCTAGTGTGTCGCCTTGGGGTGCGCCTGTCCTATTTGTGAAGAAGAAGGATGGCACGATGAGGATGTGCATTGATTACAGACAGTTGAACAAGGATACGATTAAGAACAAGTATCCTCTACCTCGCATTGATGATTTGTTTGACCAGCTTCAAGGAACGAGAGTGTTCTCCAAGATTGATCTCCGTTCACTTTATCACCAGTTGAAGATCAGGGACTCGAATATTCTTAAGATAGCTTTCAGGACCCGATATGGTCACTATGAGTTCCTGGTGATGTCTTTTGGGCTAACCAATGCCCCAGCACCGTTCATGCATTTGATGAACAGCGTGTTTCGGCCTTATCTCGACTCATTTGTCATAGTTTTCATTGATGATATTCTGGTGTATTCGCGTAGTCAGGAGGAGCACGCGGAGCATTTGAGAGTGGTGTTGCAGAGATTGAGGGAGGAGAAGCTTTATGCAAAGTTCTCCAATTGTGAGTTTTAGCTCAGTTCAGTGGCTTTCTTGGGGCACGTGGTGTCCAGTGAGGGTATTCAGGTTGATCCAAAGAAGATAGAGGCGGTTCAGAGTTGGCCCAGACCGTCCTCAGCTACAGAGATTCGCAGTTTTCTTGGTTTGGCAGGTTATTACCGCCGGTTTGTTCAGGGATTTTCATCTATCGCATTGCCCTTGACCAAGTTCACTCAGAAGGGTGCTCTATTTATGTGGTCGGATGAGTGTGAAGAGAGCTTTCAGAAGCTCAAGACTTCCTTGACCACAACTTTAGTATTAGTGTTGTTATCAGCTTCAAGTTCTTATACCGTGTATTGTGATGCTTCGAGAGTTGGTATTGGGTGTGTGTTGATGCAGGAGGGTAGAGTTATTGCTTATGCTTCTCGTCAAATGAAGCCCCATGAGAAGAACTACCCTGTTCATGATTTGGAGTTGGCTGCCATTGTTCACGCGTTGAAGATTTGGAGGCATTACTTGTATGGTGTATCTTGTAAGGTGTTTACCGATCATCGTAGCCTCCAGCACTTGTTCAAGCAGAAGGATCTCAATTTGAGGCAGCGGAGATGGTTGGAATTGCTAAAGGATTATGATATTACTATCTTGTAGCATCCGGGGAAGGCCAATATGGTGGCCGATGCGTTGAGCCGAAAGGCAGTGAGTATGGGGAGTTTGGCATATATTCCAGTTGGGGAGAGACCTCTTGCAGTGGATGTTCAGGCCTTGGCCAATCAGTTCGTGAGGTTGGATATTTCGGAGCCCAGTCGGGTATTGGCTTGTGTGATTTCTCGGTCTTCCCTATTTGATCGCATCAGAGAGCGCCAGTATGATGACCCTCATTTGTTTGTCCTTAGGGACAGAGTTCAGCACAATGATGCCAGAGATGTGACCATTGGTGATGATGGGGTGTTGAGGATGCAGGGCCGGATATGTGTGCCCAATGTAGATGGGCTTCGGGAGTTAATTCTAGAGGAGGCCCATAGCTCACGGTATTCCATCCATCCGGGTGCCACGAGATGTATCAGGATCTGAGACAACACTATTGGTGGCGAAGAATGAAGAAGGACATTATGGGATTTGTAGCTCGGTGTCTCAATTGTCAGCAGGTGAAATATGAGCATCAGAGACCGGGTGGCTTGCTTCAGCGGATGGATATTCCAGAATGGAAGTGGGAGCGGATCACCATGGACTTTGTAGTTGGGCTCCCACGGACTTTGAAGATATTCGATGCTATTTGGGTGATTGTGGATCGACTGACCAAGTTCGCGCACTTCATTCCTGTGTGTACTACTTATTCTCCAGAGCGGTCGGCAGAGATCTATATCCGGGAGATTGTTTGTTTGCATGGTGTCCAGATTTCCATCATTTCAGATAGGGGCACTCAGTTTACTTCATAGTTTTGGAGGTCTGTACAGCAAGATTTGGGTACTCAGGTTGAGTTGAGCACATCTTTTCACCCTCAGACAGACGGGGCAGTCCGAGCGCACTATTCAGATATTGGAGGACATGTTGCGCGCTTGTGTCATTGATTTTGGAGGGTCATGGGATCACTTTCTACCGCTTGCAGAGTTTGCTTATAAGAACAGCTACCAGTCGAGTATTCAGATGGCTCCATACGAGGCTTTGTATGGGAGGCAGTGTAGATCTCCAGTTAGTTGGTTTGAGCCGGGTGAGGCTAGACTATTGGGTACTGACTTGGTGCAGGATGCTTTAGACAAAATGAAGGTGATTCAGGAGAGGCTTCGTACAGCGCAATCGAGACAAAAGAGTTATGCTGACAGGAAGGTTCGGGATGTGTCCTACATGGTTGGTGAGAAGGTTCTGTTGAAGGTTTCACCCATGAAGGGTGTTATGAGATTTGAAAAGAAAGGTAAATTGAGTCCTCGGTTCATTGGGCCTTTTGAGGTGCTTCGGAGGATTGGGGAGGTGTCTTATAAGCTTGCATTGCCACCCAGCCCTATCGAGTGTGCATTCGGTATTTCATTTTTCTATGCTCCGAAAGTATATTAGGGATCCGTCTCATGTTTTGGACTTCAGCACGGTTCAGTTAAATGATGATTTGACGTATGATGTGGAGCCAGTAGCCATTTTGGAGTAGCAGGTTCAAAAGTTGAGGTCAAAGGGTATAGCTTCAGTGAAAGTGCAGTGGAGAGGTCGGCCCGTGGAGGAGACTACCTGGGAGACCGAGCGGGAGATGCGGAGCAGATCTTCTCACCTATTCGAGGCTTCTGGTATATTTCTTGACTCGTTCGAGGACGAACGTTTGTTTAAGAGGGGGAGGATGTAACGACCCGGTCAGTCGTTTCATGAGTTACCGCTCCATTTTCCCCATTTCTATTTCTTATTGCCTTGTTCAGCTGTATGATGTGTTATCGGGTTGGTTGGCTCGGGTTCGGAGAGGTTTTGGTAAGGTTTGAGACACTTAGTCTCTTTTGAGAAAGCTTAAGTTGGAAAAGTCAACCGGATGTTGACTTATGTGAAATAGGGCTCGGATGTAAATTCCGATTATTCGGATAGCTTCGGGAGGTGATTTGGGACTTAAGAGTATGATCGAAACGTGTTTTGGAGGTCCGTAGTAGATTTAGGCTTGAGTTGGCGAAATTGGAATTTTGGCGTTTTCTGGTTGATAGGTGAGATTTTGATATAGGGATCGGAATGGAATTCTGGGAGTTGCAGTAGGTCCGTTGTGTCATTTGGGATGTGTGTGCAAAATTTCAGGTCATTCGGACGTGGTTTGGTAGACTTTTTGATCAAAAGCGGAATTCAGAAGTTTTAGAGTTTTTAGGCTTGAATCCGATGTGTTTTGGTTGTTTCGATGTTGTTTGAGGTGTTGGTATAAGTTTGAATGGTGGTATATGACTTGTCTATTCTTTTGGTTGGGGTCCCAGCGGGCCTCGAGTTGATTTTGGATGGTTGTTGGGAAGATCGGAATTTGGAAATGGCCGATGAAGCTAAGTCTGCTGTCATAACCGCACCTGCGGCTAAGGGACCGCAAGTGTGCGCTCGCAGAAGCACCCAATGGGTCGCAGATGCGGAAAAAGGCCATTGGGCAGGAACCGCAGAAGCGTCGCTTGAGCACACCTGCGGTATCGCAGGTGCGGCTGCTCTAGCGCAAATGCGGAATTAAGGCGTTAAGTGAAAACCGCAGATGCGGTGCTCCTGACCGCAGAAGCGGAGTTTGGGCCGCAGGTGCGAAAAGCCTGGACTAGAAGGTATAAAAGATTTCCTTCGCGATTTTTGAGTTATTTTTCACCATTTTCATGCGGGTTTGAGCTTAGGGGAGCTATTTGAAGAGGGATTTCAAGGGGATTTCATAGAGATTCGACCCGAGTTGAGGCCGAGGCGAGAGGCAAAGGCATCACGCAGTAGTATTTCATCCAGTTTGAGGTAAGTAACCATTGTAAATCTGGAACTGAGGGTATAAAACCCTGGTATTTCGTATTGTCTTGATGAATGAGGTGACACACATGCTAGGTGACGAGCGTGTGGGCGTGTACCGGTAGGGATCGTGACTTGGTCCGTCCCATAGTGACTATTAAGTCGCGTATTTTATTTGAAATCTTATGATATCACATATTTTAGAGATTGATACTATATTATGGGTCGTATGCCATGTTTGGGGCGTTGTGCCGACCTGTTGAGACCCTTTAGGGGCATTCTTACTATTTTTCTCACTCTATTTGTTTGAAAGCATATCCTCAGTCATGTTCTACCTGTTTATTGTTTAAACCTGGTTTTTATCACTCCACTTCCTAAATGTAAAAAAAATGTTTGGGCTGAGTTTCCCTGATTTCCACTATTATGCCCGAGTGGCTGTGAGGTTAATGACTGAGAGAGGTTGAGGACCTAATCATGAGGATTATATATATATATATTACGGATCGGGTTGCACGCCGCAGCAATATTATATGTATATATTATGGATCGGGTTGCACGCCGCAGCAATATTATATGTATATATTATGGATCGGGCTGCACACCGCAGCGAACTTATATGGATCGGGCTGCACGCCGCAGCGATATATATATTGGATCGGGCTGCGCGCCGCAGCGATATGACGCTTGGGCTGTAGGAGCCCCTCCGGAGTCTGTACACCCCTAGTGAACGTAGTCGACTATAAACTATGGATCGGGCTGCATGTCGCAGCGATTATTATGACTATAACTATTATGAGATATTATTGAGCCAAAGTGCTGAGTGTGAGTACTGTGTGACAAGAGCTGAGTCACGAGTGCCCGAGGGGACCAATTATGACATTGTTGCTAATTTCACTCTTCTTTTATAATGAGCCTCTGTTGAAAACTGCTAAGTAAATGATTTCAAAGTGTTTCAACTGAAACTGAAGTTTTTACGAAGTAACTGGCTTTTAAAACTGTTGAGTTTGACTTGATATTTTGTTGTATGCTCTTATGCATGATTTTTAACTACTCGTCACTGCACTCAGACCTTATTTACTTTAGTTACATACTGATTTGGCATACTCACGTTACTCCCTGCACCTTGTGTGCAGATTCAGGTGCCCGAGCGGCAGAGTGAGGGTTCCCAGCATTTTCGGAGCTTATCGGAGACTGCAATGTAGCTGCACGGCGTCCCCAGCCCTGCTTTCCTCCTTCCTATCCTTTTTTTCCGCATTTTTTTTAGACTTATCATGTATTAGACAATCGAATTGGTCGTATTTAGAGGCTCTAGACTTGTGACACTAGAAGGTTGGGTTGTGTTTGGTTTGTTGTTATACTGTCTTTCCGCACATTTCCGTGATTTAAATATTTCTCATGCAAATTGGAAGCTTAATCAGTATTAGAAAAATGGTTACTAAAAGGAATTTACTATGGTTAATTGTTTGGGTTGGCTTGCCTAGTATCGTGATAGGCGCCATCACGACCGGGGTATTTGGGGTCGTGACAAGTTGGTATCAAAGCCTAAATTACATAGGTCTCGCGAGTCATGAGCCGGTTCAGTAGAGTCTCGCGGATCGGTACGGAGACGTCTGTATTTATCCTTACGAGGCTGCAGAACCTATAGGAAAAACTTCTCATTCTTTAATTCCTGTCGTGCGAATCTGTTGATTCTAGTACTAATCTTCTGTTATTTTATTCTCTCACAGATGGTGAGGACACGTGCTACCGGTCAGGATGGACGACCACCAGTACCACCTGTTGGGGCCACTGGGCGCCGAGGACGCGGTCGAGGCCGTGCCAGGGGCAGGGGTGTAGCCCGCACAGCAGCTAGGGCAGCACCTGCAGATCCACCAGCCGCCCCAGTTTAGGGTCAGGTCCCAGTTGCGGACGATCCAGCAGCACCAGCTCAGACACCGGCTGTGCCTATTGTGATTCCAGGTCTGCAGGATGCTCTAGCTCAAATTCTATCACTGTGCACTGGTTTGGCTCAGACGTTCTCAGTTACTACGACCGCAGCTACTTCCCAGGCCGGGGGAGGCACTCAGACTCCCGCCGCCGCACACCCGATCAGGTTGTTCAGGGGTTGCAGACACCAGAGGCACCCCTAGCCTAGCCGGTGGCAGCTGCTCAGGGTTATTTAGCTCCAGCTATGCCAGAGGATGAGCAGTGCAGATTGGAGAGGTTTGGCAGACTCCAGCCTCCTATTTTCAGTGGTGCAGAGGGCGAGGATGCCTAGGGTTTCTTGGATAAATGTCAGAGGATTCTTCGCACCGCGGGTATTCTGGAGACCAGTGGGGTCGCATTCACGACTTTTCAGTTTACAGGAGCTGCCTTCGCTTGGTGGGAGGCTTTTGAGAGGCGTAGGCCTGTTGGTGCGGCGCCCCTTACTTGGCAGTAGTTCTCCACTCTCTTTTTCGAGAAGTATGTGCCACAGTCCCGTAGGGAAGAGTTGCGTAGGCAGTTCGAGCAGTTGCGACATGGGGATATAACTGCTACACAGTACGAGATGAGGTTCTCTGAGTTAGCTCGCCATGCTGTCTGGTTAGTTCACACAGATCGAGAGAGGATCAGGAGGTTCGTTGATCTCATCACATATCAGCTTCAGATTCTCATGACTAGGGAGAGGGTGTCAGGTGCTACTTTTGAGGAGGTTGTTGACATCGCCTGCGAGATCGAGTTAGTTCGTCGCTAGGAGCGAGACGAGAGGGAGGCCAAGAGGCCTCAGGGATCTGGTAGCTATGGTGGTGCTCCTTCGAGGGGTCAGTTTCAGCACGGCAGAGGCCGTCCATACAGGCAGGCTCAGTCAGCTCGCCCAGATTATCGTAGGGCATCGTCGGGTCATGGGTCTCACAATTCTTATCAGTGACATTCATCACTCAGTGCCCTTCCAGCCCAGAGTTGGCGTACTCACGTTACTCCCTGCACCTTATGTGCAGATTCAGGTGCCCGAGCGGCAGAGTGAGGGTTCCCAGCATTTTCGGAGCTTATCGGAGACTGCAAGGTAGCTGCACGGCGTCCGCAGCCCTGCTTTCCTCCTTCCTATCCTTGTTTTCCGCATTTTTTTTAGACTTATCATGTATTAGACAGTCGGACTGGTTGTATTTAGAGGCTCTAGACTTGTGACACTAGATGGTTGGGTTATGTTTGGTTTATTGTTATACTGTCTTTCCGCACATTTCTGTGATTTAAATATTTCTCATGCAAATTGGAAGCTTAATCAGTATTAGAAAAATGGTTACTAAAAGGAATTTACTGTGGTTAATTGTTTGGGTTGGCTTGCCTAGTATTGTGATAGGCGCCATCACGAGCGGGGTATTTGGGGTTGTGACAAACATATTAGGCTAAATGAACTTAAGAGGGACTAAATTATTCAGGAGAAGCATATTCAAATAACATATCTCAAAACTGGAAATTTTAGGTAAAAATCAAATGCCAAAGAGGTTCAGATCATAAGACGAGTTCCATGCTAGCAAAATTACACATAGAGATAGCCCAGAAACACATTAGGTCATGAATTCAGATGTATGAACATGCAAATCATGAATACAGAAGAACGAAATTGTAAAAGCCATGTTACTTACCAATTAAACAAACAACAAGAAAGAACAAATTTTCCAGTACTCTGAATATCAACAAAGAGCAAGAACCCAGAATCTTAGTGCATCCGAGTTCCCTAGGGAATCAAATGAACCCCGGGCAGTGCTCGCACCAAGAAAGATTGGAAAACCTGTTACATCCTGTACTTTAATATTAAGATAAGTCGTAGTAATCCATATGAGCTTGAAGGGCTTAATACCATTCATGAGATGATAGAGGATTTGACTATGTTATTGTAAGACCCCGTAAGTTAACAACCTTGATATTGTTAGATATATTTTCATATGGTATTTTGAGTGGAATATTTTTGTAAAAAAGTTTGAAAAATATGATTTTATATAATTATTAATATTACTACTTTCGAATATGCTTTAAATTATACACATAATATGAGAAAGTTTATGAGATTTTCTTTATTGTAAAAATAGAAATTATTTTCTCACAAGAGAAAAAGGTTATCTTTTCACCATTTTAGGAATTAAGCGTACGAAATTTTTTACTCTTTATATGAGTTTAGGAAAACTAGAAGTTGAGAATATATA
>NC_031990.1:30553202-30594402 GCF_001879085.1 Nicotiana attenuata
TATATATATATATATATATTTTAATGAAATAATAGTTTATGTGTTTATTTTGTATGGTACCACATGACCATGATAGTAAGTTATATAATGTGTATTAAAAGTGAGTAGTATTTTAAGTAATTTGAGATAATTCTTATATGTGAATATTTGGTTAATTGTGGATTTTTAGTGGAAGAGTAACCACGTAATTAAGGAAATTGGTGGATAAAATTTGGATAAGATTAAGTGTAAAAACGTGGAAGCATGTGCCATTCAACCAAACGACTCGTTAGTCATTTTGTAATATGTGTCACATTAAGGAATTTGGTGACAGCATGTCATCCCTATTGGTGGATCAAATTCTTTAGGAACCTGGTGAGGCTCATTTTCTTATGCAACTGGCTTGTTTCCTATGTCTGATAAATCATAGGCCTACTTCCCTTCTTTTTCTTAATTTGCAGCATTTCACTTGGATCTTGAGATGTGTATTGGTTACTTTCAGCATTACATTGTATCCAAAAGTTCTTAACTTATATGTTTCAATTCATTGCTTGAATATTTGGAAGGCACGAGCCTTGGTAAGTCTTCAAAATTCAACTCAACGTAAGACTTCTCTAACCTATAACGTGGGGAATTTTAACATCTTCAACAAATTCAAATGATTTCATGGCAATTCAACAAGATTTTATAGCATCTTAAGCAACGTGAGATTTTGCAATTATAAGGGAGTACAGTGCAATCTTTCTCTAGAATATCATACGGATTTTTCTCTACTCTGATCTTGCCGTCACGTGGTTTGTCACAATTAACGTTGTTAGAGGGATTTTCAAGAGAACCCGCTCAGGTATGTTAAGACTATCCTTTCTTTCTTTTGGCATGATCCAAGTAACGATACGTAAACGTAATGCTATTTCATAAGTATTTCTACTTTTAGCAATTAAGGATGTCTATGTTATTTATTCCTATAAAATGATATTCAAGCATGTCTAAGTATGTCCCTAAGTCCCTAATGAGGTATATGATAGATATGTTAATTTTTTTAATATAGTGATACATGTACATGCATCTTCGTGCATTTACCACTGTGCTACGGCCGGTCAGAAAGTTACCACCGGTTGGGCGGTTAAGTAACATTATTTACCACCGGTTGGGTAGTCATGCATATTCATTTACCACCGAGATACGGCCGGTTGGGTAGTTACACGTTTACCACCGAGCTACGGCCGGTTGGGCAGTTATACATTTACCACCGAGCTACGGCCGGCCGGGCAGTCATGCATTTACCACCGCACTATGGCTGGTCGGGCAGTTACCACTGATCAGTTGGGCAGTCATGCATCATACATATGGATAATAGTCTCAAAGGGAAGCATTATATATATGTAAGTGTAATAAGTATGCATATACGGTGGCACTTCAGATATTCAGGTTGATTCTTATATGTTTATAATTAATTTTGACTTATTTTTATGTTTCAGTTCTGCCTTACATACTCAGTACATTATTCGTACTGACGTCCTTTTGTTGGGGACGCTGCATTCATGCCTGCAGATATAGATAATATGTTTGACGAGCCCTCATACTAGACGAGATTGGCATTCAGCGAAGGATCGGTAATACTCCACCTCATTCGGAGTAAAGTCGTGTCTATGAGTCATCGTGTCAGAATTTTGTTACAGACTTATGGGTAGGCCGGTACCCTGTCCCATTTGATGTCAAATAATCTTAGAGGCATAGAGGTTCATTTTGTACAGTATGTTATAGGCCTTGACGGCCCATATGTATTCATGTTTTAAAAACGATGGTTCATTGATACAGTGTTTGCCCACTTATAGTTATACATTATGAGTTGTTGCCATGTGGGCCCATGATAGTTACAAAAGGAATGAGTCCAGCTAATTCGACCTATGTATGTTATAGTTTTAGTCGAACGATCATGAGCTACAGAGTGGTTCGCTCGGGCCAGCACGACACCGGGTGCCAGCAACGCCACCCAAGGTTTGGGGCGTGACAAAGTGGTATCAGAGCGGGTCATGTCTTAGGAAGTCTACAAAGTCGTTCCTAGTATAGTCTCACTTATGGGTGTGTTGCGCGCCACATTTATAATTGAGAGACTATAGGGCATTTAGGAAATGTTGCCCTTCTTTTGTTTCCAGATCGTGCCGTATATCAGAGTCGTAAGAAGTCAGTATGAAGCTTTCGCCAGATTTGGTATGCACCAGAGGTGCAGGTATTACAGTAGAGCTTTAAGGCGTAATTTCCACCTATGTGTAAGGGAGGTTATGAAAGAAACAGA
This sequence comes from Nicotiana attenuata, assembly GCF_001879085.1. Classification (NCBI taxonomy): domain Eukaryota; kingdom Viridiplantae; phylum Streptophyta; class Magnoliopsida; order Solanales; family Solanaceae; genus Nicotiana; species Nicotiana attenuata. Next base: position 30,555,478 of record NC_031990.1, read on the forward strand.
AGATATGATGCGAGATTGAAAAGTAAGGTAAAGGTGAAGAAGATACGAGATACACGAGTACAAAAGGTTTTGAATTGTCGAGACATCAGATATAGTTTGGATTTAGTTTAATTTACAGAGGAGACCCTATTAAAATTTTTATAAATCTCTATGTTAACATTCAAGGACGAATGTTCTAAAGGGGGGAAGGATGTTACATCCCGTACTTTAATATTAGGATAAGTTGTAGTAATCCATATGAGCTTAAAGGGATTAAGACCATTCATGAGATGATAGAGGATTTGTGACTATGTTATTGTAAGACCCCATAAGTTAACAACCTTGATATTGTTAGATATATTTTCATATGGTATTTTGAGTGGAACATTTTCTTAGAAAAAGTTTAAAAAATATGATTTTATATAATTATTAATATTACTACTTTCGAATATGCTTTAAATTATACACATAATATGAGAAAGTTTATGAGATTTTCTTTATTGTAAAAATAGAAATTATTTTCTGACAAGAAAAGAAGGTTATCTTTTCAACATTTTAGGAATTAAGCGTACGAAAACTTTTACTCTTTATATGAGATTAGGAAAATTAGAAGTTGAGAAAAAAATATATATATTTTTACATGTATATTTTAATAAAATAATAGTGTATGTGTTTATTTTGTATGGTACCATATGACCATGATAGTAAGTTATATAATGTGTATTAAAAGTGAGTAGTATTTTAAGTAAATTCAGATAATTCTTAATTATGTGAATATTTGGTTAATTGTGGATTTTTGATGGAAGATTAACCACGTAATTAAGGAAATTGGTGGATAAAATTTGGATAAGTTTAAGTGTAAAAACTGTCACGACCCTAGACCCAGACCCGGTCGTGATGGCGCCTCTCGTGAAGACAAGGCCAGCCGACACCAACCCCAAGTTTAATTAACAGATATAATGATTCATAATCAAGTCATTAATAATGATAAATCCCAAAATAAAGCAAAATATATCATCTGCGGAAAACAAAACCCAGCCCGACATCGGGATGTCACAAGTCACGAGCATCTACTAAGGTCTGAATATAGCTAAGAGTCTAAAAACGTACAAAATACAGTCTAAGGAAGACAAGAGGGAGAAAAGCAGTGCTGCGAACGCCGGGCAGCTACCTTGCTAACTCCGATGACTCTGCCGCTGAGCAATCAACACCCGCTACCGGGTTTAAAATAATACCTGAGTCTGCACACAAGGTGCAGGGAGTAATGTGAGTACGCCAACTCAGTAAGTAATAAAAGTAAATGAAAGCTGAGCAGTAAGAAAATACGTAAGCCACGTCATAACGCTACAGCAAATACAGTACATTTCTAAAACAGTACAGAAATCATTTACTTCCTAAATCAAGCTCAATTTCAGTAAAAATCCTTTTTAAAACAACCTTCAATAGTTTCAAATGAGTGATAAAACAATGAGTAAAAATGATAGAAACGTAAACAGCCCCTCGAGCAAAACATGTACCATAAATCGCCCCTCGGGCATAATATCAACAGAACCAGCCCCTCGGGCTACCTCACAATCACTCGTAATCAGCCCCTCAGGCATAACATGAATCAAGAACCGCCCCTCGGGCAACATAGATCAAGAACAGCCCCTCGGGCTTCAATATGAAATAACAACAGCCCCTCGGGCTACATTACATCACACACACTGGGTACCTGCGCTTACTGGGGGTGTACAGACTCCGGGAGGGGCCCCTTACGGCCCAAACGCAATATCAAGCCATCTCGTGGCATAATCAAACAGGCTCTCAGCCTCATATTGATCACAAACCACCTCATGGCATAATAAATCAGGCCCTCGGCCTCTCATAAATCACAATTCGGTAATACATGCTGCGACGCGCAGCCCGATCCTATAATATTCTCACAAAACAGGCCCTCGGCCTCACTCAGTCAGATCTCACTCAAGCCCCTCGGGCTAACCGTAAAAAAAACAAGTACACGGCTCAAAATCATTTATAAAATCAAAAGGAGTGAATAAAACCGAGTTAAGAAAACAGTAAGAACATAGCATGACTGAGTGTAAATATTAAACCAAAAACAATGAGGTAAAACAGTAGTAAAAGCCCCTAAGGGTCCAAACAATTGGCACAAGGCCCAGACACGACATTTTGCCCTAAACACAATAGTATTTTCCAAAATACAGCAATATCAATAATTTTCAAGTAAAATACGCGACTTAATAGTCGTACGGGATGGACCAAGTCACAATACCCAACGGTGCACGACCCCACGCTCGTCATCTAGCGTGTGCGTCACCTCAAAGTACCACAACGATGTGAAATCCAGGGTTTCATACCCTCAGAACAGTATTTACAATCATTACTTACCTCTATCCGGTCCAAACTCTAACCCGCGATGCCCTTGCCTCTCGAACCGGCTTCCGGATGCTCCAATTCTATCCAAAAACAGATTTACACCATAAAAATATGCTAAGGGAACAAAGCCCACACGAAAATATCCAATTTATACCAAAAATCCCGAAATTGGCCAAACCCGGCCCCCGGGCCTACGTCTCGGAACTCGATAAAATTTACACCAAAATGATCCTCATCCTCCCACGAGTCTATACATATCAGAACACTGAAATCGAAGTTCAATTGACCCCTCAAATACCCATTGTAAGGTCTCTTAATCTCAAGCCCTAATTATCCATTTTGCACTGATTTTTTCCCTAATTTTTCACCACTAATTATACCTTTAATCACCTATAAACGAGTTATGAAGTCAAGAACATTACCTCCAAGTGATTCCCCTTTGGTTTTCTCAAAAAATCTCCCTCAAAAGCTTCAATCCCGTTCAAAAATGGTGGAAAAATGAAGAAGGGTCGCGGATTGGCTATTTAAATACTGCCCAGTTATTTAACCCTACGCGGTCGCAGAAACACCTATGCGATCGCGTAAGACTACTCCTCACAACAATGCGATCGCGACCAGCTCTATGCGATCGCATAGAGCAATTCCATCACCTCGCTGCCACTCCAAGTCCTTCTACGCGAACGCAAAGGCCTCCACGCGAACGCAGCGACCAAGACTGCTCACCCTACGCGATCGCACTCCTACCTTCGCGATCGCGATTCACAAAATCCGCCTGGCCTCAACTTACTCTACGCGATCGCGGATGAACTCATGCGATCGCAATGAACAAACCACTGCTGCTAAAACAGCAGAAAAACCACCAATCTCCCAAAGACCAAAAGTGCCCGTTTGAGCATCCGAAATACACCCGAGGCACCCGGGACCTCAACCAAACCTACCAACATATCCCATAACATCATTCAAAATTAGTCGAACCCTTGAAACACCAAAAACAACGCAAAAAACCGAAATCACGTCAAATTCAAGCCTATGAACTTTGAAATTTCTAAATTCCACCAACGATGCCGAAACCATTCAAAACACCTTCGATTGACCTGAAAATTTGCACACATATCCAAAATGACATTACGAACCTATTCCAACTTCTGGAATTCCATTCCGACCCCTATATCAACATCTCACCTATCAACCGGAAAACGCCAAAATCTCAATTTCGCCAATTCAAGCCTAAACCTTCCGCGGACCTCCAAAATACATTCTGATCAGGCTCCTAAGTCCCAAATCACCTAACGAAGCTAACCAAATCATAAAAATTTCAATCCGAGATCATATACTAACAAGTCAAAACTTGGTCAAATCTTTCAAACTTTAAGCTTCAAGTTGAGAATCATCCTTCCATATCTATTTTGATTAACCTGAAATCCAAAACCGATGATTTACATAAGTCACAATATATAATACGGGGCTAGATATGCCCGCGAACTGGCGAGTAGAGTGCAAAAGCTCAAAACGACCGGTCGGGTCGTTACATCCTCCCCCACTTAAACATACGTTCGTCCTCTAACGTGCCCATAGTTGTTCCAAAAGCCAACAAGTTGCTGTATAACCTTACCATGCAGATACCCGGGGGTGATCCCACGTCACCCTATCTCATATAGGTTCGATAACACAATGTAACTGAAATTCGCAATCCAACCTAGCCCATAAACCTTAGAACCACATTTCCACTTCTGAAATCATCTACAAGATCAGAACCTCACATTTATACTCTGTATAAGCCCGAACAAGATGCAATAACCAATACCTGCAACCTCAGGTGCAATTACATGACATACCACATAACTCAAACACTTGTAGCAATAACTTCTAATCACAGCAGTTGCTCAAAACATCCGAATTTCGGTAATAAACCTTTTATCAAATAAAGCCTCATTCCAACACTTTCGCATACTGCCAATGATAATGAAACATATATGAAGTCATAACCACTCCTAGATAAACCATTCGTGAAGCCACTCCTCCTTTGGCAAGGACCATAGCAAATTTCCGAGTTGAACCTCGATATTATCCTTCCAACACGCTGAAACTGAATCCGTTTGTACTCATTCTGGATCCCAAAGATCTCATCTAATCCAACACAACTACTCTGGTGACATGACACATCAATACAATCTAAGCCACAACTCGTGCAATCTGCACACCAATAGGCAACAATCCGAACGTACTCAAATCATGAAGACGGCTCGAATGAAAGAGCTGTGCCACAAACTCACCAGTACCACCACACAAAAAAATGCTGAGAACCCATCACACGTCGTAGAAATAGAACACACGAATCTAACCCGAAGGGTCATACCTCCACATAACTTTGCTGCAATGCGCGACCCTATCCAAACGCTGGTCCACATGAAACACCTCAAGTCAATATGCTCAAAATCGACAACCATGCACAATCTGATGTCTAGAACCAAAGCAATCATCGTAACCACTGCGAAGCAATTGGCATAACATTACACAAACCCGAAACGACACAACCGATATGCTATCCGCCGAACCATACCTAATACTCTTCCCGCTCGAATTCCATTGAGAGACCCAATAAAAACCGCACCATATGTGCCTACAACCAACAAATCCTAACGCCTCGCAACACGGGAAGGTAACTCATAGATCTTCCCAGATCACTAATAAGCTCGATAACAATCGAATCAACACCTCCCTCAACAATACAACTCGGAGTCAACCAAGCCGACTCAATTCTGAACACACATCCATATTGGTCTACCAATGAACCCCTTCCCAAGAAGTTCCTGAAGCTGCTCCTTCAACTCCTTTAACTCTGCCGGTGCCATACAATACGGTGCCCGGCACCAAATCAATACCGAAATCAACAACCCTGTCCATACCCAATAACACACCAACATCTAGCATGTTATGCAATAAGGATCCACTCGGGTCTCCAAACCTCCAATAGTTACCACACAAAACGACCGGTCGGGTCGTTACAAAAACATGGCAGCATGTGTCATTCAACCAAATGACTCATTAATCATTTATAATATGTGTCACATTAAGGAATTTGGTGACAGTATGTCATCCCTGTTGGTGGATCCAGTTCTTTAGGAACCTGGTGAGGCTCATTTTCTTATGCAACTTGCTTGTTTCCTATGTCTGATAAATCATAGGCCTGCTTCCTTTCTTTTTCCTAATTTGCAGCATTTGACTTCGATCTTGAGATGTGTATTGGGTACTTTCAGCATTACATTGTATTCAAAAGTTCTTAACTTATATGTTTCGATTCATTGCTTGAATATTTGGAAGGCACGAGCCTTGGTTAGTCTTCAAAATTCAACTCAACGTAAGACTTCTCTAACCTGTAACGTGGGGAATTTTAACATCTTCAACAAATTCAAATGATTTCATGGCAATTCAACAAGATTTCATAGCATCTTAAGCAACGTGAGATTTTGCAATTATAAGGGAGTACAGTGCAATCTTTCTCTAGAATTTCATACGGATTTTTCCCTACTCCGATCTTTTCGTCACATATTTTGTCACAATTAACGTATGCTAGAAGGATTGTCAAGAGAACTGGCTCATGTATGTTAAGGCTATCCCTTCTTTCTTTTAGCATGATCCAAGTAACGATATGTAAACGTAATGCTATTTCATAAGTATATCTACTCTTAGCAATTAAGGATGTCTATGTTATTTATTCCTGTAAAATGATTTTCAAGCATGTCTAAGTATGTCCCTAAGTCCCTAATGAGGTATATGATAGAGATGTTAATGTTTATAATATAGTGATACAGGTACTTGCATCTTCATGCATTTACCACCGTGTTATGGCCGGTCAGGCAGTTACCACCGGTTGGGCAGTTATGTATCATTATTTACCACCGGTTGGGTAGTCATGCATATTCATTTACCACCGAGCTACGGCCAGTCGGACAGTTACACATTTTCCACCGAGCTACGGCCAGTTGTGTAGTTATACAATTACCACCGAGCTAAGGCCGGTCGGGTAGTCATGCATTTACCACCGCGCTACGGCCGGTCGGGCAGTTACCACTGATCAGTTGGGCAGTCATGCATCATACATATGGATAATAGTCTTAATGAGNATATATATATATATATATATATATATATATATATATATATATATATATATATATATATATATATATATATAATGCTTCTCATTAAGACTATTATCCATATGTATGATGCATGACTGCCCTATATGTAAGTGTAATAAGTATGCATATACGGTGGCACTTCAGAGATTCAGGTTGATTCTTATATGTTTTAAATTAATGTTGACTTATTGTTATGTTTCAGTTCTGCCTTACATACTCAGTACATTATTCTTACTGACGTCCTTTTGTTGGGGACGCTGCATTCATGCCTGCAGGTATAAATAATATGTTTGACGAGCCCTCATAGTAGACGAGATTGGCATTCAGCGACGGATAGGTAAGACTCCACCTCGTTCGAGTGCAGACGAGTCTATGAGTCATCGTGTCAGAATTTTGTTACAGACTTATGGGTAGGTCAGTACCCTGTCCCATTTGATGTCAAATAATCTTAGATGCTTTGTAGATAGAGGTTCATTTTGTACTGTATGTCAGAGGCCTTGACGGCCCATATGTATTCATGTTTTAAGAACGATGATTCATTGATACAGTGTTTGCCCACTTATAGTTATACATTATGAGTTGTGGCCATGTGGGCCTATGATAGTTACAAAAGGAATGAGTCCAGCTACTCGACCTATGTATGTTCTAGTTTTGGACGAACGATCATGAGTTACAGAGTGGTCCGCTCGGGCCAGCACGGCACTGGGTGCCAGCCACGCCTCCCAAAGTTTGGGGCATGACAAAACCGAATTCCGGTGGCCTTGGCTTTCAGCCGGCCAAGAATCAAAGTATAGAACAAGAGAATGAGAGAACAATAGAGTAATAACTTCAATTTTTTAGTGAATCTAGTGATTAAAGGTCCGTTTCAAAGGGGAATGGGGAGGATTTATACAGTTGTTAAATTAGGTGAGTAAATAAGGAAAGAAATCAATCAAACATGAACAACGAAAGGAAAAACATACATGCAATCATAAAGCAACCAGTAAAGGAAAGAAATCAAAAATCAAACCCTAATTAGGGTTCAACGTTTGAAAATTCGTCTGCATGTATGAGAAATCAACTATTCTTCCATGTATATGGACGAGATATCATCCAGATCTTAGCGATTGAAGTTGTACGGGCCCGAATCTGAGAGATGGTTCTTGCCAAGTTTAGGCAAGTACTAAGTGACACCATAGTCTTGCAAGTAATACTAAGGTAAAACATAAAAGGCAAGAAAATCATGGAAGGAATCCATGATTGAGACGGATTCGGAGAAGATTGGGAGGGCGTCTAGGGTTTCTCAAGGAGGGAGGAGTATTTGAGGGCGGCTGATGAGAGAAATGGTGATTAGGGTTTGGGTGAGGGGATATAAGGAGAGTGTGGGAGAGTGTTGTGAGCCGTTGATCAACGACTAGGATATAAACAGGCTGGGTCGGGTCTTCGACTGGGTAGGTTCATTAGGTTGGTTGGGCCGCTGAGGATATTGGGCCAAGGGTTTATTTGGACCTTAATTGGTCCGAAATTAATCCTAATTTTGGGCCATGTTTTAAAATAGGAAATTAAGGGAAAATAATTTAATAAAAAATACTTAAATAAAATATAAAATTCTATTTATGCAAATTAATACTTTAAAATAGTAGTAGAAGATTATAAAAATATAAGATATTATTTTGACCTTGGATAAAATGACAAATACAATAAATTGTCAAATATAGGCTATTATTGCAAGATTGCACAAATGGCCTAAAAATACTAATGTAATTATATAAAAATAGAGTAAAAAAATATTTGAAGCATGTATTATGGATGCAAAAAATAATTTTAGTTAATTAAGTTATCACAAAATAATTTGAAGGAGTTCAATTTTAAAGCTCTAAAAATTATGGATAATTATAGAAAATGCTTGTATAGATTTGTAAACTAAATAATGATGCATAAATGATGTTTTGAAAGTATATATACTATTTGTGAAAATATAAAGGCAAAATTGAGTATCAACATTATGTCTCTCCGTGTGTATATGTACTAACTCGGAGAAGAGGGTCATAAATTGTTACTTCTCTTTCTTTTGCTTCATCGTTGCGGTAGTTAATTTGTTTGTTTGTTTGCCTTTTTATCATATATACTTAAAGACCAAACAATTTGGCAAAATTAAATAGAACAGATGATCAGAACCCCAACGATAACATACTTAAGTTCTGTCCAGAATAACATACTGGCCTTTTAATCAACACAACCTTCTGAATCTGATCATCCAAACTTGTAGATCTTAGGAGTCTAAACTCAAAAAAGGGGTATGTTTCTTTAACAAAATAAATTAATTAACGGGTTTTAGAAAACAATATACACACTACTGTAATGGGTTAGTCTTGCAAGGTGACCACTCTAATAGGAGTATATTATAGGTCGAGATATCTGAAAATAATACAAAGTAAATCAAATGAAATATAAAACGGAAAAGGGTCTGATCTATCCCTCTACTATGATAAATTGTTCAAAATTGTCCCCCGTTATACTATTGGGCCATAAAAGTCCCTGCCGTCATACTATCCTAACAAATCTGCCCTTAGTTAGACGGAAGTGCCACGTGGCATCTCCTCATCAAACGACCCACCCCCAATTTAAAAATAAAACCATCCAATACTGACCCGCCCAAGTTAAGACCCGTAACCTAAAGGCAAAAAGAGAGACATAACTTAAAAATATGAAAAACCAGCATTGTTCTTCATCTTTATTGATATTTGCTCAAAATTTCCAACCCAACTTCTTTGAATCTTCACCAAATTTGTTATAATTTGAGATTTAAGCTCCCCAAGAGATCCCTAACAAAACACAATAACATCAATTAGAAATAGTTCACATTTTCGAAAACTCAATTTTCCAGCTAAGATTCAGAGCTTTCATCAATGGAGTTTTTAGCTCTTGCTTCACGTACCAGCTTTCTAACAATGTTCTAAAAAATACTTTCAACAAGAAACACAGACATCTCAACTCTTCCAAAATTTTAAATCCAGTGTCCAATTGATATATCATCGTTCCCATCCTCTTCTTCTCCTTACTTTTCATCACCATATTCCCAAGAAATTACTGAATTGTGCGGAAGAAAATGGTTCGTCCGTAACTGTTTTTACATATATTATAAAATAAAGGAAGATTAGAAATCAGATGCCAATCAAAAACATTTAATTAAAATTTAAGAAAAATGATAAGAAGTGTAGAAGGAGCCATCAGAAACCAAAGTTCATCCGCAAAAGCTTTTTTAAGCAATCACAAATTCACAACAGACCCAGTTGGGTGTTCTTCAAGCTTTTCCAAATAGTCCAATAGTGATTTTAGTTTCCCTTCAACTATATTTTCCCAAATCAGTAATTGAATCAAAACTTAAGCACAACAAATAATTTTTCCAAACGATTCTAACAATAGGTAACCAACAAACCCAGATTTCTGATTTTGAATTTGAAATCTGAAAGTTTTCGGCTTAAAAAATGGAAATTAAAATCACCATAGGAAGTTAGATTACCTAAAACGATTACTTCCCCAACGCGATTATTAGAAATGGGTATTATTTGGTTTATAAATGGCTGGTCGCGGGTTATGGGTTTGGTGGGTTTCATGGAGCGGGTCGTCTCATATGTGCACAGATGTTAAAAGGGGTCGGATGGATGCCACGTGGCACTTCCGTCTAACTAAGGGCAGATTCGTTAGGATAGTATGACGGCAGGGATTTTTATGGCCCAATAGTATAACGGGGGACAATTTTGAATAATTTATCATAGTAGAGGGATAGATCAGACCCTTTTCCGAATATAAAATAAATCCTTGCCCAATATCTTGCATATGTCACTGCTCATCAAATGTTAATGTTATGCGCTAAGTTGCTTGGGTTCGGATGTGGGTATCTGATATGGGTATGGATCCGAGAGTCAGATTCGACAAAAATAAACTTTAAGATTCGGGGGTGCGGATTCAGATATGAATACGGGTGCTAGGATTCGGCTAAAAAAATTCAAAATTATAAATAGAGCTATAAAAGATATTGAGTCGTAACTTGCCAAAAGGTCAACAATACCAATGTTTCCACAATAAATAGCCCATGATTTAACCACAATGTGTACAAGAATCTCAATAGTAACAAAAAAATGAGAATTGCTCAGCTAGGAAAGATATCTCAATAATTAACAACCTCGCCTCAATGTGATAACAACTTTTACAACTTCAACACCAATAACTCAACAACAAGATATACCACAAAATAATAATTCAAGTAAAAGTAATTCAATAATTAAAGAGGTAACAAGACAATAAGGAAGGAAATAACTTCAACTGAGGCATATAAGAGCAAAATAACAAGAGGTATAACAAGTGCTAACAACGTCAAATAAAGCATGTAAGAGTAGATTAGCAGTGAGAGATATAATATGTCATAACAATTCAATGTAAGGTATGGAAAGAGTCTAAATAACCTAAATCAATCAAATACCACATATAGCTTGTGTACACGTCTTTCACATAACACAAATAGCACAATCAACCCAAATCCAAAGGGATAGTTCCCCCACACAAAGTTAGCCAAGATACTTACCTTAATAAGGCCAACTCAATCCTCGAAAATAGCTTTTCCCCTAAAATTCGCCTCCATACGGCTCAAATCTAACCAAACCTAAGTTAATAACAGCCAACAATGCAAGAGAAACCAATTATAATAGTTACAGCTATGATCTTTACACATCTCCCAAAAAAAGGTCAACCCCGGGCCTGCCCGGTCAAAATCCGTGTTCAATGGTAGATTCCGACTACCCATAATCCAGTGAGTCTATACATGTGATTAGTTTTCAAATACGAGTCCAAATCGACTCTCAAAACTCAAATCTTTATTTTTCAAAACTTTGACAAAAATCCCCAAATTTCCTCTTTAATTCACATAAATTTGATGTTAAATCTATGATATATTCATGAAATATTATTGAAAATTGATTAGAATCACTTACCCAATGTTTGTAGGTGAAAATCTCCTCCCCAAATCGCCTCCTATCGAGACTAGGGTTCTAAAACGAGAGAATATGGTGAAAAATCTCGGCTACCAACCCTTATGTTCAGTTGCAGGTGTCGCATTCGCAATATTGGGTTCGTATTTGGGAACCCTCGTAATTGTGGAATAGGATCGCATTTTCGAACCCTGGCAGACTCCTCAGAAGTGCCAATTGCGACAAAGTCTTCACAATTGCGAAGCTGACACCTTCCACAAAAGTGACCAATTGGTCACAATTGCGACCTCAACCCAGGCCTCGTGACTACGCAAATGCAAAGGGGGAAAGTAGAATTTGCGGCATTTGACCAACCTCTGTCCCCATCACAATTTAGAGGCTGGTGCTCGTAATTGCGACATCAAAGCACCAGCACACCATCAATTCTATTTTCAGTCCAAATCATTTCACGAGTCGTCCGAAACTCATCCGAGCCTTCGGGGCTCCAAACCAAACATCCACACAAGTCTAGAAATATCATACGATCTCGCTTGCGCAATCAAAACACAAAAAGAACAACTAGAACTATGAATCAGACACCAAAACGCATGAATTTCAAAGTAAAGTTCAAGAACCTCTAGAATTGCAACCAAGCGTCTGAATACTATCAAATCAACTCCAAATGACACCAAATTTCGCACACAAGTTCTAAATAGCATAATGGACCTATTCCAAGTCCCAAAACCAATTTCCAAATTTGATAGCCAAAAGATAACCTACGGTCAAACTTCTAAACCTCAAATTGTCAATTTTCGGCAAAACAACACAACCTAACCTACGGACCTCCGAACTCGACTCAGGACATATGCGTAAGTCCAAAATCACGATATGAACCTATCGGAGCCATCAAAGCACCATTCAGGATCGTTTCCACAAAAGTCAAATATTGATCAACATTTCTAACTTAGGCTTCTAAGCCAAGAATAAAAGGGTCCAATCAACCCGAAACCTTCTCGGAACGTGTAACGACCGTAACGATCCGGCCAGTCGTTTTGAGAGTTGTAGCCCCGTTCTCCCATTCACTGATTATTTTATGCTTTACTGTTATTTTATGACTTATCGGTTAGTTGGTTCGGGTCCGGAAGAATTTCGGCTTGAATTGAGACACTTAGTCTCAAAATGAAAAGGTTAAGTTGATAAAGTTGATCGGATGTTGACTTATGTGTAAACGACCCCGAATTTGAGTTTTGATGGTTCAGTTAACTCCGTTAGGAGATTTTGGACTTAGGAGCAAGTCCGAATTGTGATTTGAAGGTCCATAGTAGAATTAGGCTTGAAATGGCGAAAGTTGGAATTTTGGAAAGTTTGACCCGGGTGGAATTTTTGATATTGGGGTCGGATTGGATTACCGGAGGTTCGAGAAGGTCCGTGGTATCATTTGTGACTTTGTGCAAAATTTGAGTTCAATCGGACGTGATTTGATAGGTTTCTGCGTCGTTTGTAGAATTTGGAAATTTCAAAGTTTGTTAGGCTTGAATTGGGGTGCGATTCGTGTTTTTGATGTTGTTTGAGGTGATTTGAAGGCTCGACTAAGTTCGTATGATGTTTTAAAACGTGTTGGCGAAGGGTTAAATAATATGGAGAAACTGAATATAAATTATATAGCAAGGTGGACACTAAATCTTCCCATGGAGAGAGGTTAATGAACTTTAAAGGAGTAAATTCAACTACTCTTCGACGTAATATAATATATAGATTAGTATTTTCTATGCTTTGCTGCTGTATCATACTGATTTGCATTAATAACATAAGGAGAAGCAAGAAAAAATAACAACAACAAACTTAGGGTAATAATTCCATAACTAGTTTCTAGGGAGGGTCGTGAACTCGCAAACCATACCCTTATCTTAAGAAGGTATGAGACTGTTTCCGATAGACTCTCGACTCAAGAAAATATGAAAAAGAAGCAATAATCACAAGCAGTAATTAACATCCGCAAGATAATCAGAAAATTGAAGCGAAAGAAACAACAGATAGTAATAGCAATCTAATAATAAGAAAATACAAGATTAAAACTAATAGTTGTAAGAAAAAAGAGAGATAAAATTAAAAATAGAAGTTGCTAAGAGTTATTAAAGTTATATTTATGTATTGGGGGTTCTATTAACAATGTGATAGATTACTTCAATTAGTATATTTTTCTTCCAATTTAAGTATTGTCCAGAGACTTAGATATTTCAAATTTGCTACTCTTCTCTTGATCTATGAGCAAAGGCACACCAAAAATACTTATGGAAATGGGTTGGCGATTCTTAAAAATTTTCTGGGCAGAAATATTTATGATGATAATTTAAAACTATAAGATCAACTTTATGTTTTAAAGTTTGAGTAGGTGGTTTTTCATTTTTAGTTAGCATGAGTTGTCAACTAGTATTATTAGAGATAAAGCCAGTGAGATATTGTGAATTGTGATAATACAGTTTTACAGGAGTGAACCCACTGACTACAATATTAATAAAAAGTAAATCAGAAATTTCAATTGTAATTAATATTACTTATTACCCTATATTAAAATCCTACGGTGAAAATGTACAAAATTAAAAATAGAAAATGTATACGAATTCCATATAAAAAAGGAACCATCTGCAGTTTAATACAGTAATATATTTTAATAACCACATTCCAGTTGCAAATATTATATATCGATCGAGTTCATCTTCAATTTGATACTCACATGCATATTCCAAAAAGAACGGATCTGAAACCAGTTCAATTCATTATTTTAATTTAGGTTAATAAGTCTAAACTAATTATACAACTTAGGTTTCATTGATAACATCTCCGTTTTTCAAGGGAGGGTAGTGTGGGAGAGAAAGGAACTAAGGATAAATAAATAAATAAATAAATAAATAAATAAATAAATAAATAAATAAATAACCATTCAGGAGCCAATTCTTGGCCTATAAATTACGCCATTCAAAAAGAAACATTGCTATGCTTGGACAAGAACTTTCGTAAAAGGAGAAATACCAATTCTAAGATAATGCCGTTTAAGCTTGGTTCTATTTTCACTATTCTTCTCTTGACAGCTAGTAGTAAGTATTAATCTCTGCTTATATATAGATTGTAATTATATTATTATCGTTGGCAATATATTTTTAGGTAATTTGATTTCCATAATAATAATTTTGAAATCTTTCAGTTAACTTGTCGTGGTTTCCAAAAACGCAAGCTATGTCAACACGGGATATTAATCACGATGCTTTAGAATTCCAAAGAAGACTACTCCCACAAGTTAATGATCTTATAACTTGCGGAAGAGGTTGTACGACAAAGAGTGATTGCAGTGATTGTTGGCTGTGTTGTGACTGCGACTTGGCATTAGAAGTTGGTAGTTATGTATGTGTGCATTGAACTCCGCTACATATTTCTAATATGCATTTAAGTTTCCATGTAATTTCAATGTTCTCTTTGGTGTTTTTACTTTCTTTTGTAAAGTCATGTGGATAGATTTCCACTAAGAATAATTATGGATTCAACTCTAAGGCTGGCCGGCTAGCTTTTTAATACATATATGATTCAATAATCATTTGCTAAGATTTGCTTTATCGCATATGTAATCTACTTTAGCCTCCTCTTTTAATGTTCTTTATTTACTTTATTGAAATATTCCTTCCCAATAATCTGATGTCACGATCCGGATTTCCCACCTTCGGGGGTCGTGATGGCGCCTACTAGTAGGAGCTAGGCAAGCCAAGCTTAATCACTTCCCATTAAGCACCTATTCCTTTTTAATAATTAACAGCATTAAAATAGAGGCAACGGAACTAATTTCATAAGCGGAAGTCTTAAATTTCAAATAACTGATTAAAATACAGAATTCCCAACATGAATCTCTACCCAAGAACTGGAGTCACATACTCACAGACGGTCTAAGAATACTACACATAAAGGTCTGAAAGAAATAAACTCGACACAGTCTCCAGAATTACATGAAAGAAACAGGAACATAGATGAAAGGAGACGCCAGGGCCTGCGAACGCCTGCAAGGCTACCTCGGGTCTCACTGGACTGAAAGCCTGCTCCCACTCTATTGCTGCTGCTGTCTGAAGCCTGGGATCTGTGCAAAATAGCACAGAGTGTAGTATCAGCACAACCGACCCCATGTGCTGGTAAGTGCCTAGCCTAACCCCGGCGAAGTAGTGACGAGGCTAGGACCAGACCACCAAATAAACCTGTGCAGATATATATACAAGTACAACGGAGACGTAGCAAGAAAATAACAATTTAAGATGGGGAAGGGAGCATGCTTCAGGGGCAACAGTTAGAAATAGAATTTCAGGAATAATAAAGCGTACATCTACAATTTAACTTCTAGCAGTAAATGAAGAGATAAGGCAACTTTCATATTCAGTTCATCTTGTTGCAGGCGTGTAACCCGATCCCATTTCTCAATATCTCTTGGTAGGCGTACCACCCGCTTCCATTTCAATATCACTCGTGGTAGGCGTACCACCCGCTCCTATTTCAATATCACTTGTGGTAGGCGTACCACCCGCTCCCCTTTCAGTTAATCAACAGTTGCTCCAAAAGAAATTTTACTCTAACAAACGCAACAATTAATACGAGTTCTTAAGACAACGAGTACACAAAATTTATGATTCACTAAGGAAAACAAATAATGACAATTAGTAATTAATTATGGATTAGAAGGAGCGAATAGCCAATTTAACATTTAGTATGCTAAATGTCAAGTAGCAATTAAATCACATAAACATGTAGCAATTATAGCAAAATTTCAAAGAATAATGTTGTGCAAGGATACATCGAGCCAATAATAACAAGTAACACGATAAAGGAAAATGCCAACACAAAGAATCTCAGTAACAGGGGAATCAGACAATTAATGCACTTGAACCGATAACAGCCAGAAAATCAATAAATAGAAGTAAAGGACAACATAACTCAATTATCAGCAAAAAAATCAGGAAAATCAAAGACAAGTGCACGGAATCACCCTTCGTGCTTTTACTCTCGTCCTCACCAAGCAATTAGAATAACAAAATGTGCACGGCATCACCCTTCGTGCTTTTACTCTCTTTCCTCACATATAATCAATAGAATTGGCACGAAATGGTACATCGTGCGGCACGGCATCACCCTTCGTGCTTTACACTCTTTCCTCACAATANTCATATCATGGCACGGAATGTTCCTTCGTGCATTAGTAATCATATCATGGCACGGAATGTTCCTTCGTGCATTAGTATTCATATCACAATCGTGCACGGCATCACCCTTCGTGCTTTATCACTCGTCCTCACCCAAACAACAATCACAAACAATGGGGCGAGGGAATAGACAAACAAAATAGTAATCCCGGTAAGGGAACAATAACAACAATTTCAGTATCCCGGCAAGGGAGACAAGTCTACCAAACAGCAAAACATCCCGGCAAGGGAATAACCAATAACTCATTAGCTTTCGTTCATTTCTTACTTCACATCTCACTTTATCACTTGAGCCAATGCTCCCAAGAACCTTACATTTCATAATTTCCTTCTCATACTCTCTATCACATAGGAATCATCAACTAAGCATGGAAAAGCACAACAAGTTAAGAATAAACACAACATAAGGACTCACGATCATGATAGACACCAGTGTATAGATACTCGTCACCATGCCTATACACCGTACTCGACAATTAGCAAGTAGCGAACAAGACTCAACTCCTATTCCCTCAAGCTAAGGTTAAACCAAACACTTACCTCGATGCCTTGAACTCAACTCAAGCCTCAACTATGGCTTTACCTCGCAATTCCACCTCCAAACCGCTCGAATCTAGCCACAAATTACTTAATTACATTAATAAACACTAAATGAATCAATTTGAATGCATAAAAAGTGAATTCCCCAAAGTTTTTCCCAAAAATTCCAAAATCGCCCCGGGCCCACGTGGTCAAAACCCGAGGTTCGAACCAAAACCCGGTTACCCATTCCCCCACGAACTCAAATATGTAATTTATTTTAAAATCGGACCTCAAATTGAGGTCCAAATCCCCAATTTATAGAAAACCTAGGTTCTACCCAAAAACCCCAATTTCACCCATGAAAATCCTTGATTTTAAGTGAACACATGTTAAATGATGTTAAAGATTGAAAGAATTGAGTAAAAATCGACTTACAAATGATTTGGAATGAAGATTGTTCTTGAAAAATCGCCTATGGTGTTTGGGTTTTGAAAGAATGGTGAAAAGTGATAAAAATTCGACTAAGTATAAAATTTGCTGGGCCTCGGATATGGGAAATGCGAAGCTGGGTTCGCAATTGCGAACCCTGCAGGCTTGGAAATTTCGATACTTCAGTTCGCATTTGCGAACTCAGGTCTAACTGACAGGTTTCGCATTTGCGAATATTACATCGCATTTGCGATGACCACTACCTCGCATTTGCGAACCTTCTCCCGCATTTGCGAACACAGAGGAAAAATGGGACTATCGCATTTGCGACTAGAGGATCGCATTTTCGATCTAACAATCTTCGCATTTGCGAACACTTCAATCGCATTTGCGAAAATCACAGAAGCCAACATACCAGATTTTTCAAAAATGAGAAATGCAATCCGATGCCTATCCAAGACTCACCCGAGCCCTCGGGGCTCCAAACCAATTATGCACACAACCTCAAAAACATCCTACGGACTTATCCGTGCGATCAAATCGCCAAAATAACATCATATAC
This sequence comes from Nicotiana attenuata, assembly GCF_001879085.1. NCBI lineage: Eukaryota > Viridiplantae > Streptophyta > Magnoliopsida > Solanales > Solanaceae > Nicotiana > Nicotiana attenuata. The sequence continues at coordinate 30,573,665 of NC_031990.1, forward strand.
AACGAATTAAACCTCAAAATTCATAATTTCTTCCAAGTTTTCATCAAACATCAAATTTCCATTTCAAGTCCGAAACACGTCAAACGACGTCCGTTTTCAACTAAACTTTACAGAAAGCGCTTAAACCATATATAAGACTTATACCGGGCGTCGGAACCAAAATACGAGCCCGATACCACAGTCTTTTAATCGAAATTCTTTTCCAGTTTCCTTAATAATTTCATAAAACAATTTCACAGAAAAATTCATTTCTCGGGCTCTAGACCTCGGAATTCGACTCCGGGCATATGCTCGAGTCCCATATTTTTCTACGGACCCTCCGGGACCGTCAAATCACGGGTCCGGGTCCGTTTACCAAAAATATTGACCGAAGTAAAATATATTCATATTAATATCAAAATTTAGCATTTTTCACACAGAATTCATATTTAAGCTTTCCGGCTACGCGCCCGGACTGCGCATGCAAATTGAGGCAACCCTAAATGAGGTTTTCGAAGCCTCGGAAGCACGAAATGAATAAGAAAACAGGTGATGACCCAAAAGGGTCATCACATTCTCCACCTCTAAAACAACCGTTCGTCCTCGAACGGACAAAAGAAAGAAGTACCTGAGTCGGGGAAAAGATGGGGATAACGGCTCCGCGTATCAGACTCGGACTCCCAGGTCGATGCCTCAGGGGGCTGACCTCTCCACTGAACACGAACAGAAGGAAAACTCTTAGATCTCAACTGACGAACCTGCTAGTCTAGAATAGCTACCGGCTCCTCCTCATAAGATAAATCCTTGTCCAACTGGACAATGCTGAAGTCTAACACATGGGTAGGATCGCCGTGATACCTCCGAAGCATAGGCACATGGAAAACTGGATGCACGGCTGATAAGCTAGGTGGCAATACAAGTCTATAAGCCACCTCTCCCACTCGATCAAGAACCGCAAACGGGCCAATGAACCTTGGGCTAAGCTTGCCCTTCTTCCCAAACCTCATCACGCCCCTCATAGGCGACACTCGGAGCAATACCCGCTCGCCAACCATAAATGCCACATCTCGAACCTTGCGGTCTGCATAACTCTTTTGCCTAGACTGAGCTGAACGAAGCCTATCCTGAATGATCTTGACCTTGTCCAAGGCCTCCTGAACTAAATCTGCACCCAATAACCGAGCCTCTCCCGGCTCAAACTATCCAACCGGAGACCGACACCGCCTACCATATAAAGCCTCATAAGGAGCCATCTGGATGCTCGACTGGTAGCTGTTGTTGTAGGCAAACTCCGCTAAAGGCAAGAACTGATCCCATGAACCTCCAAAGTCAATAACACAATCCCGGAGCATATCCTCCAAAATTTGAATAGTCCGCTCGGACTGACCATCCGTTTGGGGATGGAATGTTGTGCTCAACTCGACCCGTGTGCCCAAATCTCGCTGAACTGCTCTCCAGAAGCGCGAGGTAAACTGCGTACCCCGATCCGAAATGATAGATGCCGGCACACCATGAAGGCAAACAATCTCCCGGATATAAATCTCAGCTAATCTCTCGGATGAATAGGAGACTGCCACAGGAATGAAATGCGCTGACTTGGTCAGCCTATCCACAATGACCCAAACTGCATCGAACTTCTTCCGAGTCAACGGAAGTCCGGTAACAAAATCCATAGTAATCTGCTCCCACCTCCACTCGGGAAGGTCAATCCTCTGAAATAAACCACCAGGCCTCTGATGCTCGTACTTAACTGCTGACAATTCAAACAACGAGCCACATATGCTACGATATCCTTCTTCATTCTACGCCATCAATAATGCTGCCGCAAATCCTGATACATCTTCGCGGCGCTCGGATGAATAGAGTACCTGGAGCTGTGGGCCTCCTCTAAAATCAACTCTCGAAGCCCATCCACATTGGGCACACAAACTCGCCCCTGCAACCTCGAAACTCCATCCGCATCTAAGGTAACCTGCTTGGCACCTCCTCGCTACACCGTGTCTCTAAGGACACACAAATGGGGATCATCAAACTGCCGATCACGGATACGCTCCAATAATGAAGAACGAGCGACCGTGCAAGCTAACACATGACTGGGCTCAGAAACATCCAGTCTCCCGAACTGATTGGCTAAAGCCTGAACATCCAAAGCAAGCGGCCTCTGACTGACCGGAATATAAGCGAGACTGCCCATACTGGCTGACTTCCTACTCAAAGCATCGGCCACTATGTTGGCCTTCCCCGGATGATAAAGAATGGTGACATCATAATCCTTCAACAACTCCAACCATCTCCTCTGCCTCAAATTCAAATCCTTTTGCTTGAATAAGTACTGAAGACTCGTGTGATCAGTTAACACCTCACAGGCCACGCTTACAAATAATGCCTCCAAATCTTCAATGCGTGAACTATCGCTGCCAACTCCAAATCATGCACTGCATAGTTCTTCTCATGAATCTTCAACTGCCTCGAAGCATAGGCAATGACCTTGCCATCCTGCATCAACACCGCACCAAGCCCCAATACGAGAAACATCACAATAGACTGTATAAGGCCCTGAACCTGTGGGCAAAACCAATACCGGTGCCGAGTCAGAGCTGTCTTGAGCTTCTGAAAGCTCGCCTCACACTCATCCGACCATCTGAACTGGGCACCCTTCTGGGTCAACCTGATCATCGTGGCTGCAATAGATGAGAACCCCTCCACGAACCGCCTGTAGTAGCCTGCTAACCCCAAGAAACTCCGAATCTCTGTCGCTGATGCTGGTCTAGGCCAGTTCTTGACTGCCTCTATCTTCTTCTGGTCAACCTGAATACCCTCTGCTGATACGACATGACCCAGGAATGCAACTGAACTCGACCAAATCTCATACTTCGAAAACTTTGCATATAGCTGACTATCCTTCAGAGTCTGAAGAACCACTCTGAGATGCTGCTCGTGCCCCCTCCTGGCTGCGGGAGTATATCAATATATCATCAATGAACACTATCACGAATGAATCCAAATAAGGCCTGAACACTCGGTTCATCAAGTCCATGAAAGCTGCTGGGGCATTTGTCAACCCAAATGACATAACCAAGAACTCGTAATACCCATACCGAGTGCGGAAAGCTGTCTTAGGGACATCGGATGCCCTAATCCTCAACTGATGGTAGCCAGATCTCAAGTCTATCTTTGAAAACACCTTTGCACCCTAAAGCTGGTCGAACAAATCGTCAATCCTCGGTAGTGGATACTTATTCTTTATCGTCACTTGTTCAATTGTCGGTAATCAATGCACATTCTCATTGACCCATCCTTCTTCTTGACAAATAACACCGGCGCACCCCCAAGGAGAGACACTGGGTCTAGAGAAACCCTTCTCAAGCAGATCCTGCAACTGTTCTTTTAACTCCTTCAACTCTGGCGGGGCCATGCGATACGGCGGGATAGAAATGGCTGAGTGCCCGGAGCCAGATCAATACAAAAATTAATATCCCTGTCGGGCGGCATACCCGGCAGTTCTGAAGGGAAAACATTAGGGAACTCACAAACAACGGGCACCGAATCGATAGAGGGAACCTCAGCACTGGAATCCCGAACATAAGCTAGATAAGCCGAACACCCCTTCTCGACCATACGCCGAGCTTTCACATACGATATGACACTGCGGGTAGAATGACCTGGAGTCCCTCTCCACTCTAAACGAGGCATACCCGGTAAAACTAAGGTCACCGCCTTGGCATGGCAGTCCAAAATAGCATGGTAAGGTGATAACCAGTCCATCCTCAATATAATGTCGAAGTCAACCATGTCCAACAGCAACAAATCTACTCGGGTCTCAAGACCTCCAATCACCCCAATACAAGAACGATGGGCTCGATCGACCACAACAGAATCACCCACCGGTGCAGACATATAAACAGGAACATTCAATGAATTACTAGGCATGATCAGATACGGCGCAAAATAAAATCGAAGCTTCTCTACCACAAACCAGAACAATACCTGTATCTCCACCTCTAATACCTCTACCTCCCTCTGAGTGATGTGCAGAAACTCCTCTAGAAATAGCTGCGTCAGCTGCTCCCAAGTCGAAGATGGCGACCCGGCTGGTCTAGTCAAGCAATACTCTCTCCACCAAGTCTTAGCGGATCCTGCCAGACGAATGGTGGTGAAGTCGACCCCATTGGTCTCCACAATACCCATAGTCCGTAGAACCTCATGGCAGCTATGTAAGAAAATCCTGGGGATCCTCAGTAGATGCACCGCTGAATGTAGTAGTGAAGAGCTTGGGTAACTTACCCAATCCCCACAAAGCTTCCGATAACGTGGCTGAGCTATCACCGGTCTGAGCTGCTGCTCGGCTGAAGAAGCGGTACGTCACCTTGCCGTTCGCGAAAGGGCAAGAGTAGAAATTCAATCAGCGTTGAGAAACCAAACTGCACGACAAGAAGAAACAAATGTGAAACTTTTCCTAACTCGGTAGCCTCTAGGGGATAAATACAGACGTCTCCGTACCGATCCCTCAGACTCTACTAAGCTTGTCCGTGAGGTGTGAGACCTATGCAACCTAGAGCTCTGATACCAACTTGTCACGATCCGGATTTCCCACATTCGGGGGTCGTGGTGGCGCCTACTAGTAGGAGCTAGGCAAGCCAAGCTTAATCACTTCCCATTAAGCACCTATTCCTTTTTAATAATTAACAGCATTAAAATAGAGGCAACAGAATTAATTTCATAAGCGGAAGTCTTAAATTTCAAATAACTGATTAAAACATAATTCCCAACATGAATCTCTACCCAAGAACTGGAGTCACATACTCATAGACGGTCTAAGAATACTACACATAAAGGTCTGAAAGAAATAAACTCGACACTGTCTCCAGAATTACATGAAAGAAACAGGAACATAGATGAAAGGAGACGCCAGGGCCTGCGAACGCCTGCAAGGCTACCTCGGGTCTCACTGGACTGAAAGCCTGCTCCCACTCTATTGCTGCTGCTGTCTGAAGCCTGGGATCTGTGCAAAATAGCACAGAATGTAGTATCAGCACAACTGACCCCATGTGCTGGTAAGTGCCTAGCCTAACCCCGGCGAAGTAGTGACGAGGCTAGGACTAGACCACCAAATAAACCTGTGCAGATATATATACAAGTACAACGGAGACGTAGCAAGAAAATAACAATTTAAGATGGGAAGGGAGCATGCTTCAGGGGCAACAGTTAGAAATAGAATTTCATGAATAATAAAGCGTACATCTACAATTTAACTTCTAGTAGTAAATGAAGAGATAAGGCAACTTTCATATTCAACTCATCTTGTTGCAGGCGTGCAACCCGATCCCATTTCTCAATATCTCGTGGTAGGCGTACCACCCGCTCCCATTTCAATATCACTCGTGGTAGGCGTACCACCCGCTCCCATTTCAATAAATCAATAGTTCCTCTAAAAGAAAATTTTACTCTAACAAACGCAACAATTAATACAAGTTCATAAGACAACAAGTACACAAAATTTATGATTTACCAAGGAAAACAAATAATGACAAATAGCAATTAATTAGGATTATAAGGGGGCAATTAGGCAATTTAGTAATTTATATGTTGAATGTCACGTAGCAATTAGGTCACATAATCATGTAGCAATTAAGGTATAAATTCAAGACATAACGTTGCGCAAGGACACCTTAGTTCAATAATAACAAGTGACACGATAAAGGGAAATGTCAACGTAAAGAATCACAGAAATATATGGAATAAGACAAGTAATGCACTTGAGCTGATAACAACAAGAAAATTAATAAATAGAGGTAAAGGACAACATAACTCAATCATCAGCAAGGAAATCAGGAAAATCAAAGACAAATGCACGGCATCACCATTCGTGCTTTTACTCTCATTCTCACCCAAACAATTGTATAAAGTGCACGACATCTCCCTTCGTGCTTTACCTCACAAAATGATGGCACAGGAATGATCCTTCGTGCATAAAACACTCATATCATGGCACGGAATGTTCCTTCGTGCATTAGTAATCATATCATGGCACGGAATGTTCCTTCGTGCATTAGTATTCATATCACAATCGTGCACGGCATCACCCTTCGTGTTTAATCACTCGTCCTCACCCAAACAACAATCACAAACAATGGGGCGAGGGAATAGACAAACAAAATAGGAATCCCGGCAAGGGAACAATAACAACAATTTCAGTATCCCGGCAAGGGAGACAAGTCTACCAAACAGCAAAACATCCCGGCAAGGGAATAACCAATAACTCATTAGCTTTCGTTCATTTCTTACTTCACATCTCACTTTATCACTTGAACCAATGCTCCCAAGAATCTTACATTTCATAATTTCCTTCTCATACTCTCTCATCACATAGGAATCATCAACTAAGCATGGAAAAGCACAACAAGTTAAGAATAAACACAACATAAGGACTCACGGTCATGATAGACACCGGTGTATAGATACTCGTCACCATGCCTATACACCGTACTCGACAATTAGCAAGTATGTGACGACCCGACCCGTCGTCACGTGAGTTATCGCCCCGTTTCCCCCATATTATGTCCCTCCATGATTTAATATCAGTATTTGAGTTGATTGGGTAGAATTGGATTGGTTCTAGTTGGAAATATGGCACTTAGCCTTTTTGAAGGAAGCTTGCTTTGGAAAAAGTCAACTGGAAGTTGACTATGTAGTTAGAGGGCTCGGATGTCAGTTTCGGTGATTCGACTAGTTTCGGGGGATGATTTGTGACTTAGGAGCGCCATCGGAATTGAATTTGGAGGTCCGGTGTAGAATTAGGCTTGAATTGGCTAAGGTTGGATTTTGGCGAATTCCGGATGGTAGGTGAAATTTTGATCCGAGGGTCGGAATGGAATTACGAGAGTTGCAGTAGCTCCGTTAGGTGATTTTGGATATGCGTGCAAAGTTTCAGATCATTCGGAGGTGTTTAGGTCGGGTTTTAGATCAAATGCAAGTTTCGGAAGTTTTAGTTTAACCTAGGCTTGAATCCGTGGTAATTCGATGATTTTGGGACATAATATCGAGGTTTGACCCAGAAATCTGTTGTGATATCAGTCAAGGGAAGTGATTTCATGAATGGTTGATCTGAGAGATGATTACGGTTTATAGCGTGTTTCATTCATCGTTGGCAGTATATGAGAGTATTGGAATAAGGCTTTAGCTAGTGAGAGGCTCTCTGCCGGTAATTGGTTGCTGGGGACAACTGCTGTGAATAGAAGTTATAGTTCCGAGTGTTTGGTTTAGGCGGTATATCATATGTTTTCACCTGAGGGTGCAAGTATGGGTTATTACAGCTGGTTCGGGCTTACTCTGAGTATAGATGTGAATTTCTGATCTTGGGTATGATTTTTTTTCGGAAAGTGCAACTTGGTTCTATGGTTATGGCTTAAAGGGACTGTGGAAGTTCGGCTATATTGTGTTATCGGGTCTATGCGAGATAGGGTGCCGAGGGATCACCCCGGGTATATGATTGGTAAAGTTATTCAGCTGTTGGTTGGCTTCTAGAACAACTCTGGGTACGCTCGAGGACGAGCGTTTGTTTAAGTTGGGGAGGATGTGACGACCCGAACCGTCGTCACGTGAGTTACCGCCCCGTTTCCCCCATATTATGTCCCTACAATATTTATTATCAGTATTTGAGTTTATTGGGTAGAATTGGATTGGTTCTAGTTGGAAATATGGCACTTAGCCTTTTTGAAGGAAACTTGCTTTGGAAAAAGTCAACCGGAAGTTGACTATGTAGTTAGAGGGCTCGGATGTGAGTTCCGGTGATTCGACTAGTTTCGGGGGATGATTTGTGACTTAGGAGCGCCATCGGAATTGAATTTGGAGGTCTGGTGTAGAATTAGGCTTGAATTGGCTAAGGTTGGATTTTGGCGAATTCCGGATGGTAGGTGAGATTTTGATCCGAGGGTCGGAATGGAATTCCGAGAGTTGCAGTACCTCCGTTAGGTGATTTTGGATATGCGTGCAAAGTTTCAGATCATTCGGAGGTGTCTAGGTCGGGTTTTAGATCAAATGCAAGTTTCGGAAGTTTTAGTTTAACTTAGGCTTGAATCCGTGGTAATTCGATGATTTTGGTGTTTATGATAGTGTTTTTATGTTACGAGCAAGTTTGAATGAAGTAATGGAACATATCTGTGCATTTGGTTGAGGTCCCGAGGGCCTCGGGGTGATTTCGGATGGCTAACGGGGAGTTTTGAACATGAAAAAGTGCAGCAGAAATTGCAGAGGAATTTTCCTCTATGCAATCGCGTAGGTATGCCTGCGATCGCATAGAAGGTTCAGAGGGGGATGAAGATTTGCTCTATGCGATCGCGTATAGGGGTCTGCGATCGCATAGGTTGAGGAGATTGGGCAGTGCGGTCGCGTGGGAAGTGATGCAATCGCGTAGAAGGGGGAGACAGTGCTATGCGATCGCATGGCCTGTCCTGCGATCGCATAAGAGGAATTGAGGGCCTGGAAATTTTGGCCTATGCGATCGCAGGGGTAGTGAGGTGATCGCATAGGGGTCGCTACAGTAATCTGGCAGAATGTTTAAAACCCTTATATCCGCGACCCACATTATTTTTCCACCATTTTTACTCCGCCAAGAGAGCTTTTTGAGCGATTTGAAGAGGGTTTTCAACGGGTATTGATTTGAGGTAAGTCTCTTGACTAGAAAATACCATTTTATGGAAGAATCAACACTCAAATTCATGAAAGTGGGTAGAAATTGTGAAGAACTAGGGCTTGGTTTTTGAAAACGAATTTTTAGGATTTGAAAGGTCATTTGAGCTCCGTTTTCGGTAAACTTTATATGCGGACTCGTGGAGAGACGAGGAATCTGTTGGTGTGATTTTTGGAATTTTTCGAGAAGTGGGCCCGGGGCTCGGGTTTTACCAACTTCGTGAATTTTAGTACTTTTCGAGTATTTTTGATTGGGTTATGTTTCTTTAACCCATATTTATGTATTCGTTGTGATTTTAACTAGATTCGACGCGCGAGGAGGTCGATACGAAAGGAAAAGGCATTGCGGACCATTCTATGGCCGGTTAGAGGTGAGTAGTTGGTGTATATGATGGCCTGAGGGTTTGAAACCCCGGCTTATCACATTGTGACGCTATTGTAGGGCGTGACTCGCACCCCATGGCAGGTGCGGGATTGGTTATGACTGGGGATTGTGACTTGGTCCATCCCGAACAAGAATATTCTATATTGGCGACTGATACGCACCCTGTATTGAATATATCTGGGCTTATTGCCGTGTTTGGGGCCTTGTGCCGATCTGTAGCATCCTTAGAGGATAAATGTCATTGTGATAGCATGCTTTGTATAATCATTGATCTCAGTCCTGTGTCTAATCACTGTTATGAAATGCTAAGTCACTTTTCCTGAAGTTAAATATCTAAAGTATATTCTTCTTAATAAATTGGAAATTGGGAAATTAATTAAATCTGTTACGTGACTCATATGCATATTGTGGACTGAGTATGGATCGGGCTGCACGCCGCAGCGAATGGTATGATTATTTTGCGCTTGGGCTGAAGGAGCCCCTCCGGAGTCTGTACACACCCCCAGTGAGCGCCGTCGACGTTAAATGGATCGGGTTACGCGCCGTAGCGGTCATGTGCATTGCATTGCATCCTTACATTATACTTGACTGATGTATTTGAAGTTGTTTTGCTGATGGTTCGTAGTTAGGTGTTGGACTGTTAGTTTTAGCTTTACTTTGTGGCGTTTCGTGGATTTCTTATCTTCAGACATTTTATATGCTTATTACTCAATGAGTTGGTAGTACTCACCCCTACTCCCTGCACCTTGTGTGCAGATTCAGGTACTTCGGGAGCTTAGTTGAGCTAGCCGCTGGTTTCCAGAGTTCCAGGAGTGGTCGAGGTAGCTGCTATGACGTCCGCAGGACCCGACTCCTCCCTTATCCCTTTATTATTTCCGTACTTTAGAACATACTTATTTTGAGGATTCTTGACTCTGTATTAGTTAGAGGCTCTAGACTCATGACCCCAGGTCTTTGGGAGTTACAGTTTATGTCAGTATTTCGTATTGTTTTAATTGAGTATTTCTACTATGAGTATTAATATTTGATTTTAAGTATCTGATTAATTGGTTTTGAGCTTTGTGCTCGGGTTGAGAGAGTAAATGGTCGGGCTTGCCTAGCATTAGTGTTGGGCGCCATCACGACCGGGTTTGGGGTTGTGACAAAGTAGCGAACAAGACTCAACTCCTATTCCCTCAAGCTAAGGTTAAACCAAACACTTACCTCGATGCCTTGAACTCAACTCAAGCCTCAACTATGGCTTTACCTCGCAATTCCACCTCCAAACCGCTCGAATCTAGCCACAAATTACATAATTACATTAATAAACACTAAATGAATCAATTTGAATGCATAAAAAGTTAATTCCCCAAAGTTTTTCCCAAAAATTCCAAAATCGCCCCCGGGCCCACGTGGTCAAAACCCGAGGTTCGAACCAAAACCCGGTTACCCATTCCCCCACGAACTCAAATATGTAATTTATTTTAAAATCGGACCTCAAATTGAGGTCCAAATCCCCAATTTATAGAAAACCTAGGTTCTACCCAAAAATCCCAATTTCACCTATGAAAATCCTTGATTTTAAGTGGAACACATGTTAAATGATGTTAAAGATTGAAAGAATTGAGTAAAAATCGACTTACAAATGATTTGGAATGAAGATTGTTCTTGAAAAATCGCCTATGGTGTTTGGGTTTTGAAAGAATGGTGAAAAGTGATAAAAATTCGACTAAGTATAAAATTTGCTGGGCCTCGGATATGGGAAATGCGAAGCTGGGTTCGCAATTGCGAACCCTGCAGGCTTGGGAATTGCGATACTTCAGTTCGCATTTGCGAACTCAGGTGTAACTGACAGGTTTCGCATTTGCGAATATTACATCGCATTTGCAATGACCACTACCTCGCATTTGCGAGCCTTCTCCCGCATTTGCGAATACAGAGGGAAAATGGGACTATAGCATTTGCGACTACAGGATTGCATTTGCGATCTAACAATCTTCGCATTTGCGAACATTTCAGTCGCATTTGCGAAAATCACAGAAGCCAACATACCATATTTTTCAAAAAATGAGAAATGCAATCCGATGCCTATCCAAGACTCACCCTAGCCCTCGGGGCTCCAAACCAATTATGCACACAACCTCAAAAACATCCTACGGACTTATCTGTGCGATCAAATCGCCAAAATAACATCATATACAACGAATTAAACCTCAAAATTCATAATTTCTTCCAAGTTTTCATCAAACATCAAATATCCATTTCAAGTTCGAAACACGTCAAACGACGTCCGTTTTCAACCAAACTTTACAGAAAGCGCTTAAACCATATATAAGACTTGTACCGGGCGTCGGAACCAAAATACGAGCCCGATACCATAGTCTTTTAATCGAAATTCGTTTCCAATTTCCTTAATAATTTCAGAAAACAATTTCACAGAAAAATTCATTTCTCGGGCTCTAGACCTCGGAATTCGACTCCGGGCATATGCCCGAGTCCCATATTTTTCTACGGACCCTCCGGGACCGTCAAATCACTGGTCCGGGTCCGTTTACCAAAAATATTGACCGAAGTTAAATATATTCATATTAATATCAAAATTTAGCATTTTTCACACATAATTCATATTTAAGCTTTCCAGCTACGCGCCCGGACTGCGCACGCAAATTGAAGCAACCCTAAATGAGGTTTTTGAAGCCTCGAAAGCACGGAATGAATAAGAAAACAGGTGATGACCCTTTGGGTCGTCACATCTGCCAAAATATTTTTATTCGTTATTGATTGTGTTCATGAGATAAAATCTTCCGAAAAGCAAATACTAAACACACATTCAAGTACCCACTGCCCACTGGCGACTTCTTAAAACATAACTACTTAACGTGAACAACCCTAAACTATTTTTTATGTTATTGCTAATCCAGGCCCATTGAAAAAAAAATAAAAAATCATGCCCATTGCAGAAGAGATGAAACTATATTAATAAGAATGACATAAATCTAAGCCTACGATGAGGCTACCAAAATTTACAATATTTTTCATCTCAAACGTTTAACAGTTCTATGAAGATTTCACCTGGCGGTGTCAAATGCGCGAGTTGAATTGATTTTAGACAGTTCAAAATGAGCTGAGTCAATAAATGGGGAGGTCATTGGGTGGGGTCACCCAGTGACCTGCCCAAAAATTACTTTGGCTGAGATGCGTTGGGTCTAGATGGACAAAAAATTGGGTCACAGCTCAACCCGCCAACTCTTAACAAGCTTTAATTAATATATGTTATTTTCTTATGAATTGTTTAATATCTGTAGACATATAAAATTTATTGGGTCTAATCCATAAAATATTTAGATTAAATTCAATTGGGTTAAATAATTAATTTGGAATATAATTTACAAATTAAATTAGCCCATTTTAATATTTTCAAGCTCAAGGTCCATTTTATCTTAAGGCACATACTCATGCCATATGTCAAGTGACATGGCATGTCCAGTCAAACTCAAAGCCAACAAGATGACGCCACGTGTTAAATGATGTGGCAATCCCAGATCAAAACAGTGGCAATCCCAGATCAAAACGGTGTCCAATCAAGAGTTGCAAAGTGTCTAAAATAACATGTCTTGGCCAATCACAAACAAGCTTATGACATAGCTTATGTGATAAGTTTGATGACTCTGAGCCAATCAAAATCAAACAAGAGAGTTCATATGTAGCTGGATTGTCCAACCTCTACTACTATAAATAGAGGGATTACATAACTCTCTAGGGAGATTGAGAGTTGGAGAAGAGCATTCCGCAATTGGTGAAGGCATCCGCAAATATAGAGTTCAATCATCAAGTGCATAGTTCTTCTACAAAGGAGTGGTTAACGGAGTTCTTTCCGGAGATCGACCCAAAACAACAAAGTGCTGCTCGACGTTCTTGGCGATTAAATATATCACAAGGAGGTCTACATCGTCCTATATTCGAAAAGACGTTTCTCGGGTCCTCGAATCGCGATAGAGGTGAATCAGGGGATACAAAGAATTGCACTCACAAATATTTATCAATAAAATCTCTTTTTCTTCATATTATTTTTGTTGTAGTTTATTTTCCATACAACAAAAATTTGTTGCGAACAAATTTTGGCACCTAGTGGGACCAATTCTGCCCTTCATCTCTTGTTCTTACAAGTTAAAAACTACAAACTTCAGATCTACTGCTACAATGGCCTTCCGCAAGTGTGATGTTTCATGCAAAGATGCTATTGCTGCCGCATCCGATAAGCTCAGTCATGTTGGCCCAATCACTCGAAGCAAGCTCAAGGCTAGTGGCTTGGATGGAACCGAATACTTCACCTCCTTGGTGATGGCAAAGAAGAACAGATCTCACACGACGTTTGCAGCCGCAATCTTTGGGGACAACACCCCGTTCTCGCTATTTGACGAATTTCCTCAAATAGCCTCCAACCTTGGGGAATTAGAGGATTTGGTGGATTCTCCAGTTTCAACAAAAGTCAACGCCTTAATGATTGACGCCACTAACGTGGATGAGAAGTTTGCCATGATAGAATGGGCTATAGTAGTCTTGAAGAAATTTGTTGAAGACAAACACCTTCAAATCGCTTAATTCATGAACAAATTGGAGGCCTATGCACCTGGAGAGTCAAGCCATGCCCTTCCTTGTTCACATGTCTTCACCTTGTAGAAAATGGTTATTGAGGAATCGCTTGCTAAGTTCAACATTCAAAAGGAAAAGCAATCCACTTCAGTTGCAGCGTTATTTGTCCAACAATTGTAAGACATGATAACAAACACCATCAGAGCTCAATATGGAGGACCGTCACAAAGTTTGTTGTACTACTCTAAGCCTTATACAAAGCGGATTGACTGTCTAACTATGCCAACCAATTATCAACCATCAAAGTTGCATTAATTTGATGGCAAAGGAAACCCAAGGCAACATATTGCCCATTTTATCGAGACCTGTAGCAATGCTGGAACGCATGGTACCTTTTGGTAAAATAATTTGTTCGTTCTTTGAAAGGGAACATATTTGACTGGTATATTGACTTGGATCCTGAGTCCATTGATAGATGGAATCAACTTGAGAGGGAATTCCTCAATCATTTTTATAGTTCCCGAAAAAGTGTAAGCATGATAGAGTTGACAGGCACCAAGGAAAGGAAGGACGAGCCTGTGGCGGATTACATCTGTAATGACCTGACCAGTCGTTTTGACATTTGTACTTCGCTCGGTTGTGAGGGCATGAGTAGCTCTGTATGATGTATTATGACTTATGTGAATCGTCCGGTTTTGGTGTTCAGGGTATTCGGAATTTATTTGAAAGAATGATTCTCAGCTAGAAAGCTTTAAATTTGAAAGAGTTGACCAATTTTGAATTTTTAGTATTTGACCTTGGATTGGATTTCTGATGGTCCTGTTAGCTCCGTTGGGTAATTTTGGACTTATGAGCACGTCCAGATTGTGATTTGGAGGTTTGTAGTAGACTTTGGCTTGAAATGGCGAAAGTTGGAATTTTGAAAAGTTTGACCGGGAGTGGACTTTTTGATATCGGGGTCGAATTCTGATTCCGGAAGTCGGAGCAGGTCCGTAATGTCAAATGTGACTTGAGTGAAAAGTTTGAGGTCAATCTGACGTGATTTGATAGGTTTTGGCATCGATTGTGGAAGTTGAAGTTTCAAAGTTCATTGATTTTGAATTGAGGTGTGATTCGTGTTTTAGTGTTATTTTATGTGATTTGAGGCCTCGGCTAAGTCCGTGATATGTTTTGAGACTTGTTGGTATGTTCGGACGAGGTCCTGAGGGGCTCAGGTGAGTTTCAGGGTGGTTTCGGACCATTTCTAGTTTTTGGTCTATGGCTACAGGGGTGTACAATGGGATAGCATGACTCTGGCCGCGATAGCAAAGAGAAAAATGGAAACAATAGCCAGTACTTCGTGATCGCGGAAGGCCTTTCGCGATCGCGTAGAGGAAATGTTCTATTGCACTGACCCGACTTTGGAAGTTTATATCTCCCAATCTATAAGGAATTTGGAGATGATCCAAAAATAAAACTTGTATCACTTGATGTCTAATTTCCAGAAAGTCAAACCAATTGTAATTTGGAGTTTTGTACAATAAGTTATGACCATTATACTATACGTTGTCTGGAAGAGTTGGAGAAGGATGTTGGAAAAATTTGTTCTTCGCGGTCCCGGGAGAATGACCGCGATCGCATAGTAAAAAATGGCTGAAAAAATTTTGTGCTTTGATATCACATTATTTTTGTCCGCAATAGCATAGAGAAAGGCATGTGCATATTATAAAGTACTCTATTTCAAGGGTTTCAGCCATTTTTATATTCTTGGAGCTATGGAGGTCAGATTGAGGCGATTCTTGAAGCAAGTTTCACCATACGAATTAGGGTGAGTATTTTCTACTTGGTTTTGGTTATATTTCATCAATTTTTCTTCAATTATAGCTTTGGTTGATGAATATTTAAAGAGGAAATTGGGGGTTTTGGCCTAAAGTTTCATAATATGAATTTTTGAATTTTGAACATCGATTTGGAGTCAAAATTGAATGAAACTAGTATGGTTGGACTCGTAATTGAATGGGTTGTCAGATTTCATAAATTTTGTCGGGTTTCGAGGTGCGGTCCCGAGTTGAGCTTTTTGGCCGATTTCGGGATTTTGATTAAAGATTCATCCTTTTTCGATTGGGACTGGTTCCTTTAGCATTGTTTGATGTATTTGAGTTGTTTTTGATTACTTTCGAGCCGTTCGGAGGTCGAAACGCACGAGATGGCATTTTGGAGCATCGTTCGGCTTGCTCGATATTGGAGTTGTCTTGTTCGAGGTAAGTAAGCCTTCTAAACTTAGTGGTGAGGGTATAAACCCTGAATTATGTGTTGTGTGAGTAGTATGGAGGTGATGCACATGCTAGGTGACAGGCGTGTGGGCGTGCACCCTGTGAATTGTGACTCCGTTGTTTCCATGGCACTGTATAGTGGCCATATTTTGCTAATATATGCGTTTTCACCATGTTATTAAGTAATTGAGCTGTCAATCATGCTAGATATCATGCTTAGGCATTATGCCGATACTATTGGGACTCAAAGTGGTCGTTTCTTACTGTCATTTCAATTATTTTCATTGATATTTCGTACACAGACATATTCATGAATTCATATCATATCTCAGTCTGAGTTGTTATTTATTGATATATCATATCATTGTTGTCGGGCTAGTTTCATGACATTGTAAGCCCGTGAGTGAGACTTGAGAGATTGATGACTGAGTGAGGTTGAGGGCCTGAGTGAGAGTGATATTATGGGATCGGGCTGCGCGCCACAGCATATTATATTGATTACATTTTATGGGATCGGGCTGCACGCCGCAGCAATATAGCGCTTGGGTTGAAGGAGCCCCTCCGGAGTCTGCACACCCCCAGTGAGCGCAGGTGATTATATATATGTATATGGATCGGGTTGCATGCTGCAACGAGCCTTATGGCTATTATTGATACCCAATATTTCCCTATGTATTTTACACTCAAAATATATTCAAAATAGCATGTGTATGCATATATAAGCATGCCCAAGAGTTTTGGTATTTTTTCCTAATTTTTTTAAGATTTTTTAAATCAATTATTGTCTATTTTGGCAGTACAAAATCCAATAATTGTTCCCAAAATTATCACTTTGGTGAATAATTTATTTCTATCCTCGTGTTTACACTAAAATATAATTAAGGTAATTTTTGTATATTTTTATAAATTTATTTGGTATTTTTAAAGCTAAATTGCATATAATTGCAATTATAGCCTATTTTACGATTAACAGCATTTTACAATTATAAAATCATTTCCAGTATTTTTAGATCAATATTTATATATTATTAATCAGTTTAGTGCTTTTAGTTTGTTTGTAAAATCATTTTAACTATTTTTATAAAATAAAAGGGGGGAAATTAGCTATTTAACACATAGCCATTTCTATTTAATTACAGCCTCAATTTAACCCCAAATTCCACCATAATTAAACGACCCAACTTCAAATTTTAACCCAAACCCCACGACCCGTTTTCAGACCCGCCCAGCTTCTCTTTTAATCCTAGCCGTTGATCATTTTGATCAACGGCCATGATCCGTTCTTTCCTTTTTAATTCCCATACCCCCCCTTAACCCTAATTCACTCTATCAGATGTGCTGCCTTTGAACTCTCTTCACCTCCCAAATTCTCTCAAGGCTCCCCGGAACCCTAGCCTCCCCTACCTTGTTCCACCATGTTTTCACCGGCGTCCATGGCTTCTCAGGCCATGGACAGCCTATACCCACCTCCTATGGCTCCTGCATGCCTGTTGTTCGAAGGATCGAGGCCAGACCTCGAGGGTCTTCACCCAGGACTTCACTAATTCGAAGATTCCGGCCATCTCCGACCTTGCTCCTATGGCTCTTGGTCTTTTGAGCCTGTTTATGACATTATCCGACTTAGATCGGGTATTTTCGAAGCCTTTCTCATCTCTAGGGTTCATCTGGAACCCTAAATATCGAGGTTCTCTCCGATTATTTTAGATCTGTTACATGTTTGCACTGTTGCTTAAGTTTCTTAAACCTTTTTTCGATTTTCTTTCAAAAAGCACTTCTTTTCGATTAGGGTTTCTGGAAAGTCCTTAAAATGTTTCTGACTCTTCTTCTTCTCTTTTCTTGGTGTGAATCGATCCCTGCTATGTTCTTACTGGCTCTTTTCTGACTCACATGCCTTTCGTGTGTTCTTATATTTGCCTTGTTATGGAATTTATTTTATTATGCTCCGTTCTATCTCATACTGGTTTTTCACCATGCTCTCTCATGTCTATCTTATGTGTTCCTCTACTGTATTTTCCTACTGAGTTTTGATCCTTTGTTTGCCTTTACCGGACTTCGCCTGGATTCTTTCTAGATGTGTTTCATCGACTGTTTCTTTAAGTTTACACTACCTGAACTCATTTAATTTTCAAGCTTTCTTGAAACTTGTTTCCTGTACTGGTTCCTATGTTCTACTTGCTATTGTGCTTGTATGCTTCTCATGAGATTCTGAAAAGGTCTCTGAGCTCACCTCGATAGTTTGCCTCTTCATCTCTGTATCAAATTCGAGTTTAAAAACCCTAGGATTTGGGGGTTTTCTTTGGCTGAATTTGGTTTTACGTTTGGACAAGGGTTCTACTTTGAAACCTTGAACTCTCAGACTCACTTCGAGTTTATGAATTGAATTTGAACCTTTTCTGCATTTGTGATTTTGAAACCCTCTTGCTTGACATGTCTATGTGTTTTATACGAGAGCTTCTCTTTCAAAGGTCTTGCCAACTGTTAATTGATTCTGAATTCCTTTAATGTTGCTTATTTGATTGTTACTGATTTTTCCCTAAATTAAAACTTTCCTTTTACCTCATTTCTGACTCGAGCAAGGCTTTCAATGGGATTCTTTACTGGTTATTTTACTGGTTCCCTTTCCTTGTTTTACAAATCAAGTACCACCATGTATTTACCCTTATTTGTCTACCTTGCACGAGGTATTTACTTGATTTCCTTCCTTAAATAACTTCTGCCCATTACCGTTTGAATTTGGACTCCTTAATTAAAGGAAGTCTATAGGCTGATTGATTTTAATTGGTACATAGTTCCTTAATTATTACTAAACTATGATTCTTGCCTTATTTGCTACACCTGTTTGCAATTATAAATACCCTTCTCTTTCATTAACACACACACGATTTTTAATCATCACAACTCTCTTCCAAAACTTACACTCTTGCTTCTTGATTGCAATTTGGCTTCCCTAAATCTACTGTTTCTTCCTACTTGCTCTTCTAAACTGGTATGTCCTACTTTTGATTCAAGCATCAAAATCCAATGTGTTTACTTACAAGCTTTTATGCCCATGCCTAATTTACTGCTTTGTAGAGTTCAGTTTTAAAATGATTATTTATGTTTGGCTATCTGTTACTGCAATGAATCCCTATCCCCATTCCCCTTTATGTGCTTGGGCTGAAGTTTAAGACATGGCAACGTACAAAGTTGTTGTCATGGATTAAGACTGGGTCCTTTGGATCCCAGCCTCTTTCAATCTCCCATACCCTCATTCCCTTATGTGTATAGAGTTAAGGTATAGCCTGGCAGCCTCTAAATTGCTGTCCATGGCTGAATCTGACCCTCAAAGGGTCCTAACTCTCTAATTTTTGAGCTGACAAGCTGGTCAGGGGTGTGCCAGCAGCCCAGGTGCTAGGCATGACCACCAGCCTGCCCTGGCTCCCCCCTAATTCCTTTTCATGGCACTTACACTTACTCCTAAGCCCTTAAGTCCTGCCCCGTTCTGTGAGCCTTGCTTGGGACCTTGAGTTCCCTTTGAACTTGGACACTTGAGGGCTGGCCCTTCCACACTGCACTATAATCTATTCTGCAATAATATTTGGGGTGTAAGCACTGCCTGGAATTCTTGAAGTTCCTTGGAACTTTGACACATCCCAAATAAGAGAAAGGCTTTGAAAAATCCGATCCTGGAAGTTGGTTTATCTCATATTATTAGACTTTGAGTCTGGATTGGGCTGATTAGATGTAGATGTAATCACTGATGTATTTTCATTTATTCTTTTGATTCACTTGGTCTGTCATAAGCTTTGTAATGAACCTTGTAATAACTAGTGGGGTATAGTGAAAAGGGATGGTATAGAATGCATTTTCACGTAGATACCATGCCTATAGGGTGTATATTTTCTCAATTCTGCATTTTCACGTAGACACCATGCCTATAGGGTGTATACTTTCACAATTCTGCATTTTCACGTAGATACTATGCCTATAGGGTATATATTCTCTCAATTCTGCATTTTCACATAGAAAACATGTTTATAGGATTAGTACTTTAAAATGCTGCATTCTTCACATAGATACCATGCTCATAGGTTTTCTGCACTTCGCAATATATACCATGTCAATAAATCACTGCTAAAATTCTGCACATCACGTAGATAATATGCCTATAGGATTTTTCCTGCATTTTTTGCACATGCATCTGTCATTAGGCAATTCCACTTATAGGGCCTAAAATAAACCAATCATATCAATGACCTGCTTAGAAGATCTCTGCATAACAAGATTCGTAACACCTAGAAAGCATGCCTATAGGAGTAATCGATTAAAATTTGAAATTGCCCACTCATCTTTAAAATCAGTAGTAATTCGTTTAAAGTGCTCGCAGAACTTACGATACTGTACTTAAATATTTTTTTGCAATCAGTTCGTTCTTCCCCCATCTTTGAACTAATAGATATCATGCATATAGACCCTGTTTAACGCAGATAGATAGTTAGATAATTAATCAATCGTCAGTTTTTCTGCAACTACATCTAAGCAGGACTAATTCGGAGTCCCTATCTGAAAATATGTGGTAGATCAATTCTTCCTACGCTAATTTTAATCAAGGACCTAAACAGTATGTGTAAGACGTGCTAAACAATAAATGAGGAGGCCTACTTGAGCCTTTAATTGCTTTATCTCCCCATTAAGTGTATTATGTGTTTTGATTGTCGCCTTAGAATTTTATCCTTTTAAACCTCTGAAAAGCCAAGCTTCCTCCCTTTAGGATTAGTAGTCCTAAAAGCCTCCAGGACTGATAGGTGGGACGGGTAATAGCACGCTGCAGGTAGCGATACCATTTCGCGATTATACCTAAACAGGGTGGGAAGGGTAGACAT
>NC_031990.1:30644897-30671426 GCF_001879085.1 Nicotiana attenuata
ATTAAGGCGAGATTATTAACCTATTAGCAGGATTTCTAAGTCGAATTATTTACGCGAGATTGAATCATGGAATAGTGATGTAAAGCGTGCAGAAGTAATAAGCGTGAAGCCCTAAAACAGGATATCTAATGCAGGTTTGACATGGTTTGAATGTAAATGAGCATATCAATCCTAAGACATGGCTTCTAATGCAGATTAACAGAATATAAAACCTATAACATGTTTTCTACCCAGGATTACCAACAATATCATATAACTACCTTCTTTTTTACTAGCCACCCCAATATCCGTTTACAATTAATTATTACAGACCAATGATTGAATCAATTACATAAATAAAATAGAAATTAAACTATAGGGAGCCTGAAGTAGGCCCGAAGCAAATCCTGGTAATGCCAGGGCTTCAGTAGTCTGAATGCCAAGGATTTCATAGCCAATTTCATGTCCAGGTGTGTCAGACTTCCCTAAGGATATCAAGGATCCCGGGCAGTGCTCACACCCAGACTATTCACAATAACGATTGAGTAAGTGCAGTGTGGAATAGCTAGCCCCAGTGTGCCAGAGTTCAAAGAGATTTCAAGAGGATCCTAAGGCTGTACACACACTGGAGGGGCAGAACCTAGGAACTTAAGAGTAGAGTGAGAGTGCTTGAAATAGTTTTGAAAAGTTTTGAGAAGAAAAAAATTACCAAAATGACTCTATAAGTAAAGAGGTTTTTCTGAAAAACAAGAACTAATTTAGTAGTAAAACGGTTAGAGAAAAAGATAAACACTTTTGAAAAATCTGCAAGCAGCTTGATTGGTTATAGGACAAACAGGTTTAGCACTATTCAACACAAATTTCACACAGGGTTAGTGGGGGATTGGGGACACATAGAATACACAGTAATGTATGGTAGAAACACATAAACAACATGATACACAAAAGTTTTCAAGAGTTTTATATGATTAAGAAGTTAGTCATAAGAATGGGTGGAAGAGACATAGAGCAAAGATCACAAACAAGTTGTAGAAAAAAACATATTAACACTGGACAAGTTGGCACACAGTCAAAGTTATTTTGAGATACTAGACAACTTTGCAAAGCAGATTAAGTAAGAACCTAAGTGACCAGTTTAGGCAAATATCAAGAGTATTCCTAGTTCAAACATGCTGGCATACTTAACAAACAGATTGAAACATGCTGGATAAAGCAGTAGGCAGAATTAGACATACTAATCATAGGTTTTAACAGAAACCAAATTCAGACATGCTAGGTGAAACAGTAATCAGGTAGTGTAATTTAGACATGCTAGTTACATATTGAACAACATGATGGTAAACAAGAAACCAGATTGGGAGTCATAACTAATGAGCTAGAACAGCAATGAAAAACGTAGAGTTTTGGACTTTGAAACTGAATCAAGACATACCAGTTAAGGAGATTAAAACACAGAGTATAGAGCAGATGTGGTGCAATAGCTAGCCTTGGCTTACGACCGGCTAGGTCAGTGAAAATTGCAAGTAACAAAGAAGAAAGGAGAGAGAGCTTTTAGTGTAAGAGAGTTTTTTTTGAACTAGTGTTTGTGTGTAGAAGTGAGAATGGAGGAGAGTATATATAGTAGTCAAGAGTTAAACAGAATAAGGTAAAGAATCAATTATATAGCAATTAGGGAAATTTACAGAATTAGTCAAACATAAAATCAGTAAAGTCTCCCCTAATCAAGGGGTAATCAATCAACGGTAAAGAGCAGGACAGATATTTAAGAAAAGAAATCAAGTAAGACACATGTACGGAGTAGGCAATTAGGGGTAAGTAAACAGGAGTTCAATTAAGGAAACAATTAGTAAGAATCAGCAAGTATCACAGTTAATTCAAATAAGGCAAGAAACTAAATAAGGTTGCAAATAAAGGAATAATCAAGGATCAACATATAAGTTTTAATGAAACAAATCAGTGAATCAAGAATTCAAAACAACACTGATTTAAGGAGAAAAATATAGGTTTTCCATGAATAAATAAACAGAATGAATATAGACACATAGAATCACTCGAGAAATCGAACCAAGAACCTTAATAGAGGCACATTAGGGTAAAATCACAAGACATTCAAGTTAAACGAAGGAGAAACTATGCGAATCAAAGCAAAGAATAAAATCATGTAGCAAGTAACATAGACAAGCTCAGAATCCAAACAAAAATGTCAAAAAAATTGGGGTTTTAGCATAAACTAGTTAGGGTTGAGGCAAACCCAACATAATAGGTCAAAAACACATAAGATTAGAAGATGAAACATTTAAAACCAGAAAACGTTTTGAGGAAAAAGATTTTCAGGAAACCCTAGTTTAGGATAGTGAAAAGCCACTCGAAAATCAAAAGATTTTCACAAAAATCATGTGAAATAAGTTCAACCCATCTCAGATCTTGTACAGATCTGAGAAGTTCAAAGGACGAAATTAGGGTTTTTAAAAAAAATAACACAGGCTAGAATTGAAAGAAAATAAGGCCACTTGTTAAATACCCCAAATAAATTAATTAAAATAATTTGTAAAATAATTACTAATTATAAAAATGAATTTTATGCATAGAAATGTTTAAAAATGGTTATTTAGTATTTAAAAATACAAAAGACTAATTTCTGGTAAAAATAATGCAAGAATCGTACGCATGGGCTGTAATTGCAAAATCATTGCAATTATTGCCAAAAGATGCAAATTTGGCTATCTATGGAGTAATTTGGACTTAATAGGACCATAAATAGTAAATTAAATCGAGAAATATTTTTGAACACATTTGTGATGTAATTTTGCAATATTTTATTAGAAGTAAAATATTGGGCGAATTAATAAAAGGTGTAGAAATTATGAAAAAAATACCAATTGATGCTAATGCATGATTTTGAAGACATATATGCATTATAAAATTATTTTGGGAAAAATTGGGTATCAACAGCTGCCCCTCTTTACCCGGAAAGGATGAAAGAGTTGTCGGGTAAAGATATGATGGCCAATTTTGACCGAACGAGTTGAGAGATTTTAGGCCGCACCCTGGTTTCTGAGCTGCCTATATATCCCTGGTTTTACAGGAATCAGGCCGTGTGTAGTTCTGGATTCATCGGCGGAATATACCGATGAAGTCATCACAAGAACAGACACAAATTTCGGGATAGGTGAAAGAATAGTTTACGGGAGCGGTCAAGTTTGAGATTGTCGAAGAAACTGGAGCGAGATCGCTCCTGCTGGGATAGCAGTTACTTGCCAGGTCACCTGCAAATAAAGATACTACAAGCATATATTGTGCAAAAATTTAAATATGATGCAGGTTCCCTTTGGACTATGAAAGCTGTCTTCGGACGGTTGAGGATGACGTCCTTAGACCATGACGTCCCGGTCCATGAGTTGTTCAGTGAGAGATTTGCTGGCCATGAAATAATGTTCTCGGGCCATGCAGATGGTGCCCCCGAACCATGACGCCTTTGAGTAATGATATGCAAATTGTGGGAGATCCTCAGGCCATGACATGGTGTCTACCAGCTATGAGGATGATGCCTTTAGACTATGACGCCTTTAGATAGGTTGGCGATATTTCAGCCCATGAGATGCAATAATATGATGTCAACAAGACAAGGCTTAGTCTTGTGAAGTGGAGGCAGAGCTTAGCCCGAAAGAAGAGCAAAATAGATAATGTTCGAGAGACAGTGCTTAGTCTCGGTGAAAAGAATGTAAATCGGAGGCAAAGCTTAGCCTCATGCAGGTATGGGGACAGAGCTCAGTCTCATGCAAGAAGCGGGACAGGGCTTAGTCCCATGCAAATGAAAGGCAGAGATTAGCCTTATGCGAATGTGGAGGTAGAGCTTAACCTCATGCGAGATGAAGGCAGAGATTAGCCTTAAGGGAAGACAGAGATTTGCCTTATGCAAATGTAGAGGTGGAGCTTAACCTCATGCAGGATGCGGGACAAGGCTTAGTCCTATGCAAATGAAGGCAGAGATTAGCCTTATGCTAGGGAAGGCAGAGATTAGCCTTATGCAAATGTGGAGGTAGAGCTTAACCTCATGCAGAATGCGGGACAAGGCTTAGTCCCATGCAAATGAAGGCAGAGATTAGCCTTATGCAAGGGAAGGTAGAGGTTATCCTTATGCAAATGTAGAGGTAGAGCTTAACCTCATGCAGGATGCGGGACAGGGCTTAGTCCCATGCAAATGAAGGCAGAGATTAGCCTTATGCAGATATGGAGGCAGGGCTTAGCCTCATGCAAGGAAAGGCACCGTTTAGCCTTATGCAAAAATAGAATAAATAGCAGATAGTAGCAGAATTTCTTAGCTTGTAGCAAATTTCAGTAGCGCAATTGTTATGAAGAATGTGACTTCAAGGCATGTATATTCTCATTCCTGCATCCAAAGAAAAATCATGAGTGCTGTATATAGGGGAGGTTGATTCGTGTTCCCGCTGGCATTGCTTATCTTGACATGCTTCGCCTGAAGATCCTGTTCAAATCATCCGGGGGTAGCAGTTGCTAAACAGAGTTATTTTACAAGCAAACATGCATAGTTTTTCAAAGACATAGTAAAAGATATTTTAAGAAATTTAGATGAACCAACGGCCGTGACAAGATCCAAGACATTGCAGCCTCCCATGCTATGGAATTTTGAGGGTCCTCCTCAAAATTCTGCCCCAGTTAGATGGATTGGCATCTCAGACTGCTGTACATGCTGCGATCGGCTGAACTTGCTTCGAAATTTTGAGGGCCCTCCTCAAAATTTTGCCCCAGTTTCTTATTATGGGGGAAAAATAGATTTTTATTGAATTATGACCG
The DNA here is from genome assembly GCF_001879085.1 of Nicotiana attenuata. Classification (NCBI taxonomy): domain Eukaryota; kingdom Viridiplantae; phylum Streptophyta; class Magnoliopsida; order Solanales; family Solanaceae; genus Nicotiana; species Nicotiana attenuata. The sequence goes on from NC_031990.1 coordinate 30,649,692, forward strand.
AATCCACAAGGCTGCCTACGTATCCCCTCTTAAATGGGAATCAGGTTAAGCATAGTTCAATTTACATCATATGAGGAAAGCATAAAGAGTTACACATAGTATCGCTTGATTGCACCTGAGTTGATCAATTTTGGCCAGACTTCTCCGTCCATTTTTGCAAGTATAAGAGCTTCTCCTGTCAGTACTCTGTGAACCAAGTAAGGACCTTGCCAGTTGGGAGAGAATTTCCCTTTGGCTTCATCTTGATGTGGAAAGATCTTCTTCAACACCAGCTGTCCCAGTGTGAACTGTCTTGGCTTGACCCTTTTGTTGAAGGCTCTTGACATTCTGTTCTGATAGAGTTGCCCGTGACATACTGCATTCATTCTTTTTCTATCGATGAGGGCTAGTTGCTCATAACGGCTCCTCATCCACTCTGCGTCGCTGAGCTCAGCTTCTTGTATGATTCTCAAGGAAGGAATCTCTACCTCGGCAGGAATAACAGCTTATGTACCACAAAACATCAAGTACGGAGTTGCCTCGGCTGATGTGCAGACTGTGGTGCGGTATCCCAATAAGGCAAATGATAGTTTCTCATGCCACTATTTGTGATTTTCTACCATCTTTCTCAGTATCCTCTTGATATTCTTGTTGGCGGCTTCTACGACTCCATTCATATGAGGTCTATAGGCTGTGGAATACTTGTGCTTGATTTTGAAAGTCTCGCACATGGCCTTCATCAGATCACTATTGAGATTGGAGGCATTGTCGGTGATGATTGATTATAGAACCTCGAATCGACAAACAATCCGGTCGCGGACAAAATCTGCCACAACTTTCTTAGTCACTGCTTTGTAAGATGTTGCTTTGACCCATTTGGTGAAGTAATCCATAGCTACCAAGATGAATCGGTGTCCATTTAAGGCGGTGGGCTCAATTGGACCAATGACATCCATTCCCCAAGCGGCAAATGGCCAAGGCGAGCTAGTTGCATTGAGCTCATTTGGCGGTACTTTTATCATATCTGCGTGTGCCTGACATTGGTAGCATTTCCGAACATACTGGATGCAGTCAGTCTCCATGGTCATCCAGAAGTAACCAGCTCTAAGTATCTTCTGGGCCAAGACAAAACCATTCATATGCGGGCCTCAGGTCCCAGCATGTATCTCTTCGAGCAGTTTAGAAGCTTCCTTTGCATCGACACACCTCAGTAATCCCAAATAAGGAGTTCTTTTGTATAGCGTTCCTCCATTGTGGAAGAAACTATTGGACAACCTCCGTAGCGTACGTTTTCTGGGTATGATTTGCATGCTCCGAGTACTCTACCTTTTCCAAGTATTCCTTGATGTCGTGGAACCAAGATTTCCCGTCCGCTTCTTCTTCAACATGGGCACTATATGCCGGCTGGATATGAATCTTCCCAGGATAGGATCAATGAAGTTCTTGTCTGGATGTTGTATCATAGATAACAAGGTGGCTAATGCATCGGCAAATTCGTTCCGAATTCTGGGAACGGTGCCGAAATTTTGTCTTTATGAACCCCTTTCTCAATTCCTACACATGGTGCAGATATGGTAATATCTTGGAATTCTTGGTGGCCCATTTCCTTGTACTAGGTGTATAAGTAAATTTTAATCGCCAATTACCAGCAACTCCTGAATATTCATGTCGATGGCCATGTTGAGCCCTAGTATGCAAGCTTCATACTCTGCCATGTTGTTGGTGCAGGGAAATCTGAGTTTAGCAGATACCAGATAATGTTGACCGGTTTCGATACTAAGACAGCTCCAACGCCGACTCCTTTGAAATTTGCTGCTCAGTCAAAGAACATCCTCCAGCCGTCATAGGATTCAGCAATGTCTTCTCCTGTGAACAACACATCTTTATCGGGAAAATACATTTTCAAGGGTTCGTATTCTCCTCCCACGGGATTCTCGGAAAGATGATCTGCCAAGGCTTGTCCTTTAACTAGTTTCTGAGTCACATAGACGATGTCGAACTCACTCAGCAGGATTTGCCACTTAGCCAGCTTGCTAGTAGGCATGGGCTTTTGAAAGATATACTTCAAGGGATCCATCCTTGATATGAGGTATGTTTTGTAGGCGCAGAAGTAGTGTCTCAACTTCTGAGCTACCCAGGTTAGAGCGTAACAGGTATGTTCCAACAGAGAGTATCGTGCCTCATATGGAGTGGACTTCTTACTCAGATAATAGATAGCCTGCTTCTTTCTCCCTGTCTCGTCATGCTACCCCAGAACACAACCGAATGCTCCATCTAATACCGCAAGGTAGAGTGACAAGGATCTACCTGGCTCTGGCAGAACCAAAACTGGTGGCGTCGATAGGTATTATATGATTCTGTCAAAGGCCTTTTGACAATCCTCAGTCAAACTAGTTGCAGCATCTTTCTTTAATATCTTGAAAATTGGTTCACATATAACCGTGGACTTGGCTGTGAACTGACTGATATAATTCAGTCGTCCTAGAAAACTCTTTACATCCTTCTTACTCTTTGGTGGTGGCAGCTCCTGGATGGCTTTAACTTTTGATGGATCTAGTTCTATCCCTCGGCGAATGACGATGAACCCAAGCAACTTTCCGGCAGGAACCCCGAATGCACATTTTGCGGGATTTAGCTTCAGGTTGTATTTCCGCAGTCTATTGAAGAACATCCTTAAATCTGCTATATGGTCGGGGGCTTTCTTGGATTTGATGATGACGTCGTCCACATACACCGATCTCCTTATGTATCATGTCATGGAAGATAGTAGTCATAGCCCTCATGTCAGTGGCCCCAACATTCTTTAGGCCGAATGGCATCATCTTGTAACACTATACTCCCCAAGGAGTAATGAAAGCCGTTTTCTCAATGTCCTCTCGTCCATCCAGATCTGATGGTAATCGGCGAAGCAATCCACAAATGACTGGAGCTCATGTTTGGCACAGTTGCCGATTAGGATGTGTATATTTGGAAGGGGGAAATCATCCTTTAAACTTGCTTGGTTGAGATCCCGGTAATCGACACAAACCCTAACCTTTCCATCCTTCTTTGGAACTGGCACGATGTTGGCTAACCATGTTAGGTATTCAACCACCCTGAGGACTTTGGCGTTGATTTGTTTGGTGACTTCCTCCTTGACTTTCAGACTCATATCAGGCTTGAACTTCCGGAGCTTCTGCTTCACTGGCGGGCACATTGGATTAATGGGCAACTTGTGAGCCACAATAGATGTACTTAGTCCGATCATATCATCGTATGACCATGCAAATTTGTCCTCATATTCCTTCAAGAATTGTGTGTACTCTTCTTTCTCTGATGGTGACAAGTGGATGCTGATGCGAGTTTCTTTGACAGTCTCTAAATCTCCCAAGTTGATTACCTCAATTTCGTCCAGATTGGACTTAGGCTTGTTCACAAAGTCCTCTACTTCTCTGACGATTTCCTCGGGTATGATGTTTTCTTCTTCCGAATCACTATCCTTTTGTTGCGTTGTCTCATTGCATATCATAGTCAATTGTTCATCAAGACATGAAATGGTAATGTTGTGTAGGTAAAAGTATGAGAGAAAATGATAATAATAAATATCGATTCATTAAAATATAAAAGCGATTTTCAATAATTTTAACAAACCTTTTGAAATGCTGGAAATTTCACTTAAAACAGAATGCAAGAAAGAGAAATCATTTTCTTAGAAAGCAAAAATAAACAGTGTTGTTCAGCCTTGCAACCCCAGGACTCGTCGGGCCCTGGATGGTCTGACAGTCCAGTTTATGAGGAACGATCCCTTGCTCACAGCTTGGATGGTAGGGCCTTCCCCTCCTCCTCCTCAACAATGATACAACAGTCCATATCTTCGTCCTCCAGGAATAAGTTCCTTAGGGCTGCTAATGCTTCCTCCTCCTCTGATCCCCATATGACGTCGGCTTGCTAGAAAGTCTGTTCCAAGTGCGGTATAGGCTGCTCCAATGGATAGTAAGGACCGCGCCATGGTGGCGACCAATCGACGTACTCTTGCCAAGTGTACTGATAGCCCAGGCCAAAGATAGTGCCGTGGTGCTTTAGCTGTATCTGCTTGGAGATTCCCTGAAGATTCTTGCCGAGACCCTTGCCAGGTTCGTACCCGATCCAATTCATTATGCTTTCAATCTTACTACTCCACCACTTATCCTTGTCTATTGCATTGACCCGCTCAATATGGTGGTAAGTTTCTCTACCAAGCATTCTTCTACCCTCAACTACCGGGATGGTCTAGCGGTTGTAGATGGGGTTGCTCCCATCTCCACGGATAATTACCTCCTGATGGTTCCACTCAAACTTTATCGCCAGATGCAAAGTCGAAACCACAGCTCCGGCAGCGTGTATTCATAGTCGTCCTAATAATATATTGTAGGACGTGGATATATCTAACACCTGGAATTCGACCTCAAACCATGTAGGCCCCATCTGCACACGGAGACTAATCTCTCCAATAGTGGACTTATGAGACCCATCGAAGGCCTTTACATTCATGGATCCTTCTCGTATTTCGTACAGTCCTTTGCCTAACCTCTTTAGTGTTGTCAATGGGCAAATGTTAAGGCTGGAACCTCCATCTATCAGAACCCTGGTGATGAAGTAATTTTCGCATTGCACGGTAATGTGCAGTGCCCAGTTGTGACTTAAACCTTCAGGTGGTAGTTCATCCTCGTGGAAGGTAATCTTGTGACTTTCTAATACTTGCCCCACCATGTTAGCCATCTTTCTGCTTGTGATTTTATTAGGCACATAAGCTTCATTCAACACTTTCATCAGAGAACTCCTATGTGCTTCCAAATTCTGCAGCAATGATAAGATAGATATCTGGGCCGGGGTCTTGTTCAGATGATCTATGACTGAGTATTCCCTGGCTTGAACCTTCCTCCAGAGGTCATCCAGTCCTGTCTCAATGACGGGAGGCATGTTAGAAGACTGCTTGCTGGACTCTCCCAAGTGTTCGGGTGTGTAGACCCTTCCGGTCCTAGTCATCCCTTGTGCAGCACCAGATTCCTCTATCTTGACCTTTCCTTTCCTTCTAGCTTCAGCCACGTAATCCCAGGGCACATCATTAGTGTTGAAAGGCGGCGTGGTTGACACTGTCACTGTGAGTAGTGTGGCTACCTTTACTTCAAATGGAATAGGTGTCGTAGCAGGTGGTGCTATTTCAATCTCGAATGTATGCATGTATGTGGGTGGTGCTACTTCAAACTGGAACGGGACTGATGTGGTTACCTCAGCCTCTCCTAACGGCTGTATCTGCACTATGATGGGATTGAGTGTAACCGCTGGCTTCTTGGGATCATCACCTTCTTTGATTAACCCGATTGACCCCTCTGGGTCCCACTCTTCATCTATTTCTATCACATTGACGCCTCCACCCCTGTGATCTGGGAGGGGGTTATTGCGAACAATAGGAGTAGCTTCCTTAGCCTGAATGACTTTGTTGTTGATCAAAGCCTGGATTTTATCCTTCGACGAGCGGCATTCATCGATGGTATGTCCTTTCATGCTGGAATGGTATGCACAAGTTTTGTTTGGATTGACCCACTGGGATGGATTCTCTGTGGCTACAGTAGGGATGGGAGTGACATAACCAGCAACTTTCAATCTTTCATACAGCTGGTCAATGGGCTCGGCAATGGCGGTATACTGTTTGGGTGGCCTGCGGTCAAAGTTTGGTCGAGGCCTTGGGAAGTTTTGGCGAGCTGGAGGTGACTGAAAGTGGGACGGTTGGGAGTTATATGTGTGATAGACAGTGGCTGGTTTGGGAATATCTGGGAGATGTGGGTTGATATGCAGGTGGAGGTGATGGTTGATATGTAGGTGGAGGTGATGGTTGATATATAGGTGGAGGTGATGGTTGATATGTAGGTTGGGGTGCTTGGTATGCAAGTGGAGAGGTTCGATATGTCAGTGGAGATTTGGGTCCCTGTGCAACCATTACAGCTCCTACGTCTTTCTTCTTGGATATGCCACCGCACTGCAGTGCTTTGTTGGTAGCTTGCAGTGACTCAAAATTGGTGACCATTCCACTCTTGATACCTTCTTCAATTCTTTCCCCAAGCTTGATGATGTCGGAGAATTTGTGATTTTCAATCAGCATCAGCCTCTCATAATATTGCGGGTCCTGTGCCCTGACGAAGAATTTGTTCATCTGCTCTTCATCTAATGCCAGCCTGACCTTGGCCGCTTCCGACCTCCAACGAGTGGCATACTCGCGAAAGGTTTCAGTGGGTTTCTTCTTGAGATTCTGGATGTAAAATACGTCCGGTGCATTTTCCGTGTTGAACCTGAATCGGTCCATGAAATCTGGGGCCATACTCACCCAATTAGACCACTTCTTAGGGTCCTGGCTGATGTACCAGGACAAAGCATCCCTTGTGAGGCTCCTCATGAACAATTTCATCCCGAACTTTTCGTCTCTTCCAACTCCCACCAGTTTGTCACAATAGGCCCTTAGATGGACATTGGGATCACCAGTACCGTTGAACATTTCGAACTGGGAGGTTTGTAACCCTCTGGCAGTTCCACATCAGGCTGTATACAGAGATCTTCATAATTCAATCCTTCGATTCCCTTACCACCTTCCACGCCTTGAACTCGGCTAGTCAATTTCTTGAGTTCTTCGGCCAGGTTTTTGATGAGCATATCTTTCTCACTGAACTCCGGTGTGTATGAGATGGGTTGGGTGGAGTGAGGTAGAGTCTCCACGTATATGGGATTATTCTGGTGGACTGGTGCTTGAGTATAGAGGTGATCGTTGGTGGAATTTTGTGGTTCAGGAATGATGGGTGGGGTGTTTCGGGGAGTGTGGCAAGTATTTTGTTGGTATTGTGGCGGGATGGCTTGGTTTTGTGGTGGAGTTGTATAGTGGTGGGTAGCAGGAGGATTCTGTTTGTTGGGTGTATTCTGAGGTGGTGCAGAGTTTTGAGTGTTTGGATGGCCAACGTCTGGGACGCTGAGTGAGAAGGACAAATTCGCTAGGTTCCGAACATGTTCAAGTTCCCCTTGGAGTTTCAATAACCTTTGTTCAAGTTGCGACACGGCATCATTCTGGACCTGAGTACCCTGACCGTCGGAAGCTTCTGGATGTTCAGCTGGTGTTGAGTTTTCCTTTATGATGTTAGTCAAGTCTTCCATTTTTGCTTTGCCTTTGCTTTTAGGTGGACTAGGAGGAGGAGAAGGTGGAGGGACCCTGGATCTTGTATGATATGCTGATGATGCCAGAATGCACGAACCAACCTTTAGGGAAGGGGAATAATCAAAAGGAAATAAAATAAAAACAAAAATGTAACAAGTCAGTAGGGATTATGATAAAATATTTGCAGTATTTAAACACTTATTGCAGGAATATAAATGCGCGTCTTAATTTGGGAGCCTCGCTATGCCCGAGGTAGGCCTAGCGACAAGTTGATTTGGAGAACTTAGATGCCAAAATACATCATTTCATTAATATAAAATGGACAAATCCTAAAACGACACTAGAATAATAAAGATAATCCACTAGTGGCACTGGGCCTTATTACATTTATGAAGGCAAAAAGGTAGATCTAGCCTATTAGGTCCCAGAAGGACCTTCCCCAGATTCGATATTCTTTATTCCATCGAACGAATTTCCCAGCTCGCGCAGTCCCAGCAGCAGGTACTGATGACGTCCAAATCCACTACTAAAAAGTAATAGACACGGTCGCATGCAATATAATTTACCCAACTATGAGTCGGGGTCGAATCCCACAGAGAACAATGTGTAGGCGATTAGGAATGTAAGGAAACTATCGCTTATCGCGCAATGCCAAACAATAAGAATTTGGTTTTGAAAATGTTTTATATCTAAATGCGGAAATGTAAACTAACCTAGAAAGCAAGTAAAATGATCAATGGCTACAAGTATGGTTGCATCGGGAATTACACTCAAGTAACGATCCAATGTATTTTATAGATTTTACAAATATGAGCGAGTTTATGTTAATTAGCCACTGGTAATAATTCTTAATTAGCTTCTTCCGAAGACTAACAAGACTTCCTAATTGAATTATCCCTAAAACAATTAGAAGATTAAGCACACCCGGAATGGCTACAAGTAGTTCAATCCTGTCCCTAGCTAGAATCTATAAAATGAGTGTTAACGCCTCAAGTTCTTGTTAATTAATCTTTCCCAACCCAAAATTATCTTTTCCAAAATTAATATGGAGTTAATGGGCGAGTCCTAGGGTTAGCTAATACCTTTGGAAACATTAAAGAACAAGAATAATTAAAATAACAATAAGTCACTTCATAAAAAAACAAAAATCATTTAATACATAAGCACAACAAGGTATTTAATCCACACTTTAAATATGAGTATTTCCATAAACAAGATTCAAGTGTTCGAAATAAATACTACACACTTAAATATTCAATACAAAGCAAGGAAATGAAGAAATAAACATAAATGGGTAAGAAATCTTAACCACAAGCTTCAATCTTCAAAACCCAAGTGTGTGTGCAAAACCCTAGCTTCAATACTTGTTCTCTCTAGCTCTAAGAACTGAAAAATAAGCCAAAGATATGCCAAAAGATCTCTAAAAAGTCTGCTTGGACGAGTATAAAAATGGTTTGGGGTTTAAACAATGTGAAAAGAACAATTTGCTTAATCTGATGCCCGACTTTCGCATCTGCGAAATAATTCACGCAGATGCGGATTCCTTAATGCAGAAGCGAAATTCCTTGTCCAACACTGCTTCACAGATGCGGTGCAAAAGTTGCATATGCGACACCGCATAAGCGATACTCAAACCGCAGATGCGGTTTTCCCATGCTCAGCCATTTCCATAGAAGCGTGTATTCCTCCGCAGAAGCGGGATCGATTCTACGTCTTTTCCTCCACAGAAGCGGAATCTTCCAAATCAAGCCTCCACCGCAGAAGCGTTTATTTGCACGCAGAAGCGGGGTCGCTTCTGCGACCATTAGTCCGCAGAAGCGGAATCACTGGAAGATTTTGCATGTTTTCACTCTCTTTTGCTCAATTCCACTTCAATTCAATTCAAATCACTTTGTAGCATCATTTACCTGAAAATCTAACAATACACACCATAAACAACCTCATATTATAGTTAAAGGACATAAAAGCTAAGGAAAAGAGACTAGAATGAGTGGTAAAATCACCACTCATCAGGTACGCTCTGGCCAAGTGTCCTCCTTCATTTCCCTCAGCGTTCTAGCAATCCTAGATCCTTTTGATGACTTTTCCCACTAACTCCATTATGCCTCGCTCCAAGTATTCTAGCTTCCTGTTGGAAAGGATAACCATCTCTTTCCACTCCTCGATCAACCTCTTGTTGGTCTCATGTATTTCCCGGTGCTTGTTCTCGGAATCGTGGACCCTTTTGCGTAGTTGGTTGTACTTGATCTGAGCCTCAGCATCTTCATCTATGATTCTATTGCCTTGACTGATCCCTGGCCTCACTGCCCCATATAAGTCGTCCTCCAACCATGCCGGGTAGAGAGGCGCGCATCTTACATGGTACCTCTCTGGCTCAATAGTATTTTTCTTCATTATGATTTTGCAGTGCCACATGTGTTGAGCTTGGCACTTGTAGAGGATGTCATCGTCTTGGAAATCCGCTCTAAAGTGACCCATCTTGGCAACTCTTGGTACAACCTGTTTCCTGCCTGCCTCTCTCATGACTCGGAGAGGAACATAAGGATATATACCTCTCAACCCGATCAGCACTAGGTGTNAGGTGTGGTGCATCCCTGGACCTGATGATAAACTCGTCCGTCGGGAACCATTTGAACATCCATTGCACCTGTTCCTCGGTCAGTTTATCAAAGAATTCCACCTACTCTTTTGTAATTTCCCGCTGAGCAAATCTGTCTGGAATGTAGGTCTTCCGCTTGGGGTGATGGAAAGCAATGTGGTCATTCCAAGCCCTTCGCGGAAGTTCTTGGTGATATTGGCCCTTTTGAAGGTGTTCTAGGAGCCATAACTGCAGCAGTAGGTTGCGACCCTCAAAATCTTTAACTCCTCTTTGACAACACTGCAAAGCTCGGTAAATGTCAGCCAAAATCATATGGACAATGGTGAAGGTTTATCCGTCGATCCCTTCCATTAAGGTCCTGGCGACCATGGCTAGTCTGGTATGAATCCTTTCCCTTTTTGTCGGGAACACTATCAAATCCAAAAGGCATACAATAAATACAAACACCCTGCGGTGAATGTGACCCAGAGATGTGATGGCAAACTCATCATGATAGGTACGGTATGATTTGCTGTGACCGTATTTTTCATACAAGTATTCAAAAGGTAAATTGCCTAGATGCTTCCTCACGTGTTTCTTATCACTGGAGGAAAAGTCTTCCCACCAGTCTAGGAGCATTGGTGGAATATTAAAGACCATACCGAATCTGGGGACTTCCTGCCTCATTTTCTGCAAGATAAAAATGGTTAGGCCCTTTCCCCCACCGAATTAGACTATTTATACACGTATGATTAGCATATTGGCATTTAGTTCTCCAAATTAATGCACAGAATGTGATTGTGCCCGTTGGGATTATGAAAATCCCGATGGACTTTTGGATAAGGCTTGTCTTAAAGGATTATTGTGCGGACGATACATTAACCCAGCTAGGTTTGATCATGATGCATGCACAATATAACAAGAGTAAGGTTTCTATGGGGTTTTAGACCGGTACCTTCGAGCGGACAACTCGAGGGGAAATGGCACGGAACCAGCGATTGCACCGCTGATCGATAAGTTTTACCGCAAATAAGCCTTTCCGAATTTAGCGGGTAATATAAATTGGAAGAGCGCAACCACTCATCAAGCATAGCTATAGGATTTGTTTAGGCACGAGTGGAATATGATGTTGAGCATGATTATGTAGCAATAAGCAGTTAACAACATGTTGTCACGTATTTGCACGTTATGAAAGCGATAAATACAGCAATTATAATTGAAAGCGGTTACAGAAGAAAACAAAGAAGCATGTCAGTTTCGTATTGGGAAAATAAATACTTGAAAAATAAACAGCTAAAGTCACCTAAAGGGGAATGGGAAAGGGTGCTGGTATTAACAAAATAAGGCACACTTAGACAAATTCACAAAGCGATTTGTAACGGTAAAAGCCTAGAACTCCCCAGCAGAGTCGCTATGCTGTCGCGCCCCCTTTTTCCTCTCCTTACGGATTAGTCAGGGTTTTTGACATTATTGGGACAACTCGTTTCCTTTTGGGAAAAGGGATATAAGGAATTGAAGAGTCGCCACTAACGAATTAAGGTGCGTTAGGGCACCTATTACGGGTCATTTACAACACTAATTATACAACCAGAGATTGGATAAGGGCTTGAAGTTACTTCAAGGGGAAGGTGTTAGGCACCCCTCAAAGTGCACAACGGTGGGTCTCGGCCAAACTTACTTTGTGAATTAATCCGATGCAAATAAACAGTCTAAGCACACATACGTAAAAGGAACATTGATTTTAATAGTTAAGCAATCTAAGCACACATATGCAAAAGGAAAATGGGGGTCCAAAGTCGTTTTTCCTATAGGATCACATCTATGCAATGCCTGGTAATCTCTCCTCAATGAGGGGCTACATGTTGCATTTGCGCAAAAGTCATCATATCCTTTTCTACCCAGTATCCCACCCCTTAGTGGTTATTAAGGGAGTTTTACTTAACAAACTCTAAGTGGGCTGTTACCTGTCCCTTCTTTGTGGTCCTGGAGGAGTTGGGACCTCTAAATATGGGCAGTTCTAAACGATCCTAAGGTATTTAAAAGGGCAAAAATCTAGGCGACAATCAAATAACATGTAGGACCAGCAAATAGGGACAAAAAGCAGTTAAAAGGCTCATGTTTACCTCCGCACATGCACAACAAATAAACAGCACGTCTCGAACACAGATACAGGTAGTTTTTTTTAGAAAGAATCCTAGGACAGGATGTCCAGGTGAACATTAATACACAGAATATACAAAACATTTAATGGCAGGGTCCTAATCGATTTGCCTATTGATTTTAAGTCCTCTAAAACTTAAGCAGTTTAACACAATCAGAACACAATTTCCTGTTTCATATAGAGATTGGTTACCTAAGGCTTGCCTAGGCGTGGGATTGTATGCAATCACAATTACATGGGATGATTAACAGTTTTAGAAATTGTTCAACATATAAACATGTTGTTCTAGGTGACACAGATTATAACAGGTGATTTATACTGATTCGTGCTTAAAGACATGATATCTATACGGGAAGTTGCTTTTATACCTTTTCATGTACATTGACCTATTTTAATCGAAATAAGCAGGTTCAAACAAATGCAAGCAAAGTTCCTAAAAACATGGTATCTAATACATACAAGGATGACAGTTTATTAAGGCGAGATTATTAACCTAGTAGCAGGATTTCTAAGTGGAATTATTTACGCGAGATTGAATCATGGAATAGTGATGTAAAGCATGCCGAAGTAATAAGCGTGAAGCCCTAAAACATGATATCTAATGCAGGTTTGACATGGTTTGAATGTAATTGAGCATATCAATCCTAAGAAATGGCTTCTAATGCAGATTAACAGAATATAGAACCTATAACATGTTTTCTACCCAAGATTACCGACAATATCATATAACTACCCTCCTTTTTACTAGCCACCCCAATATCTGTTTACAATTAATTATTACAGACCAATGATCGAATAAATTACATAAATAAAATAGGAATTAAACTATAGGGAGCCTGAAGTAGGCCCGAAGCAAATTCCGGTAATGCCAGGGCTTCAGTAGTCTCGAATGCCAAGGATTTCATAGCCAATTTCAAGTCTAGGTGTGTTTGAGTTCCCTAAGGACCTCAAGGATTCCGGGCAGTGCTCACACCAGACTTTTCACAATAAGGATTGAGTAAGTGCAGTGTGGAATAGCCAGCCCCAGTGTGCCAGAGTTCAAAGAGATCTCAAGAGGATCCCAAGTCAGTACACACACTGGAGGGGCAGAACCTAGGGACTTAGGAGTAGAGCGAGAGTGCTTGAAATAGTTTTGAAAAGTTTTGACAAGAAAAACAGTACCAAAATGACTATATAAGTAAAGAGGTTTTTCTGAAAAATAAGAACTGATTTAGTAGTAAAACAGTTTGAGAACCAGATAAACACGTTTGAAAAATCAGTAAGCAGCCTGATTGGTTATAGGACAAACAGGTTTAGCACCATTCAACACAAATTTCACACAGGGATAGTGGGGGATTGGGGACACATAGAATATATAGTAGTGTATGGTAGCAGCACATAAACAACAGGATGCACAGAAGTTTTCAAGAGTTTTATAGGATTAAGAAGTTAGTCATAAGAATGGATGGAAGAGACATAGAGCAAAGATCACAAACAGCCATGCAGATAAAAAAACATATTAACACTGGACAAGTTGGCACACAGTCAAAGTTATTTTGAGATACTAGACAACTTAGCAAAGTAGATTAAACAAGAACCTAAGTGAACAGTTTAGGCAAACATCATGAGTATTCCTAGTTCAAACATGCGGGCATACTTAACAAGTAGATTGAAACATGCTGGATAAAGCAGTAGGCAGAATTAGACATACTAATCACAGGTTTTAACAGAAACCCAATTCAGACATGCTAGGTGAAACAGTAATCAGGTAGTGTAATTTAGACATGCTAGTTACATATTGAACAACATGATGGTAAACATGAAACCGGATTGGGAGTCATAACTAATGAACTAGAACAACAATGAAACACATAGAGTTTTGGACTTTGAAACTGAATCAGGACGTACCAGTTAAGGAGATAAAAACAAAGAGTATAGAGCAGATGTGGTGCAATAGCTAGCCTTGGCTTACAGCCGGCTAGGTCAGTGAAAATTTCATGTAAGAAAAAAGAAAAGAGAGAGAGCTTTTAAGTGTAAGAGAGTTTTTTTGAACTAGTGTTCGTGTGTAGAAGTGAGAATAGAGTAGAGTATATATAGTAGTCAAGAGTTAAACAGAATAAGGTAAAGAATCAATTATGTAGCAATTAGGGAAATTTACAGAATCAGCCATACATAAAATCAGTAAAGTCTCCCCTAATCAAGGGGTAATTAATCAACGGTAAAGAGCAGGACATATATTTAAGGAAAGAAATCAAGTAAGACTTAGGTACGGAGTAGCCAATTAAGGGCAAATAAATAGGAGTTCAATTAAGGAAACAATTAGTAAGAATCAGCAAGTATCATAGTTAATTCAAATAAGGCAAGAATCTAAATAAGGTTGCAAATAAAGGAATAATCAAGGATCAACATATAATTTTTAATGAAACAAATCAGTGAATCAAGAGTTCAAAACAACACTGATTTAATAGAGGCACATTAGGGTAAAATCACAAGACATTAAAATTAAACGAAGGGGAAACCATGCGAATCAAAGCATAGAATAAAATCATGTAGCAAGTAACACGGACAAGCTCAGAATCCAAACAAAAATGTCAAAAACTTGGGATTTTAGCATAAACTAGTTAGGGTTGAGGCAAACCCAACATAATAGGTCAAAAACACATAAGAATAGAAGATGAAACATCTAAAACTAGAAAACGTTTTGAGGAAAAAGATTTTGAGGAAACCCTAGTTTAGGAAAGTGAAAAGCCACTCGAAAATCAGAAGATTTTCACAAAAATCATGTGAAATAAGTTCAACCCATCTTAGATCTTGTACAGATCTGAGAAATTCAAAGGACGAAATTAGGGTTTTTAAAAAAAATAACACAGAGATGACGACATAGGCTTAGAAATCCGTAGGTTTAAGGCGAAATAGGAAGATCTTTCTCGAAATCGAACTAGAATGGCCTGAAACAGGCAAGAAAGGGCCAAAGGTGTAAGCGGACTGACCCTGGTCCCTCGAGGACCTTAGAGACGGCGGTACCCAGCATAGGAGAGGCCATTAGAGGCCTGGGGGTGGTGAGAAACCACCATGGACGGCGGTGGATGAGTGACGACGAGTGAGAGTTAGGGTTAGGAGTAGAGAGTATCTGAGAGAGAAGGGGAAGGGATGACAGCATGCTGAGAAGAGAGAATGAGAGGTTTGGGAGGGGGGGTTTCTTTAGGTTTAATTATGGTAGGAATAATCTGGGCCATTGATCAAAATGATCAACGGCCAGGATTCCACAAGACTTGGGTCGGGTAGGTAAGGGGTTTGGGCTTGGGTTTACTGGGCTTATTTATAAGGTTATTTGGGCTGGTTAATTAGGCTAGAAGTGCAACTAAATAAGGCCACTTGTTAAATACCCCAAATAAATTAATTAAAATAATTTGTGAAATAATTACTAATTATAAAAATGAATTTTATGCATAGAAATATTTTAAAAATGGTTATTTATTATTTAAAAATACAAAAGACTAATTTCTGGTAAAAATAATGCAAGAACCGTACGCATGGGCTATAATTGCAAAGTCATTACAATTATAGCCAAAAGATGCCAATTTGGCTATTTATGAAATAATTTGGACTTAATAAGACCATAAATAGTAAACCAAATCGAGAAATGGTTTTGGACTCATTTGTGATGCAATTTTGTAATATTTTATTAGAAGTAAAATACTGGGCGAATTAATAAAAGGTGTAGAAATATGGAAAAAATACCAGTTGATGCTAATGCATGATTTTGAAGACATATATGCATTTTAAAATTATTTTGGAAAAATTGAGTATCAACACCATTCCTATTGAAACTAAGTTAGTTCTAGCATCTTGAGTAGCAAGCCACAAGATATTGATTACTTCCATTTTATATGATTTAAATTTCTATTATTGGATACTTAATCTTTTAATATACTATATTCTTGAGTCACCACTTGATTAATATATTTTCACTCGTGTGATTTATGTTGCTATTCTATGCTTAATTTGTTTTACGCCATTGTACAATAGTGAGATGTATCTCTATTTTGGCTATCTTTCAGATTTTCTTAAATTATCATATTTTTAAATAGTATAAACGTCTATATAGCGTGAATATTATTTTTGTGTGCTATTTTTTATTCTTATTGATTACCATATCTTGGTGCTCGTTTTTATTTCTATTATACAACAAGAAAATTATTTTTGCTTGCTATTTCTTCTGGCAAAAACAACATAAAGAACAATGATAGTCCTTATAGAAGATAATTGTAATGACCCGACCGATCGTTTTGTGTAATTGCACCCATTTTCTCTTTTGATGCTTCACACATATGTATTCATGGTTTTGTGACTTACGGGGTTGATTAATTTCATCCCGGGAAGGTTTTGGGTTGATTTGGACTCTTTGATGCTTGGCTTAGAAGCCTAAGATAGAAATGTTAACCAAAGCTTGACTTTTGTGAAAAGGAACTTGGAACGGTGTTTCGATGGCTCTGATAGGCTCGTATAGTAATTTTGGATTTGGGCGTATGCCGAAATCGAATTTCAAGGTCCGTAGGTTGATTTGTGTTGTTTTGCTGAAAGTTGGTGATTTGAGGTTTAGAAGAATTCTCAAAAGTTTGACCGTAGGTTGACTTTTGCTTATCATGTTTGGAATTTGAGTTTGGGCTTGGATTAGGTACATTATGCTATTTAGAACTTGTTTGCAAAAATTGGTGTCATTTGAAGTTGATTTGATAGGCTTCACACGATTTATTTAAATTTTAGAGGTTCCTAAAATTCATGCATTTTGATGTCTGATACGTAGTTCTGGGTGTTAGTTTTATGTTTTGATTGTGCGAGCGAGTTCGTATGATATTTTTAGACTTGTGTAGATGTTTGGTTCTGAGCCCCAAACGCTTGGATGAGTTTCAGACGCATTTCGGAATGGTTTGGACTGAAAACAGGATTGCTAGTGTGCTGGTGCTCTGATGTCACAATTGCGAGCACTAACCTCGCAATTACGAAGTGGGCAGAGGAGGTCAGATGTCGCAAATGCGGCCCCCCCTTTGCATTTGCGAAGTCAGTGTAGGTTTGGGTTGCGTTGCATTTGCGACCATTTTGTTGCTTTTGCGAATATGGCAGCTCTGCAATTGCGAAGCCTTTGTCGCAATTGCAACATCTAAAGAGGTTGTCAGGATTCGCAATTGTGATCCCTGTCCCGCAATTGCTAAGGTTCGCAAACGCAAACTCAGCTGCAAATATCGCAAATGTGACCTTGAGTTTGCAATATTGTTAAATTACTCTTACTTGAATTTGTTATTTCATTGAATATCTTCTTGTTAGGTTATTGATGTTGATGTTGTGGAATGACATTATCACGTTGAGGTTGAAGTTATTAATTGTTGAGTATTCCTCATTCATTTTGATGTTATTGAGATTCTTGTATACATTGTGATTGAGCCATGTGCTCTATGTTGTGGTAACATTAATATTGTTGATTTTCGCAAGTGTTGTGGCATATGTGCACATGTGGTGAGAGTTGATTGTTGTGTTTTGATATTGATATGCATGCGGTGGAATAAGGATAGGGGTTGATACGCATACGGTAAGATAAGGTGGGAATTTATACACGTGTTGCTAGTAAGGGAATTACTTGAAGCCACGCGGTGAGATAAGGGGGACAAAAATGTGTATTTATTTCGAGAATATATTTTCAAAAATAAATTCAAGGATCACGCGCTAATATAAGAAAAGATTGTGATTGTAATTGTGCAATGTGAATATGAGGCGTGGAACTTCGGTTGTGATTCTTGTTGTACATTCCATGGTAAAAGAGGCTTGTTGGTTGAACAGTTCTTGTTGTTTTCTTCATTTTCTTACTTATAATTGTCCGTGTTTGACTACTTGTTGTTTCATCATGCATTTACTACTTGTTGCCTTTACCGCTTAAATTTCTGTTGTTAGCTTACATTATTGAACGACTTATGGTCATTTACTCCCTCGCTTTCCATTATTACACTATGATATATTTTGTTGAGTTTTTTTTATCCTAGTAGGTATCTTGACCTGATCTGGTCACTACTCTACCGAGGTTAAGTTTGATACTTACTGGGTACTATTGTGGTGTACTCACACTACGCTTATAAACATTTTTGTATAGATCCAGGTACATCTACCCGTGCAGGATGCCAATGATGGATTAGCTATTTTTGGAGACTTCAAGGTACGCCTGCTCGTCATTCGCAGGCCTCGAAGTCACCTTCTGCTTTTTAGATATTCTACTATTTATTTCCTGTTCAACACAATATTATTTTTCGAGGATTTTAGCGCACTCGTTGTAGAGCTTATGACTTAGTTCCATCAGATTTTTGGGAGTTATTTGTCAATTGTATCTACTGGGGTTCATTATGATAGTTTAACAATTTAATTTGATGTTTAAGTTAATGTTTCTGCTATCTTTCAATATAGGTTAGGCTTACCTAATCTTACAAACTAGGTGCCATCACGAAATCCTAAGGTGGGAGTTCGGGGTCGTGATAAATTGGTATCAGAGCTCTAGGATCATAGGTGTTACTAGTCATAAGCAAGTTTAGTAGAGTCTTGTGGATTGGTACGAAGATGTTTGATACTTATCTTCGAGAGGCTACGAAAATGTTAGGAAATTCCACTCCTTTGATTCCTTATCGTGCAAATTGGTTGACTCCGAAATCTGAATCTTTGTCTTCTTTTCTCTCACAAATAATGTGGACACGTACTGTTGATCCGATGATCAGACACATGTGCCTCCTGCTAGAACCGCATGAGGCTGAGCCGGGGCCGGAGCAGAGGCCGGGGAGGAGCACGTGTTGCATCTAGAGCACCTGTCCGAGCATCGACTGAGGAGCCACCAGTAGCTTCGGTTGGGGAACAGGCACCCGAGGTAGGGTGCCTGTTACCGCCCTTGGACTTTAGGAGACCCTAGTATAGTTCTTGAGCATATTCGGCTCTCTAGCTCTGGCGAAATTGATTCCCCTTGCACCAGTTACATCTCAGGCTGAGGGAGGAGCTCAGACTCCCGCGACCCGTACTCTAGTGCAGCGGTCCTACATTCATCATGTCTTGAGTGTCATGCTAGCACAACCAGTTATTCACGTTTAGGTTAAGGTCAGGCCAGCATCATCTGAGTAGGAGTAGAGGAGACTTGAGAGGTTCATGAAGTATGTTCCTCCTACTTTCAGTGATGCAACTACCGAGGATGCGTAGGGTTTTATGGAGAAGTGCCACAGTATTCTCCGTACCATGGGTATTATGGAGGTGAGCGGAGTTTTTTTTATTACATTCCAGCTGTTAGGAGTAGCTTATCAGTGGTGGCGGGCTTACAAGGAGGGTAGGCCAGCTCATGCAGCCCTACTCACTTGGGCTCAGTTTTTAGAGATGTTTTGAGAGATTTTGTTTCCCAGACCGTTCGTGGATGCACGGTGTATATAGTTTGAGCAGCTGCATTAGGGCTCTATAATAGTGTCAGAGTATGCTATCAGATTCAGTGAGTTGTCCCGACATGGACCGACCTTGGTTTCTACAATTAGAGAGCAAATCCGCAGATTCATCGAGGGGCTTCACTATGGTATTAGATTGAGCATGGCTCAAGAGTTGGAGATGGATACTCTGTATCAGCAGGTGGTAGAGATCGTGCGAAGGTTGAAGGGTATGCGGGGCCGTGAGAGGACAGGGAGGCCGAGAGGCCTCGAGACTTGGGAGGAGTGGTACCGCGCTCTAGTTGTCGCCCATCATGGTTTTTAACACCCAATTTTTCCCTATATATTTTCAATATGCAAAATACTTTCAAAATAGCATATATATACATATATAAGCATGTCCAAGTATTTTATTATTTTTCCATAATTTTTAAGGTTTTAAATTGATCTATTTCCCTTTTATTTCATCCATAAATCCCAATAATTATGTCCAAAATTCTTATTTGGGTAATTCATCTATTAGATTTTCATATTTATGCCAAATATGGCTAAAATAATTTTTTACATATTTTTACAAATTCATTTAGTATTTTTTTAAAGCTAAATTGCACACAATTGCAATATTAGCCATTTTTAAGGTTTAATTGTGTCTTATATTCATAAAATTTAGTCTGGTATTTTTAAATTGTTAATTAGGTTTTATAAAGCATTTTAGTATTTTCAAAATTTATTCTCTGAAGCCATTTACTATTTTGTATAAATTAAAAGGGGAAAAAGTGGCTATTTAAATTTTAGCATAAATGGCTTTCAATTTAACCCCAAATCAAACCCAATTCCCCAGCCCATTTCTAATTTAACCCGACCCCTAAACCCTTTTAAAACCAACCCGAACCCAGATTCCCCACCTACTCTTTTAATCTAGGCCATTGATCATTCAGATCAACTGCCACCATCGCCCCTTACCTTAATTAGTCCCAAACGACCCCAAAACCCTAACATTTGTTACAATCTGCAACCTTAGAATCCCCTTCCTCTCAAACACTCTCTGCAACACCGCCTAAACCTTAGCAGCCGCCACCCAAATCTATCCTAATTCCCTTCAATCCCCACCTAATTCATGGACTCCCATGGTGATTGGAGGCGTGTACTCGTCTCCTATGTCTACTGGTTACCTATTTTCGTGGTTCCATGGACAGATCTCGAAGGGATCTGGTCCAATCCCTGCTCAACTTCGATCTATGATCTTTTTCTGGCCATCCATGGCTGTTCAAGTCAGATCCTTGACTTTTCCGGCTAGATCAGTAACTTTTCAAAGTCTTTCTCACTTTCTCTGGGTTCTTTGAAACCCTAGCTTTAAGAGCTTTTCGATTTTCTTTCAGATCTGTCTTAGATCTGTGCACGTTATGAACTTCTTGATGTTTTCCAAAAGATTTTTCGATTTCCTTTCAAAGTGACTCTTTATTTTCAAATTAGGGTTTCTTAAACACTTCTTAAATACCTCTTCTCCGATTTTCAGTGTTGTTTTAGTATGTTTAAGCGATGTGCTTATGTTTTTCTTCTATCTGGTTCATCGTGTTAAAACCCTAGGTACTTTTGGATTTTAACCGAGTTCTGAAGCTGTCTTTTATTTGTTTGTATGAATGTCTGTTTTGATTGAGTCCTTTATGTTTGAATCATTTTATTGCTTGACTTACCTGGTTCGGAGTTCTTACCATTTTTAACTCGACTATGGCATAAACCCTAATTTCTTAAAAAGGTTTTCCTCACTTATTACTATGAGTTCTTTATTTGTTTCCGACTTTCTTTACGTGTTAAGACTAATTTCTGCACTTTGGCTCTACGTATGATCCATGACTACTTGACCTTGTTGCCTACTATGCTTCGAGTAGGTTTCTTTACTACTCAATCCTAACTTACTACCACTACTGATGTATGTTTAATTTGCTCCTCTTTGATAATATGTTTGACCCTGCATGTCTAGTATGCCTGTCCATCCCTTGCTATTTATATGGTGAAAGGCAGAGTCATGATTCTTTCTTGATTGATCTTGATTTCCTCAATGTTACGACTGATTGCAATGGATTCCCTTATAAACCCTAATTTACTCGCTTTTGTCTAAATTGATTGATTCCATTCCTTTCATTATTGTGATATTTTTACCTTGAATCCTTTCCCCAAAATTAAGTGTATTTTGTACTTAGACTCAAATATTTACCTTCATACTTTTACTGCCCCTTATATGGTAAGAATCAATTTGTATAAAATTGATTTCTTTCCTTAATTAGCCCCGTTAGTATCCGTTTGAGCAGTAATCTCTTGATTAAAGGGAAGTACTGGTGTTAATTGATTCTGATTGTGGTTATTTCCATGTCTGAGTTGAAACTTTACTTGTTACCTTATTCTTCACTCATTTTCAAAACTATAAATACCCTACCCTCTCTTCTTT
>NC_031990.1:30677691-30749005 GCF_001879085.1 Nicotiana attenuata
CAGAGATGCACCTTTCCTGATACTGATTGGTCTGAGAGGAACATGCCCTTACGTCCCTCTTCGAGTTATGAGGCAAGCTGGTAGGAAGCAAGTTATACCCAGGGTCGACAAGATGAGCCATTTCCGAGCTGACTTCCAAAATGATGATAGTCCCTACAAGTGCCAAGCCCAGCATATGTGGCGCTGCAAGATCATAATGGGGAGAGATACCATCGAGCCAGACAGGTATCATGCTGGTTGCGCTCCTTTCTACTCAGGTTGGTTGGAGGACAATCATGATGGTCTGGGCTAACCAGGGTTTGCTCGAGGTCACCGTATTATAGATGAAAAGGCCGAGGCGCGAGTCAAGTACAACCAGCTGCGTAAAAGGATCCGTGAGTGCAATAGCGAACACCGCGAGATACAAGAGTCCAAACAGAAGCTGATTGAGGAATGGAAGGACATGGCTATCAGTGCCAACAAACGGTTAGGATACTTGGAGCGAGGCATAGTAGAACTAGAGAGGAAATTTCTCAAGAGAGTCGAAGATTATCAAAATACTGAAGGGACCGAAGGCGGACATCTGGCCAGAGCGTACCTGTTGCTGGGACTTCGCGAGTTAGGGAAGTTGTTCGACGGAGCCAAAGATTCCGAATATGGGGAAGGTCCTTCTGGGACCAAGTAGATAGTAGTTTATCTTTTTTGTTTTAAAATGTAACAAGGCCAATGGCCATTAGTAACTTTTATTTCCTGTTTATTTAGCGTCGATTTGAGATTCGTCTTAATTTTTTTTATCACTGAAATGAAGCATTTAGCATTCCAAGTTCTCCAAATCAACTTGTCGCTAGGCCCACCTCAGGCACAACGAGGTTCCCAAATTAGGACACACTTTATATTCCTGCACTACGTGTTTAAATATTGCAATACTTTTTATGACCCTCACTAACTTGGTTACCTTTTTTTTTGGTTTTATTTCTGTTTTGTTATCCCCCTCCCCAAAGGTTAGTTCGTGCACTTTGCAACATCATCTTATTCCACGAGATCCAGGGGCCCTCCACTCACTCCTCCTCTTAGTCCTGTTAAGAACAAGAACAAAAGCAAGATGGAAGATTTGAACAACATCAGAAAAGAGAACGCAACAGCAGAGGCCACTGATGGCCATGGTATTCGGGTTCCCGATGAAAATGTGTCACAACTCAAACAGAAATTGTTGAAGTTTCAGGAAGAGCTCAATCATGTTCGGAATCTAGCCAACCTATCATTCTCCCTCAGCACCCCGGATGCCAACTTCCCCAATGTTCAAAACCCCACACCTCCTCAAAATAACCCAAAACAACAAAATCATCCCATTGCTCTACCAAAGAACCAATGCAACACTTGCCATACCCAAAACAACGCTCCACTACTCATTCCAGAACCTCAAAACTCCCTAAATGACCATTTCCACGCCCATACGCCAGGCCACCATAACAATCCCATCTACGTGGAGACCATGCCACACTCCACCCAACCTGTATCTTGCACACCTGAGTCTGATGAAAAGGATCTGCTCATTAGAAACTTGGCCGAGGAACTAAAGAGACTAACCAGCCGAATTCAGGGCGTCGAAGGAAGCAAGGGGATCGATGGGTTGAACTATGAGGACCTCTGCATACAACCTGATGTCGAACTGCCTGAGGGGTACAAACCTCCTAAGTTCGAAATGTTTGATGGTACAGGTGATCCAAGAGTCCATCTAAGGACATACTGCGACAAACTGGTTGGAGTAGGAAAAGATGAAAGGATCCGCATGAAACTGTTCATGAGGAGTCTGAAAGGAGATGCGCTATCTTGGTACATCAGCAAAGATCCCAAGAAGTGGTAGATCTGGGTAGGTATGGCATCTGACTTTATGGATAGATTCAGGTTTAATATAGAGAATGCGCCAGACGTGTTCTATATCCAGAATCTGAAGAAGAAGCCCACAGAAACGTTTCGCGAGTATGCAACTCGCTGGAGGTCCGAAGCTGCTAAGGTCAGACCCGCCTTAGAAGAAGAACAAATGAACAAGTTCCTTGTCCGGGATCAGGACCCATAATACTATGAACGGTTGATGCTGATTGAGAACCATAAGTTTTCCGACATTATCAAACTGGGCGAAAGAATTGAAGAAGGTATCAAAAGCGGTATGGTTACAAACTTTTAGGCCTTGCAAGCTATAAATAAGGCCTTACAGTCCGGTGGTGTGTCCGAGAAAAGGGACGTAGGGTCCGTGATGGTTGCACAAAGGACTAAGACTCCCCTCAAATTCCAAACTTACCCAACACCTCCACTCACATATCAGCCCACCCCAAATTACCAAGCACATTCACCCTCATACCAAGCTCCACCACCAACTTATCAGTCACCTCCACCTCCTACATATCAACCTACTTCACCCAGATACTCCCAACCTGCTCATGTCTACCAAACCTATAATGCTCAACCGTCCCACTATCAGTCACCTCCTGCATGCCAAAACTTCCCTAGGCCTCGACCTAATTTTGATCGCAGACCTCCAAAATAATATACAGCCATCACCGAGCCTATTGACCAGTTGTATGAGAGACTCAAAGCTGCAGGTTATGTCACCCCCATCCCTGCTGCAACCCCTGAGAATCCTTCTCAATGGATTAATCCAAACAAGTCCTGTGCATACCACTCCGGCATGAAAGGACACACCATCGATGAATGTCGCTCCTTAAAAGACAAGATACAATCTTTGATTGATAACAAAGTCATTGTGGCAAAGGAAGCCGCTCCAAACGTCCACAACAACCCTCTGTCGGACCATAACGGTGGGGGTATCCACATGATTGAAGTAGAGGACGACTAGGATCCCGAGGGATCCATCGGGTTGATCGCAGAAGGCGATGACCCAAAGAAACCAGTAGTTACTCTCAATCCGATTATAGTCCAGATCCAGCCGTCTGAGGATGCTGAGGTAAATATGTCCATACCACTTGAGTTTGAAGCAGCACCATACGCAAAGGCACCGGCACCAGTTGAAGTTGAACTCGCATCTCCAGCGAATGCACCCGCACCATTTGAGGTCGCAGTCCTGCCGCCCAAGGCACATGTTCCATTTGAAGTAAGGATAGTCGCGCCTATCCCAGTGGCAATATCGACCATGACACCATTCCATACAAAAGCTGTACCCTGGGACTATACAGCCAAGGCTAGGAGGAAAGGAAAGGTCAGGTTCGAAGAGACTGTCGCAGCGCAAGGTATGTCAAGAACTGGTAGAGTCTATACCCCTGAACATCTGGCTGAGTCAAGCAAGCAGGCCTCCAACCAGCCACCCATCATTGAGACAAGACTAGATGACCTTTGGAGAAAAATACAGGCCAAGGAGTATTCGGTCATTGACCATTTAAACAAGACGCCAGCACAAATCACCATTCTCTCTTTGCTGCAAAATTCTGAGGCGCACAAGAATGCTCTGCTAAAGGTGCTGAGTGAAGCATACGTACCAAGCAACATCACTGGCGGGGAAATGGCTAACATGGTAGGACAAGTGTTGGAGAGCCATAAGATCACCTTTCATGAGGACGAGCTGCCACCTGAGGGGCTGGGGCACAACAAGGCACTGCACATCACTGTGCAATGCGAGGACTATTTCATCACCAGAATCCTGATCGATGGGGGTTCCAGCCTTAATATATGTCCGTTGGTGACGCTCAAGAAGTTGGGTAAAGGGCTGCACGAGATAAAGGATGGAGGAATCAACATGAAAGCTTTTGATGGTTCCCAGAGGTCCACCATTGGTGAGATTATTCTATGCTTGCAGATGGGACCGACCTGGTTTGATGTTGATTTGCATGTAATAGATGTGCCAGCGTTTTACAACTTGCTGCTGAGATGTCCATGGATTCACGCTGCTGGGGTCGTAGCATCAACATTGCATCAGGCAGTGAAATTCGAATGGAATCACCAGGAGGTGATCATTCACGGTGACGGTAGCAACCCTATATACTGTCGCCAGACCATTCTAGCAATCGAGGGAAGAAGGAAACTAGGCAGAGAAACTTACCACCAGATCGAACGGGTCAATGCTGTCGACAAAGACAAATGGTGGGATAACAAAATCGAGAGTATACTGAATTGGAGTGGGTACGAGCCTTGCAAGGGACTCAGCAAGAACCTCCAAGGAATCGCTAAGCCCATAAAACTCAAGAAACATGGCACTACCTTCTGTTTGGGATATGATTACACCTGGGAAGAATTCAACAATTGGTCGCCACCATGGCGCGGTCCTTACTACCCACTAGAGCAGCCAATACCGCGTCTGGAGCAGACTTTCCAACAGGCCGACAATGTTTATGGGTCAGATGAAGAAGAGGCACTGGCAGCGGTGAAGAACTTGTTCCTAGAGGACAATGACATGGACTGTTCTATTATTCTCAAGGAGGAGGGGGAGGAAGGCCCTTCCATAGAGGCTGTGAGCAGAGGGGCACGCCTCAGTAACTGGACCATCAGGACAACCAGAGCCCGACCAGCCACGGGATAGCAAGGCTAAAATAGGCATTATCCATTGTTTTTACTAAATGATTTTCTTTTCGCATTTTTTCAATTTCGCAATAAGATCTTCAATGTTCAAAACAATTATTCAATTTATCAAAAGCGTGTTTGATTTTTCTTATGCATTAATATTTATTTCTATCTTTTTCCTCCTTACTTTACTAATACAACATTACTATTACTTATCTTGATGAACCAATGCCTGTGACATGCAATGAGACAACACAAAAAATGGATATTGATTCAGAGGAGGATGACATACCTGACGAGATTGTCAAAGAAGTTGAGCACTTTAAGAACAGACCTAAGTCCAACCTGGACGAAACCGAAATTGTCAACCTGGGAGACGCAGAAAACGTCAAGGAAATACGAATCAACATTCACCTATTATCATCGGAGAAGAAAGAATACACAGGATTTCTAAAAGAGTATGAGGACATATTCGCCTGGTCGTATGATGACATGACTGGTCTAAGTACGCCTATTGTAGCTCACAAACTGCCAACCAATCCAACGTGTCCACCGGTAAAGCAAAAGCTCAGAAAGTTCAAGCCTGATATGAGTCGGAAAATCAAGGAAGAAGTCACCAAGAAGATCAAAGCTAAGGTTCTCAGGGTGGTTGAGTACTCGACATGGTTAGCAAATATCGTGCCAGTACCAAAGAAAGACGGGAAGGTCCAAGTCTGTGTCGACTACCGGGATCTCAACCGGGCCAGTCCAAAAGACGACTTCCCTTTGCCGAATATACACATCCTGATTGATAATTGCGCCAAGCATGAGCTGCAGTCATTTGTAGATTGTTTCGCTGGTTATCATCAGATCTGGATGGATGAAGAAGATGCTGAGAAAATGGCTTTCATTACGCTGTGGGGAATGCACTGTTACATGATGATGCCATTTGGCTTGAAGAATGCAGGGGCCACCTACATGAGGGCCATGACTACCATTTTCCATGACATGATACACAAGGAGATAGAGGTATATGTGGATGATGTTATTATCAAATCCAAGAAGGCCACTCACCACATAGAAGATTTGAAGATGTTTTTCAATAGACTGCGGAGGTACATCCTGAAACTAAACCCCGCAAAGTGTGCATTTGGGGTTCCTACTGGGAAGTTGCTGGGGTTTATTATGAGCCGCCGAGGAATAGAACTGGATCCATCGAAGTTCAAAGCTATTCAAGAATTACCACCGCCAAAGAACAAGAAAGATGTGATGAGTTCTTGGGAAGGCTGAACTAGATCAGCCGATTCATAGCACAGCCTACAGTTATCTGTGAGCCAATCTTTAAGATGTTAAAGAAGGATGCCGCTACCAAATGGATCGATGACTGCCAAAAGGCCTTCGACAGAATCAAGGAGTACCTGTCAACACCACCAGTCTTAGTTCCGCCCGAGCCAGGGAGACCCTTATTACTCTACCTTGCAGTGTTAGACGGAGCTTTTGGCTGCGTTCTGGGGCAACATGATGAAACATGGAGAAAGGAACAAGCCATCTATTATCTCAGCAAGAAGTTCACCCCGTACGAGGCCCGATATTCTCTGTTGGAACGCACCTGTTGTGCTTTGACTTGGGTGGCTCAGAAGCTGAGATATTACTTCTACGCCTATACTACATATCTCATATCAAAGATGGATCCTTTGAGGTACATCTTTCAGAAGCCCATGCCCACTGGCAAGCTAGCCAAGTGGCAAATCCTGTTGAGTGAGTTCGACATTGTTTACGTAACTCAGAAAGCGGTCAAGGGACAAGCACTAGCAGACCACCTCGCTGAGAATCCCGTGGATGGAGAATACGAACCCCTGAAAACGTATTTTCCTGATGAAGAGGTATCATTCATAGGAGAAGACATTGTAGAATCCTATGATGGTTGGAGAATGTTCTACGATGGAGCAGCAAACTTCAAAGGAGTTGGCATAGGAGCAGCCTTGATATCAGAAACCGGTCAGCATTATCTAGTGTCCGCCAAGCTCAGGTTTCCCTGCACCAATAATATGGCCGAGTATGAAGCTTGCACTTAGGACTTAAAATAGCCATTGATATGAACGTTCAAGAGATGCTAGTAATTGGAGATTCAGACTTACTTATACATCAGGTACGAGAAGAATGGGCAACCAAGAACTCCAAGATACTCCTGTATCTGCATCATGTACAGGAATTTAGAAAGAGGTTCACGATGACAGAATTCCAACATGTTCCCAGAATCCAGAATGAGTTCGCCGATGCATTGGCTACCCTATCATCTATGATACAGCATCCAGACAAAAATTTCATTGATCCCATTCCAGTGAAAATCCATAATCAGCCAGCTTACTGTGCCCATGTTGAAGAAGAAGCAGACAGAAAGCCTTGGTTTCATGATATCAAGGAATACTTGGCAAAAGGAGAGTACCCAGAGCTTGCGAATCCTACTCAGAAATGCACACTTCAGAGATTGTCCAATAACTTCCTTCACAGCGGAGGAATCCTGTATAGGAGGACTCCTGATTTGGGATTATTAAGGTGTGTCGACGCAAAAGAAGCATCCAAGCTGCTAGAGGAAATTCATGTTGGGACTTGCGGTCCACATATGAACGGTTTTATTTAGCAAAAAAGATACTCCGGGCTGGCTACTTCTGGATGACTATGGAGCTAGAATGCATCTAGTATGTCCGAAAATGCCATCGCTGTCAGATACATTCAGATATGATAAAGGTACCTCTGAGCGAGCTCCACATAACAAGCTCACCATGGCAATTCGCCGCCTGGGGAATGGACGTTATTGGACCAATCGAGCCAGCCGCTTCCAACGGACACAGGTTTATCCTGGTAGCCATAGACTATTTCACCAAATAGGTCAAAGCAGCATCTTGCAGAGTGGTAACTAAGAAAGTTGTGGTAGACTTTGTCCGCGACCGCATTGTTTGTCGATTCGGGGTTCCAGAGTCAATCATTACTGATAACGACTCCAACCTCAACAGCGACTTGATGAAATCTATGTGTGAATCTTTCAAGATCAGACACAAGAATTCCACAGCCTACACGCCTCAAATGAATGGAGTTGTAGAAGCTGCCAACAAGAACATCAAGAAGATATTGAGGAAAATGATAGAAAAGCATGAACAGTGGCACGAGAAGTTATCATTTGCTCTATTGGGATATCTCACCACAATCTGCACATCAACCGGAGCAGCCCCTATATGCTGGTTTATGGTACAGAGGTTGTCATTCCCGCTGAGGTAGAAATTCCTTCCCTAAGGATCATACAAGAAGCTGAGCTCGACGACGCAGAATGTGTAAAAAGTCATTATGAGCAACTAGCCCTTATAGACGAAAAGAGAATGAACACAGTTTGCCATGATCAACTCTATCAGAGCAGAATGTCTAGAGCCTTCAACAAAAGAGTCAAGCCAAGACAGTTCACACCGGGGCAGCTAGTGTTAAAGAATATTTTTCCGCATCAAGATGAAGCGAAAGGGAAGTTCTCTCCCAACTGGCAGGGCCCATACATGGTTCACCGGGTTTTGACGGGAGGAGCCCTCATACTTACAGAAATGGACGGAGAAGTCTGGCCAAAGCCGATCAATTCAGACGCAGTCAAGCGTTACTATGTGTAATCCTTATGCTTTCCTTATATGATGTAAATGAACTACGACTGTCCTGATTCCCCTTTAAGAAGGGATGCATAGGCAGCCCTATGGGTTCGGTCATAATTCAATAAAAAAATTTTCTCCCGAAATCGGAAACTGGGGCAGAATTTTGAGGAGGACCCTCAAAATTCCGAAGCAATTTCAGCCGATCGACACACTAGCAACAGTCAGAAGTGCCAACCCATCAAACTGGGGTAGAATTTTGAGGAATGTCTCGAACCACGTCACAGTCATCGCTTCATCTAAAAGCTGGTTTAATTATACATTTATGTCATACTTTTACAAAATCATGCATGTTTATTATCGAAACTGCTTTGTTTAGCAACGCTACCCCAATGATACAGACAGTATCACCAGATCAAAGCCGAGCAAGTCAAGCAAAGCCAGCGGGGATACGAACTGACCTTCCCCCTTACAAAACTCACAATTTTTCTTTGGATGCAGGAACTAGGATTGTGAAATCATCAAATATACTATACACCCATGAGACAAACATTATTCAGGAATACAACTCTCAGAACCGTTGTACTTACCAACAATTGCTATCCACACACCAGTGACGTCCCGTATGTCACAATGCTCCCAATAATCACAACGCCGTAATATGCTATCAGCTAAGAAAACTCTACTGTCATTTGTTATCTTATTTCTTGCATAAGGCTACTATTCTGACTTCCGAGGATAAGCTCTACCTCCATCTACATCTGCATTGCATAAGGATACCATTCTGCCTTCCAACTTGCTTAAGGCTACTATTCTGCCTTCTGAGGTTAAGCTCTACCTCTATCTGCATCTGCATTGCATAAGGCTACCATTCTGCAACTTGCATAAGGCTACTATTCTGCCTTCCGAGGTTAAGCTCTACCTCTATCTGCATCTGCATTGCATAAGGCTACCATTCTACCTTCCGAGACTAAACGCTGTCTCCATTTGCATCTGCATTGCATAAGGATACCATTCTGCCTTCCGAGACTAAACGCTGTCTCCATCTACATCTGCATGGCTGAAAGATCGCCTCATACTGCATTTGCATGGCTGAAAGATTGCCACATACTGCATCTGCACGGCTGAAAGATCGCCACATACTGCATTGCATGGCTGAAAGATCGCCTCATACTACATCTGCATGGCTGAAAGATCGCCACATACTGCATCTGCATGGCTGAAAGATCGCCTCATACTGCATCTGCACGGCTGAAAGATCGCCATATTGCACGGCTGAAAGATCGCCAGATCGCCACATTGCACGGCTAAAAGATTGCCACATTGCACGGCTGAAAGATCGCTAGATCGCCACATTGCACGGCTGAAAGATCGCCACATTGCACGGCTGAAAGATCGCCACATACTACATTGCACGGCTCAGAGATCGCCACATGCTACAACAACCTTCATGGGCTGAAATATCGCCAACTCATCCAAAGGCGTCATCGTTCGGAGGCACCATCTTCATAGCCCGAGAACACCATGTCATGGCCCGAGGATTTTCTTTCAATCTTTTGCATATCATCGTTCAAAGGCATCATGGTTCGGAGGCACCATCCTCATAGCCCGAGAACATCATTTCATGGCCTGCGAATCCTTTATTACACTTCATGGCCCAGGACATCATGGTCTAAAGATGTCACCTTAACCGTCCAAAGACAGCATTCATGGTCCAGCGGGAATTTGCATCATTTCTAAATTTGCGTACAATATGTGCTTGTATTGCTTATTTGCACGTAAACCAGCAAGCAACAACCATCCCGGCAGGAGCGGTTCCGCTCCAGTCCCCGCAGCCATATCAAACCAAACCATTCCCGTAAATCGTCCACTCACCAGCCTTAGATATTGCGTCCGTTTTTGAAATATCTTCATCGGCACACTCCGCAGGTGAATCAGTAAACAACATACGGCACACTCCGCAGGTGAATCAGTAAACAACATACGGCCTGATTCCTGTAATACCAGGGATATGTAGGCAGCTCGGAAACCGGGGTGCGGCCTGAATCTTCCAAAACCATTTCGCTCGGTCAAAATTGGCCATCATTTCTTTACCCGAAAATTCTTTCATCCTTCCCAGGTAAAGAGGGCAGCTGTTGACACCCAATTTTTCCTTATATATTTTTAATATGCAAAATACTTTCAAAATAGCGTATATATACATATATAAGCATGTCCAAGCGTTTTATTATTTTTTCATAATTTTTAAGGTTTTAAATTGATCTATTTCCCTTTTATTTCATCCATAAAATACCAATAATTATGTCCAAAATTATTATTTGGGTAATTCATCTATTGGATTTTCATATTTATGCCAAAATATGGCTAAAATAATTTTTTACATATTTTTACAAGTTCATTTAATATTTTTAAAGCTAAATTGCACACAATGGTAATATTAGCCATTTTTAAGGTTTAATTGTGTCATATATTCCTAAAATTGAGTCTGATATTTTTAAATTGTTAATTAGGTTTTATAAAGCATTTTAGTATTTTCAATTTATTCTCAGAAGCCATTTACTATTTTCTATAAATTAAAAGGGGAAAAAGTGACTATTTAAATTTTAGCCTAAATTGGCTTTCAATTTAACCCCAAATCAAACCCAATTCCCCCAGCCCATTTCTAATTTAACCCGACCCCTAAACCATTTTAAAACCAACCCGAACCCGGATTCCCCACCTACCCTTTTAATCTAGGCCGTTGATCATTCAGATCAACGGCCACCATCGCCCCTTACCTTAATTAGTCCCAAACGACCCCAAAACCCTACCATTTGTTACAATCTGGCGCCTTAGAATCCCCTTCTTCTCAAACTCTCTCTGCAACACTGCCTAAACCCTAGCCACCGCTACCCAAATCAACCCTAATTCCCTTCAATTTCCACCTAATCCATGGACTCCCATGGTGATTAGAGGCGTGTACTCGTCTCCTATATCTACTGGTTACCTATTTTCGTGGTTCCATGGACAGATCTCGAAGGATTCTGGTCCAATCCCTGCTCAACTTCGATCTATGGTCTTTTTCCGGCCATCCATGACTGTTCAAGTCAGATCCTTGACTTTTCCGGCTAGATCAGTAACTTTACAAAGTCTTTCTCAGTTTCTCTGGGTTCTTTGAAACCCTAGCTTTAAGATCTTTTCGAATTTCTTTCAGATCTTTCTTAGATCTGTGCACGTTATGAACTTCTGGATGTTTTCCAAAAGGTTTTTCGATTTCCTTTCAAAGTGACTCTTCATTTTCAAAATAGGGTTTCTTAAAACTCTTCTTAAAGACCTCTTCTCCAATTTTCTGTGTTGTTTTACTATGTTTAAGCAATGTGCTTATGTTGTTCTTCTATCTGGTTCATCGTGTTAAAACCCTAGGTACTTTTGGGTTTTAACCGAGTTTTGAAGCTGTCTTTTGTTTGTTTGTATGAATGTCTGTTTTTATTGAGTCCTTTGTGTTTGTATCATTTTCTTGCTTGACTTACCTGGTTTTGAGTTCTTACCATTTTTAACTCGACTATGGCATATACCCTAATTTCTTAAAAGGGTTTTCCTCACTTATTACTATGAGTTCTTTATTTGTTTCTGACTTTCTTTACCTGTTAAGACTGATTTATGCACTTTGGCTCTACGTATGATCTATGACTACTTGACCTTGTTTCCTACTATGCTTCGAGTAGGTTTCTTTACTACTGAATCCTAACTTACTACCGCTACTGAGGTATGTTTAATTTGCTCCTCTTTGATAATATGTTTGACCCTGCATGTCTAGTATGCCTGTCCATACCTTGCTATTTATATGTTGAAAGGCAGAGTCATGATTCTTCCTTGATTGATCTTGATTTCCTCAATGTTACGACTGATTGCAAAGGATTCCCTTATAAACCCTAATTTACTCGCTTTTGTCTAAATTGATTGATTCCCTTCCTTTCATTATTGTGATATTTTTACCTTGAATCCTTTCCCCAAAATTAAGTATATTTTGTACTTAGAGTCAAATACTTACCTTCATACTTTTACTGCCCCTTATATGGCAAGAATCAATTTGTATCAAACTGATTTCTTTCCTTAATTAGCCCTGTTAGTATCCGTTTGAGCAGTAATCTCTTGATTAAAGGGAAGTACTTGTGTTAATTGATTCTGATTGTGGTTATTTCCATGTCTGAGTTGAAACTTTACTTGTTACCTTATTCTTCACTCGTTTTGAAAACTATAAATACCCTACCCCCTCTTCTTTCACACACACGAACAATTGAGTTCAGAACACACACTTACACACTCAAAACTCTTTCCTTCTCTATTATTACTTGTGCTACTGCTTTGTCTAGCCGGCTGAAAGCCAAAGCTATACTGTGGAATCCTGCTTTTTGCACCTTGCTTTCTCTACTGGTATTTCCTAGTTAATTTTTCAAGCCTCAACAACAATATGCTTCTTTAATTGTTTCAGTTTCCCTCATTCTTGTTTACTTCTGCTTGTGGTTCTACAGTCAGTTTACATTACTAGCATGCTGTAATATCCCCTTTCCCTCTAGATTAATTCACTCCTTTATGTTTGTCACTTACTATGCACTTGCTATCCTAAGTCCCTATTCCCTCAATGTGATTATGCTCTTTCTGACTAGCCTGTGATCATGCCAGTATCAGCCATTACTGTGCATGTCCAACCAGTCCTAAGACCCTTAATGGGGTTATGTGTTCACAGTCAGATGTATGTGTGTCCCAAACCCCTTGACCCCTTTGTATGACTGTGATTCTGTGTGTGATCCCATCTTGGGTATTCGAGTTTCATTTACAACTATTTCAATCACCTCTGTCACTAATTACTTTCAAAATGGACTGTTAGTACAACTTCTTTAAATAAATCTCTTTCAAACATGTGTTCTACATTTTCACTATATTCTTAGAATCTAGGTTTTGCCCCTCTTGTGTGAGCCTTGTCTTGGGACCCTAAGATTTGGCCCTTCCACACTGCACTCATTCTGTTTGGTTATGCAAATCTGGGTGTGAGCACTGCCCGGGACCCCTTGAGGTCCTTAGGGAACTCTGACACACCCAGATATAAGAAAGGCTTTGGAATAACATTGGCATTGAAGTGATTAATTACATAACTCAGAGAGGAAGTCAAGATCAAGCTTCCTTTGGTTGTAATTTATTATTCTGCACTTCTTTTGTAATTCAATCATTTGGTCTGTAATAATTTGTAAACATTATTGGGTTGGCTAGTGAAAATGGATGGGGAATATGCATGTTTTAGCTATTAAAAGGGTAGAAAGCATGTTACTAGGTTTACATTCCTACTTGCGCAATAGAATCCATTCTTAGGACTCATTTCATGCATTAGAGATCCTGTTCCTTAGGATTTACACTTATCATTTTTCAGCATGTCCATTTCACTATCATACCACTTAGCAATTCATGCGTTAAATGTATTAATAACCGGTATTTCTGCAATCATGTTCCTACTGCCATGTACGCCTAGAGATCCTGTTTTAGGCTAAACAACATTAACAAATATATCATCTCTGCATGCCCTAGTAACTGTAATATTTTTGCATATAGAAATCATGTTTAGGATTCTGCCTAATACATCATTCTGCACCTATTTTCACTTAGATACCATGTCTTTAAGATCTCACTTATATTCGCTTAAGCACACTTAGGCTAATTACGAATGCATGAAAAGGAATAAAACAATTTCATTTAGTTTTTACAACTAATTGGCCTCCTGCACGGGGTGCCTTCAGCGGTTGTTGATACCCAATTTTTCCCTCACATATTTCAAATATGCATATATGTCTTCAAAATAGTGCATGAGCATCACCAAGTATTTTCTATAATATTTAATGGCCTCTAATCAATTTATTCCTGCATTTTTCATATAAATAATTATTAACTGCATCACAAATAATTTTATAATAATATACTATCTATTTATCATCATTTATATCCATATTGAGCTTTAAATATTTTTATATACATTTATTTTTGCATCTTTAGGCTCTAATTGCATATTTTGCAATAATAGCCCATATATATGCATAATTACACTACTTACATAAAAATGATTTTTTATATTTTTATAATGTTAAGTAACTATTTTAAATTATTTTCATGCACAAATGATATTTTTTGTTATTTATTAATTATGTTTTACAAATTATTTACTAATTTAATTGGGTATTTAAAATCTAGCCCTTTTTCTTAATTAATTTCAGACCCAAACCCACACCCATTATCCAGTCCAATACCTAAAATGCCTAACCCAATTATCCCTGGCCCAATTACCCTTACCCAATTAAAATACCTGACCCAGAACCCCTCTAATTGTGACCGTTGATCTTTGAGATCAACGGTCCACATTACACCTGCCCATTTTAACTAACCAAACCCCCTTAGCCCTAATCATTTTCACCTACCCGCCGCCCTCAAACGCTTTCGTCTTCCTCCTTTCTCTCTTCTGAAATCCTAGCGCCGCACTCCAATTCCCCTTTGATTCCAACCAGATATGGAATCCCTTGGTGATTTTCTTACCTTATCGGTCTCATCCCGCTACTGGCTACTCGATTATGGTATAACCTAATAGCTTGCCTAATATGGAAAGCCGATCTCCTTCACTTTGAATCGAATCTGGTTAACTCTCATTTTCTTTCCTTCTATGTTCATTCTTCGTCTCTTATGGTATGAATCTCTGAGATTCTCCCGATTCTTCAGTTTACCCTAAAGTTAGGGTTTTTAGATCTTCGATTCGAACCAGATTCGGTCCAACTTTAGTTTGTTTTAATGTTATTCTTTATCTATATTCACTTTGTTACTCATGAATCTGCCTATTTTCCGTTAAATCTTTTACTTACCTAAACTAGGGTTTTAACCTTGTTTAATCAAACCAGATTTGGTTCAAATCTTATGTTTTCTTTAATAACCCTCTGTCTATGTTCTTTTATTAAAGAAAAGTATCCTTTGCCTTTATTGCTCTATCAATTTGTGTTTACTTAAAAATAGGGTTTTCAGATCTTACTTGATTCTGTTATTTTTTTTTAAAAAAAAAGAAACTCCTGTCAAGGTTGATTATGTGATACTGTGCTGATTTTATGGTTTGCCTTTTGAATATTCTCTTGTCTACCTTTTTTACTCCGTTGATTTTATGGTTTACCCAAAAATTAGGGTATTGATATCTTTTACTGAGATTTTAATCTTTCCTTTGTTGTATGGTGTTGATGTTTCCTTATTTTGCTCGATTTACCATGTTCTCATTATTTCCTTACCTTAGTTGATCCTGCATTTGACTGTTGATTGATTCTGTATAATACTTACTTGCCTAATTACACGCTGTTATGTCCTGCGAATTGATTGAACTCGACTTCAAATTAATTCTAGAATTATTTTTCATTCCTTATTTGTGTGTGTTTGATTTATTCCCTTATTTGTCTGCCTAATTGAACACTATTTAAACCCTTTCCCCTCTTCCCTTTAGGACAGACTCCAACTCTCATACTCTCACCAAAAACTTAAGCTCTCTCTCTTATTCGGATTCTGTTCTAATTGTCTCTAGTTTTGGCCGGCTGAAAGCCAAGGCCAAGTTATTCTGGAACTTAACTGTTGTGGCATATTTACTTGCTTTCTTACTTAACTAGTATGCCCTAATCCTTTGTTCTCTATGCTTTGCTCTACAAGCATGTTTCAATTCCAAGTATGATTCTTTCATTTTATGTGATTCTATGATCTCATCTAGTCCTATGAGTGACACTGTTAGTTCAAGATTAACTAGTTTGAATAATATGAATCCTCTTCTAAGTTAGACTATTGTCTAAATTTGTTTCCTGCACTACTTGTTAATCTTACACTTATTCTGAACTTAGTATCCCTATAATACCATTAGCATGGAATTGGTTCATTAATCCTAACTCTACATATTTTTGTATGGTTGCTTAATTCATGTGTCTGGCCAACTTAACTGTTTTGCCTAATTGCTTCTGTGATTAATCAACGATTGTCCTAGGTACTAGCATGAATGTTTAGCTTGACCTGACTTTTAACATACTTGAACTATGTGTTTGAGCATAACCTTCTTTGGTATAGTTCCACCTGCAACTCTGTGTTCTAAGCTTTGTTTCTTCTGAAATCAAACTGTTTTAAAACTTGCCCCCTACCTCTTTTTATGTACTTATTTTAAAAACCCCCACTCTTAGTCCCTTAGGTTCTCAACCACTCTAGTGTGAGCACTGCTCAGGGTCCACATGAGACTCCTGTGAACTCTGACACATTGGAGACTGGTTTTCCAATCTCTTATGAGCAGTCTTCTGAATGTATGATTCTAGTGTGAGCATTGCCCTGGGTCCCTGAGGCCCTTGGGAACTTTGACACACTGGAAACATAGTTCAAATGTACTATGGATGAATTACTATGTTGTGCCTCAAGGTT
Organism: Nicotiana attenuata; assembly: GCF_001879085.1. Taxonomy (NCBI): domain Eukaryota; kingdom Viridiplantae; phylum Streptophyta; class Magnoliopsida; order Solanales; family Solanaceae; genus Nicotiana; species Nicotiana attenuata. Next base: position 30,694,227 of record NC_031990.1, read on the forward strand.
GTTATGGTTGGAAGGCCTGGTTCCCAGGTTTATTTGGGCCTGATGAAGGCTTCCTATAGTGCCTCATTACTATTATGTAATCCATTTTCTATTCTGGTCTGTAATAACAGATTTGGGGATATTTAGTAAAGCTGGGGGTTTTTCTTATTTCCTTTTTGCTAAACTGGATAGAAATCATGTCTATAGGATTTAGTTATGCTGTCAATTCTGTTCATTTGGTAAAAACTGTATGAGTTCTATATTGTGCTTAGAAACCCTGCTTATAGGATTTTCATTGATGGTGTTAATTATGTCTTTACATATTAGAAGTCCTGCCTATAGGGTTGACATTAAAATGCATATTAGAAATCTTGCTCATAGGATCTATCAATCCAACAAATGTGCATTAGCAATCATGCCTATAGGACCTCGATGTTTGATTTGATCGATTTTCTGGCAATCTGCATAATTTTTGCCCATACACAGCTCATAGAAATCATGCCTATAGGATGAAAAAAATTAGTTAGAAATCGTGCCTATAGGATTTAAATCAATTCAGTAGTAGATACCATGCATATAGGACTAAAACCAGTTTCAAACCTAGAAATCATGCCTATAGGACTTATGTAAGTACAGCAGTTAAAGATCTTGCCTATAGGATTAAAAGAGATTATAACCAATCTCTGTAAGTTAAAACTACACCTAGAAATCATGTCTATAGGTCTGTATTCATCAAACTCGTAGAAATCATGCCTAAAGGATTCAATCAATTGATTCTGAATACAAACGCCCTTTGCAATCACTTAGGCAATATACTTGTAGGATTTAATAATTCTGGATTTATAATTGTGATGTATTACTGCCTGAACTGCCTAGACCATGCTGAAAAAAATAATAGGCAAACAACAGGTTTAGACACTCGCCTTAATGAAATTGTTTCTGTACATCTGTCTTCTCGCATAGATATCTTGCCTATTGGATTTTTTTTAATTTATTGCGTGCATTTGCTATTTATGTGCGGAGGTTGACGTGAGCCCTTATTTGCTTCATACTTGCAAGTCCTTACATGTTTTGTTTGTCGCTTAGTCTTTTATATTTTTGAGCAACCTAGGCTTGGTCTAGAACTATCCCAAGTAGAGGTCCTAATACCTCCAGGGCCATAGGTAAGGGACGGGTAGTGCACGCCTAGGGATCGAACTAGAATCAATTAGAGCGCTTTAGGTAACAACTTAAAGATAGTAATCGGGTAGCAGGAGATGATAGTCTGTGCCCGTCGAATAATATGAGTAACACCCCGACTCGAGGGAGTTACGAAGTATTATTTATGTTGCACGGGGTGATCCTTTAGGCTAAAAAAATTAGGACCCGCCATCCTTATTAAATATTCCCCTCACTTCTTTTGACTAATTCATAATTTAAGTTCGGCCAAGACCCACCGTTGTGGACCTCGAGAGGTACCTAACACCTTCCCCTCAAGGTAATTTTGGGCCCTTACCCGTTCTCCGGTGATATGAACTAGTACAACATGAGTTATCTGCTCTAGGTGCCCTAACGCACCTTAATCCGTTAGGTGGCGACTCTTTCAATCCCAATTCCCTACCCTCTCACAAAGAGTTGTCCCAGAAATGTCGAAACCCGATTTCGCGGGAAAAAAGGGGGCGCGACAACATGGCGACTCTGCTGGGGATATCTTTAGGCTCTTACCATAACGGACTTATTTGTGAATTAGTCTTTAAGCATGTCTTTATTATTTCGTTTATACTTGCACACCCCTTTTCCTTCCCACTCTATGTGAATTTATTCATCCATGATTTCTCTTCCTTGTTTTATCACTTTTTACTATGGACACTGAGTTGTCTCATTGTTTTTCTTTCTTAAATGTCTTTACAATTATTAAATACCGCATTTTATCATTATTCATCGTGCAAATACTCGACAACATGTTATTTTCTTTTGCATAATGCATGCTCAACATCATATTCCACTCGTGCGTACTAATACCATAGCGGCGTGTGATGAGTGTCCGTGCTCTTCCTAAAATCACCCTTTAAATTTGGAAAGGCTTATTTGTGGTAAAACTAGTCGATCAGCGGTGCAGTTCACGGTTCCGTTCCTTTCCCTCTCAAGTTGTCCGCTTGAGGGTACCAGTCTAGACTTTTATAGAATCCTTACTCTGATAACAATTGTACATGCATCATGGTCAAACCTAGCCTGGGTTAATATGTTGTCCGCATAATAACCCTCTAAGCAAACCTTGTCCAAAGTCCACCGGGATTTCCATAATCCCAACGGGCGCAACCACGATATGTGCATTATTTGGAGAGATAAACGTGGACATGCTAATCGTTAATGTGTAAGTAGTCGAATCCAGAGGGGGCAAGGTTCTAACTCTATTTATTTTGCAGAAAATGAGTCACGAAGTCCCCAGGTTCGGCATGGTTCGAAGTTGTTGGACATGCACGACCTAGAGAATCTGATTGACGGAGCCAAGAAGGTCAAATATGGAGAAGGTCCCTTCGGGATCAAGTAGATTAGATTTAGCCATTTTTTGAAACATTTTGGAATGTAATAAGGCGAATGCCATTAGTAACTCATTTATTTATTGTCGTTTTTAGGTTCGTCTTATTTATTACATTAATGAAATGAGGCATTTATCGGCATTAAATCTCTCCAAATCTACTTGTCGCTAGGCTTACCTCGGACACAACAAGGTTCCCCAAATTAGGATGCGAATTTGCGTTCCTGCAATATGTGTTCAAATACTGCAAATGCTTTTCAAAATACTTACTGACTTGTTTACCTTTTTGGATTTTTCTTCATTTTGATTATTCCCATCCCCTAAGGTTGGTTCGCACATACTGGCATCGTCAGCATATTACACCAGATCTAGAGGCCCTCAACCTCCTCCTCCTCTAAGTAATCCAAGAGGAAAGAGAAAAGCTAAGATGGATGATATGAGTGGTATCCGGAAGGAAAATGCTGCACATGCTGAGAATATTGAAACTTCAGACGGTCAGAGTACTCCGGCCTAAAACGATTTGGTCCAATGATTGGAACAAAAAATACTGGAATTGAAAGGGAAACTTGAGCAGGTCCGCAACTTGGCAAACCTCTCCCTCACCCTAAACGTCCCAGATCTTAACCAGCAAAATGCCCAAAACCCAGCACCGCCTCAAAACACACCAAACCAACGTCCACAAAATCCTCCCGCACCCCATCAATATGCAACACCTCCCCAAAATCCTAATCCTCCACCTATACTCACTCCTCCTCAATACCAACATCTTCCGACTCAGTTCCCGCAAACCACTTACCATACTCCTCAGAATAACCCACAACCTATCCATAATCCGCAAAATTCAACTAATGATCACCACTACACTCCAACTCGCGGCACCCACCAAAACAATCCCATATACGTGGAAACCTTACCCCACTCTACTCAGCCAATCTCATACACTCCAAAATCCATCGAGAAGGATCTGCTCATTAAGAACATGGCAGAGGAGCTCAAGAAGCTCAGAAGCCGAGTCCAGGTGTTGAAGGAGGCAAAGGAATTGAGGGTCTGAATTATAAGGATCTATGCATTTAGCCGGACGTGGAACTGCCAGAAGGTTACAAACCTCCCAAGTTTGAGAAGTTTCACGGAACGGGTAACCCAAAGGTACATTTGAGGACATACTATGATATGCTCGTGGGAGTGGGGAAAGATGAAAGAATTCGCATGAAACTATCCATTAGGAGTCTCACTGGAGACGCCCTATCTTGGTATATTAGTCAGAATCCCAAGAAGTGGGATAATTGGGTAAGCATGGCATCGGACTTCATGGACCGATTCAGGTTTAATACAGAGAATGCACCAGACGTCTTCTACATACAGAACCTCAAGAAGAAACCAACAGAAACTTTCTGTGAGTATGCTACTCGATGGAGGTCAGACGCTGCAAAGGTCAGGCTGGTACTAGAGGAAGAGCATATGAACAAATTTTTCGTCAGGGCCCATGATCCACAATACTATGTAAGATTAATGGTCATCGAAAATCACAAGTTCTCTGACATCATCAAACTCAAGGAAAGGATTGAAGAAAGGATCAAGAGTGGGATGGTAACCAATTTTGAAGCATTGCAGGCTACGAATAAAGCATTACAGTCAGGGGGCATATCAAAGAAGAAAGAAGTTGGGGCAGTGATGGTGGCCCAAGGTCCAAAATCTCCACTCACATACCAAACACCTCAACCCACATACCAACCTTCACCTCCCAGATATTCTCAACCCGCTACTGCATATCACACTTATAACACCCAGCCAGCCTATTACCATTCACCTCCAATACGTCAAAACTATCAAAAACCCAAACCCAATTTTGATTGCTGGCTGCCCAGACAATACACCCCTATTGCTGAGCCCATCGACCAACTATATGAAAGACTGAAGGCTGCCGGACATGTCACCCCCATTCCCGCTGTCGCCATGGAAAACTCCTCCAATGGGTCAACCCGAATAAAATATGTGCGTACCATTCCGGCATGAAGGGGCATACTATTGATGAATGCCGCACTCTGAAAGACAAGATTCAAACCCTGATTGATACCAAAGTCATACAAGCAAAGGAAGCTGCACCAAATGTCCGCAATAATCCCCTCCCAGATCGTAGGGGTAAAGGAGTAATGTGACAGAAAATGATGAAGAATGGGATCCTGAAGGGTCGATTGGGCTTATTCGGGAAGGTGATGACCCTAAACCTGCAGTCACACTCACTCCTATTGTGGTACAGATACAGCCACCGGTCGAAATTGAAGTAGCCGCATCAGTCCCGTTTGAAATTGAAGTAATGACACCTGCGACTACACCTACTCCATTTGAAGTAAAAGTGGACACACCCTTCACCGTGACGGTAGCATCTACACCACCCTTTAATTCTAACGCCATACCTTGGGATTATATTGCCGAAGCTAGGAGAAAAGGAAAAGCAAAAATGGAAGAGTCTGGTGCTGCACATAGGATTACCAGAACTGGAAGGATCTATACACATGAAAATTTGGGAGGAAAAAGCAAGGAAGCTTCTACCAAAAAACCCGTCATTGAAACTGGTCCAGATGATCTCTGGAGGAAAGTGCAGGCAAGAGAATACTCTGTCGTTGATCATCTGAACAAGACTCCCGCCCAGATATCCATCTTATCGTTGCTGCGAAATTCGGAGGCGCATAGGAATGCTCTGATGAAGGTCTTGAATGAAGCTTATGTGCCTAACAACATCACCAGTGGAGATATGGCCAACATGGTAGGGCAAGTACTGGAAAGCCACAAGATCACCTTTCATGAAGATGAATTACCACCTGAAGGACTAAGTCACAATAGAGCACTGCACATAACGGTACAGTTTGAGGACAAATTCATCGCCAGAGTCCTAATAGATGGGGGTTGAGCCTCAACATTTGTCCGTTGACCACGCTGAAAAGGTTGGGTAAAGATTTCCATGAGATACAAGTAGGGAGTATGAACGTGAAGGCATTTGATGGGTCTCAAAGGGAAACAATTGGAGAAATCAACCTTTGTTTGCAAATGGGCCGGACTTAGTTCGATGTTGAGTTTCAAGTATTGGACATATCAGCTACGTACAATCTTTTATTGGGACGACCTTGGATACAAGCTGCTGGAGCTGTAGCTTCTACACTACACCAGGCCGTGAAGTTCGAATGGAACCATCAGGAGGTAATCATTCGTGGAGATAGAAGTAATCCTATTTACACTAGTCAAACCGTCCCAATTGTCGAGAATAGAAGAAAGTTGGGTGGAGAAACTTATCACCGCATCGAGCGTGTCAATGCTATTGAGAAAGATAAATGGTGGAGTGGCAAAATAGAAAGCATACTGGCATGGTCACGGTATGAACCCGGCATAGGGCTTGGGAAGAAACTCCAGGCATTACCAAACCGATACAGTTGAAACGTCATGGTACAACTTTTGGGCTCGGGTATCAGTATACATGGAAGGAGTATGATGATTGGTCTCCACCATGGCGTAGTCCCTATTACCCTCTCGAGCAGCTAGTGCCGCATCTGAGTCAGACCTTTCACCAGGCCGATACAATATCGGGATCTGCAGAGGAGGAAGCTTTGCTGGGCTAAGGAACCTATTTCTAAAAGACAAAGATATGGATTGCAATATGGTAGTTGAGGAGGAGGAGGAAGAAGACCTCACCATTCAGACCATGGAAAAAGGAGTAGTTCTCAAGAATTGGACTGCCACACCATCCCGGGCCCGTCGAGTTCCTGGGTAGCCTGGCAATTAGCATGATCTGTTTTAAAAAAAAAAAACCATTTTAAACATTTAAGATTTCCAGTATTTTATTTTAAAGATGCATTTTATTTTGAAATAATTACATGAGTCATCGAGCCGTATCTGTTTTGATGTTTTCAAGATTTAATTAATGCATTATTATTTTAGTATTTATTATTATCTTTTACATTTTCCCTCTACAACATTATTATTACTTATCCAGATGAACCAACGACTGTAACTAGTAATGAGACAATGCAAAATAAGGATAGTGACTCGGAAGAAGAAGATGAGATACCTGAGGAAGTTATCAGAGAAGTTGAGAATTTTGAGAATAAGCCTAAGTCCAACCTGGACGAAACCGAGACCGTCAACTTGGAAGATTCTGAAACAGTCAAAGAAACCTGCATAAGTATCCAGTTGTCACCATCAGAAAAAGAAGAATACATTCGGTTCCTGAAACAGTATGAAGATATCTATGCATGGTCTTATGACGATGTGACTGGTTTTAGCACATCCATAGTGGCTCACAAGCTTAATTACAAGCAATGGCACGAGAATTTACCATTCGCCATATTGGGATACTGCACCACCGTCTGCACATGAACTGGGGCAACTCCCTATTTTCTCGTTTACGGTACCGAAGCTGTCATTCCCGCCAAGGTAGAAATTCCTTCTTTAAGGATCATACAAGAAGACAACCTCAGTGATGCAGAATGGATAAGGAGCCGCTATGAGCAATTAGCCCTCATAGATGGAGAAAGGATGAATGCAGTGTGTCATGGTCAGCTTTATTAGAACAGAATGTCCAGAGCTTTCAACAAAAGGGTCAAACCAAGACAATTCAAACCGGGGCAGCTGGTGCTAAGGCGAATCTTCCCGCATCAAGATGAAGCCAAAGGGAATTTTCACCTAATTAGCAAGGTCTTTACATGGTTCACAGGGTACTAACGGGAGGAGCACTCATACTTGCAAAAAGGGATAAAGAAGTTTGGCCAAAACCTATCAATTCATACGAAGTCAAGAGATACTATGTTTAGATTGTTTACACTCCTTGATCTGATGTAACTGAACTACGCTTGACCTAATTCCCGTTTAAGAGGGGATACATAGGCAGCCCTGTGGGTCCGGTCACATCTTAATAAAATCTTCATTTTCCCAGAACCAGAAACTGGGGCAGAATTTTGAGGAGGACCCTCAAAATTCCGGAGCAAGTCCAGCCAAAGTCATCATATGCAAGATAGTCAGAGAATCAGTTAAGTAACTGAGGCAGTCTCTAAAAGTGTCGCAGTCACTAGTTCATCTAATTTACTTGATATTATATACCGCTACGTTTTCTAAAATAACTCTATTTCATCAAATAAGTGCATATTTTTCGAAAACTTTATTTCCATGGAAACCAGGTGTTACCCAGAGTAACTCGAACAGGATCTCCAGAGCGAAGCGAAGCAAAGCAGGCTGATAAAGACATGAACCAACCTCTCCCGCAAAACTCACGATTTTTCTTTGAATGCAGGAACAAGGAATAACCACATGTACGTGCGCCTTAAAATCATTACCTTCATAACAACCGGACCGCCAAGCGCAGATATATCTCCAGCTAAGAAATATTCTCCTCCTATTTGCTATCTTCTCTTTGCATGAGACTAAGCCCTGCCTCCCTATTTGCATAAGGCTAAGCATTGCCTTCTCTTTGCATGAGACTAAGCCCTGTCTGAAATCTTGCATGAGGCTAGCCCTGCCTCCCTATTTGCATAAGGCTAAGCATTTCCTTCCCTTTGCATGAGACTAAGCCTTGTCTCAAATCTTGCATGTGGCTAAGCCCTACCTCCCTATTTGCATAATGCTAAGCATTGCCTTCTATTTGCATGAGACTAAGCCCTATCTCAAATCTTGCATGAGGCTAAGCCCTGCCTCCCTATTTGCATAAGGCTAAGCATTGCCTTCTCTTTGTATGAGACTTAGCCCAATCTCAAATCTTGCATGAGGCTAAGCCCTACCTCTCTATTTGAATAAGGCTAAGCACTGCCTTCTATTTGCACGAGACTAAGCCTCGTCTCAATTGTTGTGTGAGGCTAATCCCTACCTCCCCAATTGCATAAGGCTAAGCTCTGACTTTCTCTGTCCAATGACCAGAAATTACCCTATTTGAAACCTAGCACCATCTTGCCTTTTCGAGGCTAAGCTCTGTCTCGATCCTATACAAGACTAAGTTTTGTCTTGTTTTATTCATATGCATCACCATATCTATGTCCGAAGGCGTCATAGTCCGAAGGCATCATCCCCATAGTCTGAAGACACCATGTCATGGCCTGAGGATCTCTCAATATCGCACATCATTATTCAAAGGCGTAATGGTTTGGAGGTACCATTCTCATGGCACGAGAACATCATCTCATGGCCTGCGAATCCTTTATCTCATGATTCATGGCCCGGGATGTCATGGTTTAAGGACGCCATCCTCACTGTCCAAAGACAACCTTCATGGTCCAAAGGGAATTTGCATCATGTTTAAATTCTCGCAGTAATCCATATATATTTGCACGCATTGTGTTTTAAGTTTTGCAGATAATTCAGAAGTTAACCGTTCTTCAAACAGGAGGAACTTTCGCTCCGGTTTCCGCTCATACCATTCACACCCTGCCACTATTTCAAACGTAACCGACTCCCATCAATTACTCGCCCTTACTCTACAACCGTTTAGATATCTGTCCTATGATACATCCGTTACGCTTCAGATTTTCACATTCATAACTCCGCATAAACCCATCTGATACTATCCTTCCCAAAAGAACCCTTTCCAAAACATACGATGTTTCATTCACCGTTGGGTCTAGAACTACACAAGGCCTGATTCTTGTAAAACCAAGGATATGTAGGCGGCTCAGAGATCAGGGTGCGGCCTATATTTTTCAAAACACCCCATTCGGTCAAAATTGGTCATCATTTCCCTTCCCGGGTAAAGAGGGGCAACTGTTGATACCCAACTTTTCACTCACATATTTCAAATAATGCATATATGTCTTCAAAATAGTGCACGAGCATCGCCAAGTATTTTCTGTAATTTTTAAAGGCCTTTAATCAATTTATTCCTGTATTTTTCATATAAATAATTATCAACTGCATCACAAATAATTTTATAATAATTTATTATCTAATTCTTCATCATTTATATACATTTATTTTTGCATCATTAGGCTAAAACTGCATATTTTGCAATAATAGCCCATATATATGCATAATTACACTATTTACATAAAAATAACTTTTTATATTTTTATAATGTTAAGTAATTATTTTAAATCATTTTTATGCACAAATGATATTTTTTGTTATTTATTAATTATTTTTTATAAATTATTTAATTATTTAATTGGGTATTTAAAATCTAGCCCTTTTCTAATCAATTTCGGACCCAAACCCACACCCATTATCCAGTCCAATACCTAAAATGCCTAAGCCGATTACCCCTGGCCCAATTACCTTTACTCAATTAAATTACCTGTCCCAGAACCCCTTTAATCGTCACCGTTGAGCTCTGAGATCAACGGTCCACATTACACCTACCCATTTTAACTAACCAAACCCCCTTAACCCTAATCATTTTCACCTACCCGCCGCCCTCAAACGCTCCCGTCTCCCTCCCTCCTCTCTTTTGAAACCCTAGCGCCGCACTCCGATTCCCCTTTGATTCCAACCGGATATGAAATCCCTTGGTGATTTTCTTACCTTATCGGTCTCATCCCGCTACTGGCTACTCGATTATGGTATAACTTAATAACTTGCCTAATATTGCAAGCCGATCTCCTTCACTTTGAACCGAATCTGGTTCGAACTCTCATTTTCTTTCCTTCTATGTTCATTCTTCATCTCTTATGATTTGAATCTCTGAGATTCTCCCGATTCTTCAGTTTACCCTAAAGTTAGGGTTTGCAGATCTTTGATTTGAACCAGATTTGGTCCAACTTTAGTTTGTTTTAATGTTATTCTTCATCTATATTCACTTAAGGATTTAACCTTATGTGAAATCTTTTACTTACCTAAACCAAGGATTTAACCTTATTTAATCGAACCAGATTTGGTTCAAATCTTATGTTTTCTTTAATAACCCTCTGTCTATGTTCTTTTATTAAAGCAAACGATCCTTTACCTTTATTTCTCTATCAATTTGTGTTTACTTAAAATTAGTGTTTTCAGATCTTAGTTGATTCTGTTATTTTTTTGTAGAAAAAAAACTCCTGTCTAGGTTCATTATGTGAAATTGTGCTGATTTTATGGTTTGCCTTTTGAATATTCTCTTGTCTACCTTATTTTACTCCACTGATAATGGTTTACCCAAAAATTAGGGTTTTGAAATCTTTTACTGAGATTTTAATCTTTCCTTTCTTGTATGGTACTGATGTTTCCTTATTTTGCTCGATTTACCCTGTTCTTATTATTTCCTTACCTTAGTTGATCCTGCATTTGACTATTGATTGATTCTGTATTATACTTACTTGCCTGATTACACGCTATGATGTCCTACTAATTGATTGAACTCGACTTCAAATTGATTCTAGAATTATTTTTCATTCCTTATTTGTGTATGTTTGATTTATTCCCTTGTTTGTCTGCCTAATTGAACACTATTTAAACCCTTTTCCCTCTTCACTTTAGGACGGACTCGAACTCTCATACTCTCACCAAAAACTTAAGATCTCTCTCTTATTATGATTCTGTGCTAATTGTCTCTGGTTTTGGCTGGCTGAAAGCTAAGGCCAAGTTATTCTGGAACTAAACTGCTGTGGCATATTTACTTGCTTTCTTACTTAACTGGTATGCCCTAATCCTTTGTAATTTCATTCTCTATGCTTCGCTTGACTAGCATATTTCAATTCCAAGTATGATTCTGTCATTTTATGTGATTCTATGATCTCATCTAGTCCTATGAGTGACGTTCACGATTAACTAGTTTGAATAATATGAATCATCTTATAAGTTAGACTAATGTCTAAATTTGTTTCCTGCACTACTTGTTAATCTTACACTTGTTCTGAACTTAGTATCCCTATAATACTATTAACATGGAATTGGTTCATTAATACTAACTCTACAGATTTTTGTATGGTTGCTTAATTCATGTGTCTGGCCAACTTAACTATTTTGCCTAATTGCTTCTGCAATTAAACAATGATTGTCCTAGGTACTAGCATTAATATTTAGCTTGACCAGACTTTTAACTTACTTGAACTATGTGTTTGAGCATAACCTTGTTTGGTGTAGTTCTGCCTGCAACTGTGTGTTCTAAACTTTGTTTCTTCTGAAATCAAACTATTTTAAAACCTGCCCCTACCTCTTTTTATGTACTGATTTTAAAAACCCCCACTCTTAGCCCCTTAGGTTCTCAACCACTCCAGTTTGAGCACTGCTTAGGGTCCACATGAGACTCCTGTGAACTCTGACACATTGGAGACTGGTTTTCCATTCTCTTATGAGCTATCTTCTGAATGTATGATTCTAGTGTGAGCATTGCCCTGGGTCCCTGAGGCCCTTGCGAACTTTGACACACTGGAAACATAGTTCTAACGTGCTATAGATGAATTACTATGCTGTGCCTCAAGGTTTTTGTGGTTGGAAGGCCTGGTTCCCAGGTTTATTTGGGCATGATGAAGGCTCCCTATAGTGTCTCATTACTATTATGTAATCCATTTGCTATTCTGATCTGTAATAACTTTGTAATAACAGATTTGGGGATATTTAGTAAAGCTGGGGTTTTTTTCTTATTTCCTTTTTGCTAAATTGGTAGAAATCTTGTCTATAGGATTTAGTTATGCTGTCAATTCTGTTCATTTGGTAAAAAGTGTATGAGTTCTATACTGTGCTTAGAAACCCTGCCTATAGGATTTTCATTGATGGTGTTAATTCTTTGTTTGCATATTAGAAGTCCTGCCTATAAGGTTGACATTAAAATGTATATTAGAAATCCTACTCATAGGATCTATCAATCCAACAAATGTGCATTAGCAATTATGCCTATAGGACCTCGATGGTTTATTTGATTGATTTTCTAGCAATCTGCATAATTTCTGCCCATACACAGCTCGTAGAAATCATGCCTATAGGATGAAAAAAATCAGTTAGAAATCATGGCTATAAATCAATTCAGTAGTAGATACCATGCATATAGGACTAAAACCAGTTTCAAACCTAGAAATCATGCCTATAGGACTTAAGTAAGTACAGCAGTTAAAGATCTTGCCTATAGGATTAAAAGAGATTATAACCAATCTCTGTAAGTTAAATCTACACCTAAAAATCATGTCTATAGGTCTGTACTCATCAACTCGCAGAAATCATTCCTATAGGTTTCTATCAATTGATTTTGAATACAATCGTCCTTGGCAATCACTTAGTCAATGTACTTGTAGGACTTAATAATTCTGGATTTATAATTGTGATGTATTACTGCCTGAACCGCCCAGACCATGCTGAATGAAAATCAATAGGCAAACAACAGGTTTAGACACCGCCTTAATGAAATTGTTTCTGTACATCTGTCTTCTCATATAGACATTTTGCCTATAGGATTTTTTTAAATTAATTGTATGCATTTGCTGTCTATGTGCGGAGGTTAACGTGAGCCCTTATTTGCTTCATACTTGCAAGTAGTAACATGTTTTGTTTGTCGCTTAGTCTTTTACATTTTTGAGCAACCAAGGCTTGGTCTAGAACTATCCCAAATAGAGGTCCTAATGCCTCCAGGGCCATAGGTAAGGGACGGGTAGTGCACGCCTAGGGATTGAGCTAGAATCAATTAGAGCGCTTTAGGTAACAACTTAAAGATAGTAACCGGGTAGCAGGAGATGATAGTCTGTGCCCGCTGAATAATATGAGTAACACCCTGACTCGAGGGAGTTACGAGGTATTATTTATATTTCACGGGGTGATCCTTTAGGCTAAAAAAATTAGGACCCCCTATCCTTATTAAATATTCCCCTCGCTTCTTTAGACTAATTCATAATTTAAGTTTGGCCGGGACCCATTGTTGTGGACCTCGAGGGGTGCCTAACACCTTCCCCTCAAGGTAATTTCGAGCCCTTACCCGATCTCTAGTGATATAAACTAGTACAACATGAGTTATCTACTCTAGGTGCCCTAACGCACCTCAATCCGTTAGGTGGCGACTCTTTCAATCCTAATTCCCTACCCTCTCACAAAGAATTGTCACAGAAATGTCAAAACCCGATTTCACGAGAAAAAGGGGGCACGACATCGGTCAGTCTAGCCGACCAAGCTAGGGCCAGTTTCAGCAGCCACACCCATCAAAGGCTTATTTTGAGTATGGTGATACCAGACATATGGTGAGGGACTACCCCTGACTCAGAAGGGGTGCACCTTCACAGACTACACAGGCTCCACGGATTTCCACAGGGTCTAAAGGGTTAACAGGCCTTGATTGCTGCTCTAGTCGCTGCTCCACTTGCCCCACCTGCTAGGGGTGGAGGTTAGGCTGGTAGAGGTCACTCTAGAGGGGGAGGCCAAGCTCGTTTCTATGCTTTTCCTGGTAGGACGAAGGTGTTTGCAACAGATGTTGTCATCACATGTTTGGTTCCGTTTGTCATAGGGATGCATTAGTCTTATTTGATCTGAGACCCACTTATTCATATGTGTCATCTTACTTTTCTCTGTATTTGGATATATCTCGTGATTCTTTAAGTTCTCCTTATATGTGTCCACACCCCTGGAAGATTTTATTGTTGTGGACCATGTTTACCGATCGTGTTTAGTTGTTATTGGTGGTTTTGAGACCAGAGTTGGTCTATCACGCTATTCTAGATTTTCACGCTAAGACTGTGACACTGGCTATGCCAGGTTCACCACGGTTGGAGTAAAGGGGTACATTAGATTATATTCCTAGCAGAGTTGTGTCCTTCTTTAAGGCACAGCGGATGGTTGAGAAGGGGTGTAAAGCACATCTTGCCCTTGTGAGAGATGTTAGTATTGATACTCCTACCATTGAGCCAGTTCCGGTAGTGTGAGATTTCCCTAATGTATTCCCACCAAACCTTCCGGGTATGCCACCTGATATAAATATCAATTTTGGTAATGACCTGGTGCCGGGCACTCAGCCCATTTAGATTCTGCCATATCGTATGGCACCAACGGAGTTGGAGGAGTTAAAGGAACAACTGCAAGAGTTGCTTGATAAGGGTTCCATCCGGCCTAGTGTGTTACCTTGGGGTGCTCCGGTTCTGTTTGCGAAGAAGAAGGATGGCTCGATGCGAATGTATTGATTATACTGTTGGGCTGACCAATGCCCCAGCAATATTCATGCACCTGATGAACAGTGTATTCTAGCTATATCTTGACTCATTCTTTATTTTGTTTATTGATGACATCTTGATATACTCTCGCAGCCGGGAGGATCATGAGCAGCATTTGAGGATCGTGCTCAAGACCTTGAGGGAGAAGAAGTTATATGCAAAATTCTCCAAGTGTGAGTTCTGGCTTGATCCAGTGGCATTCTGTGGAATATGGTATCTAGTGAGGGCATCAAGGTAGATCCAAAGAAGATTGAGGCATTTCAGAACTGGCCCAGACCGTCTTCAGCTACTGAGATCCGGAGATTCCTTAGTTTGGCCGGATATTATCGCCGTTTCATAAAGGGTTTCTCATCCATTGCTGCACCTTTGGCTAGATTGACCCAGAAGGGTTCTCCTTTCATATGGTCCGAGGAGTGTGAGGCGAGCTTTCAAAAGCTCTAGACTGCTTTGACTATAACCAAGTGTTGGTGTTGCCTACGGTTTCAGGGTCTTACACAATGTATTGTGACACATCGTGTATTGGGATTGGTGCGTTGTTGATGCAAGATGGTAGGGTGATTGCCTACGCATCTCAGCAATTGAAGGTTTCTGAGAAGAATTATCTGGTGCACGATTTGGAATTGGCAGCTATTGTTCATTCATTGAAGATTTGGAGGCACTATTTGTATGGTGCTCTATGTGAGGTCTATGCCGACCACCGGAGTCTCCAGCATTTGTTCAAGCAAAAAGATCTTAATTTGCGGCAGTAGAGATGGTTAGAGTTGCTAAAAGACTATGATATCATTATTTTGTATCATCTCGAGAAGGCCAATGTGGTAGCCGATGCCTTAAGTAGAAAGGCAGAGAGTATGGGTAGTTTGGCTTACTTGCCGACAGCAATGAGGCCACTAGCTACGGATGTTCAGGCCTTGGCCAATAAGTTCGTGAGATTGGGT
This sequence comes from Nicotiana attenuata, assembly GCF_001879085.1. Classification (NCBI taxonomy): domain Eukaryota; kingdom Viridiplantae; phylum Streptophyta; class Magnoliopsida; order Solanales; family Solanaceae; genus Nicotiana; species Nicotiana attenuata. The sequence continues at coordinate 30,709,724 of NC_031990.1, forward strand.
ATTTCAGAGCCCAGTTGGGTTCTTGCTTGCGTAGTTTCTTGATCTTCCTTTTATGAGCACATCAGAGAGCCTTAGTGTGACGACCCCTATTTCCTTGTCTTCAAGGACACAGTACAGCACGGCGATGCCAAGGAGGTTTCTATTGGAGAAGACGTGGTGTTGCTGATACAAGGCCGAATATGTGTGCCCAAAATATAGATGGGTTGCGTGAGTTGATCCTGAGGAGGTTCGCAGTACTTTATTTATCCGGGTGCCGCTAAGATGTATCAGGATTTGAGGCAACATAATTGATGGAGAAAAATTATGAAAGATATAGTGGAGCATGTGGCTCAATGCTTGAACTATCAGCAGGTGAAGTACGAGCATCATAGGCCTAGCGGTTTGCTTCAGAGACTTGAGATTCCCGAGTGGAAGTGGGAGCGTATTACCATGGATTTCGTTTTTGGGTTCCCACGGACTTTGAAGAAATTTCACGCAATGTGGGTGATTGTGGATAGGCTAACCGAGTCGGCGCATTTTATTCCGGTGGTGACTACCTATTCTTTAGAGTAGCTGGCTCAAAACTATATCCGTAAGATTGTTCGTCTCCACGGTGTGCCGGTGTCAATTATCTCCGATCGAAGCACGCAGTTCACATTGCATTTTTGGAGGGCCGTGCAGGGTGAGTTAGGTACACGAGTTGAGTTGAGTTGAGTATAGCTTTTTACACCCCAAACGGACGGGCAATCCGAGCGCACCATTCGTATTCTGGAGGATATGTTACGTGATTGAGTTATGGATTTCGGGGGTTCTTGGGATCATTTTTTGCCGCTTACAGAGTTTGCCTACAACAATAGCTACCAATCGAGTATTCAGATGGTTCCTTATGCGGATCTATATGGAAGACAGTGTCGTGCTCTAGTTGGTTGTTTTGAGCCGGGTGAGGCTAGGTTGTTTGGCACCGATTTGGTTCGGGATGCCTAGGAGAAATCAATTTGATTCAAGATCAGCTTCGTGTAAAATAGTCCAAACATAAGAGCTATGCTGATCGGAAGCCTCGTAATGTAGCATTTATGGTGGTAGAGAGGGTTTTCCTTCGGGTGTCACCCGTGAAAGGTGTGATGAGGTTCGGGAAAAAGGGCAAGTTGAGCCCTAGGTATATCGGTCTTTTTGAGATCCTTGAGAGAGTTGGCGAGGTGGCCTACAAGCTTGATTTGCCACCCAGTCTATCGGCGGTCCACCCGATGTTCTATGTTTTTATGCTCCATAAGTATTATGGTGATCCGTCCCATGTATTAGATTTCAGCTGCTCAGTCCAATTGGACAAGGATTTGACTTATGTTGAGGCGCTAGTGGCCATCTTGGACAGGCAGGTCCAAAAATTGAAGTTAAAGAACATTGCTTCAGTGAAGGTTAAATGGAGGGGTCATCCGGTCGAGGAGGTGACCTGGGAGACCGAGCACGACATGTAGAGTCATTATCCTCACCTTTTCATCACTTTAGGTATGTTTCTATGCACGTTCGAGGATGAACGTTTGTTTTAAGAGGGGGAGAATATAACGACCTGACCGGTATTTTTGTGTAATTGCACCCTGTTTTCCCTTTTGATGCTTCACACATGTGCATTGGTTGTTTATTACTTATGAGGTTGATTGGATTTTTTCAGGGAGGTTTTGGGTTGATTTGGACCCTTTAGTTCTTGCCTTAGAAGCCTAAGTTAGAAATGTTGACCAAAGTTTAACTTTTGTGAAAACGACCTCGGAATGGTATTTCGATGGATACTATAGGTTCATATCATGATTTGGGATTTGGGCGTATGCCCGGAATCGAATTTGGAAGTCCGTAGGTTGATTTGTGTTGTTTTACCGAAAGTTGGCAATTTGAGGTTTAGAAGAATTCCCAAGTTTGACCGTAGGTTAATTTTTGTCTATCGGGTTCGGAATTTTGTTTTTGTACTTGGAATAGATCCGTTATGATATTTAGAACTTGTCTACAAAATTTGGTGTCATTTGGAGTTGCTTTGATAGGATTCAGACGCTTGCTTGCAATTTTAGAGGTTCTTGAACTTTTCTTTGGAATTCATGCGTTTTGATGTCCCATTCGTAGTTCTAGGTGTTATTTTGTGTTTTGATAGCGCGAACGAGTTCGTATGATATTTTTAGACTTGTGTGGATGTTTGGTTTGGAGCCTTGAGGGCTTGGATGAGTTTCAAATGCATTTCTGAATGGTTTGAACTGAAAACGGGATTGCTGGTTGTTGGTGCTCTGATGATGCAATTGCAAGCACCAACCTCGCAATTGCAAAGTGGGCAGGGGAGGTCAGATGTCGCAAATGCGACTCCCCCCTTCGCACTTGCTAAGTCAGTGTAGGTGTGCGTTGGGTCGCATTGTCGACCATTTGGTTGCTTTTACGAAGATGGAAGCTTCGTAACTGCGAAGCCATTGTCGCAATTGAGACATCTGAAGAGGCTGTCAGGGTTCGCAATTGCGATCCCTGTTCCGCAATTGCGAAGGTTCGCAAATGCAAACTCAAGGCCGCATTTGCGATATCTGCAGCTGATCAAAAGGGATGGGAGTCAGTACTTAGGCCTCATTTTTCATATCTTAGAACCCTAGGCTCTGTAGGAGGTGATTTAGAGAGGGGATTTTCATCTACAAACATAGGATAAGTGATTCCAGTTATATTTCATGATTATATCCTAGATTTAACATCAAATTTATGAGAATCAAAGAGTAAAATTTGGGATTTTTGTCAAAGTTTTGAAGAATGAAGATTTGAGTTTTGAGATTCAACTTGGACTCGGATTTGAAAATAAAACACATATATGAACTCGTGGGGCTATGGGTAGTCGGAATCTACCCTTGGACCCAGGTTTTGACCAGACGGGCCCAGGGTTGAATTTTGGGGAATTGTGTAAAGATCAAAGCTTTATCTATTGTAATTGGTTTTTCTTGCATTGTTTGATGCTATTAAGTCATTTTTTGTTATATTTGAGCCGTGTGGAGGCGAATTTATGGGTAAAGCTATTTTTGAGGGTTGATTTAGCCTAGTTGAGGTAAGTATCTTACCTAACCTTGTATAGGAGAAACTATCCCTTAGGATTTGGGTTGTTTGTGTTAATTATACTATGTGAAAGATGTGTACACAAGGTGACGAGTGTGTACACGGGTTGTATGTGGTATTTTGACCGGTTTAGACTTTTAGACATCTTCTATGCATTCAATTGAATTTGTTATAACATGTTATATCTTTCACTGTTAAATTTCCTCTCATTCTCTAATTGACGTTGTTAGTATTTGTTCTACCATTCGTTATTGTAATTGCTCTCATATGCTTTAGCTGAAGTTACTACCTCTCTTATTGTCTTGTTACTCCTTTAATTACTCTTACTTGAAGTTGTTATTTTGTGGAATATCTTCTTGTTGGGTTATTGATGTTGACGTTATGGAATTCCATTATCACATTGAGGTTGAATTTGTAATTGTTGAGTATTCCTTATTCATTTTGATGTTATTGATATTCTTGCACACATTGTGATTGAGCCACGGGCTCTACATTGTGGTAACATTATTATTGTTGATTTTGGAAAGTGTTGTGGCATATTGGCACAAATGGTTGTTGATACCCAATTTTTCCCTGTAATATTTTTTATATGTGCAAAATACTTTCAAAATAGCATATGTATGCATATATAAGTGTGTCCAAACATTTTAGTATTTTTCCAAATTTTTAAAAGATTTTTAAATCAATTTATTGCCCTATTTTAGCAATACAAAAACAAATAATTATTCCTCAAATTATCATTTTTGGTGATTTAATTTATTTTAAGTCTCATATTTACCCAAAATATAGCTAAGGTAATTTTTTTTGCACCATTTTTACAAAACTTATCTAGTATTTTTAAAGCTAAATTGCAGTATAATTTGCAATAATTAGGCCTATTTTAAGAATTAATTGCGATTTATAATTTGTAAAATTGATTCCAGTATTTCTAATTTAATAGTTATATATAATTAATAAATTTAGTACCTTTGATTTGTTTTCAGAAATCATTTTACTATTTTATAAAGTAAAAAGGGAAAAAGTGGCTATTTAAAATCTAGCCCTATTTATTTCAATTTTAGCCCAAATCGACCACCCCAATTAACCCAATTTCAATCTCAATCCGACTGGCCCAATTCCTAAATTACCCGCCCATGACCCAATTTAATCCAACACGCCTGGCTCCCCAATAAATCCAGGCCGTTGATCAAAATGATCAACGGCCACGATCCCTTCTTTCCTTTTAATTCCCCAAACCCCCCAACCCTAAATCATTCTCATCTATCAGCCGCCTTTGAATCCCTTCACCCCCTCAAACTCTCTCGAGCCTTCTTTGAACCCTAATCGTCTCCTACCATCTCCCACCGTGTCCCACCGGAATCCATGGCTTCTCAGGCTGTGGGAGTCCTATACTCACCTCCTATTGTCCTATGTGCTTGATACCTGAAGATTCGAGGCCTGACTTCGAAGGTTTTCATCTAGACCTCTATCGATTCAAGGTTCTCTGGTCATCTCCGGCTTTGCTCCGGCGTACTATAGTTGTTTGAGCCTGGTTCTAACCTCTCCGACTCAGATCGATGACCTCTCAAAGCCTTCCTCATTTCTAGGGTTCTTTTGAAACCCTAAGCCTTTGAGGTTTTCTCCGATTTCTTTAGATTCGTTGTATATCTGTGCTCTCCTTGAGTTTTTCAAACGATTTCCCTAACTTTTCTTTCGAAAATTACTTTTTTTTAAAATCTTTCTTTCCGATCTAGGGTTTTCTGAAAAAAATGTTTAAGTGTTTCACTGACTTTCTTTTTCTTTTGTGTATTTACCTCTACTGTGCTCCTATGTTTTGATCTACCACGTTCTTGTATGTTCTCCTACTGTGATCTGTTCTTGTATGTTCTTCTACTGAGTTTTTATACTCCGTTCTTGTATGTTCCCTTTTACTATGTTCTATATGCTCCATAATTGTATGTTTTCTACCATGTTTTCCATACTATGTTCTCGTATTTTCTTCTACTATGTTGTGCTATGTTTTGCCTACTACATTCTTTCTACTGTGTTCTTAAGGTTTTGCTATTTTTATTCTACTGAACCTTGTTTGAATTTCTCCTGAAAGATCCTCTTAAGCATGTTTCTTCTACTGTTCTTATCAATATTTGCCATTATGTTCTTTGAATCCTTCTACTATGATTGCATGTTACTTTGCTATCATGTTTTCTCATGAGTTCTGTTGCTGAAGAAGCCTGTTCTTTTTCTGAAACTTCTAAACATGATTTTGATTCAATTGCCTGCCCTCTCATCTCTGCTTATGGTTTGCTTGAACTAAGGTTTTATTTCGAAACCCCTAATTCTTTCAGATTGACTTCGAGTCTTTAAATTGAGTTTGGACTTCTTTGTTTTCATATGACTCTGACCTTTTGCTAAACTCTTCTATGCTGGATTTTCTACTGATTTTACAATGACACTATTGTCTTCTTTCATGCTTAACGTGTTTGTATGCTCTTTATATATGATGAATTTCCCTCTAAATGGTTTTCGAATTTGCAATTAGTTCAAGCTTCCTTCTGAATATAGCCTGATTGATTTCTTTTCATTGTTTACTGATTTTTCTCTGTTACTCGACCTAAGTAAAACCCTTTTCCATCTTTCTGACTTGGTTCATTCATACAAAATCTCGGACCCTTGTGATTTACTGGTTGTTAATTGATCTCCTTACCTTATTTGCACAAACCGTGTATTGTCAAAACCTCGTCCTTAAATAACTTTTATGTACTCACCCCTAATTGCCCACTTTGCACAAAGTGTTTGATTAATTTCTTTCCTTAATTGGTTTATACCCGTTTGAATCTGAATCCCTTAATAAAAAGGGAGTCTTGTGTAATTGATTGACAATCAGTACTTCAATTATGCTCTTACCTTATTTCCTCATGACTTTCACACTATAAATACACGACTCTTTAACACACAGAACACACGATTAACAATTCACAATCTCTTCTGAACTCTCACTCTCACATAATAGAACTCTCTCTTCTTGTCTGCATTCTGACTTTCACAAGACTACTGCTTTATTCCTATTTGTTTCCTTGAAACTGGTATGTCCTAATTTTAATTTTCAGCATCACCACAATGTGTTTACTTACAGCTTTCTGCATCTACGTCTACTTTATTACTTCTGCAGATTTAAATACTTAAACTGGCATGTTGTTTTCTTTTGCTTGTTTCTGTTATGAACCCCTCCTTCCTATTCCCTTTGTGTGCTTTGAGTTACAGTTTAAAACATGGCAATATGCAAGTTATTGTCTATGGATTAAACTTGATCCCTTAGGGGATCCTGACCTCTAAAAAATGTGTTCCAGTAGGCTTATGGGTGTGCCAGCATCTCCCATTGTTGGGTTATGCCCACTAGCCTACTCTTTACTTCTTGCAACTCCCCATTCCCTATCCTCTATGTGTGTTAATGTGAATTGCTTCCCTCTTCCTTTTACCCTTTCAGAATTCCACTTCTACACTTGCACTCTCTCTTAGTTCCTAAGTTCTGCCCCCCTCTTGTGAGCCTTGACTTTGGACCTTGAGTTCCCTCTGAACTTTGACATTTGAGGGCAGGCCCTTCCACACTGCACTATGTCTTAATATGGTAATGCAATGAGGTGTAAGCACTGCCCGGAGTTCATGTGGAGCTCTTAGGGAACTTTGACACACCCCAAATGAGAGAAAGGCTTTGAAATCTGATCTTTGGAGTTGGTTTACTTCATACTTCAGACAGGAAGTCTGAATCAGGCTCTCCTTGGTTGTAATTTTCAATTTCTAAAGTATCTTCTTTATTTTCTTTGGACTGTAATAACTTTGTAATAAACTTTTGGGGATGGTTAGCGAAAAGGGAGGGGTAACCATGCATGTAAAAAGGGTAGATAACTTGCCTATAGGAATCTCTAATTTCAGCATTTTTCATATAGCTACCATGCCTATAAGATTTCTACATTTTTCATGTTGTTTCCATGCCTATAAAATTTTTGCATTTTTCATGCCTATAAGCATTTCTGCATTCTCATTTAGTTTTCATTCCTATAAGCATTTCTGCATTCTCATTTAGTTACCATGTCTATAAGAACTTCAGCATTCTTATTTAGATGCCATGACTACAGGGATCCTGCACTTTCTTGTAGATATTATGTCTATAGCTTTTGCACACGCATGTAAAAAATATGCTTATAGGTCCTTTATGATTCTTGCATATCCACTTCTCACTAGGAAAACTTGTCTATAGGTCCTAATAACCAAAAATGTAATCAGATGTCACGTTCGTAATAAAATGTAACACCTAGATATCATGTTGTAGGTTTTCTGCATTTTTCTTCATATCTATAAAAGTGTTTAAAATAAACAATGCGTAGAAAGCATGCCTATAGGAACTATCAACCAAGTCTGAAACGTTTCCACTTGCTTATGAGTCTAAAACCAGTAATAATGCTTGCAGAACCTGTAACTTTTGCTAAAGTTTGCTTTTCTTTAATAATCTGGTAACCCTCTTAATCAGTATGTATTCAATCTATTTCATTCTTTTCTGAAATCTGTAGATATCATGCCCATAGATTTTCGTCTATCACTTAGGCAAACTGTAGGATAAGTTTTATAAACTGAATCAGATCTTATTAGCTACAACCAACAGGTAGGCCTGCTTCAGACTTCTTATCTGGAAATATGTGATAAATCAACCTGCCCCAGCTTTGAAGTTTTAATCAGACCCTTAAACAGTACGTGTAAGACATGCTAAACTATGTGTTTTTCTTTGCTTAAAGGAGGTCTGTTTGAGCCTTCTGTTTGTTTATATGCTTCTCCCCCGAACTTTCTATATGTGTTCTGTTTGTCGCCTTAGCATTTTTACCTTTTGAAACCACAAATAAACCCAATACCTCCTCCCTTTAGGATTAGTAGTCCCATGTACCTCCGGGACTGATAGGATTAGGGTGGGTAATAGCATGCAATAAGTAAATGAGACCATTCCGCGCTTTAATACCTTAAAGGGGTGGGAAAGGGTAGATATGGATATGATGACCACGCGATAACATCACGCGTAAGAGTGATTACCGGACGTTGTGTGGGGTGATCCATATTATTAATAAACCTAGAACCCCCTTCCCTTTGTTTCTTTGTTTCTTTTTTAAATCTTTTAAAACGTTTCTCTTAAGAAAATCAACTCTCTTTAGTGCTTTCCAACTTTATTTATTTCTAACCTTTATGTGAAAAATCCCCTCTTATTTTGAAGTCCTACTTGTCTATATGTTATTTGTACCTTAAGTCACAACAATAGTTTGGCCGGGAACCACACTAGTGGATTCTGAGGGGTGCCTAACACCTTCCCCTTGGAATAATTTCAAGCCCTTACCCTATCTCTGGTTATCCAAAATCAAGCTCTTCTAAAAGTGTCCTAATGCACTTAAATCATTAGGTGGCGACTCTTCAATTCCATTAAACCCAATTCCCAAAAGGGAACAAGTTGTCTTCCCAAATGTCATAAACCCGTTTCGCGAGAAAAAAAGGGCTCGACAGCATGGTGACTCTGCTGGGGATATCTTTTAGGCTTTTACCATTTCAAGCTATTACTGTGACTTTACATTTCTTATATGCCTTTATTTGTTTAATCCCTTTAAGCATTTAATTCCTTCTTCTTTTACAAAACTAACTTGTCTTTTGTTTCTTTCTCTTATTTCTTTTACTGCATTCCTCTATCACTGCTTTAAATTATTGTAATTATTATTTTATGAATGAGCAAACACGTTACAACTTGTTTTTATTATTGCATAAGCATGTTTTCAACATCATATTCCACTCGTGCCATACAAAATACCATGCAACGCTTATAATGAGTAGTTGCGCCCTTCCAATATTATTACACCCTAAATTCGGCAAAGGCATATTTGCGGTAAAACAAGTCGATCAACGGTGTAGTCGACGGTTCCGCGCCTTTCCCTCTTGAGTTGTCCGCTCAAGGGTACCAGTCTAATACCCCATAGAAACCTTACTCTGTTTAATTGTACATGCATCATGGTCAAACCTAGCCGAGTTAGTTATGTTGTCCGCATAATGACTCTTTAAGATAGCCTTGTCCAAAGTCCACTGGGTTTTCTTGAAACCCAAAACGGACCTTATCACGTTCTATGCATTTATTTGGAGAACTAAAATGCTTTTATGCTAATTGTTGATATTAAACAGTCGAGTCTGGTGGGGGTAAGGGCCTAACCTTTTTGTCTTGCAGAAATATGAGGCGGAGGTCCCTAGATTCGGCATGGTCACCAACATCCACCCAAAGATTGCCGGACTGCTGAAGAAAATGAAGGCGGACATCTGGCCAGAGCTTACCTGCTAATAGGACTGCGCGAGATGGGAGAGCTGTTCGATGGAGCCAACAATGCCGAGTCTGGGGAAGGTCCCTCCGGGACCAAATAGATAGGAATTTTCATTTTTTCACTTTATGATATGTAATAAGGCCTATGGCCATTAGTGACTTTTTATTTTCTTGTTATTTAGTGTCCTTTTGGGATTCGTCTACCTTTTATCAATAAAATGAGGCATTTAGCATTCTAAGTTCTCCAAATTAACTTGTCGCTAGTCCTACCTCGGGCACAATGAGGTCCCCAAAATTAGGACGCGCTTTATATTTCCGCACTACGTGTTTAAATATTACAAAAAATAATTTTATAATCCTTACTGACTTGTTATCCTTTTGTTTTTACTTTTGTTTATTCCCCTCCACAAAGGTTAGTTCGTGAACTCTTGCAACATCATCATATTTTACGAGATCCAGGGCCCCTCCACCCACCCCTTCTCTTAGTCCTTCCATACAGGCTGTAAGCAGAGGAGCATGCCTATCAGAACCACTAGAGCCTGGCGAGCCTCGGGGTAGCAAGGCTGAACAAGCATCATGCACTGTTTTATTTTACTAGTTTATTTTCCTTTCACTTTTTTTATATTTTTGCAAGAAAGAGCTCCAATGTTAAAAACAGCTTCGGAATTTATCCAAGCATTTCGGTTTTATTATAAATCTTACTCTTATTATTTTCTCTCATTACTTTACTTATACAGCATTACTATTACTTATCTTGATGAACCAATGACTGTGACATGCAACGAGACAACGCAACAAACGGACATAGACTCGGGGGAAGATGATATACCGCAAGAGATTGTTAAAGAGGTTGAGAATTTTGAGAACAGACCTAAGTCCAACCTGGACGAGACTGAGATTGTTAACTTGGGAGATGCAGAAAACATTAAAGAAACACGAATCAACGTTCATTTGTCACCATCAGAAAAGGAAGAATACTCAGAGTTTCTATGAGAATATGAGGACATATTCGCCTGGTCGTACGACGACATGACTGGTCTGAGTACATCTATTGTGGCTCACAAATTGCCAACCGATCCAGCCTGTCCGCCAGTAAAACTGAAGCTCAGAAAGTTCCAGCCAGACATGAGTTTGAAAATCAAGGAAGAAGTCACTAAGCAGGTCAAAGCTAGGGTTCTTAGGGAAGTGGAATATCCAACATGGTTAGCCAACATTGTGCCAGTACCGAAGAAGGACGGGAAGGTTAGAGTCTGTGTCGACTACCGGGATCTCAATCGAGCCAGTCCGAAAGACGACTTCCCTTTGCCAAATGTACAAATCTTGATTGACAATTGCGCCAAGCACGAGTTGTAATCATTTGTAGAATGTTTCGCTGGTTATCATCAGATCTGGATGGATGAAGAAGATGCAGGGAAAACGGCTTTCATTACATAGTAGGGAATGTACTGCTACAAGATGATGCTGTTTGGGTTAAAGAATGCAGGGGCCACCTACATAAAGGCCATGACTACCATTTTTCATGACATGATAGACAAGGAGATCAAAGTATATGTGGATGATGTCATCAACAAGTCCAAGAAAGCCACTGATCACATGGAAGATCTAAGGAAGATCTTCAATTGACTGAGAAGGTACAACCTGAAACTGAATCCCGCGAAATGTGCATTCGGGGTTCCAGCTGGAAAATTGCTTGGGTTTATTATGAGTCACCGGGGAATAGAACTGGATCCATCAAAGATCAAAGCCATTCAAGAATTGCCACCGCCAAAGAACAAGAAGGACGTAATGAGTTTCTTGGGGAGACTTAACTACATCAGCCGGTTCATAGCACAATCTACAGTTATCTGTGAGCCAATCTTCAAGATGATGAAGAAGGATGCCGCCACCGAATGGACTGATGATTGCCAGAAAGCTTTCGACAGAATCAAGGAATACAACGCCACCAATCTTGCTCCCACCTGAACTAGGGAGACCTCTGCTACTCTACATCACAGTGCTGGATGGTGCCTTCGGTTGCGTCCTGGGGCAGCATGACTAGACATGAAAGAATGAACAGGCCATTTACTACCTCAGCAAAAAGTTCACTCCATACGAGGCCCGGTATTCTCTGCTAGAACGCACCTATTGCGCTCTAACTTGGGTGGCTCAGAAGCTGAGGCACTACTTCTTTGCCTATACTACATATCTCATATCAAGGATGGATCCTTTGAAATACATCTTTCAGAAGCCCATGCCCACCGGCAAGCTCGCCAAGTGGCAGATCCTGTTGAGTGAATTTGACATTGTCTACGTATCTCAAAAAGCAGTCATAGGACAGGCACTAGCAGATCACCTTGCGGAAAACCCCGTAGATGGAGAATACGAACCCCTGAAAACGTATTTTCCTGACAAAGAGGTAGCATTCATAGGAGAAGATATTGTAGAATCCTATGACGGGTGGAGAATGTTTGTCGATGGGGCGGCAAATTTCAAAGGAGTTGGCATAGGAGCAGTCCTAGTATCAGAAACGAGTCAGCATTATCCGGTGTCTGCCAAACTCAGGTTCCCGTGCACCAACAACATGGCCGAGTACGAAGCCTGCATCTTAGGGCTCAGGATGGCCATCGACATGAACATCCAAGAGTTGCTAGTAATTGGGGATTCAGACCTACTCATACATCAGGTACGGGGAGATTGGGAGACCAAGAATTCCAAGATACTCCCTTATCTGCACCATGTACAGGAGTTGAGAAAGAGGTTCACAAAGACAGAGTTCCAGCATGTTCCCGAAGTCCAGAATGAGTTTGTCGATGCATTGGCTACCCTATCGTCCATGATACAACATCCGGACAATAACTTCATTGATCCCATTCCAGTAAAGATCCATGATCAGCCAGCTTCTGTGCTCATGTCGAAGAAGAAGCAGATGGAAAACCTTGGTTTCACGACATCAAGGAATATTTGGCAAAGGGGGAGTATCCAGGGCTTGCAAATGCTACTCAAAAGCGCACCCTTCGAAGATTGTCCAACAATTTCTTTCACAGCGGAGGAATCCTGTATAGGAGGACTCCGTATTTGGGATTACAGGTGTGTAGACGCAAAACAAGCATCTAAACTGCTAGGAGAAGTCCATGCTGGGACCTGCGGTCCACATATGAACGGCTTTGTTTTGGCAAAGAAAATACTCCGGGCTGGTTACTTTTGGATGACTATGGAAATAGATTGCATCCAGTACGCCCGGAAATGCCACCGCTGCCAGATACATGCAGACATGATCAAGCTACCCCCAAACGAGCTTAATGCAACAAGCTCACCATGGCCGTTCGCCGCCTGGGGAATGGATGTTATCGGGCCAATCGAACATGCCACATCAAACGGGCACAGGTTCATCCTAGTAGCAATTGATTATTTCAACAAATGGGTCGAAGCAGCATCTTACAAAGCAGTAGCCAAGATAGTCGTGGCAGGCTTTGTCCACGACCGCATCGTTTGTCGATTCGGGATTCCAGAGTCAATCATTACTAATAATGGCTCTAACATCAACAGTGACCTGATGAAGGCCATGTGTGAAACCTTCAAGATCAAACACAAGAATTCTACAGCCTACAGACCTCAGATGAACGGAGCCGTAGAAGCCGCCAACAAGAATATCAAGAAGATACTAAGGAAAATGATAGAGAAGCACAAGCAGTGGCACGAGAAGCTACCATTGGGGTACCGCACCACAGTTCGCACATCAACCGGGGAAACTCCCTATATGCTGGTTTACGATACAGAGGCAGTTATTCTCGCCGAAGTAAAAATTCCTTCCTTAAGGATTATACAAGAAGCTGAGCTCGACGACGCGAAATTGGTGAAGAGTCGTTACGAACAGCTAGCTCTTATAGATGGAAAAAGAATAAATGCAGTTTGCCATGGTCAACTTTATCAGAACAGAATGTCCAGAGCCTTCAACAAGAGAGTCAAGCCGAGATAGTTCACACCGGGACAGTTGGTATTAAAGAAAATCTTCCCGCATCAAGATAAAGCCAAAGGGAATTTCTCTCCCAACTGGGGCAGAATTTTGAGGAGGACCCTCAAAATTCCGAAGTAACTTAAGCCAGTCATCGCAATCAATCGTCAGAAGCAGCAGCCCAGTAAATTGGGGCAGAATTTTGAGGAGGACCCTCAAAATTCCGAAGCAAGAGAGGTTGCAATGTCCTGAACCACGTCACAGTCGTCGGTTCATCTAAAAACTATTTCTTAAATATATACGTATGCCATATCTTTGACAAACTCATGTATGTCTATTATCAAAATTGCTTTGTTCAGCAACGCTACCCCTATGATACGTAGCGTGTCATCAGATCAAAGCCGAACAGGGCCAGCAAAGTCAGCGGGGACACGAATTAACCTTTCCCCTTTACAAAACTCACGATTTTTCTTTGGATGCAGGCACCCAAGTCGCAAAATCATATATTATACACTCACACTGTTCAGGAATACAACTCTCAGAACTGTCACACCTATTCACAATCGCTATCCGCATACAATATCCCCAGCAGCCACAATATCACAATCAGCAATCAGCAATCAGCCATCAGCTAAGAAATTTTATTACTATTCACCTTTTATCTCTTGCATAAGGCTACCATTCTGCCTTCCGAGACTAAGCACTGTCTCCATCTGCATTTCCTGCATTACATAAGGCTACCATTCTGCCTTCCGAGACTAAGCACTGTCTCCATCTGCATTTCCTGCATTGCATAAGGCTACCATTCTACGTTCCGAGGTTAAGCTCTACCTCCATCTGCATTTCCTGCATTGCATAAGGCTACCATTCTGCCTTCCGAGGTTAAGCTCTACCTCCATCTGCATTTCTTGCATTGCATAAGGCTACCATTCTGCCTTCCGAGGTTGAGCTCTACCTCCATCTGCATTTCCTGCAATGCATAAGGCTACCATTCTACCTTCCGAGGTTAAGCTCTGCCTCCATCTGCATTTCTTGCATTGCATAAGGCTACCATTCTGCCTTCCGAGGTTAAGCTCTACCTCCATCTGCATGGTTGAAATATCGCCACCTTTATCCCCATCTGCATGGCTGAAATATCGCCACCTCTATTTACATCTGCATGGCTGAAATATCGCCACCTCTATTTACACTTCGCATGGCTGAAATATCGCCACCTTTATTTTCACTTGCATGGCTGAAAGATCGCCATTTTATTTATGCTAGCATCGGCTGAAAGATCGCCAAATTGTCCAAAGGCGTCATTGTTCGGAGGCACCATTTCCATAGCCCGAGAACGTTATGCCATGGCCTGAGGACCCCTTTTAGTCTCTTGCATATCATTATTCAAAGGCATCATAGTTCAGAGGCATCATTCTCATAGCCCGAGAGCATCATTTCTTAGCCTGCGAATCCTTTATTAAACGCTTCATGGCCCAGGACATCATGGTCTAAGGACGTCATCCTCACCGTCCAAGACAGCATTCATGGTCCTACGGGAAATTGTATCATGTTTAAATTTACGCTTGTATTGTTTATTTGCAGGTTAATCTGCGAGCAACGACCGTCTCAGCAGTACCGATCCCGCTCCAGTTCCCGCAGCCCTATTAGGCTTTAACCATCCATCCCAAACCTGAATATCGCGTCCGTTCTTGGAAAACCTCCATCGGTATATTCCGCCGACGGATCCTGAACTACATATGGCCTGATTCCTGTAAGACCAGGGATATGTAGGCAGCTCAGGAACCAGAGCACGGTTAAATTCTTCAAACGATTCCGTTCGGTCAAATTGGCCATCATATCTTTACCCGACAACTCTTTCATCCTTCTCGGATAATGAGGGGCAGCTGTTGATACCCAATTTTTCCCTGTAATATTTTTTATATGTGCAAAATACTTTCAAAATATCATATGTATGCATATATAAGTGTGTCCAAATGTTTTAGTATTTTTTCTAATTTTTAAAAGATTTTTAAATCAATTTATTGCCCTATTTTAGCAATACAAAAACCAATAATTAGTCCTCAAATTATCATTTTTGGTGATTAATTTATTTTATTCTCATATTTATCCCAAAATATAGCTAAGGTAATTTTTTGCACATTTTTACAAACTTATCTAGTATTTTTAAAGCATATAATTGCAATATTAGCCTATTTTAAGAATTAATTGCGTTTATTGATTCCAGTATTTCTAATTTAATATTTATATATTATTAATAAATTTAGTACCTTTAATTTGTTTTCAGAAATTATTTTACTATTTTATAAAATAAAAAGGAAAAAGTGGCTATTTAAAATCTAGCCCTATTTATTTCAATTTTATCCCAAATCAGCCACCCCAATTAACCCAATTTCAATCTCAATCGGACCGGCCCAATTCCTAAACTACCTGCCCATGACCCAATTTAATCCAGCCCGCCCCGGCTCCCCAATAAATCCAGGCCATTGATCAAAAGGATCAACGGCCACGATCCATCCATTCCTTTTTTAATCCACCAACACCCTTTAACCCTAAATCATTTTCACCTAGCCAGCCGCCTTTGAATCCCTTCACCCCCTCAAACTCTCTCGAACCTTCTCTGAACCCTAATCGTCACTTTATATACTTTCAAAGAAGATCTCATTTCCGAGCTTACATCAACTAACTTGCCACATACTTTCACGCACAAAAACATGGGGTGTAACATAGAAGAGGAATTTAAAAAGTTACATCAGCTAAGTGAATCAGAAGTCTGATTATTAGACCCCGGTGAGTACAGAAATCGGGATACAAAATATTGCGGAATCACTCTTAATATCAGAGGTAAAAGAGAGATAGTGCAGTATCCATATTCTATATCGGCTCTACGATAAAGCTAGTTAGAAGAGTACCAGCCTCATAAGAATTCAGTTTGAAGCTCCCACTGGATCGTGTATGCACTAGAGGTGCAAGTATTATAGTAGAGATTAAGGTTTGGACGTGAATCCCACCTATATGGAAGGGAGGTTATGAAAGCAACAGAAGATATGATGGAGGATTTAAAGGTAAGTAACATAAAGGTAACAAAGGTATGAGATACTCAATTGCAGAAGCTTAGTAATAGTCTAGACTTCAGATGGAGGGATAGAACCGTCGTGATTCTGTATCCATAAATGATAGTTGTGTCGTTAATAGCATATCTTCCACCCAATGGTTTCCAGGTACCGAGAGGTGTACTTGAGAGAGTACAGAAGAGCTAGAGAAGGCGTGATGTTTCGCTTGAGGTTCAAGAATAACATAAGGAAATGTATGGTGCTAGAAAGTTAAAGGAAGGATGTGTGTACTATAAATAGATATGTATAGGTCGCAAGATAAAGTATGGTACATCAACGAGATTTTAGGTAGACAGGAGTAAGGATAAGAAGAGGTGATTGAGAAGGTGACGAGAATAGGTAAGGCCTCGGGATTAAGCCCATCAAAACAAGAGAACTGATGGTTTCTGTAAGTTACAAAAAGCTCTGTATAGCCTGAATGAACTCGGAGGAGTTTAAGACTATGAGCATTTAGAAGAGATGGACTTCTGCCCTGGTAGGAGAATAAGGGTGTAATTGTGATAAATGTGAAGAGGATGACATTTAGGTTTTCGATTGAGTAATTATTCAAAGAAAAGGGATTTTATGAATTGCATGAGATTAGAATACCCCCATAAGACAAATTATGATGGGATGTGATGAAATAAGATTATTGAAGTATAGTAACGTCCCTAGGTGGATGAGGCAAAAATGTTCCCCTATGAGACGTGAGCCCTAGGGACAATATATGTTTCAAGTTATCAGTGGTAGATTATAGATCAACATTAAGATGAATCAACAATAGATTGATAAAAGTTCCAAAGTACGAGATGAGATTTGGTTGTCATTCTTAAGATGAATAGTAACGAGGAAGCATTAAAGGACATAGATTTATACATATAGGATAAGCAGCAAGAGAGTAACTTGGAGTTTGGTAGCAGAACTCGATAATAATAAATAAGTGTTACGGTATAGTATGACCTAACTAGATGCAATAAAACCGTAAGGATAGATATCAAAGGCTATGAAACAGGATATAGTAATAGTCGTAAGTTCGACAAAGTACCAAGCGAAGGACTTCAGTACACCGATAGATGCCTAGAGGAACAACTTGTCATAGTTCTGTATATGTTCCCAAAGTGAGGCCTAGAGTTTGGCTAAAAGCTGGAGGAAGAAGGACAAAAGAGCCGCATAGGCGCACATAGAAGGAAAAGGTCGTACAAGCTGCATGACAGAAGGTCACAGTAGATACGAGATTGGAAGAATTCCGACAAGTCGTGGTGTCAGAAAGAGGCCTAAAGAGGTAAATGCCCTAGCTTTCAGAGTTATTCACAGAACAGTTGCCTAGATGACAAGGACAGTAATAAAATATTCGTAATAGCTATGGTTTATGAGACCGAGAAGCGCATCAGCCAACATTCGAGGACGAATATTCCAAAGGGGGGAATGATGTTACACCCCATGTTTTCGTACGTAAGAGTACGTCTTAAGTAAACTGATGTAAGCTCAGATATGAGATTATATTTGAAAGTACATAAAGTAAGTTAATTATGCTAAATTGGAGGCTACAAATATTTAAGATCATGAACTGCAAGTACCAAGAAGGTTGGAAGGTTTAGAAGCTAAATGAATTGAAGAAAATAAGTTTCGTAGAAACTCGACAAGGTGGGATGTTATAACATGTACTTTTGAGATGAGACTAGGGTCCTTAACATTATAAGGATATTATGTTATGAGTTATTTTAGTCGTATAATAGTCGTGTGTTATGTTTTGAAGTCAAGCGAGTTGTGGAACTAAAGATGGAAAAGGTCATCACAAGTTACATTCACAAATGTGTTGAAACTTAGGCCAAATGTAGCTGAGATTTTTTCCCAATATACTTGGAATTATGTGACGATCTACCTACCAAATTGAAGATCTACGAGTATAGTTTTTTTAAAAACATTAAATGGTTTGTCAATACGACATCCGAGTAATGAGAAATTTGTATTTTCACGAGACTGCGCAGACTGCATAGGTGACAAATAGGTGTGTCACCTACTTGCTTAAATGAAAGGACGAAACATGTCCAAAAAGGAGCTAGTTTGGGTCGGCCAAAGAGACTTTTTAAGGGCTCTTTTCCTTCAGATATTACACTCATAATAGAGAAAAAATATCCATGGTACACCCCAGCAAAATTCTCCCAAAAATTCAACACAAAGCCCTAAATGATTTTGTCTTCTTTTCAAGTTCTAGTTGGAGAAAAACCTAAGGGTTGAAGAACCAAGATAGGAGCTGATATATTCACCAAATAAGGTAATTATACTGCTCTATTTCATCCATTTTTTCTGCTGTAAAATTAGATACATTTGTTCAATAATAGTAAGAACTCACGGGACGGTGATTGGAAGCCGTGAGTTCGAGTTGTCAAACTTGTAGTGGACTATTTTATGGGCTGTTTCATATTGATGTCGGGTTGTCTCTTTAGCTACTGTTTTTGTGGATTTTTGGAGGAGAAAGGGCTTGGATAAACACCAAATAATGGCAGGATGGTTGTCTGATTGTTCGTCGTAACATTTTTGGGTTGTTTGACACTACTACGGTGGTCTTTTGTGTATGAAGAGATTGGGGTGTGTTGGGTTGTTTGTAGTATTTTGTGATGTATATAAGTTTGAAAAATAATGTATATATGTTGTTATTGGTGTGCTCTTGTGTTTTTGGTGTTATCTTGAATTTGGAGGAAGTAAGGATTATAGGGGAGATGCTGCCCGTTTTAATACAAAATAAGCTTGTCGTTCGTTGTGCGATAGTTGTACCTTTAGTAACTTAATGATAGTATTATTATCGTTGTTGTAGATTAGGGTGCAAAGAAGCAAGTTCAACGTGGTGATTGGAAAGATTGTGATATGGTATGTTAAGGCTAAACCTTTCCTTCATTTTGGCATGATCCAGTAACTACCTGTGTTTGATAATGAGACATGAAGAGAAGTTCATATTCCTGAATTTATGTACATTGTCCTAGTCTCCTAAGTTACAGCATTCTCCCTTATCGGGACTTCATATTCAGTTTAGTTTTTGCTTCTTCCAGCCAAGAGATCAGAGAGCCTATATATACATATATAGTATTACAGTATTTTCACCACTATCGAGCTATAATCGATGGGCAGGCCCCTATTGGGTGAGCCTACTGTGGTCGAGCACCTATGAGCAAGCCCAGATGGCTGAGATACAGAGCCTAGTATGGCCGAGCGACTATGAGCAAGCCTACTACTGCAGAGCAGTTACACATACCGAGCCATATGGGGCCGGACAACTATTTTACTTACTATATTGAGAGACATGAGTTAGTATCAGCAGGTAAGCCTATCTTCAAATTGCATTTGACTACCAGGTACTTTAAGTTATTCTATTATTAGTTCAATTTCAGCTTTCAGTTATTCTGTTGCCTTACATACTCGGTACATTATTTCGTACTGACGTCCCTTTTTGCTGGGGACGCTGCATCGCATGCCTTCAGGTCCTGATAGATAGCTGGATAGACCTTCCCAGTAGACAAGTCAAACATCAGCTTTATTGGTAAGCTCCACTTCCTCGGAGTTACCAGGTCTATACCGTGGAGTCCATTTTATATATACAGGTTTGATCGGTAGGTCGAGGCCCTGTCCCGACTATAATATAGTTCAGTTATCCCTAGAGTCTTGTAAACGAGTCCTATACATTTTTATATTAGTATTTTGGTATTACCAGCCCTATGTAGATGTTTAGTTTGGTATTGCTTGTTGTAGACATTATTTTAAGATGATTTAGAATATGGCCTCATTAGCCTAAGTTGAGGGTTGCCCCTCCAGAGTTCATATTTACAGAGTGGTATGCTCGGGCCGAGTATGGCACCGAGTGTCGTCCACGCCTCTTCAGGTTCGGGGCGTGACACGAATGCCGTTCGAACAGTGCGCGAATTGAGTTAGAAACTCAAAACGGCTGTTGGTGCACCAGTTCTGGTGTAACCGCACTTGTGAGCTTTGAGCTGCAGGTGCGAGCCCGCAAGTGCGAGGGTTTGGTCGCAGAAGAGGCTCTAAAGCGTTTGGCCGCGGGTGCAGAATTTTTTGCGCACCCGTGAACGCGCAGGTGCGAGGAGGAAGGGTGCATGTGAGGACCCAGGCACAGAAGCGACATGCTTGCCGCAGAAGCGGGACTGCAGAAATGGGCTCCCGTCTGCAAGAGCGGCCCTCACTGGGTTTGAAGGCCTCCGTAGAAGCGGACCAAGCACCGTAAATACGGCCAAGGCACCGTAGATGCGAAAATCGCTGGGAAGATGGGTTCATTTAATACGGGACTTAATCATTTTCTAACCCATTTCTCTCACTCTTTGGGCGAATTTGGAGTTTCTTTAGAGGGGTTTTAACCTAGCACTTTGAGGTAAGTAACTTCTACTCAATATTAGTTTAAAACATAGATAATGGGTAGATCTTAACCTGTAAATTTGTGAAATTTATGGGTTAGATGGAAAACCTAGATTTTGAAAAAAATGGGATTTAACCACGAAATTGGTTATGGAATTTAGTAAAAATCATATATTTGAAATCATGAGGTTATGGGTAACAACTTTCTTCGAAAATTTCCGAAATCCGGGCACGTGGGCCCGGGGTGAATTTTACGAATCTCACATTTAGGGTTCGGTAATCACTTTAATAGGTGGAATATGAACTTTTGAACATGTATTGATAAGTTTATATACTATTTGATTAGTTTTAGATTGTTCGGCATTTAATTGGGGGTTTGAGCATAATATAGGACCGGAAAGTAGGCTTTGAGGCGAGGTAAGTCCCTTTTCTAACCTTGTAAGAGGGAATTAACCCCATAGGTGAATTGATTAATATGTTCTCCTATTTGTGGGAGCTACGTATGTACTAGGTGACGAGACTCCGTACGTAGCTACTAATTTTGCTATTGTCCGGATAGTCTAGGACCCATATGATGTTATGCATGAAATGTTTTCACCCTACTTGTTAACTTAATTGCCTAAGTCATATTGAAAAATTGATAGAAGAATTGTAAAAGGTTAAATCTCACTTACTTATGGTTAAGAATGGGACACTTGATTGTTATTGAGAAATTATGTTTCTTTAAAATATTTTCTATTGTGGAGCAGGCGAATGCCTCGGTAGCAGAAAAATGCATCTACGGTTCGTGCCATTCGACCCTCGGTAGTGCACAATTTAAATATTATATTGGATCGGTCCATACGATCTCGGCATAAATTGCGTGTGATAAATCTTTGGAACCAATTATAATTGATATTGTTCATTGATTTGAAATATAAATTGTTAAATGATGAAACGTAAACTTGATATATGCTCTTAGTGGAAGAAGTGCTTGTTATCCCTGTTATTGAGTTATCGGCTACATTCATGTAATCCATGCTTAGTTATTATTTTGACATTTTATTGTTAGGCCATAGTAAGTGTCAAAGTCGACCCCTCGTCACCATTTCTTCGAGGTTAGACTGGATACTTACTAGGTACATGTTGTTTATGTACTCATGCTACACTTCTACACTTAAATATGCAAGATCTGAGGCAGGTGCATCTGGGTATCAGTCCGGCGCGCATACTTGATCGCTCATACGAGACTACACGGTGAGCTGCCTTCCGAGCCGTTCCGCAGCAGCCATAGTCTGTCTTTTGATTACTGCTCTGTCTATTTCATTTCAGACACTAGAGTAGAAATCTTTTGTATATTCTACTAGTAGCCCATACCCTTGTGACACCAGGTCTTGGCACCCACTAGAAGACTTGTGGTTTTGATTATATTTCTAAGGTTATGATTGCATTCAGCTACTTTTGTTTTAATTATTTTAAACCTGTCATTTATTAAATCTTTTAAATTAAGAAAAGTTATTTACGTGGAAAACTTATTAAAATGGGAAATCACTAGGTTGTTCACCGTTGGCTTCCCTAACAACGGAGTTGGGCGCCATCACGACGTAAAATGGAATTGGGTCGTGACAACATGGTATCAGAGCACTAGGTTCACGTAGGTCTCAAAAGTTATGGGTAGACCTAATAGAGTCTTGCGGATCGGTGCAGAGACGTCTGTACTTATCTTAAATAGGCTATAGGATGTTAGGAAACTACGCTTTATTCATCTCCTATCGTGCAGTTGATGATGTACTAAGCTTCTTTCTCTTATTCTCTCATAGATGGTGAGAACACATACAAAAGTTGTTCCTAACCCGGGAGGATCTTCTCCCCGTGTTGCTAGAGGCCGAGGTAGAGACCGAGGGAGGGCACCAGCCCGAGGTAGGGGATGAGGATGCCCCAGAGTTGTCCCAGTTGCACCACCAGCAGATCTAGTAGAGGATCCCATTATTGTGGAGCAGGGCGAGGTGCCCGCGGTAGAGCCAGCCCCGGTCGATTTCATGTCAGCACCGGGATTTCGGGAGGTTATGGGTCGTATACTGCGGTTCATAGATACTATGATCCAGACTGGTTTATTTCCAGCAGACCCAGCCACATCTCACGAAGGAGGGGGAGCACAGACCCCTACTGCTCAGGCTCCTGGGCATGCAACTATTGTATATCAGACCCCGGGTGCACTACTCGTGGGCGGGGCCCAGCCAGTAGCAGCAGCCGTACCTGAGCCCAAACCAGTTGCTGCCGGCGAGCTGCAGAAGCTATTGGACAGATGGACTAGGCTACACCCTTCTGTCTACAGGGGTGAGTGACATGAGGACCCCTAGGACTTCATTGATCGATGTAGGGACAGACTACACAACATGAGGATATTGGAGTCTCATGGGGTGGATTTCACTACTTTTCAGTTGGAGGGCAGGGCCTATAGGTGGTGGTAGTCCTATCTTCTCGGCAGACCATCAGGTTGTTTTCCCATGAATTGGAATCAGTTTACATGCCTATTCTTGGATATGTATATTCCACCCTCCTAGAGGGAAGAGTTGTGGTTTTAGTTTGAGCAGCTCTAGCAGGGTCAGATGTCATTGACCGATTATCTG
Source organism: Nicotiana attenuata (assembly GCF_001879085.1). Lineage (NCBI taxonomy): Eukaryota > Viridiplantae > Streptophyta > Magnoliopsida > Solanales > Solanaceae > Nicotiana > Nicotiana attenuata. Next base: position 30,733,067 of record NC_031990.1, read on the forward strand.
GCGAGGTTCTATGTGTTGTCTCGCTATGCACTTTTGATACTTCCTACAGACGCGGAGAGAGTGCGGAGGTTTCTTGCTGGGTTGCACTCAGGTATTCATGCTACTATGGCCTGGGAGGTTGAGATGGGGACTTCTTATCAGCTAGTAGTGGAGATTGCTCGGAGGATTGAGGGTTACTGTTAGAGGGGTAGGGAGCAGATACAGCGAGACAAAAGGGTCCGTTATTCTGGGGAATTTAGAGGTGCCCCGACTTGGGGCGGAGGTCAGTTTGGGAGGGGTTGGCCTAGCAGGCCCACATATCCAGCACCACCACCTCCTCGGGGTGCTCCAGTGCGACCCAATTTCAGTGCTATGCCAGAGAGTGCTTACTACCCATCGGCTATTCAGAGTTCTTCCTGTGGGTACTCAGGCCATCAGGGTTTCTCCAGCGCCTACTTCAGTGCCATGCCAGAGAGTTCATACCGCCCGCCAGCTATTCAGGGTTCTTCTAGTGGCTATTCGGGCCATCATGGTTAGACTTTAGAGCAGCAAATAACCGTACCGAGGGGTTGTTTTGAGTGCGGATATTTCAGTCATATGCGGAGATTCTGCCCCAGGCATCGGGGCAAGGCAGTGCAGCAAGGCCAGCAGCCCATGATTACAACACCAGCTATCTGGCCGCCCAATACGGAGGGTAGATGGGTAGGGGCCATCCTAGAGGTGGAGGCCAGACAGGGGGGGCCAGCCAGTCGGTGCCCCAGCTAGGTTCTATTCCTTCCCGGCCAGACCAGATGCAGTTGCCTCAGATGCCATGATCACAGGTATTATTTCTGTCTACGGTAGGGATGCTTCGGTATTATTTGATCCAGGGTCTACCTATTCATATGTTTCATCTCTGTTTGCTCATTTCCTGGATATTCATCGTGAGTCCTTGGGCATTCCTGTTTATGTGTCCACTCCTGTGGGCGACTCTGTCGTTGCGGATTGGATCTATCTGTTCTGTGTGGTTAAATTCTGCGGTTACGAGACTAGAGCAGACCTTTTGTTGCTTGATATGACTGACTTTGAGGTCATCCTAGGAATGGACTGGCTATCCCCATATCAAGCCATCCTTGATTGCCATGCCAAGACAGTTACTTTAGCAATGCCAGAGTTGCCGAGATTAGAGGGAAAGGATTCATCTATCAGTACATCTAGTCGGGTCATCTCTTTTTTGAAGGCTCGACATATGGTCGAGAAGGGTTGTTTGGCTTATCTAGCTTATGTTCGGGATATTACCGCAGAGACTTCGGCGATTGATTCAGTCTAGTAGTCCGGGAGCTCTCCGACGTGTTTCCTTCTAACCTTCCAAGCATGCCACCAGATCGTGATATCAATTTCTGTATTGACTTGGCTCCAGGTACCCAGCATATATCTATCCCACCGTACTGTATGGCTCCGAAAGAGTTGAAGGAGTTGAAGGAGCATTTTGAGGAGTTATTAGAAAAGGGGTTCGTCAGACCAAGTGTATCACCTTGGGGTGCACCAATGTTATTTGTGAAGAAGAAAGATGGGACTATGCGGATGTGCATTGAATACCGCCAGTTGAACAAAGTTACCATTAAGAACAAATACCCGTTTCCGCATATTGATGATATTTTTTACCAGTTGCAGGGTTCTAGGGTGTTCCCTATGATCGACTTGAGATCAGTGTACCATTAGTTGAAGATTCGAGAATCGAATGTTCCGAAGACTGCTTTCGGTACTAGATATGGCCATTATGAGTTTCTAGTGATGTCCTTCGGCTTGACTACGCCCCTGCGGCATTTATGGATTTGATTAACAGGGTGTTCAGGCCTTATACTGATTTGTTTGTCATTGTCTTCATTGATGACATCTTGATCTACTCGCGTAGCATGGAGGAGCACGAGCAACATTTGAGAGTGGTTCTTCAGACCTTGCAGGAACAGAAGCTATGTGCTAAGTTCTCCAATTGTGAGTTTTGGCTAGATTCTATAGCATTCTTGGAGCATGTTGTATCAGGCAAGGGTATTAAGGTGCATTCCAAGAAGATTAGGGTAGTTCAGAGTTGGCCTCGTTCCACTTCGACGATCAAGAGCAGGAGCTTCTTGGGGTTGGCAAGTTATTATCGTCGGTTTGTAGAGAGTTTCTCATCTATTGCAGCACCTTTGACTAGGTTGACCCAGAAGGGTGCTCCGTTCCGTTGGTCCGATGATTGTGAGGCGAGCTTTCAGAAGCTCAAGACAACATTGACTACAACACCGGTTCTAGTGTTGCCTTCTTGTTCGGGGATGCATATTGTGTATTGCAATGCTTCACGCATCGGTTTGGGATGTGTATTAATGCAGCATGGGTGAGTTATTGCATATGTTTCACATTAGCTGAAGATCCATTAGAAGAATTACCCTATGCACGATCTAGAGTTAGCCGCGTATGTTCATGATCTTCAGATTTGGAGGCATTATCTTTATGGGGTGTCATGTGAGGTTTACACTGATCATCGCAACTTATAGCATTTGTTCAAGCAAAGGGATCTCAATTTGAGGCAGCGCCAGTTACTAAAGGATTATCACATCACCATTCTTTATCATCGGGGCAAGGCGAATGTAGCCGTGGATGCCTTGAGCAGAAAGACAGAGAGTATGGGTAGCTTAACATTCATTTTAGCAGAGGAGAGGCCATTAGCTTTGGACATTCAGTCCTTGGCTAACAGACTTGTGAGGTTGGATATTTCAAAGCCCAGCCAAGTTCTTGCATGTGTTGTTACCCAGTCTTCACTGTTGGAGCAGATCAAGGCTCGATAGTTTGATGATCCGCACTTGATGGTTCTCAGAGAGACGATACCGCAGGGTGGGGCCAAAAAGGTTTCTATCGGCGAGGATGGTTTCCTGCAACTCCAGGGTCGTCTATGTGTTCCTAATGTCGATGGCTTGAGGGAGAGGACCCTAGAGGAGGCGCAGAGTTCTCGGTATTCCATTCATACAGGTGCTACGAAGATGTATCGCGACCTGAGACAGCATTATTGGTGGCGGTGGATGAAGAAAGTCATAGTTGAATATGTAGCTAGGTGCCTAAATTGCCAGCAGTTTAAGTATGAACACTAGAGGCCGGGTGGCCTACTCCAGCAGATGACTATACCGAAGTGGAAATGGGAGCGCATTACTATGGACTTCGTAGTAGGGTTGTCGCGGACTTTGCAGAAGTTTGATGCAGTTTGGGTCATTGTTGACAGATTGACCAAGTCGGCACACTTCATTCCAGTTGTGACTACGTATACTTCGGAGAGGTTGGCCCAGATTTATATTTAGGAGATAGTTCGGTTGCATGGTGTGCCTGTTTCCATCATATCAGATAGAGGCCCTATGTTTACTTCGCATTTCTGGAGAGCCATACAGAGTGAGTTGGGGACCCGTGTAGAGCTCACCACTGCATTTCATCCACAGACCGACGGGCAGTTAGAGCAAACAGTTCAGATCTTGGAGTACATGCTCAGAGCAAGTGTGATTGACTTTGGAGGGCAGTGGGATCGATTCTTAACTTTGGCCGAGTTTTTTTACAACAATAGTTATCAGTCCAGCATTGAGATGGCTCTATTTTAGGCTTTATATGGTCGGCGATGTGTTCTCACATCGGATGGTTTATGCCCGATGAGGCTAAAGCTATATGGTACTTATTTGGTGAAGGATGCCTTGGAAAAGGTAAAGTTGATTCAGGAGAAACTTTGCACAGCACACTCCAGAGAGAAGAGTTACGTGGATCAGAAGGCACGTCATTTATCATTTATGGTGGGCAAAAAGGTTCTCTTGAAAGTCTCGCCGATGAAGTGGATTATGAGAATTGGGAAAAAGGGCAAGTGGAGCCCAAGATTAATAGGCCTATTTGAGGTGTTGAGATGAGTAAGGGAGGTTGCTTATGAGCTTGCTTTACCTCCCAATCTATCGAGAGTTCATCCGTTTTTCCACGTGCCTATGCTCCGGAGGTATCATGCGAACTTGTCACATGTGTTGGACTTCAGCATGATTCAGTTAGATGAGAGCCTGGGTTATGAAAAGGAGCCAGTTGCCATTGTTGATAAACGGTTTGTCAGTTATGATCCATGAGGATGTTTGTGGTAAATTTTTAGTGAAGGGGCCAACCAGTCGAGGAGGCGACCTGGGAGTCCGAGGAGGACATGCGGAGCAGATATACATACCTATTCACCATTCCAGGTATGATTCTAAACCCGTTCAAGGACGAACGTTTGTTTAAGAGGTGGAGAATGTAATGACCCGATCGGTCATTTTGCTTTCTAGAACATCGTTCCCCAAAATAAGACTTCTCGTGCGTGCTTTTACTATTTATGACTTGAGGGGATGGTTAGTTCGGGATTTGGAAGGGTTCGGGTTGAAATCGGAACATTTAGTTCCTGAAGGTTGGCCAAAAAGGCTAAGTTTGACTTCGGTCAATATTTTGAGCAAACGACCTCGAAATCAGGATTGACGGTTCCAATAAGTTCTTATGATGATTTCGGACTTGGGCGTGTGTTCGGATCGGATTTTGGATGACCCGGGAGCGTTTTAGCGCCTAATAGTGAAAGTTGGTTCTTTGAAGGTTTTTGAAGTCCTTTAAATTTGGTTTGGAGTAGGTTTTGGTGATATCGAGGTCCGAATGGAATTCCGAGACCGGGAATAGTTCCATAATGTTATTTAAGACTTGCACGCAAAATTTGGTATCATGTCGAGTAGTTTAAGTATGTTTCGGCGCATTGGGAGGAAATTGAAGAACTTGAAGTTCATATTTTTGATTCAATTGGTTTGGGGTGTGATTCTTAGTTTTGATGTGGTTTTGTGCGTTTCGAGAATTCGAGCAAGTCCGTTTCATGATTCCAAACTTGTTGGTATATTTGGATGGGGCCTCGAAAGGGCTACTGGTGCACCATTACTGGTGTAACCGTACCTGCAAGCTTTGGGCCGCAGGTGCGAGCCCGCAGGTGCGAGGGTTTGGTCGCAGAAGCGAGGGTTTGGTCGCAGAAGCGGCTCTAGAGCGTTTGGCTAGGGACCGCAGGTGCGGAATTTCGTGCGCACCCACGAACGCGCAGGTGCAAGGAGGAAGGGCGCAGGTGCGGACCCAGGCGTAGAAGCGGCACCGCAAAAGCGGGCTCCCGTCCGCATAAGTTTCCCTCACTGGGCTTGAAGGCCTCCACAGAAGCGGACCAAGCACCGCATGTGCGGTACCGCAAATGCGGCCAAGGCACCGCAGGTGCGAAAAGAGGTGGGCAGAAGGATTCATTTAATACGGGACTTAAGCTATTTCTAACCCATTTCTCTCACTCTTCGGGCGATTTTGGAGCTTCTTGAGAGGGGTTTTCACCTAGTACTTTGAGGTAAGTAACTTCTACTCAATAGTAGTTTAAAACATAGAATATGGGTAAATCATAACATGTAAATTTGTGGAATTTATGGGTTTGATGGAAAACCTAGGTTTTTGGTAAAAATGGGATTTAACCACGAAATTGGTTATGGAATTTAATAAAAATCATATATTTGAGTTGATGAGGTTATGGGTAATAACTTTCTTCAAAAAGTTTCGCAATCCGTACACGTGGGCCCGGGGGCTGAATTTTAGGAATCTTACATTTAGGGTTGGGTAATCACTTTAATAGTTGAAATATGAATTTTTGAACATGTATTGATTAGTTTATATACTAGTTGAGTAGTTTTGGATTGTTCGGCACCGTATTGAGGGTTTGAGCATAATCTTGGACCGAAAAATAATCTTTTGAGGCGAGGTAAGTCTCTTTTCTAACCTTGTAAGAGGGAATTAACCCCATAGGTGAATTAATTAATATGTGCTCCTATTTGTGGGGGTTATGTACATACTCAGTGACGAGAGTCCGTACGTAGCTACTAATTATGCTATTGTCCGGGTAGTCTAGGACCCATATCATACTATACTTGAAACGTTTGCACCCTACTTGTGAACTTAATTGCCTAAGTCATATTGAAAAATTGATAGAAGAATTGTAAAAGGTTAAATTTCACTTACTTGCGATTGTCAATGGGACACTTGATTGTTATTGAGAACTTGTGTTTCTTTAAAATATTTTCCATTGTGGAGCGAGCCAAATGCTTCAGTAGCAGATAGATGCACTAATGGTTCATGCCGTTCGTCCCTCGACAGTGCACAGTTTAAATATTAAGTTGGATCGGCCAGTACGACCTCGACATGAATTGCGTGTGATGAATATTTGGAACCAATTATAATTGATATTGTTCATTGACTTGAAATATAAATTGTTAAATGATGAAAAGTAAACTTGAGATATACTCTTAGTGGAAGAAGTGCTTGTTATCCCTGTTATTGAGTTATCAGCTATATTCATGTAACCCATGCTTAGTTATCATTTTGACATTTTATTGTTAGCCCATAGTAAATGTCAAAGTCGACCCCTTGTCATTACTTCTTCGAGGTTAGACTGGATACTTACTGGTACATGTTGTTTATGTACTCACGCTATACTTCTGCACTTAAATGTGCAGGTGCATCTGGATATCAGTTCGGCGCGCATACTTGAACCCTGATACGAGACTACAGGGTGAGCTGCCTTCCGAGCCGTTCCGCAGCAGCCAGAATCCGTCTTTTGTTTATCGTTCTGTCTATTTCATATTTGACAGTAGAGTAGAAATCATTTGTATATTCTACTAGTAGCACGTACCCTTGTGACACCAGGTCTTGGCACCCACTAGTAGACTTGTGGTTTTAATTCTATCTCTAAGGTTATGATTGCATTCAGCTGCTTTCGTTTTAGTTTTTTTAGATCTGTCATTTATTAAATCTTTCAAAATAAGGAAAGTTATTATCTTGGAAAACTTATTAAAATAGGAAATCACTAGGTTTTTCACTATTGGCTTGCCTAGCAACGGTGGTGGGCGCCATCATGGCCTAAAATGGAATTGGGTCGTGACATTTAAAACTCATGAAATATAACGAAAAATTGAAAGAAAGTGGATTAGAGTTGCTTACCAATGCTTTTTTGGAAGAAACAATTCTTGAAAAATCGCCTCTAGAGTGTTAATGGTTGAGTAATGGTGTAAAATGAGCTAAGTGTCATTTTTCTCATCTTTTACCCAGCTGTAGATATCGCAATTATGAAATATTGTTCGCAATTGCGAATACCACAGATGTGATACACTGATCGCAAATGCGGTCAGTGCAATAAGCCCAGCTAGGTCGCAAATGTGACATTTTGTTCGCAAAAGCGAATTGCCCCAGAACACCGTGTCGCAAATGCGACACTGAGATTGCAAATGCAATCTTAGCTTAGTTCGCAAATGTGAACTTTTCTTCGAAAAAGCGAAGCGCCAACCCACCAACCCAGCATTGCAAATGCGAACACTTGTTTGAAAAAGCGAGGCTCACAAATGCAAGCTAGACCTCGCAAATGTGAGATCTGCAACAGACACCGGTACCAAGTAAGCACCAACAGTCTTCAAATTAACCTAACTCAACTATAATGCATTTGAAAGTCACCCGAACCCCTCGGGCTCCAAACAAAACATGCATACAAGTGTAATAACATCATATAAACTTGTTCGCTACTTTAAATCATCAAAATAACATCAAATAACAAGAACCGATCATTAAAACTCATTATTTTCAACTTGAAAACTCATTTTCACAATTTTTCACATAACGCACCTAAGAGTCCAAAAATAGCATAAGAATCTACCAAAATCATCAAAACACCGATCTGAAGTCGTTTACCAAGAATTTTTATCGTGGTCAACTCAAATGCAATTTTAAGCCAAAAATCATGTTTTCTTCAAATTTTTACGTAAAATATTTTCGGGAAACGACAAGGACCACGCGCGCAAATCATGAAAAATCAGATGGAGCTAATAGAGATTTCAGAAAACGGATATGAAGGCTAATATTCAAAAGGACCTATCGGATCGTCGCATACAAAGTAGGACGTATAATATTTAGAGACATTAAGACCCCGTTTAAAAACTTACTGACCAAAATGCTCTCTCTCTCTTTTTTTTTTTTTTAAAAAAAAGAGACAAAATATGCTTCTTTTGATGATTTTATTACCTGGACGCCCCTACCGTCTCATGCCCAAGCTCCAACTAAAGCCCTCTTCTTTTTCTTTCTTTTCCTTATCTTTTTTGTCTATTCACGTTTTTCTTTTTTGTCTTTTTACTTTCTTAATTTTTTCCCTGTTTCGTTATTATTTTCACTTTACTTTTGTTCTAATAAAATATTACACTTTTTATTTTATTTGTTGTTATTTTTTGTAGTTATTTTTTTGTTCTTTCTGAGAACAATCACTCACCCTTTTTCATTTTATTTTTACTAGTCTTAATTCATTATGATTTGTAGGTGTATTTTTATTTAGTTCTATTCTTTCAAGTAAACTGTCTTCATAATATTTATCACCTTTTCACTTATTTTATTTCTATTTCATTGTTTTTTTAATTTATTATATATTCTTTTATTATTTTATTATATTTATTATTTTTCTTAATATTGTTCTTTAAAGTAAAAGCTCTTCTGTCAAAACATCTGTCACTTTTTCTATTATTATTATTATTATTATTATTATTATTATTATTATTATTATTATTATTATTATTGTTGTTGTTGTTGTTGTTGTTGTTGTTGTTGTTGTTGTTGTTATTTTAATGATGATTATTATTATCATCACTTTAATTTTATCTTTCCTTCAAAATTTTATCACTTTATTTCATTTTTATTTTGAATTTTTCTTCTGTCTAGATAAATAATCAAGTTTTAAAATTAGAATTTTAATACATTCCACATAATTATTAATCGATTATGATTACCGAGAATAACCGTCTCACTTTTTTTTTCATTTTTTTAATTTTATATTTCTAGATATTTTTTTCGATTGTGTAAGAAAATTTATGTTCTTTTAATAAAAATATTTATCACTCTCTTTCATCTTTTTTTTTCTTTATAGTTATATTGACGAATCCTAGGATTTGGTATACTAGACTAATCATGATATACCAATTTGCAGTATATCAAGAATGTTATATCACGGTTCAACAGTAATTTTGGTATACCAATGTGTAGTGTATTATGAATATTGGGTATGCCATTTAATATACTCAAATAAAATATACTATGATTTAATATTAATCATGGTATCCAATATATATTATACCAAGATTATTGGGGATACTATATAGTATACTTAAACAACATATACCATGATTTCAATAACAATAATGGTTTACATATGTGTAGTATACTAAGAATATTAGGAATACCGTGATTCAACAGTAATCATGGTATACTAATGTGTAGTATACCAAAAATACTGAAAATACCATTTAACATACTCAAATAATGTATACAATTATTCTATAGTAACATGATATACGAAAAGTAGTATACAAAGAATGCTATGATTGTGGAATAGTGATATATCAATGTAGTAAACAATGAATATTGAGAATACCATCATTAAACAGTAATCATGGTATACAAAAGTATTGGGTATATCAAGTAACATACACAAACAATGTATACGATGATTCAACACTAAGTATACTATTTGGTATACGTAAACATCATAGACCATGATTCAATACTAATCATGGTTTACATATGTGTAGTATACTATGGATATTAGGAATACCATGATTCAACAGTAATCACGTTATAATAATGTGTAGTATACCAAAAATACTGAAAATACAATTTAACATACTCAAATAATGTATACCATTATTCTATAGTAATATGATATACCAAAAAGTAATATATCAAGGATATAAAGAATACTATGATTGTCGAATCATGATATATGTGTAGTAAACAATGAATATTGAGAATACCATCATTAAACTATAGTCATGTTATACCAAAATCTTTGGTATACCATTTAACATACTCAAACAAAGTATTGATTCAACACTAATAATATTATACCAATGTGTGGTACACCAAAAATGATAACACCATAATTCAACACTAATCATGTTATAATAATGTATAGTATACCAAGATTATTTGATATATTATTTAACATATTCAAATAAGGCATACCATGATTCACCACTAATCATTGGTGTATCAATATATGCGACGACCTAATAAGCCGTTTTGGGTACTAGCGTTAATTTTCCTGTTCTGAGACCTCTCATAACCCCATTTGATGTTATTGATTTACTTTCATGGTCCGTGTCGCTTTTCGGAAGGGTTTTATGTGAATTGTAGAGGAAAATACGATTTTTGGCTCAAACTAAGGCTAGAGATGACCATGGTCAGTATTTTGGTAACCGACTTCGTATCGGTATTTTGACGATTTAGGTAATTTTTTATGATATTTTTGGAGTTGTACGCACATTTGGTTGGGGTCCAGGGTGACCCGAGTGCGTTTCTGCATATTATGTGAAATATTGTGAAAAGTTGAGTTTTAAGTTGAAATTTAGAGTTTTGGTGATCTATTCTTGTTATTTGATATTCTTTTGATGATTTGAGGTAGCGATCAAGTTAGTATGTTGTTATTACACTTGTGTGCATATTCAGTTTGGATCCCTAGGGGCTTGGATGAGTTTTAGATGAGTTTGGTTGGTTTTGGAACAATTGATGCACATCTAATGCTGGTGCCAACCTGTAGATATCGCATTTGCGAAGCACGGCTCGCAAATTAAAGCCTCACTATTGTGAGTGACTTATCTCATTTGCAAAATGCGAACTGGGGCTAGGCATCGTGTTTGCAAAAAAAGCTTCGCATTTGCGGACTGGGTGTGGTCTGTATTTGCGAACATTTTGCTGCTTCTGCGAACTCTGGTGACTTTTGACAGCTTCACAAATGTGAAGCTTCAATCTCATTTGCGATGGTTGAGAGCCTCGTAAATGCGAGGAATTTGTCGCATTCGCGATTTATGAGGGCCTGTTGCACTGATCTATTTTGCGATCCATGTTTCGCATTTGCGGATGTCCGCAAATGCGAACAAGAGTTCGTAATTATGACGTCTACAACTATGTAAAAGAGAGAAAATGTCACGACCCAAATCCCAACCTGTTGTAATGGCGCTTATCCAGTACTATGCAAGCCGACAATCACATAATAACTACACATTCTAAATTAAAGACTTGATTTATTCGGTTCAACAGTGAAATTCCCATAAATACTTGATAAGAAAAACTACGACTCAACTACAACAATCCCCAAAATTCGGGTGTCAGCGAGTACATGAGCTACTAAGTATCAACACAATCTAATCTCTAATACAAATATCTGAAAAATAGAATAGTACATAATAATACTGAAAGGAAGGAAAGTTGAGGTCTGCGTGCGTCATAGCAACTATCTTAATAGTCTTCAAGTAGATATTGTACCAAGTCTAGCAACCGTCGTGTCCAGATGTACTTGGATCTACACACGAAGTGCAGAGTGTAGTATGAGTACAACCGACCCAATATACTCAATAAGTAACAGGACTAACCTTGGGCTGAAAGTAGTGACGAGCTCAGAAAGGTACAGTCCGAATCCAGATAATGACAGTGCAAATATAAAAGGGAAAAGACAGTAATAAGTCAGACAAATTCCATAATCAGTTTGTACATAATATAAAAATGTAGACATGCTTTTGAGTTCAACAATTTAAGCTCAACACTGATAAATTATGCCAAGTACAACTAGCATGAGGAATGTTACATCTCTATATCTACATGTCAAATATACATGTCAAATGCAATGCATCATAGTGATACTCCCAGGTACTCACGCTCTCAGAGTACTCAAACTTACTGTCTCAACTCCCACTCATCACACTTAATCACTCAGCACAGTACGATACCTGTGCTCACTACTGGTATGTCAGACTCCGGAAGGGTAGTTCCTACCCAAGAGCTAATATACAGCTAACATGGCCTGCTACGGCGTGCTGTCCGATCCCATAATTGACCAATATGGCCTGCTGCGGCGTGCAGCCAAATCCCATAAGTAACTGCTGCGAGTATATCTTGATCCCATTAATATCACTCACAATCCGGCTCTCAGGCTCCAACGCAGCCATCAATCTCTCCAGTCTTATGGGCTCACAAATCTCATACCACTCAGCCCGAACACTGATAATATGATGTAACAGTAAATGATAACAAAGACTGAGATATGACATGAATATGACTAAGTACATAATTGCAATTTAAGCAAATAACTCAACAGCAAAAATGACCTCAGTGGGTCCTAACAGAGTAAGCATATTGCCTAAACATGATTTCTAACATGGATCACAGCTCAGTTACTCTAACACGTAGGAATTACATGGATAGTAACAAGATTTGACAACTACACAATACCACAGAATCAACGAGTCAAAATTACCATGGTGCACGCCCACACACACGTCACCTAGCATGTGCGTCACCTCAACACCAACGACATAACACGTATCTCAGGGATTTATACCCTGAGTACCAAGTTTAGAAGTGTTACTTACCTCAAACTGTGCAAATCACAACTCCAACAAGCCCTTGCCTCGCGAATCAGCCTCCAAACGACTCGAATCTAGTCACAAACAACTTAGTATAATCAATACAAGCTATAGGAATCTATTCCATATGATAAAGCTAGGTTCTTTAACCAAATTCAAAGAGACAACCCAGAAAGTCAACCCTGAGGCCACTCCTCGGAACCCGACAAAATTCACAAAATCCGAACACCCATTCAATAACGATTCCAACCATATCAAAATCATCCAATTTCGACCAAAAATTGACCTTCAAACCCCCAAATCTCACTCTCCAATCCCTAGTCCAAAATCCGCCAAATTTCACCTCAAAAACACATAATCTAGGTCGGAAATTCAATAAGTGTTCAATATTAATGAATAAAAATGATCAAAAGTTTCTTACATCTTGAAATCTAGCGAAACCCCTCTCAAAATCACCACTAGCCGAGCATGCAAAGTCAAAAAATGAAGAAAACTGAACCCCTTCGAAATATAACACTACCTGGATTTTCACACTTGCAGTCCACATCCGCTCCTGCAGAACAACTTCTACGGTCAAATATCCGCACCTGCGGAACTCACTTAAGCTCCACCTCTCCGCTTCTACGACCTAAAAACTGTACCTGCAGACGATCATCGCATTTGCGAGCGCTTCTACGCAACAAAGTCCACTTCTGCGAAAACACATGGCCGGCTCACCTCCTGCTCACTTCCGCTTCTACGGTCTCCTCCTGCCGCTTCTGTGGTCTCCTCCTGCCGCTTCTGCGGATTTCCCCACGCACCTATGGTCACCCTATCCCCAACCTACCTTTGCTTCTACTTATGGTCGGCCGCTTCTGCGGCTCCGCACCTACGGCCATTTCCATGCAGGTGCGGTTACACCAGACCTGAACCCAGCAAATTTCCCAAAAGTCCGAATTTCATTTTGATTTCAATCCAAATTACACCCGAGGCCCCCAAAACCCCATCCAAAAGTACCAATGTCACCACCCAAACTGGAGGGCCATGACTGGCACCCGGGCCATACCTGCAGAGCACTAATGTACAGTTTAGCTAACCTTTCTTATTATCTATAAGGGCAGACGATATCAATATAAATGGTAGACATGAATCCTAAACAACCAACAATAATAGATAATGAAATGAACATATATAACATGGGTGACAAGGTTGTCATAAAGCTATATATAAGTTGCGAGCCGACAAGCTGCCATGAGAGACTATACAACAAAAATCAGTCGACAAGGCAATCTAAACTATACATGAGTCGACACCTATCTATGAGCCTCTAAAGGAACATAAGTGTTGCAAAACTGCCGGCACAGGGCCACGACATACCCATAATATCTATAATAAAAATGCATACCAAGACCACGGCATTTTCGGAGAAGGATCTCGGCAATAACCGCTGAACTGGGCAGGCTACTGTGGTGGCTGAGCTTCGTCTACCTATCTATCAAGACCTGCAGCACGACATGCAGCATCCACAAAATAAAAGGGATCTCAATACGACTAAAGTACTGACTATGTAAGGCAGGAAAGCATAAGTAAGAACAATAGTGTAAACATGGATAGAGAATATAGAACCTGTAACATCTGAGTGCCTCCGAGGGCGACTAGCATGAAATACATGATACATACATACATATATATATATATATATATATATATATATATATATATATATATACTTTTAANACCGTAATAGGCTCGGTAAGAATATACCCGGCCATCATAAGGCTCGGCAGAATCGTACCCGATCACGTGGAGCTCGGTAAAACCCAACTGATCAGTTGTTGCAAAATAGGTTCCGTATCCGGCCGACTGTAGCACGGCTCGGTAGAGTAAAATAGGTACATATATATAGTGCATGTTGGACTCATCGGAANCCTTCATAAGCTCGTGGGACACAGACCATCCGGTACTTCATATCTTCTGCAAATCTCGCATTTACTCTCGTAACAATTAAACCCATTCTCTTAAGCAACCTAGATTACAACATATATCTTTCACTTGAAATTGAGATCTTCTAACAGACAACATAAGGATCGCACAAACTCAGAACATTCTGCAGGAGATAACCCACATGCTTTGCCTCAAACTGGCATTTTTGTATACCTTCCACCGTCATATTCATCGCGCAGTCACTTAATCTTCCCGAGTCTGAACTCATACCGCAACATGAAATTTACTTCGCTCCCAACTAGAAAACATGAAAGGATTCATCATACGCCCATAACTCGGGGCTATACCTCAAATCAAGATGGAAATCAAGCACCTAATAGTTCTTCTATAATCCAGCAGACCCTTCTCGTCGTTTCCAAATCATATGAATACATCTCGCAGACAATAACATACTCATCGCATGGCCATCCAGCTATCACTTCTGCTAATAGGGACACTACCAACCATACAAGTTCAACAAGACACGAGCTCACATAACCAGCACCTTGGTGCTCAAGCTATAGGCAAAAATCCGGCCTCAAGTCCTCCAGACTGGCCCAACACCAATACATAGAGATCACATCTCCCCCCTTGATCAGGGAATCACAAGCCATCGATGCACATCTGATACTGAGGGCTCATGCGCGCATACGAACGTGTGGAAAGAATTCAAAGAGCTACATTTCAAGCTGAATCAAAGACGCACGATAAGAATTCAAGAATGTGAAGTTTTCCTAAAGGTTTTGCAGCCTCTCGAGGATAAATACAGACGTCTCCGTACCGATCCGCGAGACTCTACTAAACCTGCTCATGACTCGTGAGACCTATGTAACCTAGGCTCTGATACCAACATGTCACGACCCTAAACTTGGACCCGGTCGTGATGGCGCCTCTCGTGAAGACAAGGCCAGCCAATTAAACCCAATTCACCTTTTTAAACGGTTAAGTAGTAATAAATAGAAGAAACATGAGTAATTAAACCAAAGTCTAAGCAATATATAGTATAATATGCGAAATACAGCCCAAACACAGCCCGATACCGGGGTGTCACTAGTCATGAGCATCTACCAATTCTAACACAAGTCTGAAAAGTCTACAAGGCTAATACAAAGTCGCTAATAAGGGAAGAGAAATGAGATAAGGGGGAGAAACACGGGACTGCGGACGCCAAGCAGCTACCTCGTGAACTCCGAAGACTCTGCCTCTGAGCAACCAATACCCGTTACCGGGTACAGAAACACCTGAATCTGCACGCAAGGTGGAGGGAGTAAAGTGAGTACTTCCAACTCAGTGAGTAATAATCATAACAAAAATCTGAATGGTAAGACATCACAAAAAGTGCATCAACATGCTGTATAGAAGCAGTACAAAAACCAGTAAGAAAGCAATGAAGCTGTAAAATCCCTTAAAACATCTTAGCTCAGTTTAAACTTCTTTGAAAAATAACTTTTTCAATAGTTACGCAAATGAATGCAGAACAACTAGTGCAGATAAGCACAAAAATCCGCCCATCGGGCACAATACACAATTAACAGGTAAATAGACA